>NC_084859.1:11530210-12181805 GCF_951802175.1 Populus nigra
ACAATAAATTATAAGAAAATCTATTTTACTCTTGTATTATTAAAAAAAGATACAAGGAATTTCATCAGTTTACACTGGATGGGGGATTAAATCCGGAACAGGTTTTGATTTTTGAAAGATTCTTTGTTTTGACAAATCTAATCAATCGGATCTACAAATGTACTCCAAGAGAGCACCATATGCTCATACAAAAAAGAAAAAACAGGCTAATAGTGGGATTCGAGAGAAGAAACAGAAGTTAATTTGTAAAATTCATGCTTAATTTGTGACAGTGGCCGCCAAGGTCTAAAGGAATAAATTACCATCTCACTCCAGTTCACACACTTGCAGTTACATATCAGACACAGACCAAAGATAGGCTTCCCTCTCTGTAGCTTGTTTCTCATTCATCCGTTTGACAAGTTGTTTCTCATATCCTACAACACAGACATCAAAATTATCAGTTTCTACACACACACTGAATTCTCTCCAGGACTAGCTAAACACATTATAACCAAAAATGATACCTACTGCTAGGTGGGCCAGGAGCCTCACATTTTTTTGGCGCAAGAAAATTGTATTTTCTTAAGCACGTAGAAAGCCAGCTTCGTGACAGGAAGAATAAATCCTCCACATAGGACTTAGACGGAATGTACACAAAAGGAAAAACAGATAAATAAAAACTGGAAGTGATTGAAAAGATGGGCTCTCAGTCCCATTGAGTGTTGGATATGAAACTCTAGCAAACACATGTTATGGAACATGTTACCACCTAATTACTCCCCACACTGGTAACTTACCATAGTTTAGCATGGATGATGGATCTAAAAACAATTGAAAGAAGCAGAGAAGGAGAACTGGCTCGTTAAAGATTTTTCTTTCTGGCTCGTTAAAGATTTTTCTTTCTGGTTAGCAGAAAGAGAAAGCAATCAGTTCAAATATAACTTACCATTACTTCGATCCACCCCATCCCAATGTCTTCCTGGTCTTATACCGTATCGATTTGGAGCAGCATCTAATCCTCGTTTTATCCAGCTGTGACTAGGTATGTCCTGGGGAATTATAAATCCTGATTCCTTCATCTTCTCGCTATCCCCTAGGTCTGCAAGAACCAGTTCAGAATGCTTTTTCTGCAACATGTCAAAATAATGTCCAGCTCAGTATTTAAGTATCAATGTCAAACAGCATATCATTTGTATTTTTCAGATACATAAAAAACTAAGCATCAAACTATGTAAAATCTAAGCCAACATAATCAGTCAACTAATCACCTTGACCAAATGTGCCATAGGATCGCCCCATCTTACTCTTTCCATCAGCATTTTGTCAAGTTCCGGATCATCCCTGTGAACATAACAACATGCATCAACAAATTTCTATAATCCAAGGTGGGTGAAAAACAAATATATTTTCAGGAATTTATTGATCATGGGATGTCATTTATTTTCTCATCTTTCTGTGGATCTAAAAGAAGATTTGACAAATAACCCAAAATCTTTTCTCATAAAAAAACAACAATATTATAAAGTTAAAAAAGAGCCTAAAAAATTATGCAATCCTTCAACACGCGGAAGAAGGGTAAAACAGTCCACAATGCTGTTAAATAAAAGTTATAAATAGGAACCATTCATCAAGCATCTTATTCATCAATACGCTAATATAGTTTTAAGAAACATTCAATCCAAAATTTCAGTTTCAGAACAATTACATTGCTTATTTTTACATACAAACATTGTTCATCACTAAACTAGCATATTAACCAGGTAGCCTTGGATGAAAATTAGAAAAAATGGATATTGAAAATGGGGTAGCTTCTCCAGCTTCCTATTCACATCCAGTTTCTATTGTTATACCAAACTAACAATCTTTGTTGCGCAGGATGATGGGTTTAGCAAATCCAGTAGAAGGTTTTTTTTTTTTTTTGTTATTTTTTACAGGAAGCCGAAAGTCAATACACACCACCAACAATGATGACAATAGCAAAAGTGTCCAATAGTTAATCTACGACTACTTTAGTTTGCAACAAGCAAAATTATCATCTGGACTTTAGCTAAGGAATAGCATGACATGGTGAGAAATTTGACTTGCAGAGTCCAAAAAAGAACTGGAAAAAAAAGAGAGAGAGAGAGAGAGAAGGAGATATTCCACTGGTCTGACAGAAACATGCAATTATGACACTTTCAATGCAAAGACTAGCACTAAGGCATTGTTTGGTATGTTTAGTCTTACCTAGTCCGTGCAAATGGCTTGTCCTTCTCAAGCTCTAACTCCTCCAGCCTAGTTTCAACTTCCCGCTTTTGAGCCAAGCCCTTTCCCCACTCTAACTTCTTTTCCTGATTAAAGAATGCAGCAAATAAGTAAAACTCATGCTCCGTGCATGGCAAAGGATAAAATAAAATGACACACAAAAAGAACGAAATTGATACAGAATGGTCCAAAAATAGTTCCAAGGAACATTCACATTGCAGTGTAGGGGCACACACTTGGACGAATCTGTGGAATCTCTCTGTACTTTGGGTTGGTAAATTAATTTGGATTGTTGTGTGCTTATAACACCTATTTGGTTTGTGTTCGGAAAGAATATTATGATGTCAAAGTGAAGCAAATCTATTGGAGGCTTCATGATATGAATGCCTCGAGGACAAATATTAGGTTTGTTTATGGCATCATAATATTATTGCTCTAAACAACCAAATATGTGTCCAAACCAGAGTAGGTTTCAAATTAACTTACCAACTAAGCCTGCCATCTATGTAATCCACAAACCAAATGTTGGATGTTTCTGGTAATTATGTGCATGCAAACCAACACACGAGAAGAGATAAAGCGCCATTAAACAACTGTCAAACCGTGAAACCTCAATCCTTGCAAAATAAAAATCCTTCCATGTGTATAAATAACTTTGAAAACAACTTTAACTAATGTCAACGGGGCGGGCTCTTTTAACCCAAAACATCATATAGCTTCCAAGATAATACCAATCAGATTCAAGTCATAGTGAATCCACAACCACGGAAACAACTATCGTAACAATTTCATCAAATTATGACATATAAGACCATTCAAAAATGAACGTTCATAAATACAGGTTAAACTAGTACCTTGGGTTTTTCCTCTACTTTTTGTTTTGATTTCAAGTAATCATCCTTTGATATGCGCTCTCCTGCAGCGTTAATTAGTAAAGCATGGTTAAAAGCAAGTTCGAGCAGGACTGGTTTTGGCAGATGGCTCTGCCTTCATGAGCTTTTTGGTGGGATAAAGTTTAATCAGAGTTAAATTTACAATTTTAAGGACAGGGATTGGGGTTCATAGATAATAGTACGATTATTATTTGTTACAAGATAGAAACTACAGTTGCTAAAGTTCCAAGGAAGATTTTCATGAATTAATTGGCTGGGAAAGGCTAGAAGAATATGTATCACAAAGAAAAAACATAAAAAATGCTGCAATTTAGTTTAGCTTGTTCCCAGCTGGAATGTGACAGAAGTTTGTTCAACAAGGCCCCCCCACCCACCCCCCACCACCTCCCCCCCCAAAAAAAAAAAAAAACCCACCCAAAATAAATAATATCGACTTAATAAAGCATGAAAACGTAAATAAACTAGATCAGCAACAAATTAAGGACTAATACAAGCACTAAGGACCTAGGACACTTTTCCTTAGACTAAAATGTCATCTTTGTTAGCATATGATCATAAACTTTAATCTTAGGTTTACAAATAAAAAATTAGTTCTCAAACATGAAACATATATGGCATCAACATCTCGTAGGGTTCACTAGCCTGTTTTCTTATCACGGTATACAGGTTCGGCACCCCGTCCACTTATAGAAGGATCCATCTTGTCAAACCTGCAAAAGGAAATGAATAAATTGCATCAAGAAAGTTGGTTCATTAAACCACCAAAACATAGCATAACACCAGTTCCTTCACTTCTCCATGTTATTGTAAGTAAAAATGTCAAATTATAGAAAGTAATTCAATCTGAAAGGATTGGGCATTGGCTATATGAAATCAGAGCACAGAATGCAGCTTCCCTACACCATGATGTTCATCAAGGACCACCAAAATGTCCTAGATTAAATTAAAATCAATAAATAGAAGACAAAAATTGTAATAAGAAATTCACGGGTACAATTTAATGGTGAAATAAGGGAGAATTATAGAAGGAAAGGAGAACTATTCCTTTTCCAAGACAAAGGAGCATTCGAGTGTTCCAGCCATTAGTGTTGATTTTTTTTTCTTGCTGCTTCAATGTATTTGTGAGCTGAATGCTGGAAATATCACTCATATCTCAAAGTTAGTTAAATAACTATATGACCCTATCACAAAAACTCAGAATCTTCATGAAACACCAGTACGCAGACATATTGAACTCTCAGCAAATGATACAGAGAAGTCTATAACTGGTGTTTAATTATCTGACCATGAGCATTAGCAGTCCCCTGTAGCAACTTACACCACAAGTCCCTTCCTAACATTTTCAAAGTTGCAAGCACAAAAATAAAAGGGCGATTACTTCACCATAAAATGAGGTTCACCAAACTTCAAATGTGTTTTGACTTGTGTTTGGATAGAGTGTAAAATATTGCAAGACTTGATTGGTTTTACACCAAACAATTGAAACTGATGGAGTATTTTTTTTTTTTTTTTTACACTTTTGGAGTGCGAAAAACTCACTACCACAACCAACCACCTCTAACATGATATATGACATTTCTACTACACTAATCCCACATACTAGAAAACCACAAAGAAAACGTTTCTTAACAAGTACAATCTTTCCCATTTTAGAACATCTTTACCCCATAGTTCAGTCTATAATGTAACAAACAGTAGCTGCCACAATCATGTGAAAAAAATCCATATGGCTAGTGTGTGCCAGAGAGCTAACACTAATCAATGGAGGCTTGCATTTAAAATAACTCACAGTTGAAACGAATATGTGAACATACATTGTACAGACAGAAAGCAAAAAACCACTTAATTAACCAGAAAATAGACAAAGTCAGCGCATGAAATGAGCAAAGAGGTCAGAGCACTTTAAATAATCATTAGAACTTACAACAATGATGCTTCCTTCTTAGTTTTAATTTCTTCCCGCATATCACGACCAGTGATCAGACCAGTTTTTGGCGGTTCCTTTGAAGAAACTGGATCAGATGATTCTTTCCTGTTTTTCCTTGGTGGAGAAATGTCTTGAGCCATGGATGCACGTGAATTACCACTCTGAGTTGAAAGCTGTAGTGATAAATGAGAATTATCAGGCAATCCTGATCTCCCAACATCCTTCTTTCTTTTCCTTGGGGGTGAAAGATCTGGCTCGGGTTTTGGTGATGGAGTATAGTGTCGTCGCCGCTGTTGTCTTGGAGGAGACAAATCAGTATCTTCTTTCAAAGGCTTCAATTTAGGTGATTCAGTATCAGTCCTCCGTCTTCGTGGTGGTGACAAATCAGAATTCAGAACACTGGTGTGTTTAGACTTTGTATAGGGCTTGGGTGATGGAGATTGATGGTGTTTTCGCTGCCTTCGTGGTGGTGACAAATCACTAGCTTCTCTTGAAGGCTTCAACTGCGGCTCAGGAGATGGTGTATCATTTCGATATCTTCTCTTACGGGGTGGCGACAAATCTGAATTCAAATTTGTATCAGGAGCAGGTGATGGGCTATGGTGCTGTCTCTGTTGTTGCCGTGGAGGAGACAAATCTGCATCATCTCCACCATTATGCAAAGGCTTCCCTTCATGCTCAGGTGAGGGTGTGTCATTCCGAACCTTCCTTTTATGAAGAGGGGACATATCAGGGTAAGGATCAGCAGAATTGGCATGGTTAGGAGATAATATAACCCAACCACTTCCATCCTCAGCAATTGCATTGTAAGCGCGTCGAGCTCTAATTAGCTCCAGCCTCTTCATTCGTTTAACTTCTATGTCTTCATCAACTTGAGGATTCTCTTCATCTACACAATCATAACACACAAAACATTATCAAAGCAAACTTCAAACTCTCAAATAAAATAATGTTTAGTAATATATGATTCTTTTTTTACCAGCTGAATCATTTTCCTCCTCTTCAAGCTTCACTGGCTTTTGCCAAACAGGGTCTTCATCCACAACTAAAACACCAGAGGCATTCGGTTTAATTCTCTTCTTCTTCTTTTTCACTTTCTTCTCTTCTTCTTGATTGTCACTTCCATATTTTTTCAAATATTCTTTCAATGACTTGGATCCCATAGTCGAAGACGCCATAATTTAATATAATTATCTTTCCTGGTATGACATTTAAAACATCTTACTACATACCACAAATAAGTTAACAATAATCGACTAGAGAAAACAATTAATACAAAAAAAAAAACAAGTAATCTTTATTTTTAAAATAGATAATCATAAACTTAGAGATAAGCAATTCAAACTTCAATAATTAATAGAATCAAAGATAGAGAGTCAAATTGGACCAGTGAAGGAGTATTTCCAGCAGCCAGAGGAGAAGTCTGGTGGAGGCATCAATCAGTCACCAATGGCAAGTATAATAAATTAAACGGGCTGGGAGTGTGTTGTGGTTGAAATTGAAATTCGATAGTTTTTATTTTAGCAAGGAGATTAAAGAGGAAGAGAAACTTTGAAGAACAATAAATGATAAACCAAGAGATGGAGAGAGAGAGAGAGAGTGGTGATAGAAAATAAAAGGCAATGGAATATTCAGAGTTTGATGAATTGGGAGGAGAGTTGAAAGAATTTCTCTGATCAAGTTTCGTAGGAGCCAAACACCAGCAAGGATTTTGAATTTTAATTTGGGAAGGAGATGGTTTTGATTCTAACTGGTTGTTTTAGAGCCTACAGATTTTTGGGTTGTGATGGGTGAAGATTATAGCCATGAAGATTATTGCACCGGCAAGGTACAGAATGAAGAAACACCAACTAAAGTAGGTTCCTTGCCCTTTTGGCTTATCCAACTGATCTTCCTTCCATAGGTTGAATTATGAAGTTTGTGCCTCCAAATCGTAATGAAGCTAATGCTAATGCTTCGTAGAGGACTGCATATTGAAGCAATGGTCAACCATTTTGTAGGGGATCAGATTCTTTATGGTAAGTTACAAGAGGAATCAGAGGACATACAACTTAATTTCAAGAACTACCATTGCTTCTTTAGCCTCTATGATCTTTGTTACGGCATGAACTGCCATTCCCTCTCCATGTACAAGGGAGAGAATTTGACAAAACAAGGTCGAAACTAAAACACCCAGATTGATTTTTTTATCAGAAAACAACTATCCCATTAGAGAATTAGAAAACCTATTAACCCTATGTACAGCAACAAACCAGTATACACAAAACGCTGCCAATTTCAGAAAAAACAAAGAGATACCCTAGTCAAGATCCTAGCGGACGAGGGCAAAATGAAATACCCATTATATACACACAAAAAATCAAGTATATTAGACTAAATTAAGAGAAGCCCACATTGAATCTCAACAAAACAAGCAAAAGAAAGTAAGATTTTTCAATCTAGAGGGTATTGAAAAAGACTGAAACCTTATTAGTATACCAGCTTTCCTCCCTTCCTTTAAGAATATATTGTTGCTGGTGGTGGCTATGGATCCCGTGGAGGAGGTGGCAGCTTGTGGGTCTCGGCAGAACTTCAGTTGCTTTTTGATTTGGGGTTGTTTTGTGTTTCAGACCGAGAGAAAAGAGAGGCTGGGTACGTTGTCAAGTTTTCAAAAACTTTTTTTTTTTTTTTTGACACTGCACGAATATATAATATAAATTTGAATTGTAAACTTGGTAAATTTTAACTAATTATATATTAATAATTTTAATTAATTAATAATTAATAATATAACATAATTCAAATAAAAATTAAAATTAAAAAAATTAAAAAAACCCAAATAATTTTATTTCTTTTTACATTAATTCCTTAATATTTTTAGACAAATCAATTCACTTACTTCACCATTTATAAAAAAAAAAATGAGTTCTTTAAATTTTGATAGAGAATTTAACATTAATTATTCCAAAAATTAAATATGTCAATTTATAATTTTTATTTTATATATTTACCAACTAAAACAGAGAAAATTATTAAGACATATTAATAATTTACATAAGGAGTTGTTAATAATAAATAAATATTTTTATTTTACAGAAATAAAATACACAAATAACTCGTATTATTAAAAAAATTATAGTAATTATAGTAAAAATCAAGTTCTTGGTTATTAGATTGCAAAGGTTTTGTAATATATAAATTGAAACAATGAAAATGCTAAGATATAGATTACTAGACTGCATAATTTTATATTTTTTTTAAACTCGTAAAATCGGTATGAGTTTATCAAATTTGATCAATTTTATTAGTTTTTAAATTTTTAGTTTGATTTTACACGTTAAGTATATATTAACTTGTAAAATAATACGATTTTACAAATCAATTCATGATTTTGATAATATTGCATGTGGTTATTGCTGGGGGTGTTCACCATCAATTCCTGTTTGGTTTAAATAAAAATACTTAACCGAACTAAAAAATTTTATTTCTGCAAAATTTAACTTAGATTGAACTAAAAACCAGTTCGGTTCAGTCGGGTCCTTTTTTTTCATTGAAAATGTCATTTAAATGGGCTTGTGTATTGGGTTTTTAATAAGTCTATTTTAAAGTGGGCTTATACAATTTTTTTATTAGGCTTAGGCTTTTGTAACAAAGATCCAATACCAAGCCGAATTGAATTATATGCAATTCATCAGATGTTCTACCTTACAGCAGATTGAAAATTTTCCAACGGACACAAAACTTAATTTTAAAATTCAATTTGCAGCCCACCAAGTCTACCTATTCAAACCTAAGCAAGAAAACCTAAACAGTCCACTGTAAGTTAGAAACTAATGAACAAATTCAGACAAAAAATAATTCATTAAGTGTAATTTGAATTCAGGAAGAATATCAACAATTCAACGACAAAAAATCTAGCAAGCCAACTGCAAAATTCACAAGCCAAATTCAGTAAAATAAAAATAAAAAAAGTTGGAAGATTAATTTTATAGCATCTTTATGATTGAAGGGTAAGTGATCATACTTGATATCTAATTAATAAACATATTCATATCAATTCCATGCACATGTAAAACAAGAAATATTAATTTTTCACGTATAATTAGATCATACCTGGCATCGGAGACCCTTTTCCATGCACAAAATGTGCCAACGCTTCTATTCCTGATGGAAATGTCGAAGCTTTTGGATCCTAAGAATGTAGGAATTGGGATATTATTAAATGGGTTGGGACTAAATTGGAGGACTTGTAATTTTTATGTTTCAAAAATATTTTTATAAAATTTTAAATTTATTTTATTTATTTTATTTAAATTAATATATATTTTCAAATTATTTTAATATGTTAATATTTAAAATATTTTTTTTTTAAAAATAAAATATATTTTTAAATAAAAAAATATTTTAAAAAATAATTATTACCATCATCTTAAATATACTTTTAACAATAAGGTGTAATTCTCCTACTCAAGGTCAAATATCCATACCCGCTTGAATATTCCGCTGAACATAGTGAATCTGGATTGTGGATTTCAACGGAAATGAAAGCTCCGGTAGTGTTGTCACGGTTGATGCTCCTCCACTGACAACAGTTTTGAACGTTGAAGATTTTGTAAGTCACCCATCAAAACCAACACGTGCCATCTCAAAAAGCAATTTTGAACATTGAAGCTCATAATAGTAAATTAAAGTGAGAAAGAACCTTGCAACAAAAAAGGATAATAGGGGAGACCGACCATATCAACAAGGTCACTATAAAAGGGCCGAGCAAACTTTATCCCTCAGCTGTTGTATAGAAATTTTTGACCCGAAACAAATTTAACATAGGAAGAGGATACACTTGGATGGTCCAACTAGTTTGAGATCCAGACTGGGCTTATTTACATGGAACGACAACAAGTAACATTCAGGTTGTAAGCAGTGTTGTGCTATTACAAGAATTTGTACGATGATATAATGAACAAATGGATATTGCCCTCTGAATACACATACAAAAATATGTGGAGGAAACGAAGGTGGTTTCCTTCAGTGATCAAAGTTTTCAATATATATAGGAAACAATGGCAGAGCATTGAAGGAAAAAGTAAGTTTGTTGCAGAAAAAAGTTTAGCCACTCCAGATTGCATCCAATAATTCCCAACCAAGGGATTATCTGAATCGGACCTCATAGATATCATCAAGATAGTGCCACATATCAAATCTGAACAGTTAGCAAAATTGCAGTGTCCATGCAATCAGAACTCTGAAAATCCCATGACTTCTACTATCATCCATCACCAGACTCAGATAAGAATAATAGCATTTCATCTGCTTCAGGATCTAGCTCATCTCCTGATAGAAAGACACAAACATTTCCATTTAGCACTATCCAACTGCATCCAGGGACCTTCCTCACACCCTTCAAACCCATCTCCTTCCTTAATTTTTGCTCCTCAATATGCTTGCCACAGGCTGCATATATGTTGCAGAGTGCAACATGAGCTGGTGCATTCAAAGGATCCAACTCAAGGAGTCGCCTGGCAGCATGTTGAGCAATGTCAGCGTTTTTCTCAGCAACCCCACATACACCAAGCAATGCCCCCCAGATAGCATGATTTGTTTCAAAAGGCAGTCCCAATATGAGCTCTTCTGCTTCACTTACTTTCCCTGCTCTTCCCAAGAGATTGATCATAGAAATGTAATGCTCCAAACCTGGTTGAATTGCATGAACGTCTCTCATTGCTTTAAATAATTTCCATCCTTCACTAACTAACCCAGCATGGCTACATGCTGACAGGATTCCCAAAAAAGTAACTGAATTTGGGCGAGTCCCGGATTGGAGCATGGTTTCAAAAACTTTCAGTGTTTCATTTGCCAGAGCATGATGTGCTAATCCCATAATCATGGTATTCCAAGAAATTAAGTCTCGATAAATCATGTTTGTGAATATGCTATATGCATCATGTATCTCCCCACATTTCGCATACATTGAGATCAGAGAATTACTAAGAATCAAGTCACAGGCTGATAGTGTTTTCATCAGCATGTTATGCAACTGCCTCCCAAATTCAAGATGAGCAATTGCACCTGCTGCTCCAAAAAGAATAGCATAAGTAGAACTTAATGGTGGAACACCATGAGCCAGCATTCCCAAGAGGAAAGAGGTTGCCTTAAGGAAAAGCTCATTTTGGACAAGCCCTGAAATCATTGATGTCCATGCAACCGAATCCTTATCAGGCATGTTTTCGAATAGATAGCAAGCCTCAGAAACATTTCCAATATCAAAATACCCAACAATCATTGAAGTCCATGTGATGTTGTCCCGAACAGGTATAGTATCAAACAATTTTCGAGCCTTTTCCACTTGTCCAATCCTAGTATAACCATTAATCATATGATTACAAGACTGAACAGCATAACTATTTAAGTTCTTGTTAAAGACACAGTGTGCATAATCCATGGCACCAAATAAAGAGTACATGTGAATAAGGCTCTTGGCTATCCTGCCATCATAATCCTCATATTCCAACCCATTAATTATCAGTTGAGCATGTAACTGCTTGCCAAGATGATGAAACCTCATACCAGCACAAGCATAAGCAAGTGAAATGAAGGTCTCTCCATTTGGTGCTATATTGGACCTCCTCTTCATCTCAAGAAAAAGCAATAATGCTTCTCCATAGTAACCATTCCAAGTGAACCCACTAATCATGGCTGTCCAAGAAACAACATTTCTCTCAGGAATTCTACAAAAAAAACAATAAGCCTCCTGAACATCACCTATCCTGCAATAACCTGCTATCATAGTAGTCCAGGTTATCACATTCCTGTCCTCCATCTCCTCAAACAAAACCCTGGCTTCCTCCATTCTACCATTCTCTGCAAACCCCTTTATCATAGCATTCCAAGAAATCACATTCTTCTCTGGAATCTCATCAAAAACCCGCCTTGCTTCCTCCAAATCCCCATTCTTAATCAACCCAGCAACCATTGCATTCCACGAAACAACATTCCTCTCTGGCATCTCCTTAAACAATTCCCTTGCCTCACAAATCCTTCCTGCATCAGCTAACCCACAAAGCATCGAAGTCCATGAAACAACATTCCTCTCTGGCATCTCTTCAAACAACCCCCTTGCCTCACTCAGCCTCCCGCACTGCAAATACCCTGACAACATCACGTTGTAACTAACAATATTTCTCTCAGGCATGATATCAAAAAGAACTCTGGATTCGTCAATGAAGCCAATTCTTGAGTATTTTGTAAGCAAGGAAGTCCAGTAAGCAATTCGGCTATGGCGGCTTCTCTCGGGAAACTTGTCAAGTAGGTTGCGTGCTTGTTGGAGTTTTTGTTGAGAGAGCAAGCAGAGAAGTTGAGAGTCATCTAATGTGAGTTTAGAGTAATGGGTTTTCGAAATTTCTGATTGGGACTTAAGGAACCGAACATGGGGTGAAAAAATTCGAAGTTTGAGTGAAATTTTTGAAAGAGACATCTTCAGGGTTTTGAAACAAAAGGCGGGCATCACCTGTTTTTACAAAGAAACGGTTCAGACAGCTCCTTTTGAAATCGCATTGCTGGGGCAGTGCAGAAAACGGTGTCGTGTGCAATTATTGATCCAAGTCAGACTGGGTAGACTTCGGCACCGTTTGGCATTGCATTTGTAAATGCGTTTCGTTAAAATTTAAATTTTTTTTTTTGCTAAAATTAAGTGTGGTTTGTACTTTTTGGATCGTTTTGATATGCTGATGTCAAAAATAATTTTTAAAAAATAAAAAAACATCATTGGCATGCATTTCGATACGAAAAGCTATTTAAAAAGTACTCACAATCACACTGTCAAACACGCTATTCGTTTTAACATCTACTAGATTTGTACCCGAGTCTCACTGTGAGTACGTTATTTTTTAAAAAAATAAAAATAAATATACAAATTTTTCAAATGTGTGTGTGTATATATATATATATAATTAATTAATTAAATCAATATTTAATCAATATATAACAAAGATTAAGATATTTTTATAATATATTTTTACTCAATGAAATGACTATTTGTATTGATAAAAAGTTTAAAAAATTATAAATAAAAACAAACTAAATCAAATTATAAAACTCAACTTTAAAATAATTCAATGTAAGTAATGAAACTGAAAAAAATTAAAAAAAAAAGATTTGGGTCAACCCATGTAAATGTGCAAATCTTGCGACCATAAACACGTGATTAGAATAATCCCATAGAAAGGAAAGTGAAATAAAAAGCACGAAGATCAATTCTGAAAAAAATAAATATTAAATGATGAAATAAAAAAATATATATTAATTTTTGTTTAATAATTATGTTTCTTATAATATATTTTTCATTTAATAAAATGATTATTTGTGCTAATAAAAGGTAAAAGAAGTCATAAACCAAAGCGAAATGAATCAAATTACGAAGTCCAACTATAAAACAACATAATGTTGAATAATAAAATTGAAATATATATATATATATATATATATGGCTGAACCTGTATTAACTTGCTAACCCTATAACCATTGACACAAAATTGAGATAACCACATATACCAATTCCTAAAAAAATAAATGTTGAAAGATGAAATAGAAAATAATATCAATTTAGAAAAAAAAACATAAAAATATAAAAATCAATCTGTGTTAACTTTCAAAACTCTTGATTGTGGTCATAAGGGTAGATTGATAGCATAAAAGGTAAGCCCAAAAAACAATGAAGTAAAATTCCCAACAAAAAATGTCGAGGCATAAAACTAAAAATAATTAAAATATAATTTTGTTTTTAGTCAATTAGGATTAATCTACCAATATCATGAACATGAGCATAGAATTTGGATAATCTTACGGAAAGGAAAGTGAAGTGAAAAAGAAAGCATAGAGATCATTTCCATAAAAATCAATTATTAAATAATAAAATTGAAAAAAAAAGTCAATTTTATGAAATGACCTAAAGTTAACATGTATTAACCTTCAAAGCTCGTGACCTGATAAAAAAAAATATCTAGGTATGAAATAAAAAATAAAATACATAAAAAAAATCTAGAACAAAATAAACAACAATAAAAAAAACAAGGGTCAAAATCAACATGAAAAAAATTAAAATCAAATGATGAATGATGGAACTGAAATAAAATTCAATTAGAGGAAGGATTTAAATATACTAAAAGAATGAAGATTAAATTTGATATTAAAATCAAATGAAACCCAATTATTAGAGATGAAATTGAAGAAAAAAATCAACAAAAAAAATAGCAATTAAAAGGTTAATAACTAAATTGGATTTGAAATATAAATAGAGGACACTCCATACCTTTTCCAATCACTTTTCCTTTTTAAGAATATTTTACATTTGTAAAATGCCATATTGCTACTAATTCAATTCGACTATAGAAAAAAAATGAAAAAACAAAAATGAAAAAAAAACAAAAATGAAAAAGGCCTTTAGAATTAAGTTTTATTTATATTGTTTCCCATGATCATGATCAGATCAAGGTAAGTTTTTTTTTCCTGCTTCATTAATTTTTTTTAATTTGATCTTTTTAAATTGATTTGATTTTACTTATGATTTGACTTTATAATTTATTTTTGTTACTTTAATACAAATATCTTGTAATATCAATGTGAATTTTTAGTGCTTAGTTAATGTTTGGTTTTATAAAATAAAATTTGGATAATTTAAAACAATTAAGTATTAACATACTAAAATTGAAAGTTTGGCAAGTATGAGATTGCTATAAATGGACATTGAAAGATGGCAGGTACGTGCAACACAAATGCTAGAGAGTGGGAGGTGCCTACAATCTTTTAGAGGTGCGAGTGACATCTCATCACATCCAAACAATGATTTTCATAGCGGTATTGAAAGAGTCAAGGTGTCTCTTTCCGCATGGGGTACTCGTGTTGTCAAGTATGTGATGGTGTGTTGCCACCAACCTCTGTTTTTTTTTTGTTCTTTTTTTTTTTCTTTTCTCCTCAAAATTCATGTTGGTCATTTAAAATTTTAGAGTTGTCCTCTAATTTACTGATATTTCAACTTTGATCCTTATTATTTTGAATGCTATTTTTTGTTTTTTGATCTTTTGTGAATTTGATTTTTCTTTTGAATTTCCCTTCTCAATTCAAAATTATAAGTTATTCTCTCACTTATTATTTATTTTAAATTTGGTCATCATTTCTTTAATTGTTTTTTTTTTTGTGTTTGGATCCTTTTGTATAATTTTTTTTTTCAATTTTATTCTTCAATATTTGTTTGGTTGAGAATTGAGTTTCTTGATTTTTTCAGATATGGGGTTTTTGGTCTAATAACTCGGGTTACAGGTTTAAAAAAGTTAACACGAGTTGACATCTTTTTTTATACTATTTTTTTTTCGATTTCATCATTTGATGTTATTTTTTTTTAAAAAAATGGGTTTTGTGACTTTCTTTGGTTTCCTTTCAATCAGGTATCATGATCTCATAACTTGGGTAGAAGGTTTGGCTGGTTACTTGGATATTTTCTATGGTTGTTTTTTATATCTTTTTTTTTAATTTCTTCTTTCAAAATTGATTTTTTTAATCAAACTTCATCATTTCTTATTTTGCTTTCTAATAGTTTATCTCTATTACATGATTCAGCTCGTGATATTTGCAGCCTTGCCTAGGGTTGCATGCATTTTATTTTTTTGGGTTTTTTTATTAACCAATTTTTTCTCGATTCCATTCTCATACGTTTTTATTGTTGAGAATTCACCATTATTATTTTTTTCAATTTGTTTTTCATGAAGTTGGTTGTCAAGATTCACAACCTAGGTTAAGAATTTGTCATGCTGAGACATCTTATTTTGTCATTTATTTTTTTAATTTTTATCTTTTTAATATTTGATTATTTTAGAATTTAACTTGGTGATTTTTTTCTATTTTGACAAGTATTTTTATCTTACACCTCATTGTTATCCCTTTTTCTTTTAAGATTTAATATATTTATCTTCATTGTTTTTTTAATACATAATTAAATAAACTATCTTATTGGAAGAATCTATTACTGCGTGGTGAATTTGTTTTTAACACGCTAACAGTGTATGATGATTGCTTTTTAGTTTTTGTTTTTTTTTTTTAAATCGGCTGCCTTGCTGGGAGCCAGCTATCTAGTTAATAAACTAAACAAAAGAGTTTTTAATTGGGCCTTTGTACTAATTTTTTGTTTAATTCAACCAGGCCCAAGATTATTACACTTTAGTAATGTCCAGGGCAACTTAGTCATTACGCGGAGGCCATTGAAACCCTACTTCTACCTTTATATATCCCATCACTTGGATGAATTCCAAGGAACTGAAAGTATGAAGCCGTTTGACATCTCCTTCCGTCGTTTTCCTTTTTCTGTTTGATTTGTGTTGTGGTCTTTGCTTAGTTTGATAACTTGTTCATTGGTTTTGGTTAATAGTTAACATTGTGGGGCTAATCAATTAGTAGTAGTATTCTCTGTAATGAAAGAGTCATGGCAGTAAGCAGGGATTGTGTGTATCGGCGCTGTGCTATAATAAATGCACTCTGAATCCGAAAGAGTTCCCTGCTATATTGATTTCTTTGGGAAGATGGGCAGTTGTGTTTCATTCTCTTTTGTTGAAACTTTTCAACAATCATCTTCCCTACATCGCCTTTATTATCTGTCTTTTTTTTCAAAATATCATGGGTGTTTTGCGTTCATCTGATTTGTTTGTTTTTTCCTCTTGCGTTTAAAATTGTTGTTCAGAAAAACGGGTGTTGCTTCTTTTAAACCACAAACCCAGTTTTCTTAGCTTTATGAAAATTGCTTACTGCGACTACTTTTCCTTGATTAAATTGGGGAAGTTCAAGAAAATTTGTAAGTATAGGTTTTTTGGTTGAGGACTTTAGCTGGGATTTGTCGATTATGTTTTTTAGCTGCATCAGTATGGAGTTCACTTAATTTTCATATGCAAGGTCTTGCTAGTGGATGATAAAAGTGAGGAGAACACATGAAAATTATCTATTTTAATGTGGACAATCCTCATGACCAACTGTTTCTGCTTCAATTGTTCTTGGCCATTGCTCTCAAAGCTATAGACAGCCCTTTGTGGAAGCCTTGTTTATTGCCTATGAACCATGTTTCTTAAATTGTCTACAAGATAACTTATCTAGAATGATGGAGGAGGGAAATGCATCATGTCTGGAATCGATCTTTTTGGGGTGGCACCAGGTTTTTATCTGAGTCGGTGTGCAAGCACCGAGTCATCTGCCGATTTCCACATGAAAACATGAAATCAAGTGTCGAAAAAGAAAGGAAAACATTGCAGGCCATCTTTTACCATGTTAAATTGCAAGACCTGACATTTGATACCATCCAAGCATCTCATCCATGTCCACTATCCTGTTTAATTTGAACAGTTTTTTTAAAAGAAATATTTCTGAAATGTAAAATTAAACAGGATAGTTTTATTTTAAAAATACTTTTCAAATGTAAAAACAAATTATAATACCGCCACAAGAAATTCAAACAGCGCACAAGAGTGGACAAAAGGAACCGAAGCTACTTTTTGACGGCCATGGGCTAGTTACATGGGGTTTTTTTTTAAGCTACTTCACTGGACTTCATCCACGAGTACATGACTGGAATGCCTCCCTCCTTACACATAATCAAATCTTGTGCTAACACTGCACATGATCAATTTTCGATCTGCTATTTTTAGTGTTTTTGTCTGATTAGCTGTAGGAGGATGCCCTGCCACGCAATTAAGAATGGTTGGTTAGCCATGAGAGCGATCAGACTTCATGTTTGGTCTTTAAAGATTATCAATTTGAGTTTTATAAATTTTAAAGTCATTAGAAACTTTTATGGTTATTAACTTCAGGATCGTGAGATTAATCGAGATATGCACAAGTGATCTGTACATAAATTTTAATAATAAAAACAAAATAGTTAGTTTATTCAATAAAATCATATTCATGCAAACAATAGAGGGAGTGATGGTGTTGTATAAACAAAAAAAAAAGCCTTATCGGTCATATTCAGTTTAATTGCTACATGACCTTATCAATTCATTGATTCACACCAATAACATAACAAGACAATGTCCAATATATAGAGTATTTTCCCACAGCGGAAAATTTATTTCCTAAACTAGCATAGTTGGATCAATAATTCCCACTCTAACACACAAACAATGGTTGCACGTACATTAGATTATGATTGTCAAACTTGCGAGTTGACTCGTAAAATTATATGATTTTACGAGTGAATACAAATATACAATGTGAAATTAGATAGAAAACTTGAAAACCAATAAACTCAATCAAACTCGGTTAAAATCGGTCAAAATCGATGAACACGGTAAACTCGGACCGAGTTTGACAAAATTAACAAAACCCATTGACTGACTCTTCTCAGTCCTCTCCTCTCCTCTTCATCCCGTCTAACAAAAATTCCCCCTTCCCTAAATCTCACATCCTCTGATTCTCAAATCTCGACTCAACCATAGAAGAAGCAGGCTAACACCAACAACGTCTCCACTCTCTTTCTTTCTCTCCAAAAATCATCCCCTTAGCAATGGTTACTTACAGCAAGAGCATGGCCCAACATCTTGCCCTTCTCTCTACCATCTTAGCTAATAGGAATCCCAGTACAGAAATCTGTGCTCGGCTACTGGAAAGAGTTAGTGTTGTTTTAATTTGTGATTTTTTGTTGTTGTTGTTGTTGTTGTCCTTGATATTCTGGTTCGATTTCAATTCTCTTTGGTTTGGTTTAATTTGGTTGCAGGTGAAAGAAAGAAAGGGTTTTTGGGTTTGCAAATTAAATCATGCCAGATATGCTGCCCTTTTCCTCCAGTAAACCTTATGATCATGGTCCACAGTCCACACAATGTATTTGGTTTGATTTTCAGTCCAAAGTATGTTTTTTTATTCAATTTTGGTTTTCAATCCCGCTTTATTTTTGTTGTTAGATCATGTCTCCTATTCTTCACATGTTCTGTGCATCTGAATCAATCCAAACCACAACTGAAGAAACGCTGAATTCATTCAATCAATCATAGATAATTACTTTTAATTGCTTGAGTTTGATCCTTTGTTGATTAGAATATGGCTGTCGATTCTTGAATTGGTAATGATGAACAGGGGTTCGTATTTCACAAATCAAAGGAAAAATTTCCACAAATTAGATAATTACTTTTAATTGTTTGAGTTTGATCATTTGTTGAGAATGACTGATGAAATTTGTATTGATTTTTTTTCTTTTTCTGATTTAGAATAGCTTAAATGGTCGTTTCTGGTCTGGAAGAAAACTAAGAAGTGCTGCATTTATGCTGAATTTGTTTAACCTACAGAGGCTGTCATGAGTTCTATTGCTATTGGTCAGGAAAGGGTTTATGGAACAACCTTTTCTAGCATGCTTATCAATTATTTTAAGGTTTATATGGTTCTAATCACCACATTGTATTTTTATTTGCAGGATGAGTTAGAATTACTTTGAGTTATCTGTCATTGAGTTAGAATTACTTTGATTATAACTTGCATATTTAGAAGAGATGGAAGCTCACTTGAAAGCTCAATAAGAGAAACTTGATCCTGGAATTTAAAACTATTGGGAGATTTTGTTAGCAAATAACAAATCTTTACTTATATAATTGGCAATGACCAGCATAATTGAACCCAGACAAGTGATGAAGTTGGGTTTAGCTGTGATTAAAATTTAGTTTTTAAGCTTAAATATTGTCTGAGATATTGTCCTTAATCTTCCACTTTGTTTGAGAATTTCAGTTTTAAGATTTGACAATAAAAAGAACTTAGATGCATGCTCCTCTCATGATGGATTGCATATTTTGCATATTTAATTGCTTCACTTTATTATATACTGTCAAGTGCTTCGTTCTATCATATACTATCAAGTGCTGAACTATGTTTTATAATTCCACTCTTTATTATCTTAATGTAAAAAACTTTTCTTACGATTTTACGATTTTACAATCCATTTTTACAATCCGAGTTTATATTGGACTTTCCGTGTCGTGTCAAAAATGCGTTTTGACAACCTTGTAGTAGATGCTCAACTTATAGATCATGAATGTAATATATTTGCGACCAGATTAATTAAAATCAAGATAATTTCATTTTTTTTGATGATGTTGACACATACATGATGATGTTGACACACTTGATATCCCGCATGCTACTAATCATCGAGGTAAAGAGAAAGATGATTCGTTGGTGATTTATACACAATATGTTATTTGTGGTATGCAAAGAGAGATCACATATTTACAGAGCTATATCTGTTTAATGATTTAAATCTTTCTATGCCTTGATACATGAACATAACATGATAATTCATAACACCAACATAGGAGCATGTTACGAGATGTTCATATGACACTTCATGTCAGCCGCACGTAATCCGAATAATTATGAGTCTCGTGCACCAAGATATAATAGATTGATATGTATGGATAATTTTTTTTAGCATGTAATAAAATTCTTATTTATATCTTAAAAACGATAATATAATCTAATATATTAGGTGAATTTTTTTAATACATGAGGGTCGAAGAGCTGCAACCGCAATTCATGATGCTACCGACGATGTTGTGCATGGTGTTTTCAATACTTGTTTCTCATTGTACTGTTCTTTACTTGACGAGATTGATGAGGCTCAATGTTTGGACAATGCAATAGAAGAGGATAACCGTGCTTATCATGCACTATGACAACATACTCGTGATTCTGATGATGCAGGCTCATCAATAAGTTAATTTGTTAGATGTTTAACTATGTAATTTAATTAATTTGTAAATGATTTGATATTCTTTATTGTAACAGATTATTTTGATGTTGAGATTAATTTTTTTAATTATAAATTTATCCACTATGAAAATTAGGTGATTTTATTGGATGTTGTTGCTTTTTTTATGTGATTATATGAAATATTAGCTTCAACTATTGTTTTTGTTTTTATGAATTGTGTTTTTGCTAGGTAGGGAGTTGAGAGAGTCTGTTTGGGAACGCGATTGAAACTGCATTCTTTTAAATTTTATTTTTTTTCTTGTTAAAAATTATATTTTTAATGTTTTCATATTATTTTGATGTGCTGATCTCAAAAATAATTTTTTAAAAATAAAAATATTATTTTAATATATTTTTAAGTAAAAAATACTTTAAACCGCAATCACAATCACAAATACGACGGAAATGGTTAAGAACTGGTATTTTAATAGGTCTGCATGTAATAGGCTGCGTATATGCTACATTCACGTCCTATGTAGTTTACGTATTTAATACATGCGCAACCCCTGCTTGTGCGCTACAGACTACAGTGAGAATTATATGTATTTCTCTTTCTCATATAATTAATTTATTTATTGCAAATTAGTCCCCACCTGATGATAAAAGTTCCGACTCGCAGAATCTTTTGTTTCTTTCTTGCTTGCTTTTTAACTTTGAACTTTTGACGTGGAACCTTGCATTATTTGCAGTCACCTAACTGTGCTTGGATAAAGAGTTTGACTTGACTACGGTGAATAGCAAATACAGTTGCTCCATGCCTCCATCCCAATTCTTGCTGCTTCTTGTTAGAACCACCCATGCATCTCTCAATTAGCTTTAGAAAACCCATACCAGATAGCGTCAAGAGGCTATGGGATCATTGGAATATCAGATCTGCTATTCTTGCAAGCCTCTCCTTGCAGGTCTTTCTCATACTGTTTGCCTCCTGGAGGAAACGCACTTCCCACAAGTTTGTTATTTTCTTGATATGGTCGGGTTACTTGCTGGCAGATACAGTGGCAAACTTTGCGATAGGGCACATCTCCACCAGCCAAAGAACCACCGACTCCAAGTATGAAGACAACAATGAGCTCCTGGCGTTTTGGGCTCCATTTCTTTTGGTGCACCTTGGTGGCCCGGACACCATCACCGCTTCTCTGGCTTAGGCACATGCTTACATTCGCAACTCAAGGCTTTGCTACCCTTTATGTCCTCATCCTGAATCTTACTACTGACAAGGTATGGATCCCAACAGTGCTCCTGTTTATTGCTGGTGCAATCAAATATTTCGAGCGGACATATTCTTTATACCGTGCAAGCATGGATCAGTTTCGTGACTCTATGCTAGAAGATCCAGATCCGGGACCCAACTATGCCAAGCTCATGGAGGAATATGATTCAAAGATCGAGGCCAAGATTCCGACAGACATAATAATAATAGAGGAGCCTGATAAACAAATGCAGGCTAGTGCTCGCGATATTCAAAAAAGAAAACTGAAAGATGATCTCGAGGTTGTGCAAAAAGCTTATTACTACTTCAACATTTTCAAAGGACTGATTGTTGATCTAATCTTCAGCTTCAAGGATCGGAATGACAGTCGAAAGTTCTTCCTCAGCATTGACGCAGAGGATGCTTTGAAAGTAATAGAGGTAGAGCTCAACTTCATCTATGAAGTTCTCTTCACAAAGGCTATTGTTGTGCACTCCATAATTGGATATGTTTTCCGCCTTTTCTCCTTCACTTTGGTTTTGGTAGCCCTTGCGTTATTTCGTTTCAATGTCAAGAAGGATAAATTTCACCCGCTTGATGTTAAATTTACATATTTATTGTTGTCGGGTTCCATTTGGCTTGATACATTAGCCTTCATCAGGGCCATTTTCTCTGACTGGACCGTGGCTGATCTCAAGAAGTCTGAGAGGCAGCCCGATTCTTGCTGGAAATCTTGCCTTTTTCTCTGCTTGGAAAGTGCCTCTTTTCAACGGCAAACGTGCCATCTTTAAGCACATGGGTTTCCGCAGTTGGTCCAAGTCTGTCAAAGGCTATAATTTGATAAGATACTGTGTCAACAGACCTAAAAGCAGGATAGGCATTTTCAAAGACAAAGTTCTTGTTTTTTTGGGTCTCAAGGATTTCGTTGATGGCATATTTCATGTGTCCAACAAGCGATTCACTGATGAACTTTGGAAAGTTATCTTTGATGAGCTGCAAAAGAAATCCGGTATCGCAGATGATCCAGAAGATGCCAAGACAATATGTTCGGCTAGAGGTAATTTGGCACTCCAGGACAATGACTGGGATAAAAAACTTAAGGATGAACTAATGCCTTACGCTATGAATGTCACTTATGATGAGAGTCTTCTTCTGTGGCACATAGCGACTGAGCTCCTGTACAACACTGATGATAATTCTGATCAGGGATCGGATGATAAAGGTTTCTGCAAGCTCTTTTTAGATTGCTTGTGCAACTCCTATGATAGTACAGATCAGAAATACGACGAAAAAGAACTCAGTAAGCTCCTTTCAGATTACATGATGTATCTTCTAATTATGCAGCCAACCATGATGGCAGCTGTGGCTGGTATCGGTAAAATAAGATTTCGAGATACCTGTGCCGAAGCTGAAAGGTTTTTCAAAAGAAGGGATTTGGGGTCTAATAAAGAACGGGGAGCATGTGAAAACATTCTTGATGTGAACACAGAGGTCGCGCCTGTCGACGTGAAAGGAGATAGAAGCAAGTCTGTGTTGTTTGATGCAAGTAAGCTCGCCAAGCTTCTACAAGAGCAGGACAAGAAATGGGAGTTACTGAGCAAAGTGTGGGTGGAATTATTGTCATACGCGGCAGGCCATTGCAGAGCATATGCCCATGCCCAACAAGTAAGTAAAGGTGGAGAGCTTATTACTTTTGTTTGGCTATTGATGGCTCATTTTGGCCTAGCGGACCAGTTCCAGATCAACAAGGGCCACGCGAGAGCAAAATTGATAGTCGGCAAGTAGATGTTGGGGGTTGTATCTTCTGCAATCTTAATCAACATTGAATTGTTTCAGTTATGCAGCCTGTAATTTTTCCAGACTTGTCAGATTAGATAGATTACCGTGCATGGTTCTTTCTTTCATTTGACTGACATAAGGTAGCAGAGAGTAATCCAAAATCAAGTTTGATCTAATCCACCTTTTCTATTTCCAGCTGATTTCTATATAACATACAGTTGGGTTTTCTAATTTGATATATTAGCTCATGCCTTGTGCAATAAGCGTTCTGGGAAATCATATTGTCCTCAGCTCGCAAAATAACTATATATGTCCAATATTTTGTGTATGAATAACCAGTGCCGCCAGGGTTTTTGTTTTTATTTTTGAACAGTAGTGTGACCATTGATCACTCACTGTAATCTTGATCTATCCCTATCATATTCTTTGAATGATAAATTAAGTGCTGGTGTGTGGAATTTGTAAGGTTAAGGGTGGGAGATGTTGTCAGTAGAGGGTGCCTTAAGAGCACATACATGAGCAGGGAAAGAGCCAAGGAGGAAGTTGGGTTTTTATATATATATATATATATATATATATATATATATATATATATATATATTAACCTGCTAGGGTTGGACGTCCATTGTTTGCATCATAGTTACGATTGATTTGCCAAGACTCCGGGTCTTGAGTTATACAGGTTGATTCGAGTTAGTCTGAATTATCTTTAATTAATCTGAAAAAATTAAAAAAATTAAATTTTAATATTTCATATAAAAAAATTAAGAAACAATACATGTGAATATATACTATACATGTTATAAATAATGAAGTTTAAAAAATTATTTCAAAAAATTTTGTATCCCACATTAAAAAAATACTATATTACATTTAAAAAATAAAATATTCTTCTATTATTTATATAATGAACTTTAAAAATAGTTAATAACCAACTAATATATATATATATATATATATGAAACTGGATTTTACCGAGTCGCCGGGTCATGGGTCAACCCGGTAGGTCCATTGAGTTTGTCGGGTTTTTGCTTACCCAAATCTTTTGCTTTATCTAGACCGATTGAGCCATCAGATCAACCGGGTTCCAAGTCGACATGCTGGGTCAGTCTAAGTTTAATAACTGTGGTTTGGTTAATGGCTAGGCGTAATTGATTAATATATTCTTAGTGAAAATATTAAGGTTTGTCATCTTTAAAAAAATAGATTGTTGATCCAAATTATTTTTTATATTTTGAAAAATCATTTTAAACCTATAAATATATTTATTTTATCTTTACTGTGCCTCTGCAACCAAGTATTTTTTTTTATCATTTTATAAATATATATCTTTCTTCATTTCATTTTAATGAATTATCACGTGGTAAAAGAAAAGGAAAATGTTAGTAAAGTATGAACAACTCTTAAGACTAAATAATTTTTTATTTTATTATTACTTAGGTTTATGCTCTTCTTTTCTAAAAACTAGGCCAGAGGCCATTTGTATTCTTATTTTTCATTGATTTTTTCATTGTGCAGGTTTTTTTTTTATGAAGTTTACCCCTCTATAATATATTCTGTTAATGTTTTTACCCTTCCATCCAACTCTTTTATATCACGAGACACGAATAAAAAATTTGTTCATTGACCAATAAAATTATTATCTGAAAAAAACACATATATAAAATATGAAATCTGGATTAAAAACCAATTGAAATTTATCATAAAATTAAAAAAAGAAATAATTTATTTACTACTATTTAAAAATACTACTCGTGAAAAATATAGTAAAAAGGGAAATTAAAAGGTTCGAATGTAATAAGAAATGAAGAAAAAATAGTGACGTTAACAAACCCACATTTATTTAAAAAGACTTATCTAAAGCCACATTTTCTCATACACGCAATTAATCAGAAGAAGAAAAATAATTCTCAATTATTATTGACGAAAAGATTTTCATTAGATGCTGATTTTTTATAGTGGTATTTTCTAAACTAATATTAAATATTTGATAGGGGAAAATATTTGTAACTAAATTATTAGATTTTTTTATTTCTTAGTTTAATTTTCGTTTTCATTTTTATATATGCGTTTTAATATTTTAGATAATGATCTTAACAGTCAAACCTTAAAGATCATTCTTTTAATTTTTATTTATTTTTTTGTTCATAAATAGAACTCTACAATCATTAGTTAGACCATCAATATAAATATCCTTCTTTCGATTAGCCAGTACCAAGCTACAATATATATATCAATCAAAGAGAAATTGAGTACTGACTCTGAATAAAAAAAAAGTTTAGCAATTTTTGCTTTCTAAAAAAATTATTGATTTGAATTTTAATGGTCAGGATTTTATTTTACTCAATCAATCAATTAATGGGTGGTTAGAATTTTTTAAAAATATTTCTTAATTATTTTCCTTTATAAGGAAATCCAAGCCATCAATTTTATAATCAAGGATTTGGATTGACTTAACACAATATATAATGTTAATTCTAACTTGAGAAGAGTAAAGTTCAAAAAGTAGAGTCATAATTCTGCTGTGCAGGTTTTATAGCATAATCATATCGACTGTGTGTTATAAATTAGTAGATTTGAACCATGTAAATTCTAGCATGTTTGTTTTTGTATTTTAAAAATATTATTAAAAAAATTTAATTTTTTTATTTTAAATTAATATTTTTTAATGCATTGATATCAAAAAATATATTTTTAAAAAATAAAAAAAATATTATTTTAATATATTTTTAAATAAAAAATACTTTAAAAATCAATTACAATCACACTCAAAACTCTTAAGTCATTTTAGTTTTAGTCGCGACATAATTCAAGTCATGGCTTATCAAATGACTCATGAGCAAAGGCAAGAAATCCCAACTCTCAATATTGTATCACATGTCTATTACAAAATATGGTAAATAATCGTGGCAATCCATAGCACTACAAAATTTTTATTTTATTTTATCTTTAAATGTTTTTTTTTTCAATTATAATCTTTTATGCCCAAATTAAATATCAACAATTTCTAAGAACTTGTTAAGAAAAGAAAAGAAAAAACTCAATAGAAAATAATTAAAGTGTAAAACAAGAAAAAATCTCATAATCAATTTTAAATTCACGAGAAATGATAATATTTTTTAGTTTTTCTACTTTTCTTTTTCATTTTCTATGGTTTTTTAAATTTTAGTTTTCTCATATATATATATATATATATATATATATGAGGAAATGATTTATACATTTGTCTTCTTATAAGAGTCTGGGACAACTAGAGTTTTATTCACTCATCTGGATCCATAAAATACACTTTCTAGAAGGTGGGGTTTTCTAGAATCCAAAATAAATAAAAAAAATTATACATTTGCCTTGCTAATCGCCATTGCATCTTCTTAGATAGTTAGATTCTTAAGCAACCAGCACTACTCAATGAACACTTTTGAAAATAGAAACTTTTCTGATGTAGTTGACTGATAAATATATGAAACATGATTTCAGCTTGGTATTCAAGTCATTTGTGACTCGATATGATTGCCTTCAAGCCAATTCTCACTTGAGTTGGAATGGTAGCAGTGTGGATAAATCTTGTAATGTTCAGGCTGTCGTTCGCATCTGCTGACAAGTATACAACATAAATCTTTTTTTCTCAAGGTTGTTAAAATCGCGTTTTGACTCGTAAAATCATACGATTTTACGAGTCAAAACATGCTTTACGTGCTGAATCGTTTGAAAAAATCAAAAATGGATGAAATCGGGTTAAAATCGGGTGAAATCGTTAAAATCGAGTGAAATCGCAAAAAATCATGATTTTAGGGCCGATTTCACGATTTTAACAGAGCGCATGCACTGAAGCAAAATGTCTCCCCCTGCTCCAGCTGTCCAGCGCCTATTGGTTGTGCAATTAAATGCACAGTCACGCGATCTTCACTCGCTGCAGAACATGTGGGTTTGTTTGGCGGTGTGGTTGTGGTTGCTTTTCAAATAGCTTTTCGTGCCAAAATGCATGCCAATGATGTTTTTTTATTTTTTAAAAATCATTTTTAACATCAGCACATCAAAATGATTTGAAAACACTAAAAACAAATTAATTTGAAGTTAATAAAAAAATAAATTTTTTTAAAATTTTGTTAAAAGTGCTTTTGAAACGCAGAAACAAACAGCCCCATAAAGAAGTGGATGTTAGAAATCAAGAGGGCTGCAGAGATAGAATGTAACAAAATTCGTCAAGGCAATAATATTAAATTCTAATTTAATTCAGATTTTTTCCCCATATCTTTTACTATTCATTCCCCTTAAATTACTTATGTTTTTTAAAAGTACGATAGCAAGTAGAAGAGATTTTATAAATATAAATTAAATATAAAAATAGTAACGGGATAATTTAAAAAATTATATTTATTATAATAGGTTGATTCGCGAAACTCATAATTAAAAGCTTAACTCGTGTCATAATTTAATTTATACAAATAAAAACACTAATTTTAATAAATTTGATTACTTCGATTATATTTTTAACCATTTATTTAACCCGATCAATTTGATATTGCTTTATGTGCTAATTTTTCTTTTTTCAGTTAGCGAGTTGGTTGTTGCAGATTGTGTCATGTAAACTAATAATCCTCTTAAGATGGTTGTTAATTATTGGCTAATGAAAAGTTATTTAAATTATGTATGAATTTTTATTTGAATTATGTATTTTAAGATGTTTGAACTATTTTGAAGCAAGTATTTTAAGGTGCTTGAACTATGTATGAATTTTTATTTGAAACATGTATTTTCAGGTGCTTAAACTATGTATGAATTTTTATTTGAAGCATGAATTTTTTATTAATGTATTTAAAATTCCTTATGATTTTATGATTTTACGATCCGTTTTTACGATCCGAGTTTGTATTGCATTTTTCGTGCCGTGTTAAAATCGCGATTTTAACAACCTTACTCATGACAATGTGTAATTTATGAAGCATGTGATGTGGCCGCAATCATTTTGCTGTTGGTTTGCCGTCGTTTGTAGAGCTAGAGCTTAGCATAAATCAGGGAGACGAGGAATATTTTGTTTTTTTATTTTAAAAATATTTATTTTTTTTATTTTTTTTACTTTAAATTAATATTTTTTTGGTTTTTTTATATCATTTTAATATATTAATATCAAAAATAATTTTTTAAAAATAAAAATATTATTTTAATACATTTTTAAAAAAAATAAAAAATAACTATAATTACATTTACCATGTGTTTTTAAATAGCTGATTTAGTTTTCCAAAGTGATTTTGCTGGAAATAGTAGCAGTAACATGAGCAGGCCTTAATCAATCACAAATAGCGAGGAAAACAATTTATACATGTTTTTAACTTCACTTTTTTTTTTTGTCGCAAGTTTTTATGACAAATGATTTTTGAATTACGACTTATTATTTTTTTTTTTTTGCTTTGTTGTGAGATTGAATGATATGTTGTAGACAAAAAAGTAAAAAAATAAAAAAGAAAATTGAAAGGGTTTTTAGCAAGTTGATTACTTGATTGAAATTGTTGCTCAGACTTGAGAGTTGATAAATTATGTAATCCATTAGTGATTAGGAAACTATAGTTTTAACATGGAATTAAACGTTTTTTAAGAGCTTGTTTAGATTAAAAAAAACAAAAAAAAAACTAATGTAAAATACAGTATAATAAATGTCGAAAGTGATCCAGACTAACTTATCTCCTAACCTTGCATTTCGGGCTTGAAATTTGTGGAGAGATAGAATTAATGATGAATGCACAGAGCAGCTGCTTCGGTTGGTTGTCTGTCTTCTTCTCTTTTACTGCGTGTTGAGCTTTTTAGTCTTCGCTGCTGAAAATTCAAAGTCTTCTGTTCCTGTGCAAAAATAGACTTTTAAGATATGGGATGTGTCAAAGAACCATCTCAACCCAAAAGCTTAAGCTGTTAGGTGAGGTCTCAAGATATGATTTATATTATTCTCTAACACACCCCCTCAAGTAAAAGCCTTTTGGGCTTGAAACTTGTACAGGTTCATTTTACCTTGTGCTTAATTTTTATCAAATAAATGGGGATGGTAAGATTCGAACTCGAGACCACTTAGTTATCAAGGCTTTGATACCATATCAAAGAATCATCTCAACCCAAAAGTTTAAGCTATTAGATAAAATCTCAAAATATAATTTATATTATTCTCTAACAGGTGGATGGTGAGGAATTTCCAAGTCTTGTGCACAAGTCTTTGATCCCCAAAGATACTCTCAGCTGTCACTTATCTTAATCAGGTCCCAGGAGTAAATGACGCGTGATGTAATGTTCTCCATTGGCGTAGACTCAGACTGTTGCAAGTCAAGATGAGGTTTCCAATCCTGAGTAGTTGTTAAAAGCAAGAAAACTTTGCCGGATGACTGCTACCTCTAGTCTAGTATATATCCGCTGATTCATTCCACCATATGTTCAGACAAGCCTTACCATCCTCATTGTCCAAGAAATATCGGATGATGACCTCTAATTCCTCTCCAAGCACATGGTGTTGTCTATCATGGCTTCACGTTGCAATGTTCTTGGTCCTTTCGACCACCTTCTACACCCCCATGGTCTCTTGCTCCAAAATTGACAACCCTAATTACAACAAACACTGTGCCTCTATTGTCCCTGAATCAACTCCCAATGATGTTCCCGAATTCACCACCATCCCTTTTGCTGCAGAGCAAGGTGGGTACTTTCTTGGCGGGGAAGACATATCGAATCATCCAAACTCATTTCGTTACCATTATCGAACGAGTAACAGGAGAGAGCTATTCATTAATACCCACAGTGTCTATAGTACTGATGCTGATGATGTCTTTAAGGTTGAGGCGAGTTTGGTCCTGAGAACCTCGGATATGGAGTTTTACGTGTACGACGACAGATCTTGGAGGGGTCCTTTGAGTTTTGAAGTAAAAGGGTTCTGGTCAATATCTACCGGCAAGCTTTGCATGGTGGGCTCTGGTTCAACTTACTCAGAGGAGGGTAAACATGTTGTTCTTGCCGCTCTACTCAAGCTTGATGGAGTTAGAAATTCCAGCATTATCAGTAGTTTGGTGAGGGGAATATTGGAAAGCTCGAGTACTGCTGGTGATTCAGGATATTTTAAGCCAATCTCCTTGTTGATGTTCCCTCAAAATAATTACGAGTTCACTGAGGTTGGAAAAGCACTCGATCATGTCTGTAGCGGGGGGATTGATGTTCCAAAGAGTTTGTCACTAAGCTTAAAGCTGAGTACACCTATTTGCAATGCATTCACTCGTTGGGATACTTTTTTTAAACTGGAGTATTCAAGTGGTTGCAAGTCCACAAGTAGTTGCAATCCTTTTGGTGAGGGTGTTGGATATTTACCCCAAATCATGTCCTTGAAATTAATTCAATGTTTAGAAGATAAAAAAAGATTGAGATTCCTGATAGAATTCCACAACAGTAGCTATGTTGATTATTACCACCCCTTCACTCCAAACACAACATTGGTTGCGGAAGGATCATGGGATGTGAATAAGAATCAGCTATGTGTTGTTGGCTGTCGAATCTTGAATTCAGCCAACTCGTTCAATAAATCTCATATTGAGGATTGTTCATTGAGGTTGAGTTTCAGATTCCCTGCCGTTTGGTCAATCAGAAATACTAGTGGTATGATGGGGCATATTTGGAGTAACAAACATGAGAATGATCGGGGTTACTTCAATACGATCATGTTCCGAAGTTATGAAAATTTTGTAGCTGGGATCCCCGGGTCGAAGTACCAGTACACTGTTGTTGATAAAGCAAGAAAGTCATGCTCAGAGAAGCAGCCTAGAAAGAAGAAAGGAAAGAAGCATCCAGATGCAAATTCGAATAACATGAGGTTCGATATGGTGGTCAGGAACTCCAAGAGAAGAAGAATAGGATGGGGCTACTCTCAGCCCATCGCTGTGGGTGATCAAATTTCTCGACGTAACGACTTTGTGATTTCATCAAGCTCGAGGGCTGCTTACTCTCCGGTTGATGGAAAAACCAACCACAGCATCCCACTGAACATCAGCTACCGCATGAGCTTCCAGCTGAATGAGTCTACTTATGTTCAAGTCTTTTCTGAAGGAATTTATGATGCTGAAACAGGAAAACTTTGTATGGTGGGGTGCAGATATCTTGACTCAAACAATCGGACATCAGACAATGATTCAATGGACTGTAAGATTCTTATAAATGTCCAGTTCCCTCCAGTAGATTCAAATGATTATATCCAGGGAACCATTGAAAACACTCGGAAAATATCCGATCCTCTGTACTTCGAGCCTCTTTCTTTTTCTGCAGCTTCATTTTACGGTCAGCATTCGAGGGAGTCAATATGGAGGATGGATCTGGAGATCATCATGTCTTTGATCTCTAATACTCTCGTTTGTGTCTTTGTGGGATACCAGATCTCGTATGTGAAAAAGCATCCCGCTGTTTTCCCTTTCATCTCACTTCTCATGCTTCTAGTCCTTGCTCTCGGGCACATGATCCCTCTAATGCTGAATTTTGAAGCTTTGTTTGTGCCAAAGGAAAGTCGCACAACAGTCCTTCGAAGGAGTGGTGGATGGGTGGAAGCGAATGAGGTAATTGTAAGGGTAATCACGATGGTATCTTTTCTGCTGCAATTCCGACTTCTGCAGCTTGTATGGTCTGCACGATTCGCTGATGGGAAGCGAAAGGCGTTCTTGGCTGCTGAGAAGACGACACTCTATTTGTCTTTGCCACTATATATATCTGGAGGTTTAATTGCTTTGTATGTGAATTGGAGGAACAACAAGGTTGGTGAGGGCATGGAGTACGCTTACAGCAGCGCTTATCAGCGTTCCATTTGGGTGGATTTAAGATCTTATGGTGGTTTGGTACTCGATGGTTTTCTCTTCCCTCAAATCCTCCTCAACATTTTCCACAACTCCACAGAAAATGCCCTCTCTCGTTTCTTCTACTTAGGAACCACATTTGTGCGCTTGCTCCCACATGCATACGATCTATACAGGGCTAACTACTATGTTGAAGATTTTGATGGATCATACATGTATGCCGACCCAGGTGGAGATTATTATTCCACTGCCTGGGATGTCATTATTCCTCTAGTGGGCCTTCTTTTTGCTGCTATCGTCTACCTGCAGCAGCGCTTCGGTGGCTGTTGTTTCATGCCAAAAAGATTCAAGGAGCTAGAAGGATATGAGAAAGTACCAGTGGCTAGTGACGCATAATTTGTGGTTCAAACTTTTGCCTGCATGTGATTTTTATCACCACACTCTCCCCCTCTCCTCGCCGTTTGTGATTGGGCTAAAATATTAGGACCCCTGCTATTATAAAATGACTAATAAATCTTCATGTGTGATTTTACATGTAATTTCGTTGCTGCGCGCAACAAAGTCTTTCTACCTTTTTATATATATCTGTGGAAGCGAAAAGGTTTCTGTTGTGAATGCTGCCTATTCCAAATCCTGACTTTATATCTCTTGCTTGCAAAGACTTCCCTGCATGATCATATCTTCATTCGCAATTACAAGTAGATAGGAAGACAATTTATATGCTCTAGCAATTCAAGATGCACTAAACATGAGTTGAAGCCTCGTAGCTCCCTGTTTCTAGTAAATGAAGGTACGTTTTAACGGCTTCAACTCCATTAAACACGAGTCTTTGTTCAGATTTGGGGTGAAATACCGAGAAGCACCATACGATTTCGGCCATTTTCATCATTGTTCTTGAACTTAAGACATAGATGTCAAGTGTTTACTCCGTTAGTAGAAAGTCTTTGCTCTGTTGTGAAATTGGAAAACGTCAAGTTGATTATTTGATTGAAATCGCTGTTCATTGTGGATAAATTATGTAACCATTATATATGTGTGTGTGTAGATTTTAAGGTTTTTAACCTGGATATCAGCAAATTTTATAACAGGCATAGATATAAACATTGCAAGGCTAAACAACTGCGTGCAATTTCAAGCGTGCACTAGGAATAATGGGTTTTGTTCTTGCTCTCTCTCACTCTCTCTATTCTTGCCGTATACTTGGGTTTGCATCGACATTTCCTACTCTTCTTTCTGTACTCAAGAGACAGAGAGACCGTGTTGGAAATATCCAAGCCTTGCTAGGACTCAGCTCTGATTTATCTTCATCAGGATCGATTGATTTTTGAAGCATAGCTCTCCATGAGCGTGGACTCACACATTGTTAACTTCGGCAAGTCAAAATGAGCTTCAGTTTTCTCATTTGTTCTTCAAAGCAGGGAGATCTTATTTGGATGACAGCTACAACTGGCCTCTTATGTATCTGTGCCCTCGTTAATCCGTACAAATTCAGGCCAGCCTCATCGTTTTCATAGTCCAACAAATAAAAGATCGTAGTCACTGTAGCGCTGTTCATGGTTTGGTTCGGTTTAGCATCAGAAAAACCGAGTTACACTAATTTTGAAAAATAGAAACCAGACCAAACAAAAATTTAGTTGAAATCAAACCCTGTTCGGCAAATAGAGTTTTACGACAAAAGTTTTAAGCCTTATAAGTGTTTTTGAAGAACAAATGTGGGAAAATTTAGAAAATATTTTTCAGTAAAATATTTTTTTTTAAAAGGGACCTAGCGTAAAAATCCGGCTCTTATTAGTAAAGTGATTGTCTGTTCTAGACAACAAGTTATTCGTGCACTCTGCAACGGGTCGCAAAACCTCCATGGTCAACTCCATTTGTCTTGTTATACAAAACCTCAACGACATATCACTCGCGTAGAGTAGACTTGGATTTGCTTGGAAAGTTCCAAGTCTTTGCTCTTTTGCTGAAAATGAAATCTCTGACATTTTATTTTTCTTATTTTTTTTGTTTTTTGATGAACAATGTAGAAATTCATTTAGATTAATTAATTTAATCAGTTTTATCATGGTAATCCGATATGCCCTGTGATGCACCTTAAATGTAGCATTTAATTTATGTCAATTGGATTCAGAACTCATTAATATATGTTACACCTCTCCATGTGCAAAGATTCAGTGACGACTGACTTCGGCGGCACTATTTCCACTATTCTTATATAATTATTTTTTTTAATTGTTAAAAACAAGCATAATTTTTTATTATATTATTGAATCAGATTTAAATTTTTCTAGATCGTTCTAAAATTCTATATACACAGGAGTAGCTAGCTTGCTAGTTGTTTTCATTTTCAAGTTAAAATTAGAAATTTCAGAATTTTCTCTATTTCTCTAGTTGTTTTTTTATTCTTATTGTTATTTAAAATAATAATTTTAATTTAATAAGGATTTCACTATTTAGGGTATTTTTCTTGTATCTAAATATCCTTTTAGGCTATTTTAAAAAGAGAATTTATGAATCTTATGCTTGAGAACTTAGTTTTTTCCTCTACAGTTTAGGACTGTAAAACTTTAAGGATTGAGAAATATTATCCATGTTATACATTGTTTCAATTTGTATCAAAGTAGATTAGTCTGTTTGATGGCTGGAGATATCGATAATAACTTTTCAATCCACGACCTGGGAGTGGGGACCATTTAATTTAGGGTAAAGAACTCAATCATGGATACAAGTCAAGCGAAATGTTCATTAGCACAAAATACAAACACTTGAAACATACGAGGAGTAGGTGTAAATAAGAATGGTGACAAGGAGAAAAATGTGCTCAAAGACTTATATCTCGTAGCGAAGCAAACCCCAGTACTATTTCTAGAAATCCATATAGATATCGTATTTATATGAACAATGGTATTTATGAAAGATGGAGCATTAGAGACTTAATTCATAATCATCCTATTCGTAGATACATTCCTTATTATAATGAAATTTCTTCTTTGATGGGGACTCTTTGAAGAAAGACTTTATTAGATTGTTTTCAGAGTTGAAAGGTTATTTTTATTTGAATAAGATTCTTTATTATAAGAAAGTAAGACTTGATATACATAAACTTTCTTAATAAGACTTGATACACGCAAAACTAAAAGTCTATTAGCCACACGTGCCGCCACATCATGAAGAGGCTGCTTAAATGATTCAAATGACATCGCGTAAAGTGGAGTTTGGTTACCGGATGACTTTGCACTTACCACTCAAGGATGCATGGGTCACCCATGTGATGATATGCAGTTTTTTTTAATAATATTAAAATTATAAAATAACCCCTAATGAACAAGATTATAATAAAAAAATCATAATGAAAAGACAAAAACACCTTTAAATGTAAATTTAAGATTTATTTTTATATTTTAATAGTAATTAAGCCATTAATTGAGCTTAAAAATTGAAAGTACGAAAAAATCTCTTTAAGAAAGTTTAATATTTTTCTTTGTTTTTAAGAATAATTAAGTTATTTCATAATGAACTCATGTCTTTTAGTGTGTTTTTTTTTTAAAAAAAGGTAATTACAGTGTTAATATCTTGCCATTGAAGTTGAAAATAGTAACAAAGAAAAACACTTGCTATTGGTTTGAGTTTTTCTTTGTCAAAGGGCGAGACATTTCGATTTAATCTTTGGAGTTAGAGAGCAGCAATGATAAAATCATGGATTTTGCTTGGGAGCCTACGGGGTAAGAGATTTGCGGGTCGGGGTGCGGTGCTTGATGACAGCAGCAAACACCTCCGTCCATCCCTGAATCCTGACCATTCCAAAACGCACATTCACAGCATTTCTTTGCACGGAGCACGAATATTGCCAGTTTCAATTAGATGACATTCCGCTTTGAAATATGCAAATACATGAGAATTCAACCAAAGGAAACAGCACAATCAATTCCCTCTCTCACAAGCAGAATGATTTCAGAAAAGGGTAAAAAAAAAACTGGCTTCTCATGAAAAAATTTAAATATTGTGCTTACACAGTAAAGACACTCATCATGTACAGAAAATATCATTCAATTAGAACACCGTGTTTGCTAAACAGTAACGTATAAGATGGTGAGTCTCGCTGTGACAAGAAAGAAAAGTCCTGGAAAGCACTAGAATCAACACTTTTACACATGAATCAAGTGGCCGTATCTTAGAGCATGTTGTAATCAGCTTCATCACTCGTGCCAATGTAACACATTATGGCAATCACAAAAACAAAGAATGATGAAAGCTCCAATGCTAGAGCTCCCCAGCCAATAACACCAGCATGCTTTAAGATAACTGGTATTGCAATGCTTCCAATTACTGAAGCTCCAGTCAGGAACTTCGTTGCGTTGACCCAACTGTTTCATCAGTAACCATGATGCATGGCATTAATAACTGCTTTAGCACTCATTTTTAAGCTGACAAAAAGTCAAATCCTGACCTGGAATCATTTAAATTTTAAAGAGTCTTACCCACTATCAGATTCTGTAAGGAGCGAGGAGCTATCGGAGCCCACAAAGAACAGCAAGGGCATTGGAAGAGGCACATACATTATTACTGTAAGCGAAAATGAGTTGTCATCATCATGGCTGATTTCAATTTTAGATACTATTAATAACAAATAAAGGCCACTCTCATTTCCTCAAGCATCAAATTTATCTGCATGAAAAATTATTCAGGAGGAATACAAAGCACCATCTATTGGAAATGGAAAAAAACCTAACAACAAATTCAATTAAAGAGGCAGAACCAAAAGACTCTTGCATGTTCAGTAGTCAAAATCTCATGATAATTATATGTACAAATTCAAACCAATCGACACCACACACCATAATCCAGCAATAAAGAAGTATGCCAAATCTTATTCCTAGATAGTAATATGAAGTATAACTTTCCTGAGACTAGTGAATGAACCTACACAAGCAAAATTTAAAACTAAATAAAAATCATGCAAGCAAGCATTAAAGTGTGTGCATGCTCTTGTCAGTTCCATGTGCATATAATTTAGGGAGGTTAAATGAGGTCATATAACAGGTTGGTGATATTCGTTCTTGAGCAAGAAAGTAATGTTAAGCAAGGTACAAGAAAATAGCATACTTTGCTTTCATTTACAAGGAAAGCAACAATGACAAGTAGATAGAATCACCAGAACCTCTAACATGCATAAATATCAACTTTAGTTCTGGAATAGAAGTTTAGAACTAATATAAGAGCGCAGAAAAAGGTATCCAGCATTACAGGTCACTTGGAACAAAATGAACTTGTGCTAATAGTGTCAGGCAGGGTTACGTCTCCAGGAATGCAGTAGATGATAATGGTCAGAATTGCTAAAGTGTCAGCACGCCAATTTGCCAATTGTGAAGAGTTGTGAGTATTTGGAAAGGGTTTTGACGAGCTAGGGTTTTGTAACAAAGGCATGGCACAATAGGGATAGGTTCAGTTAGCTGGTCGACACAACTAGAAATTGTAAGGAAAAACCTCATGATAATAGAGTGGATGCTTAAGCAAATTCAGATTTAGACACAACTAGTCCATCCAGAATCATAACTTCAGCTGATACAAATTCTTGCACAACATGCATAATAGAGGGCATGCAATTGATCAGACGCCATGTTTTCAATCACAATTTATCTCCTTACACGTGAGTAGAATACTTTAGAACCAAAGAAAGAAGCTTTAGACTATCTTTTAGGATTCCGCGCATGAGTACAATATGAAAATGATAGTGTGAGTGGAAATTAAGGGATTCCTGTAAATATGAACCTTGCATTTTCAGGAACATGGTATATTTCTAACTTTCAACAACTAGATTATGCAGACATGAGCCCATGACACCAAAAAAAAAAGGTTGGGTAAGAAATCAAAATCCAAAGTTACAAAATGCGAAGACAATCATAATCATCAACAAAAATAACAAAATACAATCATCTTAGACAGAAACTCGCAGTCACTTAGTCTTACCGGTTAGCATCGGCCACCAATTATTGTACAAGGCACATGCCTGCAACACCAAACATGACAAGCAAGAAAATTACGATTGACTTGGCCACAAAAATACTCATTAAACAAAAACAAAATTTAAAGGAGATTATAAAAGAAAAGAGCACAAACCAAAATTTGCAACACAATTCCTCCAGAAACCAAAATGGCCAGGAAAGCAAGCTTGCCAGTATGCAAACAGGCACGCATATAGCCCGGTAAGTCCGCCATGGCCTCACCTAATCATCCGTGGAAACAAATCCTGTTGAAACTTCATTCGTGCAGAAATAGGAAAAAACCCATCAATAATTCAAGCTTAAAACAGTACAAAAACTTGTTATTTAACCGATTTAAATTACAATCTATCACAAACATAGAGAGGAAAGGAGAGAAAGAGAGGGTAGTTTAAAATTAGAGAGGGATCAGGGAGAGAAACTAGATTTAAACTAAAATTAAAATTAAGAAGAGAGATTTACGTACTGTTTACCGGGGTTCTAAAATTATTCTCCGACAGACGAAGCAGTAAGAGCTTACAAGGAATCTAAACGACACCCTATGGCCTCCCCTTTTTGGGTGTGTATGGGTTACAGCCTTGCAGTTATTGAATTTATTATTATTGTTGTTGCTATTGTTATTATTATAAATATTATTGAGAATGTTAATTAAAAACTAATTAGGGTACTCGTATGTTTGTTGTTGGTGTGGTAGTTTACTGCATGATAGTCACGTTACCTACGGGTCTCATCAAATTTTATTTAATATTAAACAAATATTCAGGTTACTATATTTTCTATAAAAAAAAATTATATAAAGATTAATATGATATGATATAGTTAATTTTACAAGTCAAAAAATAATTTAAATAACAAATAAAAATATAATTTAGTTAAAAAAATCAATACAATATCTTTTTAAAATTATTAAAACGACAACACATTAGATCTACTTGTATTTAATTGGATCAACTCATATTAAACTGTTAAATCTTTAATTTAAGTCATGAGATCATAATAACTCTATAGAAAATAAATAAAAAAATTCATTAAATTTACTTTTCAACCAACTCAATATTAAAAGATGAAATTTAAAACAAAATTCAATTGGAAAAATAAGTCTAGTCAACCCAAGTTAACTTGTTAAACCTTAATTATGAGACTAAGATAACCATATAAAAAAATTAAAACAAATAATGAAGTTTAATTCCCAGTCAACTCAATATTGAAGGTTGGAATTAAAAAAAAAATCAATTAAAAAAATATAAAAAATTATCTGAGTTAACCAACCAAATTCATAACACAGGTCATAAAGTTAGGATAACTTCATAAAAAATAAACTGAGATAAATTATGATACATAATTTTCAATCAACTCGATATTGATAAATAAAATTAAAAAATAAACAAGGACAAAAAAAAACTCGAGCAATTAGGATAACCTGCAACTTGGATCATGAAATCGTGATAACTTCATAAAAATCAAATAAGAAAAATCATGAAGCACAATTCTTAATCAACCTAATATTGAAGTATTAAATTAAAAAAATATCACTTAAAAAAATACCCTAAGTCAACTTAGGTTAATTTGGCAAACTCAGATCATGAGACCGGGATAAATATATAAAAAGAAAATAAAAAAAATTATAAAGTCAAATTTCTTAATCAATTCAATGTTAAATGATAAAATTAAAAAAATATTTAAATAAAAAAACCCCAAAAAAATCAAGCTAACATGGCTAACCTGAAAAACTTGTAATTTAGATTATGAAACTTGATAACCTCATATAAAATAAATAATAAAATATAAAATTAAATTCTCAATCAATTAAAAATTAAATAATAAAATTAAAAAATTAAAAAATTACTCAAATCAATTTAAATTAACTTGTCAAAATCATATCATAAAACTAAAATAACTTTAATCAAATTATAAGAATCAAAGTCACGAATTTATAAGTGATTTATATATATATATATATATATATATATATATATATATATATATATATATAATTGGATCCTTTTACAACAAAACATGAAATAAGAATTATTTTATGATTCGAGTTCAACAGCCTAACCCGGAATTACTTATTCGAGGAAAGTGCCTTGATGTGAAAGAGAGTAAATGCAAAATGTGAACCTTTGGCGGTGGCCTCTCGATTACGAGATCATCTGCTCTCATCCAGAACGACCCTGTTTTATGGAAAAAGGTATTAATCTCTGAATCTGATCATGTCTATGATTGTGGATCTTTCCCTATGGATTGATATTGCAAGCAAAACAGTATTCGCTCATGAGTTGACCTCCTTTAGTTGATGGGTCTGGTGATTGGTTCCTCTATCCTCTTAATGAGAGCATTTGAAAGCATTTGTTTCGTAAATTCACCAATTTCTTTCCTGCACTCGAACATTTTGAGACCAATCCCTTCTATTGAATTTCATAGCATTTTTCATTTGTATTGGAGCTCTACTATTCAGTGGTTTCTACACCTGATAAAAATGCTAGCATTTAATGATCTTAATTTTATGGTGATGATTAATTCAAATCATATAGGTTGAGGAGTAGATCGGCATCCCAAGCTAGTAAAGGATGAATCAAAAGTGCTGTGGGAATGGGCAAGGTACAAAAGCTGTGTTATTTCCTTTCTCATGCAAACTGCGTCCTAATTGCCTTCTTTTCATTGCTACCAACAATGGGGTATGCAGAGTACAATTCCAAACAAAATATCTTTTGAGAAAACGGGCTTTTGGGTAACAAAAGACCCTGTGAAATTAAAATGGGACAGATAAATTATAATAGGATTCCCTGATGTGAGCAAACTCAAGTTACCAAAACTCTGCATTGTGGAACCAATGGAATGATTTACATTAAAATCAATCCAGAAGGCCTTGTCATGTTTACATAGCAGTGGCCAAAAAAACATGGGTTACGAAATTAATGAAGGGATCTTTAAATTCTTTCTGAAGTGGCACCTTACCAGAGCTTGCAGCTGTGTAGTTTGCAGTGTATCTTGCTTTCTGCACCAGCATGCCATGTGTTTTCTCTTTGTTCCGTGGTTGAATGTTCGTTGAGCTAAGGGAGAACGAGAAAAAAAGGCAGAGTCGAGCAGATTAAAGTCCAATGATGGCATAAGAGAAAATTTTATAAAGAACGCCATGAGTTGGAGCCTGGTGAGCTCGTAATTTGATGATCTTTGTTTCACAATTGCACTTCATCCAGTGACTTGTTGAACTTGGCCTGTTCCCTTCCTCAAGTTGCAACTTTCTTGGATTTCATTTCAAAACACTTGATCTGGGCTGCCAGGTCCTCACTTATGAGCCAAAACGATCAAATCCTGGCTAACGTTTGGGAAGTTCTCCTAGCTCGTGCGTTGAATCAAACTTGTATAAGATGTTTGATGGATGGAAACACTATAAGAATATTGTCATTACCAACAGCAAGATCAGTTGCAAATTAGCTTCAATGTTTTCTTTTGATTATTGTTCGGTAACATTTTTTTTTTCAATTTTAGTTTGATTCCAAACTTTTTCAGTTGAAGATTTTCAGGGCGTGCCCACTACTGACTGCCCTTGAAATTTTCAGTTCATAATAGGTTAGTAACCAAATTTCATGTTGGTAAGTTCGTTGCAAATAACACTCTTTCTGGTCGTGAAAGTTAGTGTAGGGGATGGCGTTTTTTGATGGAAGAAAACATGATAGAAGGAGGTAAAGCTTTTGTGAGTTCTGGAGAACCTCTTTGAGATCCATGGATGAGTCAGGCTTTAGAGAATGGGGGGGTGTCCTAGCTATACAGTTTCTTCTGTCTCTTGATTGTTGCTAATTGACGGAAACTTAAAACTTCTGTATTGGCATAGGAATTTTCGTTTATAATCTGAAATGTAGCTAGTGCTGTTGGCTTTTTTGCCTTTAGAAATGTAACTACATTTCCAGAACTTTTGCAATTGATCCACTAGCAAGAGATTTCATGTTTTGCTCTATCTCATGAAAGAAGTGGCAGTGCAAGTTTCAGCTTCCAATTAGAGTTGGATATTGACTTTTTTAAGTTCTAATAATTGGACTGCATTCATAGAACACAGAATATGTTAAATGGAGGAAAGGAGTTGCGCGCAAGTTTATTCCCTCTAAAAATAATGATAATGAAGTCTGTCTCATTACATTCGGTCCCAGTGCTCTGGGCCATAGTTGGAGGACCCCATTCCTTCTCCAATTGGCATTGATCCGCCTCTTTGTTGGACCGCCGGCGCGAACACAGTGCTCACTGACCAGGACCAGGAACCATATTCGAATTTGGATCTCGACATGTTGGTGGGTGGTAACTGTAGGCATCTTGCGAGGAAGTTGGTGGGCTCATCATGAATTAGGTCGGGGTGGCTGGTGGTTTCGGGATCCCTTAGAAAATTCTTCTTTTATGCCTCGGGTATAGCTGTGTTTTCATTCAGTAATTATACCCCTTCTTCATTCTTGGACCGCGTTTCTTAATATTGTGAATCTTCCATGCTGTGTATGAGAGGTTTAAATAAACTAGAAATTACAAAGTCTGTCTCAGCTATAAAACATAAACAAAAATTCAAAATTACAAAGGAAAAAAAAAGCATAAAATCCAAGATAAGCAATAAATTAAAAAATAAAAAGGGAAAAAAACAAAAATTATCAAAATAAGGAGTTTTAACGATATTTTTAATATCTAAAGATTCGATGGTCTACATAACAACGTAATGGTTACTATAGGAAAAACAACCTTCACAAACTCCTATAAAGATTTGAATGTGATTCAACAGGTAGATTAAAAGTCATGATCCTTTTGAATTGTTATTTTAGCCCAATATAACCAGGTCTCCTCTTGAACCTTAACATATCCCACTGATTTATAAACACATATGTTAAGTCATCTGTGTAATCTGTTTGGAGAAAATTCTTATTTAATTATGATAGACTCATACCTTATGGCTCAAAATCTTTATTATTGTAGGCTAGAATACATCAATTTCGCTCCTTCTAATCTTGTTTTAAAGACATCATGGTGCCATCCCTGAAAGCAAGAAAAAAAAATGGAACATTAATGCCAGTAATTCAATTTAACATGTGATTTTCTGCAAGTTGGGCTCCTGTTTGGATGCAAATTACTTTAGATGGAGCAAGCAGCTGCATCCGGAAAGATGACCCGAGACTAGATTGCTTACCAACCAAATGCAAAGTGGAGATATCTGCTCAATAGAAATAAATTGGGTAGCTCTTTACAAAGTGGAGAGCTTGTTTGGAAATGTCGGTCATTTTATATTTTAAAAAAATTAAATTTTTTTATATTTTTAAAATCGTTTTGATACGCTGATTTTAAAAATAATTTTTTTAAAATAAAAAAAATATTATTTTAATATATTTCAATATAAAAAATATTTTAAAAAATAATTACAACCACACTCCTAAAAAAACACGTTATTAAACAGAAAAGGCTTTAAATGTATGGATATGACTTGGAAATTGATGGAATAGATCCAAGAAACCAAGACAACCGTCCAAACCAGTGGACCACGACAGGAATCGTAGAAAATTATAGCAGAAACACACGTATATGGCAATCCTTATCATCCATAAATATGCCATATGAAAATAATAATACTATTGATTATTTTTAGATTAAAAAAAAAAAAAACTTTTGGTTTCTAACGATTGTAACATGCAAACACAATATTGTGGTCTGAAATTGTTTGGTAACGGAAGTTCCAAAATTCGGATGGTTCTATTTTCAATTGATGGCATGGTTGAACTACTGATTAATTAGCCAAAACAGGATTTGCCTCTTTTTTCTACCTGATTTTGACAATTAATGCATTCAAACCTGACCCTTTAATTACCATTGATTGGAAAAAAAAACAAAAAAAAAAACTATGCGGTGTGGCAAAAGTACTGTAACGTCGACTAGAACACTGAATTTACACCTTTGCATTTGACAAAAAAGTAGGATGAATTAGTTTTGAGAGGTGAAATAGCATTTTCAGAGGGTTTATTTGTCATTTTATATTTGTTAAGGGGCAGCTCAGCTCTTTTCTGATTTTTTGCATAATAAAATTATTTGAATATCCTTAAAAATAAAAATACTTAACTATGATCTATAGTTATTTTTGGCTTTTTACTCTTGCAAGCACACTGTAAGGATATGATTGCTTTTCAAATTAAAATTTTTAAAGCATAACTTTTAGGGCATTTGTATAATTTTATAAAAGTTTTTTTCATAGTAATTACTTGATTCTAGAGGCAATGTAATAATTTGAAAAATAAAAATAAAAAAGGAAACATTTGTTAACTCATGCACATATCAGTTGCTTCACTATTTTCAGGCAACGTGTATGGCTAAGTTTGATGGTGAGAAACTTTACTCTACCAAGTCATTAGATTCTCTGTGGCTTTCTTCCTCTAGAGTTAGAGCATGTAAGTTGGTTATTGATAAATTGTCGCTGACAATGTATTTTTTTTTTATTTTTCTCTTTTTTTTCTTGAAATTCATGCTAATCATTTTAAATTCCAGAGAAGTCCTTTTAGTTGCTAGTATTTAAGTATTGGTCCTCATTTTTCTGATTTGTAATTTTTATCCTTAGCCCTTTGATAAGGTTTTTGTTTTTGTTTTTTTTCAATTTCATACTTCAATCTAAACTTATCATTTTTTGTTTTTTCAATTTTAGTCATGATTCCTTTTATTTCTTTTTTTTTCTTGCCTCTTTCAATTGTTTTCAATTTTATCCTTTGAAAAAAAATATTTGTTATTTTTTTTAATTTATTTGTTATTTTTTTTTGTGGTTTCTTCTTTTAATTCTTTTGTGAAATTGATTTTTTTTCAATTTAACCCTTCAATCCAAAATTATTCATCCTCTTTTTTTTTTCAAATTTGATCATTGTTTTTTTAATTTCTATTTTTTCTTTTGAATTCTTTTGTATAATGTTTTTTTTTCAATTTCATCATTTGATTTATTGAAAATTAGGCTTCTTGATTTTTCTAGGTTTGATGCTTCTAATAAAATAGATTGGGTCATGAGTTTTATGAGCTAACATGAGTTAATGTTGTTGTTTTTTGACTTATTTTCTTTACGATCTTATTACTCAACATTGATTTTTTTATCAAATAGGTTACATGGATTTGTTTTCTATCAAGTTCTCACAATAGCATAACCCAGCCCGCGGGGTTTGGTGAATTAACTCAAGTGGGCTCGTGCCATTTTTCTTGGTTTTTTATCACTCTTTCTTCTTTTGGATCCTTTTGTGTGGTTGTATTTTTTTAATATCACCCTTCAATATTTGATTTGTTAAAAATTAGACTTCGTGATTTTTTCATATTTGATGTTTTTAGTCAAGTGACTTGAGTCACGGGTTTTATAACCTAACGATGGTTTTTTTAAGAAATTGAATTTTTTGATTTTCTTTGTTTTACTTATCATTTAGTTATCCTGATCTCATAATAGACACGTGAATTTGACAGATTGACCCAGACAGACTTGAGTTTTGGATAAATAACTCAGGTCATATGTTTAATAGTTTAACATGGATTGACATTACATTTTGAGGCCTTTTTTTTAAAATCTTTTCGACATTGGGTTTTTTATTCAACATTATTTTTTCTCTTTTTATAAACATGCTTATATCAATTAAACATTATTTTTTTATAATAAAAAATTATCTAACCTACAACAAAGCAATTGTTTAACTACAAATGGAATGTACTTTTCTCTCTATATGGCTTTCCAGCTTCTGTACAAATGAACTTGTTCTGTAATTCTACAAAAAAACAAAAGCCTGGCTACAAATTAGTAGCGAGGGAGCACATGAGATGAGAGTGGGGCGGCGCTATCGTGGTCACCCATTATGTTTTTTTCTTTTTCTTTTTCTTTTTAAAAAAAGAAAAAAGAAAGAAGGGAGGGAGGCGTCTATGAAATCTTGTGCTGCATTATTAATTAATGTATGCCATCCAAACACTGCCTTAGATCCTTGACAATGTATTCTGTCGGTAGGCAATCCTGAGATCTCTCTCGTCGGCTACAAGATCGGACTTTATTCAACGAATAATGCCAGATTAATGCTTGATTTCATACCTTTCTTTTTTTTACTTCAACAAGGAATATTATTCTGCTTGCAAGAGCACCATAGGTTATCCTGTTCCTTATTTCCTAGTCACTGCAGGGGTACAAAATAAAAAAAATAAAAAAAAGTTTCGTTTTGAGAAAACTATATTTATACGATATAATGATTTGCAAGCCGTAGGAGGCTTTGCTATGGCACCATAGTTTAGAGGTAAATCCTTCAATACTTGATTCCAGTGGTAGGTATATTTATTTATATAAAATTATTTAGATTCAAATTTAAAAAAAAAGGATGTAAAATGAACTTTTTTTGAAATTACAAATTTCTGTTTAAAATCCAATAAACGTTTTTGGCTGATATGATATTAATAAAATATAATTGGGGAGGCATTTTTATTCTAGCTCGTGAGTGAAATCATTATTCATTTGAATAGTGATTTCATGATTTTGTCCCTCCAGTTAAAAAGCTTCATTTTGGTAATTATGGGTATTTTAATTTTTCTACAAAACTCATTAGTCATTATCATATTAATTGGGGACTAACAAATCTTTTTCTATTTTATTTGCATTAAACTAGAGTCAAGGGAACTTTTTTTTTATAATGATTTTTACATAATTATCATGTCAGATGACAAACATTTTGTTATTTCACTACATTTAGAAAAAAAAAAGCATAATGAAATGACAAAATACCCTTGGATGCCAAAAGAAAAATTGACCTCAAAAAGCTTTTTCTTCTTTCCGTCAATAATTTTTTATGTTATTATGTGGTAGGATGAGGGGCAATTAAGTTTTTAAACAAATGAAGAAAATCAAAAAATCAAAAAATTTATTGGTGCTGGCATAGCGCGCATCAGCGTGTGGGAGACGCTCATACCATTCAGGCAGTGCATACGGCACCTCTTGGCATCCAAAAGTGCCCTTCCACTATGTCATTGAAGCATCTCGGTGTCCTTTACCTGCTGGTGTGGCACGTGTCTATGGTGGTGGGCCAATTTGTTGCCGATGAGCTTTTTTTTTCCTCCCCCAAAAATTATAGCCATGTCCTCTTGGTTAATGATATTTCAACTTCATTTCTTATTCTTCTAATTTCTAATTTTTTATGTTGGCCCTTCTATAAAAGTTTTATTTATTTTTAATTTCATTCTTTAATCTCAATTTACCAAATATTATATTCTCTAATTTAGTTCTCATTCTTTTGATTTCTAATTCTTTTCCTTGGCATTTTTGTAAAACTTTTATTAGTTTTTAATTTCATCCTTCAATTTAAATTGATGGTATTATGTTTTTCAATTTGGTCCTCGTTGTTTTGATTTTTATTTTTTTTCTTGATCCTTTGTAAAAGTTATTATTCTTTTCAATTTTTCCCTTTAATCAAAACATTATTTTTAGTTTTTTATATCAATTTTGATCCTATTTTTTTTATTTCTTTTGGTCATTTTACTAAATTAATTTTTCTTTTCAATTGCACCTTTCAATCAAATATAAAATTCATTTTGTTTTTCAATTTTGATTCTTATTCTTTTAAATGATATTTTTTAAAATCCTTTTGATACTTGAATTTTTTTTTTGAATTTTTTTTTTAATATTTGATTGATTAAGAATTGAACTTCATGGTTTTTATAGATTGAGTGCTTTAGGTTGAATGACCCGGGTCATGGGTTTGAAAAGTAAACACAAGTATTTTTTTTTATCAGGTTATTTCAATCTTATGATCTCAACCGTGTATTTGGCGGGATATTCTAGGTTAGCTCAACCCTGATTTTCGGGGGTTACAAGTTTGTCATACTTACTTGGATTGATCAAGACCAGTTTTTTATGTTTTTCTTACCCCATTTTGTTCTTCCATGTTTAATGGTTTGTGATTAAGATATATTATTTGTTTCCTTTTGAAAAAAATATTTTTCCCCAGGTTATCCTAAACACTTTTCTTTTAAAATTTGATCCATCTACTATTGTTTTCTTTTTTTTTTTCTTCTAATTAAAATATGATATTAATAAAAGATAATTTTGGAGGTATTTTTATTCTAGCATGTGAGTGAAATCATTATTCATTAGAATAGTGATTTCACTATTTTGTCCCTCCACTAAAAAAGCTTTATTTTGGTAATTGGAGGTATTTTAGTTTTTCTATAAGACCTATTAGTCATTACCATACTGATTGAGGCTAACAAATATTTTTTTTTATTTTACTTGCAATAAAACTAGAGTCAAGGGAACCTTTTTTTTCATAATGGTTTTTACATAATTATCATGTCCGATGAGAGACATTTTGTTATTTCACTAGGCCTAGAAAAAAAAAACACAATGAAATGATAAAAATATCCTGAAAAGCCAAAAAATTTAAATTGACCTCAAGAAGCTTTTTCATCTTTCCGTCAATATTTTTTTTATGTTATTATGCTGTAGTATGAGGGGTAATTAAGTATTTAAAACAAATGAAAAAAAAAACTATTGGTGCTTGCATAACACGCATCAGTGTGTAGGAGACGCCCACACCATTCAGGCAATGCGTACGACACCTCTTGGCATCCAAAAGTGCTCTTCTACCTTGTCATTGAAGCGTCTTAGTGTCCTTTACCTGCTGGTGCGATGCATGTCTCTGGTGGTGGTCCAGTTTGTCGTTAATGAGCCTTTTTTTTTCTCCCCCGAAAATCATAACTTTGTCCTCTTGGTTATTGGTATTTCAACTTCAATCCTTATTCTTCTAATTTCTAGTTTCTTTATGTTGGCTCTTCTGTAAAAGTTTTATTTATTTTTAATTTCATTCTTTAATCTCAATTTACTAAATATTATATTATCTAATTTGATTCTCATTTTTTTTTGTTTCTAATTCTTTTCCTTGGCATTTTTGTAAAATTTTTTATTGATTTTTAATTTCATCATTCAATTTAAATTGATGGTATTATGTTTTTCAATTTGGTCCTTGTTGTTTTGATTTTTATTTTTTTTTCTTAATCCTTTGTAAAAGTTATTATTCTTTTCAATTTTCCCTTTAATCAAAACATTATTTTTAGTTTTTTATATCAATTTTGATCCTTATTCTTTTGATTTCTTTTGATCATTTTACTAAATTAATTTTTCTTTTCAATTGCACATTTCAACCAAATATAAAATTCATTTTTTTTTTTAATTTTGATTCTTATTATTTTAAATGATATTTTTTTAATCCTTTTGATACATAAATTATTTTCTGATTTTTTTTAATATTTTATTGATTGAGAATTGAATTTCATAATTTTTATAGATTAGGTGTTTTAGGTTGAATGACCCGGGTCATAAGTTTGAAAAGTAAACACAAGTATTTTTTTTATCAGGCTATTCAAATCTTATGATATGGGCCATGTATTTGGCGGGATATTTTAGGTTGGCTCAGCCCTGTTTATCAGGGGTTACAGGTTTGTCATGCTTACCTAGGTTGATCAAAACCAATTTTTTATGTTTTTCTTACCCCATTTTGTTCTTTCATGTTTAATGGTCTGTGAATTGAGATACATTATTTATTCCTTTTTTAAAAAAATATTTTCCCCGAATTATCCTAAACACTTTTCTTTTAAAATTTAATCCATCTATTATTGTTTTTTTTCTTCTAATTAAAATAAAACCAGCTTATTTAACCCACTCGAGTCTATGACTCGAGTCACATATTTTTCTTTCTTTTTAAACCATGTTTGTGGTAGCTGAACATTATTTTTTGATAGAAAAAAATAGTTCAACTTCGTGGCAGAGCACGAACATCAAAACTAGTTCAAACACTAAATCGATAATATTTTACCTTTAAAAAAGCAATAATCAATGGTTGGAATTATTCATTGCTCTTTTCTTTAATTATTTTTTTTGACAGTTATTCTAATCAACCAAGCCATATTAAACACTGAACTAGACTACATTAAAGAACATGCCTAATTTTCAACTAGTCAACAAAAGGCATAACGAGTGTGATATGGAATTCAAACAAACTTTTCCTGTTCTATCCATGAATTGATCACTTTTCTTGGTGATCTTTTTTTATAAATGAGTACTTCTATACAATGGGGAAAAAACATAAAGAAATCTCAATTTAGTTTCCAAAATATCATTCCTTTTGGTCTCAAAAACTTTGCCTTGACCCTAAATAACTAATGACTATAGTGTCTTTTCACCCATGCATTATTATTGCTACTCATAGATTTTAATTTGTATTTGACTTGAACATGATGTTTGTTAGCATCAAAATACTCTCAAACCTATCTTAAAGCATAGTTTTAATGCCAAATTATACTAAATATTTCACCATTTTATTAGTAAAATTTAGTGTTAAAGATTCCATTAGGATGGATTAGGGTTTGTTTAGACCTTTTAGATTAAGATATTTAATGAGCAAGCGTAAATCGTTTACAAAATCGATGAATCTTTTAAATTGTTAATTTGACACTAATAATGGATGGATTGAAATAATGATATTATTTAAGTTTATTATTTTTGAGATAAGATTTATAAAATGAAAAGGTTTGAAACATAAATAATACGACAAAACATCAATAACTAAATTTAAGTTTCACCATTTTAACCACTTGCAAGCCTCTTGTAGTAATGTGTTGCTAACCTTTCATTTTTAATAATCATTGGAATTTAATTGGATTTTGAGAGATTAAACACATATTTTGAACTAAACTTTCCAATGTAACTTCGTTTGCTTCTGTTTCCTAAAAAATAAAAGCTCAATTTCATTATCAATTAGGTTTTTTTTTCTCCACTCCAATCTAAGTCCTCTTGTATTTGCAATATCCAATGATAAGTTATATATAGCTTTCTCTGTATTGTTTTATGAAACAATCAAGTTTCTCAATATTTTATATAAAAATTCCTAAGTTTCATGATCTTATAATAAAAAAATTATGGAATTCAAACTTGATATTAGAAATATAAGTAGGAAAATATCATGCATATATATTTGCTCAATTTTTATCATGTTTAATAATGATGATGATCTTATTTACATGGCCCTACTATTTCTAAGATCTGTAATTATTAAGTGCCTTGCTAGATAATTGGTCCGTGTTTTGCTATGAGTTGGGTAAAAATGAATTAACATAAAAAATGTATTTTTTTTATTATGAACTCAAATTTGATGCATACATTTAATAAAATATATTGAGAATTATATACATTAATAAATATTAAAAATAAATTTTAACGCTAACTAAAAAATCAAGTCATTAAATTGAAAAAACAAATATAGATTAAGATATTTAATTTTGTGCTGTGGGGAGCCTTTATATTTTTTTTACTTAATTATATGGTACTGAATTTTTTTAAAAAGTGTAATAATTAAACTCTCATTGAAACAAACTAATTTACTAGTATAAGTCTTCCCTTTTTTATTAACATATTTAATTTCAATAAAAGAATTCTAACTTTGTGTTCAATGTCTTTTATTTATTAAAAATAAAAAAAACATTAAAAATAAAAAAAAAGATTTAAAATAAGGATAAAACATGTATCTCTCTAAATAAAACTTTCTTTGTCTCACTAACATGCTATTTTATTTTGGAATTCTTTTATCAAAACATTTATTTTTTAGATAACATTCTATCATTATTTCAAAAGCAAGTTTAAATTATATATATATATATAAATAACATTATGGTAATTAAAACACATAACAACAACAACAACACAACATTCATGCATTATTGTAGGGAGCTCTTTGGTAGTGTCATTAAATCTGTCCTAGCAAATCACCCTTGAAATCTCTCAACCTGACCTTTTATCTAGCTCAGGTATTAAATTAAATTATGTAAGAAATAACCCAATATGACTTGGTCGACAAAGCAGGACCAAAAGGAACTCGAATAATTGATAAAAACACTGCATGACTTAAAAAAATTTAATGACGATGTAATTTTTTTGAGTATCAAGACAACAACACTTGGATCTAAATGAACTAATCAAAGTTGTTAAACTCGTGACTTAGGTCATGGATCCAAATGAGTTTAAGAACTTTGTCTTTTGAAAATATTATTCTTTTAATTACATGATAATAAAAATAGACATTGACATGAAAGTAATAAAAAAAAAGATAATGATGAGCTGTATAAAAAAAACGCTTACTATTATTATAAAAAGACTATTATAATTTTATTCGACAACAAAGTAAAAACTAAATGATATTTAATAAAATAATATATCTAATATATTTTAGATTAATTAATTTTAAGAAACTGAAATTTAACTAAAGGAAAAAAAGCAAAAAAAAAAAACCCAGATATGCATGCTTGGGTGATCCATCAAATTTGTCCCATAAAAAATAAGCTCATGCATGTGGGCTTGCCAGGTCAGGTAAGCATACTTAGGCCCTTTAATTTATGAAAATTACAGTCTGACCAATAATTTTATTTTTTTTACAAAAAAATAGATAATATATCATTTTCTAAGTTTACGGTCACCTGAGAGGTGGTTAGAAAATCATGTCAGGATGTTTTAGACCTAAAAATTCAAATTTTAACTTATATTTATTTAAAACACTTTTAGGTAAAGTCTGGTTACTATTCTGAAACATAAAAAACGGAGATAGTGGATACAAAAATATATTTAGAATAGTTTTGAATAAATAGAAATAAAGACATAAAAAATTGTCTCTAGAATAATTTTGTAGGGAATATTTGTACTTTCAAAATAAAAAATACAAAAAAACATGTACTTTTCATTCTCATTGTCTATGTTTTTTTGTCTTGAAATAGGAACCAAATATTACCTTATAACCAAAAAAACTAATTCATTAACTAAAAAAAACTCTAAATCAACTCAAACACATAAAATTGAATAGAAAAATAAAATCCTCTTCAACCTCAATCTACATTTTCTTCAACATAGAAGACTAAACAAAATAAATAAATGAAGAGGAACATTTTTGACACTAAAATTAATTTTTTTTGTTAACGAAATCTCCCCAATAAAAGTCTTTTCTCTCATTAACTATTTTACAATATTCTCTCCTCTCTTAAACTCAAAGATTGATATGCCAATAAAATAAAGTTTTGGGTTAAAACATATAATTTTCAAATTAAAAGGACCAAAAAGAAATTTAACATAATTTGAAGGGCAAAATAATTTTTGAAAAGGCATACTTTTTAACAGTAAAAATATTCTTTGTTTTAGCAATAATATCAAATCAGGTCTCTTCATTTTCAATTTCTTTCAAATCAATATACACAAATATGTTTTTACAAAATCAAACATCATAAAGGTGGGATATTTGTTGACACATTGAGAATCTCATGAAAAACTAATAAAAATAAATTTTTAGGGCCAAATTTGAAATAACACATTGTGCACAGATGAAAATGAAAAAAAAACTTGGTGACTGAATTGAAAAAAACCCTTCAAGGATCAAAGAAAAATACAAAAAACTGTCTCAGTAAACAGTAAAGATGTCAGATGATGTAGTAATTTGCTCTATAATTTTCTATTATGTGCTAATATTGCTCGTTTGTGTGTACTGTAAACAACAACAATATTTGAAGAATTACATTACAATTACAAAAAAAAATTAGGACTTTTGTAATATAATTCTTAAAATAATGTTACACAAAAGATATTACCATTTGAAATAGTATGTGGACGGAAAGATAGCAGTGGTATAGAATTATGGATGGATGATATTACCATATGAAATAGTATGTTGGACTAAATGAGACAAATTTAAGAATAGAGGGACCAAATGCACCATTAACCTTAACTAGAATCAATCAACTCAATGTGGAGTTTGATCTTGTACAATACAGCTGACTACACTAGATCCTCCTCCCTGCCACCGCTCTCCAATCTCCAGTCTTAACAGCAGATAAATGGTAAATTGTAGACAACTCGTAGTTTTATCTTATGTAACTACCGGAGTCCTAGTGTGGATATTGGTTTAACTAATGTACAAACTCCTAAAAATCCGTCTTTTATTAATAGCTAATACTCTCCCTCCCTCCCAGCTCTGCTTCTTTACCCGCACGGTCACACTGGGACACTGAAACCGAGTTCAAGCACTGTGGAGATCTAGAGAGTGTGTGTGTGTGTGTGTTTGTTTAAGTAAGCTCTCATTGAAGAGCTAGCTAGATTCGTCTCTAAGGTTTGATCCATTTCTCTACTTCTTTTACTCTTCTTTTCTTCAAAAGTTCAAATCTTTTTGCTTAATGGATTTGGGAAATGCTATCAAACGATCTCAAAAGTCTCAGTCTTTTTACTTGTTTTGCTACCTTTCCTTTCTGGGTTTTTGAAATGCAATCAAAAGGTGTTACTTTCTTTCAGTTTTTGGTTTGCTGGTTTATGATCTTGTTGGGTTAGCAATGTTAACTTTGTAGTCGACCACAAGTCCACAACCGTTTTAAGACTCACGCCTGTCTTTAGTATAACCAAACTTTAGGACTAACAAATATTTGGCCTATGAATTGCAGCAATAGCTGTGGAGTATTTTTTTTCCTTTTTCCTTTTTTAGCTATTACAGCTTAAAAACAAGTTAGGACTTTTTAGGCCCAGGAAATGAATCTAAGTTTCTTTTAGCTGCTTTCGTAACGATTCATGATAGTTGATGACTTCGTTTCTAAATCTAGATCTCAAATTCAGACAAGTGTTCAGCTGTTATATCAACTATTGGTGTTGTTTCTTTAAGTTTGTTCTTAAATTGCGTGTCAATTAGTGGTTGATAATTTGAGAGTTATCCTTCCATGGCAGTAGATTTGTTTACTGTTTTTCCCAATAGTTGAGTTACTTCCAGAATTTTATTGGAGTTGCTGATGTTAAAATTCTAAAGACGCAGGCCAGAGATTCTTGTGATACATCTTGTTTTTATTAGTAAGTCGGCTGATCATCTTGATAAAAAAAAAGAAAAGACCAGCTTAAAAACGTTAATTGAGACGGCAGATTATTTATTAATTGAAGTAAATCTGAAGTTAGCAATGATTTCATGTGAAAATCAATCTATTTGTCATATCTGTTGAGGTCAGAAGACATTTTGTTAATCATATTTGTATTTTATTTGAGTATATTAATAGTCCTGCATTTGCCTTTTTGATGCCAGTAGGCATCTTAACCCACTTATAACTTAAGCATATCTGCTCTTTATCTCGTGATAGATGATTTTTTCATGTTTTTTTTCAAAAAGTTCTTTCCTCTTAGCTTTAGCTTTTCTGCCAAATGTTCCACAACAAGTTAAATCTTCTAACTATATTGCATCTTGTTGTGTGCTTCAGGGTATTCTCCCAAACACATCATGGGTAACAAGCACAACTCTGCAGGGTTCAAAACACGAAGTCCATTGTCTATATTCATTGTTATCTGTTTGTGCTGTTTCTTTTACATCCTGGGTGCATGGCAGAAGAGTGGTTTTGGAAAAGGAGATGGCATAGCTGTACAGATGTCCAAGCAGACGGATTGTCAAATCTTCCCTGATCTGAACTTTGAAACCCATCATAATGATGTTGAGATTATTGAGCCTTCTAAGCCAAAAGCCAAAGTATTTAAACCATGTGATGTCAAGTATACTGATTATACTCCTTGCCAAGAACAAGATCGAGCCATGACATTTCCACGGGAGAATATGATATACCGGGAAAGGCATTGTCCTCGTGAAGAAGAAAAACTGCATTGTCTTATTCCAGCACCCAAAGGGTACACGACTCCATTTCCTTGGCCAAAAGGCCGTGATTATGTCCATTATGCTAATGTTCCGCATAAAAGCCTGACTGTGGAGAAGGCTGTTCAGAACTGGGTTCAATTTCAGGGTGATGTATTCAAATTTCCTGGAGGAGGGACCATGTTCCCTCAAGGTGCAGATGCATACATTGATGAACTTGCATCGGTGATCCCTATAGCAGATGGCTCTGTCAGAACCGCACTAGATACTGGTTGTGGGGTATGTTGATTGCTCTTATTATCAATATTTTCAATCAAATTGTTGTCAACCTATGAGCATGTGATGTGTATATAAATGTTCAGCTGCCTAATAGCTTAGAATTCAGTTCCTCTCAGTGGTTAGTGAGAACGTTTTGGTAACTGTTTTGCTGTTGTCTTTCATCTTGAGATATTTATCATGGGTATGGAGCCACCCTAAATGCTGCTTGATAGTCCTAGAATGTTTGACTGGGTTGTATACTCCTCTATAGTTTAAGAGCTAAAGAAAACTCGTCTTATGTATAATCAGGACTTTGTATTGTCTTTATTTGGATGTGATGGCTAAATAAGGGCTGACCACACATCTTCAAAGGATCTGATACCTTTATGTGACTTCATTCTGGAGTCGCTAATGTTTAATACTACATCCCTTGTTTTTGTGCTTTTGGAGGTGGATTATTCTTTAAAGGACAAAAACCTTTTTACTATCTGGCTCGCCCATTGTAATAGGACCTATAAGTTTGGAGTGATATAAGTACAATATAAAACCATTCTTGAAGCTCACTCAATAGCGTAAGCTTTTGGATTGATATGATTTTTTAACAAAGTATCAAAGTTTTAATAATCAAATGGTTAGGGGTTCAAATCTCACTATTCTTATTCTATCTTCAAATTATATTTAATTAATTGCACAAGGTAGTGTGACCCATTGCAAGTTTCAAGCTCAAAGAACTTTCACTTGAGAGGGTATCTTAAAAAGTAATATAAAACCATTCCTGGAGCCTCATGTAATGGCTTAATTTTTACATTGAGATGGTTGTTTGACTGACAAATCATGAGAATTTTTTCTACATGTGTTAATCACAGGACACAATGTAAAAAAAATGCATCATATGTTGCACTAGTGGTCCCAACATACTTTCCTCCCCTTCCCCTCCATCTTGCATGCAGTGGCATGAAAGCTACTCATTTTAATTGATGCCTTCTTATTGTTTTGTGCGGCTGAGCTAATGAATGCAATTATCATATAGGTAGCCAGCTGGGGAGCATACCTGATGAAAAGAAATGTGTTGGCTATGTCATTTGCACCACGAGACAATCATGAAGCGCAGGTACAATTTGCATTGGAGCGGGGAGTACCTGCTGTTATTGGGGTTCTAGGTTCAATACATCTTCCATACCCATCGAGAGCCTTTGATATGGCCCAGTGCTCTCGATGTCTAATTCCATGGACCGCAAATGGTTAGTGCTACTACTATTAACATCAGTGATGATTTTGTTTATTTTTCTTATAAGCATGCTTCAGTATTTCAACAGATGGATGGAATTATAGATATCTGTATGTGTGAAACTTAGTCTAGATATGCTATTGTAACAATAAAGACCCTCTTCATGAAAATTATAAGTTTGTAAGAGATGATTGATAATTGAATGTTTGATGCAAGATCTTCAATCACAGCACCCTAGTACAATGACTTACAAGTTGTGACAGATTTGATAGGTTGGAAAAATGGAAAGTAGGTGATAGGCTGTGTTTTAGCGAAGTACCAAGAAGGAACTAAGGATCAAGTAGATTTAAGAAAAAGAAAACAAACCTAGCATCACACTACAGCTCCTAGAAATCACACCTAGGAATTCTTAGGCATCACTCCTAAGATAAGATGCATCTCACATCACATAAGCATGAACAAACCATTTCTAGTAAAAATAATGAACTCAAAAGGGCAGGCTTGCAAATAAAATCAGAACATAAGCTGGAGATTGATACTTGAGGTTATTGGAAACTATGTTCTTAAGCTAGAAGTATCAGTGCCTTGGCCCTCAGATGGATTTTACACTATTTTTTCCCTGTTGCCATATGATAATCAGGAAAACTTTCTAGTTTGATAGATGGTTTGTTTTGTTATTGCAGTTAAACACCAACTGAGCTTTTAAGATTGTGCTCCACAAAAACTATATTCTCATTTCAGTTAACTTTTTACTTATCTTATTATCTTCCATGCCAAAATATCTTATTAAATTTGAGGTTTCAATACCTAAACTGATTGTATTAACTAGATCTCTTTTATCTGGTGGAAGCTTGCAATTTTTTTAACATGTGGATTCCTGTATCCAGATGGAATGTACTTGATGGAAGTTGACCGTGTCCTCAGACCTGGTGGATACTGGATCCTTTCTGGCCCGCCAATCAATTGGAAGACCTACTACCAAACATGGAAACGGTCTAAGGCTGATCTCCAAGCTGAGCAAAGAAGGATTGAAGAGCTGGCTGAAAGTCTTTGCTGGGAGAAGAAGTATGAGAAGGGAGATATTGCTATCTTTAGGAAAAAAGCAAATAACAAAAACTGCCGCAGGAAGTCTGCTAGTATTTGTGAATCAAAAGATGCTGATGATGTCTGGTGAGTTTGCATGCACCTTGATTTGCTTATTTTTTATTACACCTGTTAGAGGTCTGAACAGCCTCTTAGAAGATGTTGTGTTCATCTAGTACGATGTTGCATTGGAATGTGCGGACATTTGCCAAATTCACTGCATTTACTTTTAGAAAGATGGAATTGAGAGGCTGTTTACAAGGAAAAGAAGAAGCTTAAGAGGAGTTTGCTTCCTCATGTTCTATTTGGTTGAAATTTGAAGGGTGAGAAAGAGAAGAATTTTTTAAAGGGGAGGATAGCCCATTTCAAGGTTAAAACATCTCTTTGAAATGTTTATGGTTGCTAGACATAATAGTGCTAGGTTCACTCTTGTTTCATTTATGGTTTTGGGTGAAATTTCATGCAATGCCATTGCTTAGTTTCGTTCAACTTTGAATTCATACCAAACATCTAAACTAGAAAATGTCTTATTAAATGGTTGGACTAACAATATATAGCTCATGACATGCATGCTGTTAACTAAGATAACCATGAATTGACTAGGTAATTGATGGAGGGACAAATATGAAATAAAAGTAAAATAAAATGATTGGAGGTCAACCTGCAGATGAAGTATTTCATTCTATGCGACATTTTCAGTTTAGGCATTCATTTCCTCATTTATCCATTTCCATGGTGAACTAATCGGGTTAGCATTCCCTCATGTGATACCCCTTTGACTGTGGTGGATATAGAACTTGCTATAATTGCCCTTTTAATATCTAGAAGTAACAATGTTTACCCCCTGTAATTCTTTCCCTGCGGTTTATTTTAGGTACAAGGAAATGGAAGCATGCAAAACTCCTCTCCCTGAAGTAAACAGTGCAAATGAAGTAGCAGGAGGGGAGTTAAAGAAGTTTCCAGAGAGGCTTTTTGCAATTCCTCCTCGAGTAGCCAAGGGACTTGTCAAGGGTGTCACAGCTGAATCCTTCCAGGAGGACAATAAACTTTGGAAAAAGCATATAAATGCTTATAAAAGGAACAATAAGTTGATTGGCAGTACGAGATACAGGAACATCATGGATATGAATGCAGGGCTTGGAGGATTTGCAGCAGCACTTGAATCCCCAAAATCATGGGTGATGAATGTAGTTCCAACCATTGCTAAGAATACTTTAGGTGTTATCTACGAGAGAGGTTTAGTTGGTATTTATCATGACTGGTATGGCCCTCGAATCTTCTCTAGTTATTCCATGCTAATTGTGGTCTGATTTTTTTTTTCTTCCTGTTGTTGGCCCCTTATGAGTCTTCTCAAGCAAAATGCTTGTGACGTTGCAAATAAATTGAGAATCACAAACCATTTCTTACCCATTCGAATTCCATCTCTTAATTGAAATAAATTGAGAGATGAACTTGAGAATTTCACTATTGATACCTAAAAAGGTCATTGCTTTCAAATCTTCATGACATTTTGATTGGTTGTCTTCTTTCAGGTGTGAAGGGTTCTCAACATACCCAAGGACATATGATTTTATCCATGCCAATGGTTTATTTAGTTTGTACCAGAACAAGTAAGCCTCCTCCCCATCTTCTTCTTCTTCCAGCATACCATAAGTTGGGTCAAATTTCAATGATATCTAATGATTGTTCATACAAGCATTACACAATTTTATTAATTTGTCAATGAGGATTTTTTTTTAATCTTATAGACAAGTCATATGATGCATTTATGTTCGTGGTAATGTGTTCTTTTGCTTAACATATTATCAGAGAGCAAGTTGTGATTTTAAATTAAATAGTGTCATGAAAATCTTCTTTTTTTTAAACCTTTCTTAAATAAAATCTGATAGACAGCTCCAGTTCTAAAATGCAAAATATTGATTTGAGGACCTCATGTGCTGGTCTATTATCTAACTTTGATCATCACTGAGTTGTAATCAAATATACTTGGAAACTGAAACAGGTGTAACCTGGAAGACATCCTTCTGGAAATGGACCGCATTTTGCGTCCTGAAGGGACCGTAATCTTCCGAGATGAGGTTGATGTTCTGAACAAGGTTAAGAAAATTGCTGGAGGAATGAGATGGGATACAAAAATGATGGATCATGAGGATGGTCCCCTTGTACCTGAGAAGATACTGGTGGTGGTTAAACAGTACTGGGTTGGTGGCAGAGGAAACAGCACATCAAGTGATCAATAATCCTGTAGTCATTGTTTTCAGGGCAAAATTATGCCAGCAATTACAATGCCAAGCAAGTGATTAAATTGCTGAACTGAAGAATTCTGATTTAAGTTATTAATCTGTTATTGTTGATGTGGAGCATATGCACAACTTAGTGGCTTGATCAGTTAAATTATCAAGCTTCACGAATGCAAATACTGATGACAAGAAGAACGTCCTTCACAATCAAAGATTATATTTCTTAGTTAACCACAGCCAATATTCAGTTTATTCCATTTTCCAAGACTTTAAAAGTCAAAGAATCTCTGGGTCCATTGTTGTCCGAGGTTGCAGCACTGTAGCATAGCACCAACAAAGGATGATGTGATTAAAGTTGAACTAGAGGGGCAAATACCACTAATTTCTGGAACTTGAAGGGCCATGGATCCATTTTACCCTAAAAAATAATATTATAAATCATGTGATACCAAAACTAACCAGTTCTGCTAGTGATCATCAATGTCAAATAATGCCCCGTACATGAAAATCTTTACACGCATCGTCGTCAGGAGCAGCCAGCTTTCTTCTAGCCAAATGATATAACACTTCATCTGTCGGCTTGACGATGAGACTCAAACCAATAATTCTGACTTCTGAGGGCTTGTAAACCATGTGCCTGAACTGAACGAACGAAGTTTTACCATTATTGGGGTTGAAACCATCATCGAAATTGTATGACTTTTCTTTGCCTGCCCAAGTTCAGACCGACTGGCCCCGCGTTGATTGAGGTAAAGGATAGATGGAACATCCACCAATAATGGATGATTCAGAAAATGTTCATTCAAGACCCTCCACAGTCCATACTCCATGCTATGGCCCCTTGGCTAGCCATTAGTCCCACGCTTGGAAGGGTCAGTTTTCTTGAATGAAAATTCTTACTATTTTTGAAGTAAATGTTCATTCGTTCGAGGCTAGTGACAGCATGAACAGCTATTGTCCTGAGGTAAATATCGTCACCTTCCATTCCATATCAGAGAAGAACTTCATTCTTCTATAAATATTTTCATAATCAGTTTTTTTTTTTCTGAACATCTTGAAAACTATCAATTGGTTCTTGGTATTTGATCAAGTGATGACTTGATAAAACATTTCTCCATTTAGAGATATTTTGATGGGTTCAAATGGGTCTTATATTTTTTTTCCTTAAAAAATACAGATGTCCTTGTGATCAAGAACAATTTTACAATCACATCCCCATAAGATCACATTCAATCATGTAATGGTTGATTGTATCGCTTCTTATGGATTTTTTTATAATAATTGCAAATGTAATTATCCATTATATTATAATCTTTATAATCCCAAGATCAAACATAAGAATATACTAAACAATTACATTACATGATCTTTTTCATCCAATTAAACATCTTTAATATATCGATTTTACTCAATCTTGGATCGTTTGATGCATGCAAAGCAAAGCAAAGCAATTGTTTAAATTTAAAAAATCTCTTTCTTTATTTGACATGGAAAATCTAAATTTGCTTGGCTTTAATATTAACGAGTCCTTTTAGATATTTTTTTTATTAGCATGAGTATCCAGAACAGCTTGCGCACACTTCGACTACTCCTACGAGCTCTAAAGTTAACGATTATATAAGTTTCAAATGACTTTAAAGTTTGTGAGACTTGAATTGATGGTTTCTATAAAGTAAAACTAGAGTCTGATCAATTGAACTACACCCTTCAGGATTTTTTTAGATTTTTTTATGGGTGTAGGTGAGGGTAAGATATATAGAGTTTGCGACATCATCCAAATAGTTATGCATGTGTTTTCAAGAACAAAGCAAAATACTCTAATAACATTTAGCAGGTTAATTGATCCTATAGTGCAATTCTGACAAGAGCAAAACGAAAACGCAAACATAACAAGTGGTGATAATGCCTGGAGTAAGAATTTGTGGTTCTCAAGTAAAGCAGGAACTTGATTCCTAGAGCGTCCGTCTCTTGAATTACTACACTATTCATCCAGACAAGAAGACAGATTTTCGGATATTTGAGGTGATGTTATTGCAGGTATGTATAATTGGGTTTTGACAATTACCCTGTCAAATTCGAAATCGATCAAGCCCTTTGAAGTTTTCAATAGCAATGAGAAGGGATCGAGGAAGGAGACAAACAGCTCACTAATTTTTTTAATATTTTAAAATTGTTTTGATGAATTAATATAAAAAATATATTTTTAATAATATTTAAATATATTATTTTAAAAATATTTTAAAAATCAACGAGCTCAAATATCCTATAAGGGATCGTGGAGGGTGTCCACTGAGAGGGAAAGTGGCAAAGCTTCTCTATTATTGTCAATCGGCTATCATGCCTTGCTAGAATTAATGGTGATGTTGTTGGGTAGTGCTGTAGTGGGACAGGGAAACCTGCAAAAAGGCAAATATTATAAAACTAGCTTGCTTCCCTTCTTGCTGCCGGACAATTTGCATATATGTACATGTTCGGACAAGTAAAGCTAACAAGGTTTTCAATTTACTTTGGTTTCAAAATCCTGCGACCTCGAAGAACTTCCATGGTTTATAAGTACGGAGATTCAAAATTATAGGAGATAAAAGACAACTTCTTGTTATCAGCTCTAGATGCAGTACTACTTTTTCAAAACTAAATGTGTGTTTGATAATACGGTAAAGTGTATTTGTAAGGGTATTTTTTGCATTGGAACATTGTAAGTATATATAAAAAAAACTATAAAAAACATCAATTTAAATTTTTTAGATAAAAATATTTTAAAAAAATCAATTGAATTGTATCCTAAACCAGAAAGATGGGAGATTTTATCCATACCCCGTGATTGGAAGGGAGTGGCCATCTTAAACCAACAAAAATAAAGTAATTCCATCTAGTGATTGCTAAACTTTTAATCTTAAATGCATGGTTGCATGAGAGTATGATATTGATTTTTTTTAAAAAGTGTTTTTTAGTATTAAAATAATATTTTTTTTATTTTTTAAAAATTATTTTTGATATTAGTATATTAAAATAATATAAAAACAGTAAAAAAAATATTAATTTAAAGTAAAAAGTAAAATAATAATAATTTTTTTTTAAAATCTTCTAAAACATAAAAACAGGCTATAAACAACTTTATCAGTGATGTCAGTGTTGGGAAAGGTTGATGACCAGCAACTAAAGGGTCGGGAGACCCAAGCTGGCTTGGCTGTGCACTCACAATCCTATTCATATAGTTAAAATCTGACCGGGTTAAAAGGAATAAACAAAAATACTTGATATTTTGAAATTTAATCTAATTTAATTATTCTTTGATATTGTTGTTGAATCATGTTTTGAAATCCGGCTTGATCTGACGGGTTGATCCGGAACCCGGCAGATTAGGAATTGGAATCGAGCCGGGTTGAAGAAAAAATAAAAAAAAGAAAAATTCGGTATAATTCAATTAATCCGGTCAAAACCTAGAACCCGGGTCTTGAATCGGGCCAATCACAAAATCCAGTCTGAAAATTATGGTATGAATATTTAACTCCACTACTAATCTAGATGTTCAGACAATGACTAGGGGTCTTGACTATCTCATGTCTTGTACCAATTTTGGCAACCAAGATTGGTAATTTAATGGATGATGATTTAAAAACCGAACTTTCGTTCTTAAAGGGTTCCATTGTATAATAAGTAAAAAAAACCCATCCAGTAAAAAAATTTAGATTTAAGTGCGTGATTGACATTTCAGTAATTTTTGTGATTGAGGGTTTAAAAAAACTGATTTTAATAATGTTTTCAAAAAATAGATTTAAAAAAATAATATGCATTGATTAAACATTAGATTCATACAAAAAAAACATAATATGCATTGGCCTCAACAACTCTAATTAATATCTAATCTTAATAGAACATTAACTAGAAATATTTAAGAACAATATTTTGATACAATAAAAATCTCATAATTATAACAACTTTATAATTTTCTTCGTAAAATATTTTTTTTTATGAACTTTATCTTTATTCTAAATTCATTAATTAAACATTAGATTCATTAATCAAATATAAATGAATGTTAAAGATAAAAAAACTTTGATTAATAATAAATATGTTTTACATGAATAAAATCAGTATTACATATAATCAACCGGTTGACTACATGACATATTCACTAACATGAAAAATAAGTTATTTTACTTTTTACAAAATTAAAATTTGAAACACAATTATATATAAAATCAAGTATAAAAAAAAGTTATTTGACCAACTAAACATTTTTTTTTTATGGTTGGAAAAACAACAAAGGTTCCTACGTTACTATACAATCTCTAAATCTTGTCATTAGCTTTTTTAAAAAATAATATTTTAATACTGCGTTAACCTCACTAACAAAATATCATAAACTTCAATCCAACATAGATATAACAAGTGTTTAATTGATATTTAATTTATTTTGACTTAATTATAATTTATTTTGATTAATTATAATTTATTATTATAACAGTTAGTAGCCATTATATAACACTTACTAAAATTTAATCATAATTCATTATTTAATCTCTTATCTACTCTCTACTTATATAACCACAAACATTTTTTAGCATTTAAAAATAAGAAGTAGAAAAAGAGGAGGGGAAAATATTTATTAGCTGTTTACCTCTACTTTAAAATAAATGAGATTCTCCCTTGCTCGTGAATAGAATCGAAAAGGCGTTGTAAATGCATGTTATGAAATTCAAGGTCGATAGGTTGCAATTTTCACATATATTTTGTGAAATGGTTTGTACATGTTTTATTCGATATGGATAAGATTTTTAGCATGATTGGAATTTTATAAACGCACAAAAGGGTTTTTTTTCAATAAAATAATTACTTTTGTTTATATTTTTATTTATATTATTGCATGAAAATATAATTACTTTTGTTTGTATAATATATATGATTGCAAAGATATATTTTTTATGTATTGTATATTCAACAAATGTAAATAAGACTCTTAAATCAATTCAAAATAATTTATTGCTTATTTTATATACATAAAAATACAGATTTTTATTATTATTATTATTATTATTATTATATTGCAATCATATGATGAATGGTTAAATGTTCTTATTCCTAATTTAATTTTAAGAAAGTAATAGAATGTAATCTCAAATATCATAAGGAAGTTAGATTGCTGGAAAATATGATTTCATTTTTAAAACAAGAAGAATTTTGAGATGCAGAGGCATTTGATATGTTTTTGACTTAAATACTCATAGTTGACTAGCATACCCTTGTTTATATGTGCTTGCTAGGAAATGACTAATATAATATCATATAAAAATGATTAATTTAATATGTATGATATATAATTTGTTAGTAAATATATTATTTTACTTGGAAGTTATAATTTTATAAAAATAAATTATTATTATTATTATTATTGTACTCATTTCAATAATTTCGTTTTAAAAATAAATAATACATGTATTAATATTTTAAAAATTAAATATCTTGCTTTCAAATTAAGTACTTTAATATTTAAAGGTAAGATATTTAACTTGCCCAAGTTCCTCGTGGGTTTTCAAATGACGAACCAAATATAATAAAGAACCATAACTAAAATTTTCATTTCCAGTGAAACACAGATATCCTATTTCTAGTAATTACATTTTAATAATACATCTTAAAATATTCATGTCAAACATCTCTATATGTTACTAGTTCTATTTCTCATGTTAATAATGTCCTTAAGTGATTTTTTAAAAAATCATATATATATTTATATCATACTAAATTGACTAGATTAAACCCGATTTAACTAAAAAAATCCATAAGATAACATTATCCAAACTTTTTTAAAACATAAAAAAATTCTAAACAACATTGTTTTCTTGAACATAAAAAAATATGGGCATGTAATGGTAAACTATTTGATAATGTCACTAAACTCGGTCTAGCATATTAACCTTGAAAACTCATAACCTGATTGCTTATCTAGCCCAAGTTTAACATTAAATTATATATAAGTTGTCAAGACATGACCCAATCAATTTAGTGGATCCAAAGATAACCTAGACAACCTGTAAAAACATTGATTAACTCTAGAAAAATAAGGATGGCATTTTTTTGTTTTAATATTGAAACGATGACATACTGGATCATCCTCGCTCAACTTGAGCTAAATGAAAAATTCATGATTCGAGTCATAGACACAACCATAATATATTAACTCGATAATTGTATCTTTCTTTTCCCTTCCCTTATTATCTCCCTGATTAGGCCTTCATGAAGCTTGAGTCATATGAAATCAAAGGAGAAATTAAAGATGGTAGAGAATAATAAATATGATTGAAAAAAGAGAACTGAACTCAGGTGAGATGCAATCTGAGACTCAGTTGAAGAGTTTTATAAAATCATGAACTAAATTAAATAACTAGCATGTATAAAACACACGCTTACATATGAGAGGAGTTGTCATATGGAGGAGGCATGTGTAGCATGCTCTAGCCTTCAAAGGCATCCTTTCATGGTGCTGTGGGAATTATTTTGACATGGGCCTCCTATTAAAGTGGCACATGGTGTAATTGGTTGTTTGGTGTGTTTTGTTTTGATATGATTCTTAAATACTATTATAATTTTTTATTATAATTTTAATAACTCTTTTTTCAATTATTGTGTATAATAATACTAATAATAAATTGTTCATGAAAATTTGATTCAAATTATTTTTTTATTGTTAAAATTTTTAAATAGATTTGAACATGATTTTATCACATTTATGATTTTTTTTAGCTTTCAATCACACATAAAACATGAACATATTATTTTGATTTTTTTTAACTTGCTTTGACAATTATACAATAATTTTGTTTAAAGAGAAACAATGATTTCATGTAAAAACATCATGTTCGTTAATATAAACAAGAGATATGTTAATATAAATTTTCATCTTAATGAAAAAAAATTACAATAACTATATTTTTAATTTAATAACAATACCAAAAAAATTTGTAAGACTTGAACCTTTTTTTTTTCTTTGAAACTTTTTGGTCACCACAATATATCACGGTGATACAACCTAGTTATTTATGGAATAACATAGTCTAATAGCATGTTATCATCTTTAATTACTCATTTTAAGCTTGAAAAAATTGAAAATTGAATATTTTTTTATATATAAAAAATTCAAATCTTAGAAAAATCCTTTATGAATAACATACACAAGGGCATGCTACCATCTTTAATTACTCATTTTTAGCTTGAACAATTGGACATTTTAGTTTTTTTTTAAAAAAACATTCTAATATATATTTTTTTAAAAAAACTACATTGAGGGTTCAATCTACTCAAGGTGAGATAAGACAGGTCCCCTACTAGAATTTCATGTTAGTCTCTGTTATACATTAAAATTAACCAAAGAGTTATGAAGTCTAAACTAGGAAGAACATGTCAAACTTTATTACAGACCAAACTTTATAAAGTCTAGACTTAAACGTAGATGGTGAATGAAAGACATAAAGAGTTTACATGCTACAAGATCCTTAAATCAAGAAATAAGTGGGTAAGTAGTTACAGAAAGTTAACTTGAATAAGTGAAAGAGTAGTTACTAGAAGTCATCTTGAACTTCTCTATTTAAAAAAGGAGGCAAGATAACCAAGAAGAACATAACACAATCAACTTAACAGAAACTCGAATCACTATATTGCAGTTATATCAAGTTTTCAGGAGCTTTCGAACTTGAAACTAGTAGGCAATAGCTTGTAGATAGTAATTTTATAGACAATAACTCCGTAGGCGATAGAACAATAGGCGATAACTTTGTAGGTAATAGTCAAGTAGACTTGCAATTTTCTTTGTAATTAGCAGGCTTGCAATTTCAATTTCATAAACTAAAAATACCAAAACTATGTTACATTATACAAGAGTTTCAATTCATGACTATAATCAAAGTTCCATGAATGTAAGTATTTTATTTTTAAGTTGTTGAATCTACTTTATTTTCAAGTTGTTTTAATTCTTTGATTATTTCTTCGGTTAAACTATTTTTATATGAAATGAAATGAATTTAATTATATTAATACTTATGTAACTTAGTAATACAAATTTAGAATTCCATGAATAAATCTAAAATTGACTCTAGAGTTAGAACCAGTTAACTTCTCGAGTTCAAATTAATTAACTTAAAATTCTAATTTTAAGTTGCAAAATTTTTTTAATTAATCCAGATACAAGATAACCTTTATCACACTATTATTATTAGAATATGTAATTGTGAAACAAGAGAGTATGAAAGAATGAATAAATTTTTTAAATTCAAAATAATAAATCATCACACGATCCCGTGCATGAATTTACTTAATTTCTAAATTAATGTATTTCTGAAAAACATGACATCAAGTCAGTTGAATGAGCTAAATTGAATAAAATATAGAACAATAAATATGATATACTTGTTATTATTGTATAAGATGGTTCCCGTGGCTAAGAAGGAGGAGGACGGAGGGCACGTGACTATGGACGCTTGCTTTTTAACCCTTGACAAGACGTATCATTCCGTACGCAGTCTAATTTTGGAATTTTCTTGGATAATGTAAGCCAACAATTCTTTTAAACTACATTAAGAACTATCTTATAGGCATGAACTTCTTTCGTGATAGATTCTCATTGGTTAACTTAGTTGCTTTACTGTGAATTCAAATGCAGATAATAACTACCATTAACTTAGAATAATTTAGAATTTTAGATGGCTCTTGTTTTGTTATATATTTAAAATCTTGATGTTTTATTACCATATATGTCTAATGATGTCGCATGTACATAGGATTGCAAAGGAAGTTTATCCGACCAAGTTATAATTTCGATTTTTCTACTTCTCTTTAGTTTATATGAACAACATGTAATAAAAAATTAAAGAAATAAAAAATAAATCTCATGTCTTTAACAAAATAGATAAATAAATAATAACTTGTAATGTAGTTTCTTTTGTTGTTTGATCATTAATCTTATTAATCTTGCCTTCATTTTAACCAAAAAAAAAAATATTGTTATTTCAAGAATAAACATACTCAGAATTATATTTTATTGATTCAACTAAAAAAAATAACCGGTTAAATTCATTAACAAGTCAAAACAAAACACATGCATTTTCCTTATATATGCTATAAAATTATATTTTAAGAATTATTTATTAAACACTATTTGACTTGCGTTTCATTGTAGATTGAATAATTTATTTAAAATAAAAAAATAAATATGCAAGTTTTTGTTTACATAAAAAAAATTATGATCATAAATTAAAAAGCCAATGCAAATGTTTCATTAAATAAATAGAGAATTATTTATGTCAATAAAAACAAAATAAAAAATTTTGTTAACAATAACTAAAGACTAAAGTGAAAAAAATCAAAAGATAAATATTGATCAAGATATTTGGTTTCATAACATGGTGTATATACCCAATTGTGTTTAATAAATTTATTTATTATAATTAATGTTTTACTTAACCAAAATATAATACAAACAAAAACACATGTGAAAATGATTAGATAAAATCAAAGAAAAAAAAAATACCATGCAAATTAAATGATATTTAATCAAAAACTAAATTAGAAAGTTGAGAGATGCATAAAAATATAAATATATGATCTTGAAACACGGATCATAGACTCAATTATATTTAATAAATTTATTTCTTGGAATTATTGTATTGTTTTATTAAATAAAACAATAAAAAAAGAGACATGCATAGGAAAATAATTGAATAAAATAAAATAATTAAAAAAGCTATACAAAAAGAATACCTCTTAATATAAAAAAATGTTGAAATTTTTTTCTTAAAATAAGAAAAACTTAAATCATTTTATATTAAAAACAAATCATAAAAATTTGTTAAAATTGAAAAAAATACAATAAAAAATCAATAAAAACAACATTAAAGGATAAAACTGAAAAAAATAAAATAAAATAAATCAATGGAAAAAAAGGCACACACACACGCAAACTTGGCTTGGATGGCCTAATGTGTTCGGGCATAAAAAAACCCACGCATGTGCGCTGAGTTGAATTTTTTTTCTTTTTTAAGTGTCGTCCAACCTATAATTTTTTTAAAAATAAATTGTAGGCGATGCATCACCTAGTTCTCCCTAGAATCTGACCACTACTGGTAATTGGAAAATCAAGAGTGATCGTTTTTTGACCTAGAAATCTATTTTTTTATTCTATTTTCATCTAAAAACACCTAACAGTCACCTATTAAACCACCCAAAACCAATTTAACAACCTAAACAACAACAAAAAAATTTCAAAAACATAAAACCAAAGTAGAAAATCTCTCTTTTTTTTAACGGGTATGTTTCTCTATGTCAAATTAAGGTTCCAAACAACCACCATTATACTCTCTTAGTTGAATCAAACTCGTGGAAACAAAAAACAAAGAGTTTTGTCATAAAAAAATTGATAAAACTAATCGCTTTCTCTCTCTTCACACTAACTTATGAAGTGAAATGTTAAGAAAATAAAATTTTGGACCAAAATAAAAATGTTTAGAAACTATAGGTACTATGAAAGAAAAAAAATGACAAGTACGAGGACTAAAAAGAAATTTTCTCTTGGATCTTAGATTGGCAATTAGTTCTCTCTTTATTTTACACTTTGGTCTTCTTTGTTTCAATTTTGCCCTTCCTTGATAGTTTTAGATAAATTGGTCATGACTTTAGACATAAGTTATTGCAATTGAAAAGAGAAGAAGCAAATTTAAAACTAAAAACCAGGCACTGTGGATTGCTATAATGAAAACACCACACATTTTAGTATTTTGTTTTTATAATAATCATCTCATTTTTAATAAAATTAATGGTATATTCTAGAAAATTTTAAATATAAATTATTCATAAGGCAAATTCTAAGAACATATTTTAAAATCCCCTTTCATTATATAAATTGTTCTCTATTTGATTATTAAATAGAGGAAAAACATATGATACAATGATTTATTGCATTTTCATCAAGACACATTACAAGTAAGAGTAAGGAATTGAAGGTTAAAAATGAATAGAGAAAAAACATCTGGTATAATATTAATTTTTTGTCTTAAGAAAATAAATTAAAAAAAACCCTTATTTTCTAACAGGACATGCTAAAAAAATACGTTTAGTAGAATAGATAGGCATGTTCGTTAATGATAACCCCTGTCAACTTAGACTTGGCCTAAGCAAATAACTTTGTTGTCCATTTTGGATAGTCCCTATTTGTTTTGACAGACTCTGTTTCCTAACAAGCCTTTGCCCTTACAGGTTATCCTATACACTAAGTTATGGGCCTTTACCCTAACAATAAATCGTGGATCAAATTCCAATCCCATTCAAATTCATAAGGAGTTTAATGTTGTCACACACAACAATGCACTATCAAGACCTAAAGATCAACACATCACCTATTTTTTATCTAATAACTATTAGCAATGAGAATTACGACACATGACTTAATATTACAACGCCAACCTTTATCGTCAATGATTATCTTTCACTAATTTGTCTTTTCAATAGGCATCGACCTTTTTTCGTCAATCACTTGTGGGTGCCCAACTTCCCACCAATGACTACAATGCTTAACCCTCCCTCCAATACGGTGCTTACACAATTGTTTTCCATCACCGCTTTTTTGGTGTTCACAACCCCATGCTCTCTGAGGTAAGCTTATATGATTGAGGTTAAATACCTCAAGTCATCAAGAAAACACATAAGATAAGACCACTAACACAAGTCCATACAATAACACACGATCATTACAATATGCATTCCCCTATTTTCTCATTCTTGTTATTATACTTTATTCTCTCTTATAATTTATTAACTTAAGTATTAGAAGATCTTTTTATTTTGATAGAGGACTTGTTTTTGCAAGAGAATATGGAACAACCAATCCCAAATACTTTAGCGCAAATTCAATATGAAGTTCTTACAACTTCATCATGTTCTACTCATTTACTCTAATTGTTTCTTTCTTAAGGATACTATGCTATAATTATAGATGATCTCTACAAACCAATAATAACCACTACTAATGAATTTCACAACCTTGAATTAAAAAAATAATCATAAAACATGAAATCATTGATGTATTCTTTTTTTTTCTCCCACAAAGTTGTGCATTTATCATCCAAGCATTTCATGCATCATTATTCAATCGTGGGCCATGAAACTATCATCGTCAAAGAAAAATCATAAAAGAGAACTTAATAGAAATAAAAAAAGACTGGTATCCTAAACAATTATTTATATGAGTTGGATCAAAGAATTGATAAAGTGTACATTTAATTTACGAGGTCTTTTGATTAGAAGTTTGACTCCAATTAGGGTTATCGTTATAACTATGGTTATAGCTTTTATGGTTATGATTGTTGTTTGGTTAAAAAAACTATTGGCATAAAAGTTATACTAGTTAATATGAAAAAATAAAATAAGATCTTCAAAATAAAATTATAAAAACGTGTTGATAGGCCATGTCGCACGTCGGAATCCGCGCGCGGCATCGGCCTGTCCTGGCGATTTTCTCTCTGTTATTGTTCGATTGATTTTGTTGGGAGTCGCCACCTAGTATTTAATTGAAGGTTACTAGGAAACCCAAATGTACTGGTCTTGTTAGAGATTCACGGGTAAGGGACTGGTTGTGGTTAGAGAAGGTATTAGCACCCCTGACGCACCCTACCTGAGATAAGCTGCTTCGTGGCTGTGATGTGTTAAAGAAGTTTTAAAAATTTTGTTTTTTCATCGGAATTTAGAAATACAACTTCCGTACAAGTTTGTACTTCTACACCGTGATCCAATCAAAATATTAAATCCTTCTTTATGCTTTTGCAATTTTATCCTGAAAAATAAAATATATATATATAAACATTCAAACACACACATACATTTTTTACTATATTTTTTCTTTTCCTTTTCTTTTTCTTTTCTTTTTCTTTTTTTTTTACATTCACAATACAAATTATAAAAATTCAAAACTTAATAAAATTTACATCAAATAATCCAAAATTTACAAAACAGTCCCCAAAACTCCAGGAATTGCAAAGGAACACTTCTGGAATTGCAGCAATAGTGGCGGCGCGTCTTCCCACTCGCCACGTCACTGGCGGCGCGTCCGCCGGGAAAGTAGCCCGCCGAAACTGGCTTCTTCTCCTCTTCTCTTCTGCAACACCGACGACCTGCAAAACAACAGAAAACACAACACAGGCAGTTGATTTTAGATTGGTCCTTTGTTTTTGTTTTTTAGATCTGTTTCCTTTCCATTTCAGATCTGCGGTTTAGCAGATCTTTGCTTTTGGCTCCTGTCTTCTCTTTGGATTCGGGTAACTAACGGCAAGGCGGAGGAGCTGGAGGAGGGTTGGTTTCGATGGAGACCGGTCTGCTCATTGACCCGGAGGGAAGTGAGGGGGTCGGTTGAGAGAGACCCGGCTGTGGGTTGCTGCCGCCGCTACCGCTGCCACTACTGAAGGGGAGACTGGATCTGCAGGCGCCATCGGAGGGAGAATGGATGGAGACGGCGCCACTGTTGGGTTGGTGGAGCACCCGGGTCTGTTGGAGGGAGACGGCGCTGCTGGAAGAAAAAGAAGAAAAGCAGGGGTTGTCTCGGCTGGTCTGTGGGCACTGCTGGAGTTGGGTCGGCCAGGAGAAGGTCGTGGTCGGGCGTCTGCTGTGAGCGGCTGGCTTCTGTGGGTGAGACCAGAGGAGAAGGCGTCGGGGAAGGAAAAATGAGGGAAGCGGCTGATGAAGATGGTGGAACCGGCTGAAAAGGAAAACCAAAACGTGGGGAGCGGCTCCTCTTGAAAAAAGATGGGTTTAGGGTTATGTATTTTTTGTATTTTTTTCTGATGTTGTCAAAATTGCCCCCCCTTTTGCTTAGCTGAAATTATAGGCTATTTATAGGCAAAATATTTTTTCGGGCTTCAAAATTGGTCCCTCAAGTTTTGTGTTTGGCCCCTAATTTCAACCAATTCACTTGGTAAAAAATAAATTTAGTCTCTTAAAATTCCGATCTTTTCAATTAAGTCCAAATTAAGCTCCCAAACTTAATTTTTCACTAATTAAGTCCTCCAATTAATTTGACCCGCTTAAAGTATAATTAAGTCCTTGCACTTAATTAACTCCTTCAATTGGACCCAAATTAATTCTTGAACATAATTAAAATGTAATTTGGCCCATGATTAAATCAAATTGGCCCATTAAAAATTTAATTATGTCATTGGACTTAATTTTTATACAAATTCATTCAATACTCATTTAATTTGACCTTTGAATTTGCATTTTTCTATTTTTGGCATAACAACGTACAATTAGGCCTTGAAATTCCTCCGAAAATTGCAGCTTGATTTTTGCCTATTTTGCAGCCTTTCTTGGTCAGCTTTCTCCGCATTGCCAGCCTTTATTTTATTTTATTTATTTTTTATTTATTTTGATTTTTTTATTTTAAAAGAAAAGTGAATTTTGGGGAATCATCCAAAATTAGGTGATGACAGTTGCCCCCCTCTTTACAATGCTTATGGTAGAAAGTCTCGTAAGAGACTTTAGATAGTAAGCGTTGTAAAGAAGAAAAAAAAGATGAGATATGATTGACTTATCTTGTTGAGGAATGATGAATCCTCTTAAGGGCTAGAAAGCGCACTAACAAAAGAGAAGGTAGGGTTGGAAAACGCACTACCTAAGATGGTTGATGGCTCTAAGGCGCACTCTAAGGGAGGCAGGGTTGGAAAACACACTACCTAAGATGGTTGATGGCTCGAAAGCGCACTAAAAAAGAGGCAGGGTTGGAAAACACACTACCTAAGGTGGTTGGTGGCTTGAAGGCGCACTAAAAAGGGGGTAGAGTTGGAAAATGCACTACCTAAGATGGTTAATGGCTCGAAAGCGCACTAAAAAAGAGGCAGGGTTGGAAAACACACTACCTAAGGTGGTTGGTGGCTTGAAGGCGCACTAAAAAGGGGGTAGAGTTGGAAAACGCACTACCTAAGATGGTTGGTGGCTTGAAGGCGCACTAAAAAGGGGTAGGGTTGGAAAACGCACTACCTAAGATGGTTGATGGCCCTAAAACGCATTAAAAAGGAGGTATGGTTGGAAAACACACTACCCAAGGTGGTGGATGGCCCTAAGGCGCACTTAAAAAGAGGCAGGGTTGGAAAACACACTACCTAAGGTGATTGGTGGCTCGAAGGCGCACTAAAGGAGGAGGCAGGGTTGGAAAACACACTACCTAAGATGGTTGTTGGCCTTAAGGCGCACTTAAAAAGAGGCAGGGTTGGAAAACACACTACCTAAGGTGGTTGAAGGCTTTAAGGCGCACTCAAAAGGAGGTATGGTTAGAAAACACACTACCTAAAGTGGTTGGTGGCTCTAAGGCGCACTAAAGAAGAGGCAGGGTTGGAAAACACACTATCTAAGATGGTTGTTGGCCCTAAGGCGCACTTAAAAAGAGGCAGGGTTGGAAAACACACTACCTAAGGTGGTTGGTGGCTCGAAGGCACACTAAAGAAGGAGGCATGGTTAGAAAACATACTACCTAAAGTGGTTGGTGACTCTAAGGCGCACTAAAGAAGAGGCAAGGTTGGAAAACGCACTAACCAAGAGGTGGTCGAGGGCTCTAAGGCGCACTCAAAATGAGGTAGATAGGGCTAGAAAGCACACTACCTAAGATGTGAGGGCTCGAAAGCCCACTCAAAAATGAAGGCAGGGTTAAAAAACACACTACCTAAGGTGTGAGGGCTCGAAGGCCTACTCAAAAAGAGGTGGATAGGGCTAGAAAGCACACTACCTAAGATGTGAGGGCTCGAAAGCCCATTAAAAAATGGAGGCAGGGTTAGAAAACACACTACCTAAGGTGTGAGGGCTCGAAAGCCCACTCAAAAAGAGGTGGATAGGGCTAGAAAGCACACTACCTAAGATGTGAGGGCTCGAAAGCCCACTCAAAAATGGAGGCAGGGTTAGAAAACACACTACCTAAGGTGTGAGGGCTCGAAGGCCTACTTAAAAAGAGGTGGATAGGGCTAGAAAGCACACTACCTAAGATGTGAGGGCTCGAAAGCCCACTCAAAAAGAGGTGGATAGGGCTAGAAAGCGCACTACCTAAGATGTGAGGGCTCGAAAGCCCACTCAAAAATAAAGGCAGGGTTAGAAAACACACTACCTAATATGTGAGGGCACGAAGGCCCACTCAAAAATGGAGGCAGGGTTAGAAAACACACTACCTAAGGTGTGAGGGCACGAAGGCCCATTTAAAAATAGAGACAGGGTTAGAAAACACACTACCTAAGGTGTGAGGGCTCGAAGGCCCACTCAAAAAGAGGTGGATAGGGCTAGAAAGCGCACTACCTAAGATGTGAGGGCTCGAAAGCCCACTAAAAAATGAAGGCAGGGTTAGAAAACACACTCTCTAAGGTGTGAGGGCACGAAGACCCACTCAAAAATGGAGGCAGGGTTAGAAAACACACTACACACTACCTAAGGTGTGAGGGCTCGAAGGCCCACTCAAAAAGAGGGGGATAGGGCTAGAAAGCACACTACCTAAGATGTGAGGGCTCGAAGGACCACTCAAAAAGAGGGGGATAGGGCTAGAAAGCACACTACCTAAGATGTGAGGGCTCAAAAGCCCACTAAAAAATGGAGGCAGGGTTAGAAAACACACTACCTAAGGTGTGAGGGCATGAAGGCCCACTCAAAAATGGAGGCAGGGTTAGAAAACACACCACCTAAGGTGTGAGGGCTCGAAGGCCCACTCAAAAAGAGGGGGATAGGGCTAGAAAGCACACCACCTAAGAGGTGAGGTGTTGCGATGTCGCGGTCGCACAAATTAATTACCCTAGCTTCAAACACAACACACAAGATAGTATAGAGCAAGCAAGGGGTCGATCCCACGAGGAAGATTCAAGTCAGATTTTTATGCTAGATGATATGCAATTTGGGGGGGGGGTTGGACGTTATTTAGGCTAAAGCAAAAGAAAACAGAAAACTATCAAACTAAATTTAATAAAATCAGAAAATTATCAAGAGAACAAACCTTGGTCACAAGCACACATCCACCTACAGAAATCAGAACTGATCATGGAAACGAAACATCAATTTATATTCTGAATATTTATCTCTTCTTAACATTGGTTAGTTAACGGATCCGCCGTATAACTAGCCCTAACCATCAAACAACCACAGTGTCCGCACTAGTAATTTAATTCAATGGCAGCCTTAAGAACTAGATAAGTTGATTAATCAAGAAAACATAACTGTCCGCAGTCTATGTTTGATTTGATTGAATGTTCTCCCTAAGATTAATAACGTAGATCCGCCACAATTATTAAACTCAGTTGCTTCACAAGTTCATATACCACAACTCCGGTTTTGATATCAAACTTAACAATAGATTGTCTACAATAATAACTTAGAGTCCGCTCTAGCAATTAAAATAAACAATCATAGGAAAAATAAGCATAGGAGAACAAACATATTCATCATATAAACTGAAAAGAAAAGGTAAAATAAATCTCACAGTTCTTGAAATCCGAAGGTTTCCATGTCCTTGCAACCAAGAAAAAGTGTTTAGCCTTGCATGTTTGTTGAACAACTAATCAAAAAGAAGAAAGAATGCATAATTTAGGGTTTCTTAGAGGAAGGGGGCGTTTTTCTCTCCTTGGCTGGCTGCTCCCCTTCTCTTCTCTCATTCTTTTTATATCCTAGGAAACCCTAGGTCTCTATTTTACAAAATAGTCCTCCATTAAGTAGACTGTTTACATTTAAGTACTTCAATAACTATTTTCCTAAAAAGGAGAAATAGCCTTGCATGAAATCTTCAAGCTTTGATTTAGAGGAGCTAAATTGCTGAAATAAAAACTTGGATATCGGTTTAAATGCTTCGGAATGTCATTTGGACTCGTTTCTTCACGAAACCTGTTTGCTGTCAGAATTCAGATGTCATCTTTGAAAAATCATATCTCCCTCATATGACATCGTTTTTGGCTGAAATTTTGAGCGTTTATATAACTTTGAGTCATGAATCCAAAAAAATTGAGTTTGCATCAATTGGACTTCTGTAGCTCCAGATATTCAAGTTGGAATGGCCAAAGGTCAACACTGGCAGATTGCGAGATTTGACTTTGAAGGCTGCGATTTCCATGCTCTTCCTTATTTTATTTTCTTGCCTTAGATGTCCAGAAAGGTATGGATGTTACCTTTTTAATCCCACTGGAATCACTTCATTTCAACCTCTAGAGCTCACGCTCTGCACAAAACATCGACTGAAGGTCAAATCTGCCAATTATCTCCAATTTACTCCTTTTTGCATCTTTCATCCAAAAGTGCCTTCAAAACATAAAACAAAGAATATCAAGGCATTTTATATATAAAACATAGGCAAAACACTAGTTAAATGTGGGTGAAACTATTGAATAATATGGTTGCATCAAATACCCCCACACTTACCTCTTGCTCGTCCTCGAGAAAGGATAGGTAAAACCAAATTGAAGTTAAATTAAATGAAATCACTATGACTAATCTTCTAATCTCCCATCAATATCCAAGAATATATGCATTATAAACAAGAACACAATTAAGAAGGATAAAGAGTATAAATTTTCATGAATTTATTTACATGCAAACTTCAAAACTTAATTAATCGTCGGGATTTAAATGAAATCTATGCCATGCCAAAGTGATAGGTCCTCTCATTGATATACACTCCAACACTCACGTGTTTAGGGCTTATGTGTTTAAATCTCTCAAATTCAATCAATGAATATGTTCTACTATAAGCTTGCTCTTCAATCTCATCTCCATTAATAACATATTACAAACAATGCATGAATCAAAAGGTCTTATTTTCTGGTTGTAATGGGGCTAAGGTAAAGGTGAGGTAAAAGAGAGTAAAAGAAAAAGGTTCAAACCAAAGAAAGTAGAGCATTCTGAAAAATGATATTTCAAACAAGATATTCCATCGAAGCACATAAATTTTCCATCTTTTATCACCAATGCTTAACTTCTTTTGATTTCAAGCTTTTTCAATATAAAATCTTAAGAACATAAAGGAACACTTTTTTCTTTTTCTTTTTCTTTTTCTTTTTTCTGTTTTTTTTTTTTTTTTTTTTTACCTTTGGCAACTTTGCCCATCTTTTCATCAAACATCACTTCTTCTTTCTTTTCACATAATTTCCAACCATAATTCCATGAAATATCACTAGTATATGCTCTACTAATCCTTGGCCAAGGGAAAAGGAAAACATATATAAAGTTAAGGCTTATACATGGATAAAGCAAAGAAAAGATAAACAAGCTCAAAAGGGGTTTACTAAGGATAATATGCTTTAGGTTGGCTTTTTGGCTCAAATGGTTAAAATTCCTAATGCCTTTATCATCTTCATGTATGTATGTAATATGAATGTAATCTCAACAAGATATGAAGCAAGTTCTAAAGATACATATCATTGAAAGAAGGCACAATCAAAGAATATAATGTTGAAGGCTCAAAAGCTTGCATTGGTATAACACTATAAAGTTAACATGGCATATTCTCAAAGTCAATCCCTAAACCAATTAAACCTTAAAACTTGCATGCACACTCCTTCATTCGATTTATATCTTCATCTATCTCAACTAATTCTCATACATAATACTCATATTCTCAAAAACCAATGGGAATTCAAAAGATCAAACATAATTTTTTTTATTTTGAAAAATAACAAAGAAAACCAAAATTAGAAAACCAACATTCTCCCAATACCCCCACACTTAAAACATAACATTGTCCTCAATGTTAAAATAAAAGAAAAGGAATATTGGAGTATGACAAAAATAAAGTAAAATGCGAAAAATAAAAGACAAGGGAAAAAGAAAGCAAATCTGTTTTTTTTTGTGCTGGGTTGCCTCCCAGTAAGCGCTTTTGTTTTATGTCATTGGCTCGACATGTTGCATGCTTATTCTTCATAGATTGGTTCAACTAACTCCGCAGAAGCGGTGAGTTCTGTCGTCCAACCTTCATAGAAAGGTTTCAAGCGATGCCCATTGACCTTGAGTACTTTGTTGGTTTCTAAACTTGTAATTTCAACTGCACCATAAGAAAAAACATTAGAAACAACAAATGGTCCAATCCAACGAGAGCGTAACTTTCCAGGAAAAAGTTTCAAACGCGAATGATAAAGAAGGACTTTGTCTCCAACATTAAACTCTTTTCTTGTAATCATTCGGTCATGGAGACTCTTAGTCTTTTCTTTATAAATCCTTGCATTCTCGTAAGCATCATTTCGAATCTCTTCCAACTCTTGCAATTGCAACTTTCTTGCAATCCCAGCAGCATCATAATCTATGTTACATTTTTTAATGGCCCAAAAAGCTTTGTGTTCAAGCTCCACCGGTAGATGACATGCTTTTCCATAAATCATCCTATAAGGTGACATTCCTATAGGTGATTTGTAAGCAGTCCGATAAGCCCAAAGTGCATCACCAAGTCGTAGACTCCAATCTCGCCGGTTAGGTTGCACTGTCTTCTCCAAAATGGACTTGATTTCTCGATTTGAAATTTCAGCTTGGCCATTCGTTTGAGGATGGTATGCTGTGGAAGTTCGATGAGTCACATGATATTTGCGTAACAATGCTTCCATTGAATGATTGCAAAAATGAGTGCCACAATCACTAATGATAGCTTTAGGGATTCCAAACCTGTCAACTATGTGAGTCCTGACAAAATCTAAAACAACCTTAGCATCGTTAGTTCGTGTGGCTTTCACCTCAATCCATTTGGACACATAATCAACAGCAAGAAGGATATAAAGATTGCCAAAAGAAGAAGGAAATGGACCCATAAAATCAATACCCCAAACATCAAAAATTTCACTCACAAGAATATTTGTTAAAGGCATTTGATTCTTGTGAGTGATATTACCTGTTTTTTGGCATTTTTCACATGATTTGCAAAAATGATATGCATCCTTAAAAATAGAAGGCCAATAAAAACCACTTTCAAGTACCTTGTGGGCCGTTCTTTTTGCTCCAAAATGCCCACCACAAGAATGAGAATGACAAAAGGTAAGAATGGAATGAAATTCATCTTGTGGTACACATCTCCTAACTACTTGATCCACACAAAATTTGCACAGATAAGGAGTATCCCAAAAATAATATTTAGCATCAGCTCATAACTTGTCTTTTTGGGATGTAGACAAACCTGGAGGGAATTCTTTGGTGACTAAATAGTTCACCAAATCAGCATACCATGGTCTTGTAGAGGAATGTAACACATACAACTGCTCATCGGGGAATGTCTCTTTTATTGTTTCGGTTTGTATATCCTCAATCCTTAGTCGGCTCAAGTGATCAGCCACATGATTTTCGGCACCTTTTTTGTCTTTGATCTCAAGATCAAATTCTTGTAAAAGCAAGATCCACCTAATCAATCTTGGTTTGGACTCCTTTTTCTTCAAAAGATACCTTAAAGCTGCATGATCAGTAAAAACAATGACTTTTGTACCAAGTAGATATGACCTAAATTTTTCAAGAGCAAACACCACTGCAAAAAGTTCCTTCTCAGTTGTATGGTAATTGCATTGTGCACCGTCCAACATGCGGGAAGCATAGGCGATAACATGCAAATTCTTCCCAATTCTTTGCCCAAGGACAGCCCTTACCGCATAGTCACTTGCATCACACATTATCTCAAAAGGCTCATCCCAATTTGGTGGTTGGATGATAGGGGCAGATGTGACACGCCTTTTAAGCTCATCATGGGCATCTTTACATGCTTGATCAAACACAAAATCCACTTCTTTGGCTAATAGTTTGCACAAGGGTGCTGTAATCTTTGAGAAATCTTTAATAAAGCGTCGATAGAAACCTGCATGGCCAAGAAAAGAACGAATTTCCCTCACGCAGGAGGGGTAAGGCAATGATGAAATAACGTCTATTTTAGCTTTATCAACCTCTAATCCACGTGAAGACACAACATGCCCAAGAACTATTCCTTGTTCTACCATAAAATAACACTTCTCATAGTTTAAGACAAGGTTAGTTTCAATGCACCTTTTCAAGATCAAAGATAAATTTTCTAGACATTTATCAAAAGAATCACCATACACCGTGAAATCATCCATGAAAACCTCAATTATTCTTTCAACATAGTCAGAAAAAATACTCATCATGCATCTTTGAAAAGTTGCAGGTGCATTACAGAGACCAAAGGGCATTCTCCTATATGCATATGTACCAAATGGACATGTAAATGTAGTCTTTTCTTGATCCTCAGGATTAATAACAATCTGATTGTATCCACTATATCCATCAAGAAAGCAATAAAAAGACTTACCTGCTAGGCGTTCAAGCATTTGATCCATGAATGGTAATGGAAAATGATCTTTGCGTGTAGCAAGATTTAGCTTTCTGTAATCAACACACATTCTCCATCCACTCGAGATGCGAGTAGGAATGAGCTCATCATTTTTGTTTTTCACCAACGTGATTCCGGTCTTTTTAGGCACCACATGGATTGGCGCAACCCATTTACTGTCCGTGATGGGATAAATGACTCCTGCATCTAACAGTTTTAAAATTTCAGCTTTCACTACCTCCATCATAGGCGGGTTCAACCTCCTTTGCATTTCCCTTGTTGGTTTCACATTGTCCTCCAATAGTATGTGATGCATACACATTGAGGGACTAATGCCCTTGATGTCAGCTAAAGTCCATCCAATGGCCGTCTTGTGATCACATAACAATTTTACAAGTTTTTCCTCTTGCGTATTTGTCAAACCTGATGCTATAATAACGGGAAGTGTATTGTTGTCGCCAATGAAAACATACTTCAAATTATCGGGCAAAGGTTTCAATTCTAACTCGGGTGCCTGTAAAATAGATGGCAAAAGCTTTTTATGTGAGAGTACTAAATCAACAAAGACATTACCATGGGGAACAATTTGCAATGATTGCAAAGCCAATGCTGATTCGTGCATGTTTTGGGGAACACATATGTGCCTCTCCATCTCTTCTATCTCGGTAAAATCATAGCCATAGCTCAAAGCTACGCTTAATCCATCCTCACAATCAAAATCAAAAACTTGCTGCACACACTTATCAACTTGGTCATAGCATGTGATAGAATAAACATTGCTATAAGGATATTTCATTGCATCATGAAAATTAAATTCAATCTTTTCATCTCCTACTTCCATAGACAAAGTATCCTTACCACAATCTATCCTTGTATTGGCAGTTTTCAAGAATGGTCTCCCAAACAATATAGGAGTGTTGTTTGATGAATCACAAGAATCATGTTCCATATCAAGAATATAAAAGTCGCATGGAATGACCAAACTATCAATCTTAACTAGGACATCTTCTATCACACCAAGTGGGTAAACAAAACTACGATCCGCAAGTTGTATTACAATGCTAGTTTTATTCAAAGGCTCAAGACTAAGAGAATCATAAACATGTTTGGGCATAACACTAATGGATGCACCTAAATCGCATAAAGCTCTTTTAAAACTAGCATTACCAATAACACATGGGATAGTAAACGCACCTGGGTCTTTTTGTTTCAAAGGCAGATTCTTTTGAACAACGGCAGATACAACTTCACCCATACTTACCGTTTTATGACCTTTCAGTTTGAAAGCTCTCTTAGTAGTACACAACTCCTTCAAGAATTTTGCATACTTGGGAATTTGCTTGATAGCATCAAGCAAAGGAATGTTGAGTTCTACTTTCTTGAAAACCTCTAAAATCTCTTTTTCTTTGTCCTCTTTCTTTGACCTAGAAGAACTCACAGGAAAGGGTGGAATTGTTTTAAAACTGGAAGTCATTGATTGAGGACTTACCTTTAGAGTGTTGGTCGTGGTTTCAATTTGTGAAGGAGAAGGATGTTTCTTTTTTGTACTCAATTCAGTTTCTATCTCTTCTTCTTCCTCCATCTCAATTTGTTTCGACCTTTTCTCTTCAAGTTCTTTCCCACTTCGCAGCATGATCGCACTAACATTCTCTTTTGGATTCAATGCTTGGGAGGGCAATTTTCCATTCATTTGTGCTTCCAATTTCCCCACACTTGAAGCTACTTGCCCCATTTGCTTCTCCAAGTTGTGAATACTTGACCTTGTTTCCTGTTGAAAAGACATGACATTTTGTTGCAAGGTCACAATGTTAGAAGCCAAAGTTTTCATCATCTCACGAAGATCATCACTGGATGACGACCCCATAACATTGGAGTTTGTGAATGAAGGGGGTTGTCTTGCTTGATAATTCTGTTGGGGCTGAAATCCATGGGGATGGAATTGTCGGCCTTGATTGCCTTGTTGAGGCTGGTTCCCATACCGTAGGTTGGGATGATCTCTCCATCCAGGATTGTACGTGTGGGAAAAAGGATCATACTTACGCTGAGGTTGTCCAATGAATGCTCCATCAACTGCATTAGCTTGTTCAATGTAATCTTCTTGCATTGTTGGGCACATATCTGAAGCATGTCCTTGTAAGGAGCATATGCTACAAACTTTCACCTGCTGTACATTGCCACAAGCCAAAGAACGCACAAGAGAAGTAAGATCATTAACTTTATTCTCAAGGTTAGAAATACTTATCTCATTTACTCGTTTATTTGCAAAGTCTCCACGAGTGCCAAACTGTTTCGAGTTGGCTGCCATGTTTGAGATCAATTGGCGTGCAGCCTCGGGTGTCTTATCTACCAATGCCCCTCCACTTGCAGCATCAATGATACTACGGTCAGTAGGCATCAATCCTTCATAGAAATATTGAATGAGCAGCTGATCGGGTATTTGATGATGAGGGCATTGAATGCACAGTTGCTCAAATCTTTCCCAATACTCGGAAAGTGTCTCTCCATGAGATTGTCGAATCCCACATATTTCTTTCCTTATGTTGGCAACTCGAGATGCTGGGAAATACTTCTCAAGGAAGATCTTCTTCATGCCATTCCACGTTCCAATTGAACCTGGGAGAATGGAGAAAAGCCATACCTTTGCTGCCCCTTTTAAAGAGAAAGGGAAAGCTTTCAACTTAACCTGTTCTTCATCAACTCCATTCGGTTTCATGCCAACGCAAACCATATGGAATTCCTTGAGATGAGTATGAGGATCTTCTCCTGCAAGACCATTGAAAGTTGGTAGCAAATGTATAAAACCAGATTTGAGCTCAAAGTTTACATTATTGTCGATGTTTATGCACAATGGCTGATTTTCCATGTTAGGAGCAGCAAGCTCCTTGAGTGTTTGTTGTCGTGCAACAGCCATGGTGTTAAGGCGAGCTTCCTTTCGTAACCTGCGTAAAGTTTTTTCTATTTCGAGATCCAAATGCACTTGAATTTGATTAGTAGAACAGGTTACTGGCATAAATCATCAAGAAAATTCAAAATAAACCAACCACACAAGAGATCGAAAACAATGCAAATTGTACGAAAATCCTACGGTAGAAAACAAAAACTGCCTAAAAACCCTAGAAAACAGCGGAATTTGGCCTCGATAGGGTGGGGCTAGTGGTTTACCACTAGTCCTGTTTAGAACGTCGTTTCCCTTCAGGAAACAAATGGCCGATACCTAATTCCACCAAAAAATCTGTTTTGAACAGTACCGCTGCCGTAATGAACAGTACCGCAGCAAACAAAAATTCTGTTTTATTTTTTTTCAGAAAAAGAAATAACAATCACAGCAAATAAAAATAATAGCACAAGAATCAACTAAAATTACTTCCCCGGCAGCGGCGCCAAAATTTGTTGCGATGTCGCGGTCGCACAAATTAATTACCCTAGCTTCAAACACAACACACAAGATAGTATAGAGCAAGCAAGGGGTCGATACCACGAGGAAGATTCAAGTCATATTTTTATGCTAGATGATATGCAATTTGGGGGGGGGGGGTTGGACGTTATCTAGGCTAAAGCAAAAGAAAACAGAAAACTATCAAACTAAATTTAATAAAATCAGAAAATTATCAAGAGAACAAACCTTGGTCACAAGCACACATCCACCTACAGAAATCAGAACTGATCATGGAAACGAAACATCAATTTATATTCTGAATATTTATCTCTTCTTAACATTGGTTAGTTAACGGATCCGCCGTATAACTAGCCCTAACCATCAAACAACCACAGTGTCCGCACTAGTAATTTAATTCAATGGCAGCCTTAAGAACTAGATAAGTTGATTAATCAAGAAAACATAACTGTCCGCAGTCTATGTTTGATTTGATTGAATGTTCTCCCTAAGATTAATAACGTAGATCCGCCACAATTATTAAACTCAGTTGCTTCACAAGTTCATATACCACAACTCCGGTTTTGATATCAAACTTAACAATAGATTGTCTACAATAATAACTTAGAGTCCGCTCTAGCAATTAAAATAAACAATCATAGGAAAAATAAGCATAGGAGAACAAACATATTCATCATATAAACTGAAAAGAAAAGGTAAAATAAATCTCACAGTTCTTGAAATCCGAAGGTTTCCGTGTCCTTGCAACCAAGAAAAAGTGTTTAGCCTTGCATGTTTGTTGAACAACTAATCAAAAAGAAGAAAGAATGCATAATTTAGGGTTTCTTAGAGGAAGGGGGCGTTTTTCTCTCCTTGGCTGGCTGCTCCCCTTCTCTTCTCTCATTCTTTTTATATCCTAGGAAACCCTAGGTCTCTATTTTACAAAATAGTCCTCCATTAAGTAGACTGTTTACATTTAAGTACTTCAATAACTATTTTCCTAAAAAGGAGAAATAGCCTTGCATGAAATCTTCAAGCTTTGATTTAGAGGAGCTAAATTGCTGAAATAAAAACTTGGATATCGGTTTAAATGCTTCGGAATGTCATTTGGACTCGTTTCTTCACGAAACCTGTTTGCTGTCAGAATTCAGATGTCATCTTTGAAAAATCATATCTCCCTCATATGACATCGTTTTTGGCTGAAATTTTGAGCGTTTATATAACTTTGAGTCATGAATCCAAAACAATTGAGTTTGCATCAATTGGACTTCTGTAGCTCCAGATATTCAAGTTGGAATGGCCAAAGGTCAACACTGGCAGATTGCGAGATTTGACTTTGAAGGCTGCGATTTCCATGCTCTTCCTTATTTTATTTTCTTGCCTTAGATGTCCAGAAAGGTATGGATGTTACCTTTTTAATCCCACTGGAATCACTTCATTTCAACCTCTAGAGCTCACGCTCTGCACAAAACATCGACTGAAGGTCAAATCTGCCAATTATCTCCAATTTACTCCTTTTTGCATCTTTCATCCAAAAGTGCCTTCAAAACATAAAACAAAGAATATCAAGGCATTTTATATATAAAACATAGGCAAAACACTAGTTAAATGTGGGTGAAACTATTGAATAATATGGTTGCATCATGAGGGCTCGAAAGCCCACTAAAAAATGAAGGCGATGGTGGGACACTGATCTGTCAAGGATGAAAGTAATGCATCATGATCAATATGCATGTATACTTACCTGAGAAATATAGGTCCCCTTTTCTTCATGGAGTTCTCCTTTCCTCAAAAGTTTGAGTCTCTGATAGTAAGCTTGGATGGCTCTTTTCGCTCTTGCTTACTCGAGTCATATCTTGTGATCTTGACCTCTAGAAAAGACTTGATATCATCATACTTCTTTGTCCACCGCCCCTTTATCTCGAGGGTTGCCAATTTTGCCTAATATTTTCTTAGAAAGGGAATCGTGGAGCTAGCTCTGCCAGATGTTTTTTTATTGCCACTAGCTTGATCATGCCCTCAAGTATTCAAATCAGGTTTGAGGATGAGGCTAGGTGAAGAAAGGTCTGGTTATTTACAAGGAATTGTTTTCATGATGAATTTTTGGAATTTCAAAGCTATTCCAGATACAGAAATCATTTTGACATCGATTCAAAGCAGAACTCATTCTGACAAAATTCAAGTGATTCCTATGGAGAGGCTTTCAGAAATGATGGAAACCTTTTGTTTTTATTTTGATGAAAAATATGAAGTGACATTTGGTTGGTCACAAAAGGTTGAAATTTCAATTTGAGGGTTATTGAGAACCGTCTTTCGATGAAAATGTGAAGAACACAGGGTGACATCTGGTTGGTCACAAAAGGTTGAAATTTCAATTTGAGGGTTATTGAGAACCGTCTTTCAAAGCATCCATTTTATTTGCATGAATAATGATTTGGCTTGCATGAGAAAGCGCTACCTACCGATCCAAATTGCTTGCCTTTGATCAGAAAGGACTTGATTAGGCACGTAATGTAGGCTTGGGCTTTTGGCTATGAAGAAAAGGATATTTGTAGGCTCAAAAGGTGTTTAAGGGATTTCAAGACTATGGATCACTTGTGCTTAAACTCTTGTTTTCATATATTTCTGGACCTTGGAATTGATTTGTAAAATGGTCCACGGTGCCCCCCCAGTGTTGGGTTTGGGCTCTTTCTCTTTGTTTTTGTTTTCTTCATTTAATTTTGAGCATCATTGCATTGGCTTTTTTTTTGCTCAAAATTTTTGGATCATTTGGATTTTTTTTTATGCCCCCCAGCTTTGTACGGGCACCTTCGATGATTGAGAATTTTCTTTTATGCCCCCCAGTATTGTTTGGGCACTTTCAATCATTGAGGACTTTTTCGTACCCCCCAAGAGTTATTTGGGCATTTTTAGTCATTAAGGATTTTTTGCACTTGCCCCCCAGTGTGAGGTGTGATCCTAGTCAAGGTTATTTCAAGAAAAATGCATTAGGCTCAAAAAGGTACTGCAAATGATATATTTCAGCCTTGTGAAAAGATTATAAAAAATGACCTTTCTTCATCTCAAATGCATGCATTTAGGATCAGTAAGCCTTGCTTTCATGCGAGTATGCAGAGTGATTTCTCATTATTCATGCAAATAAAACTCAGCTTTAAAGTCACTTCATGATGCTTTTGTTGTTTTTTTTTTTGGGTTTTCTAGGTATATGGTTACCTCTCTAAGGAATCACCAGAATTTCCAGAATTCGTTTGTTTTGGACAAACACCAGCATGATTTCTGTTTTTGTACTAAACTTTGATTTCCCAAAAATCCTTGTGAAAACATGCATAGTTTTGGAAGAAAGGGGAAACACACCCAAAGATTCTTGGCGCAATGGTTTTGTAAGTACAAAGGTGTGTTCAGTATGTTATTTGTATGAACACAAAAAAAGAAAACACATGATTTTATTGACAAGAAAGGCTCAGTGAACAGGGAAAACCTTGTGGAATTTTGAGCCAAATTACCAACAAAAACTGGGATAGGTTGAAAAAATCAAGAAATTTTTGCAGGCATGATCAAGCAGGGGTAGTTTGAACAAGAACTGGCTCCATTATGCAACAGTGGTGCAATTCCCCTTCGGATTGTGTTGAGGCTTTTGACCATGTTTGCCCCCCAGTTTCTTTGGGTTGAGTTGTTGTTGGGGTTTGAACAAAGATGATAGGTCAACTGGAAGGAATTTTCCTAGAGATATTTTTTGATATTTGCTCGAGTAAGCTAGAGGTAAGTCAAGCTTTTGTTCAGAGACTCCAACTCTTTTTGAAAAGGGGTGCTGCGGCGAGCATGTTCTTTATCTCCAATGTTTTTCGCTCAAAATTGGGTGTTGCAAACTCGTAGGGGACCCACTTTTTATTCTGGTGCATGCATGACAAATGTATGAACATGAAACCTATATGATGAGCTCGCCCTTCGAGGGGTGACATATGATCGTAACTTTTGTATGATGAAACAAGAATCTTGATTCTTGCCCAAACTCTACAATGAAAATTTTCGGAGTGACGATCATTCTGTTACCCACAAGTCTTGAATTCAAGATGCTTCAAGAAAGGTTCGCCCCGATGCATATAAATGATAGCACATACAACCTAAGAACAAGTTCTATTCATTATGTGAACATGGATAGGTTTTCTACCTGGTCTCAAAAGGGTCTATGAACTGCCCAGTGACCACCTCGCGTGAAGGCAGTATAGGGGTTTACAAGGAATGGTTAGGGCACTGTGTTACCGTCATTACCGAGTAAACACTTAGCTCATAGTTGGATGTTTCACAAATCTGGACCCCGACTGAAAGTCATGAGGCAAACCGCTACTCCCCACCTAACTTAGAGGCTTGTGTGTGCTTTCAAATATAAACATTCAAACACACACATACATTTTTTACTATATTTTTTCTTTTCTTTTTCTTTTTCTTTTTCTTTTTTTTTCTTTTTTTTTTTTTTACATTCACAATACAAATTATAAAAATTCAAAACTTAATAAAATTTACATCAAATAATCCAAAATTTACAAAACAGTCCCCAAAACTCCAGGAATTGCAAAGGAACACTTCTGGAATTGCAGCAACAGTGGCGGCGCGTCTTCCCACGCGCCGCGTCACTGGAGGCGCGTCCGCCGGGAAAGCAGCCGGCCGAAACTAGCTTCTTCTCCTCTTCTCTTCTGCAACACCGGCGACTTGCAAAACAACAGAAAACGCAACAGAGGCAGTTGATTTTAGATTGGTCCTTTGTTTTTGTTTTTTAGATCTGTTTCCTTTCCATTTCAGATCTGCGGTTTAGCAGATCTTTGCTTTTGGCTCCTGTCTTCTCTTTGGCTTCGGGTAACTGACGGCAAGGCGGAGGAGCTGGAGGAGGGTTGGTTCCGATGGAGACCGGTCTGCTCATTGACCCGGAGGGAAGTGAGGGGGTCGGTTGAGAGAGATCCGGCTGTGGGTTGCTGCTGCCGCTACCGCTGCCACTACTGAAGAGGAGACTGGATCTACAGGCGCCATCGAAGGGAGAATGGATGGAGACGGTGCCGCTGTTGGGTTGGTGGAGCACCCGGGTCTGTTGGAGGGAGACAGCGCTGCTGGAAGAAGAAAAAGAAAAGCAGGGGCTGTCTCGGCTGGTCTGTGGGCACTGCCGGAGTTAGGTCGGCCAGGAGAAGGTCGTGGCCGGGCGTCTGCTGTGAGCGGCTGGCTTCTGTGGGTGAGACCAGAGGAGAAGGCGCCGGGGAAGGAAAAATGAGGGAAGCGGCTGAAGAAGATGGTGGAACCGGCTGAAGAGGAAAACCAAAACGTGGGGGGCGGCTCCTTTTGAAAAAAGATGGGTTTAGGGTTAGGTATTTTTTGTATTTTTTTCTGATGTTGTCAAAATTCCCCCCCCCCCTTTTGCTTAGTTGAAATTGTAGGCTATTTATAGGCAAAATATTTTTTCCGGCTTCAAAATTGGTCCCTCAAGTTTTGTGTTTGGCCCCTAATTTCAATCAATTCACTTGGTAAAAATTAAATTTGGTCTCTTAAAATTCTGATCTTTTCAATTAAGTCCAAATTAAGCTCCCAAACTTAATTTTTCACCAATTAAGTCCTCCAATTAATTTGACCCGCTTAAAGTATAATTAAGTCCTTGCACTTAATTAACTCCTTCAATTGGACCCAAATTAATTCTTGAACATAATTAAAATGTAATTTGGCCCATGATTAAATCAAATTGGCCCATTAAAAATTTAATTATGTCATTGGACTTAATTTTTATGCAAATTCATCCAATACTCATTTAATTTGACCTTTGAATTTGCATTTTTCTATTTTTGGGCGTAACAACGTACAATTAGGCCTTGAAATTCCTCCGAAAATTGCAGCTTGATTTTTGCCTATTTTGCAGCATTTCTTGGTCAGCTTTCTCCGCATTGCAAGCCTTTATTTTATTTTTTTTATTTTATTTTTTTGATTTTTTTTTATTTTGAAAGAAAAGTGAATTTTGAGGAATCATCCAAAATTGGGTGATGACAGGCCAAAAGGAATGAATAGCCCTATCTATTAAGTCATAGGCCTTAACCTAATAATACACTGTGGATTAAATTCTAATCTTGCATAGATTTCTAAAGAGATTGACATTGACAGACCACAATACAATGTTATGACCTCCTAGATGTTAAGACAACACCTAGCTTTTTTTGTTAATGGATATCTCATGCATACATACATTGTCAATAGCTACCACCAATGGTAAGTATAATGCTTACCATGTCTATTATGACATCTACAATCGATAACTGGTTTTATAAGTTACTTCTTCGTAATTATACCCATAAGATATGTCTACAACTTCATGTTTCACTTGGTAATTTCATGTGACCAAGGTATATAAATATCTCAAGTCGCCAGGTAACAACATATAAGGCCATACAAGACCATAAAATAAGTCACACAACATATGACCAACACATTATACACCCTCATACACTATTCTTTCTCTTTATTTTTACACACATTATTTATGTCATATAATTTACTAAATTAAACAACGAAAATACTTATATTCTAATAGAGAACTTATTTTTACAAGAGAACGTAGAGTGCCCAAGCCTAAACACCTTAGCCTAGAAGAAATCATGAAGAACCAAAATCTAATTTGAGGTTTTTATGACTGTATCAATGACATCATTTATAGAGAACTAAATAAGGCTTTTATGACTTTATCAAAGGATCCATTTATGGAGAACTCAATAAAAGCTAGTTCATTCTCATTTTACACTTTACCTAAAAGTTCAATCCATGATTAGCGATTTAGAAATATTAGGATATGAGAGGGTCCAATCTTCCCACTGTAGGCACTCAAACTCTTCCAAATATCCAACAAATCTCTCATAAAAAAAGTACTATTAAAGGGTTTTTAGTCTCTCTCTTCAATAAATCATATTAAAGACTGGAATAATTAAGAGAAGATAATATCAAGTTGTTTTTGCATAATTAAAATTTGATCAGAAAAATTTTAAATGTGCAAAGAAGGAGATCAAGATAGAAAAAAAAGGTAATTGTGTCAAACATCTACATTATTGGTTGAAATGGAGAAAGGTATGGAAATTACATGTATAAACAAAGTATTGATTTATGTGTTTATAAAATAACAAAGATCCTTATATTATCTAACATGCGATATCATATAGTGAGGATGAAGGTTATTTTTTAAACGCTAATATTGTGTATTTTATTTATGTATACCATAATCAACGATTGTAATTTTTTTATAGTTGAATCGGTCATAATCAACCATTATGATTGATTGATCATAATCAATCAACCAAAGTATGGATATGGTGATGCAATATATTGCTTTATAAAAATACATTTAAATTTCAAATTAAGGTTTTACTAATGCATTTTAATATTTTTTTCTACCAACAATTACTCTATCTTCCCTTTTAAGCCATATGCCAAATATTCTAAAGTTAAAGGTTTCAATTTTTCATATTAGAATGAACAAATACTTATTATTTTGGGATGTGTAGACTTGAATTTGTGACTTTGCATAAATGAACTAATGAATCTGATTGAGACAAGTTCACCTTAACAAAAAAAATAGCCTTTAAAAGAATTGCAAGTGTTCCAATAGATTAAACTTGATCTTGAAAAGTCCAAAGGTATAGAGAAGGAGATCAAGATAGAATGAAGATGTATTTTTATCAATCTAAATTATTGATTGAAATGGTGCAATGTATGAAAATTACTTATATTATAAACTATGATTTATTATTCTTAATATAACAAACATCTTTATATTATTTAACATGTGTAGTATGCTTTAAATTTAAATTGCCATTTGAAATCTATAGCAATGAGATATTAGGTTACCATTTTTCTATTATATAATACAAACACTATAAAATTCAAGATATATTAGTACATAAAGTATGAAAGATCATGTATTTTGATATCTAGGATTTGGGTGTAGTCTGTCAAAGATAATCGAGATATGTGGTTAGGTTATTGATTATTGAAAAAGGTTTACTCATTGATGAAACTAGTACTTTTTATTGGTTCAAAATCAAATGTATAAATTTTCTTTTATTATTTGTTTGGAAAGGAGAAATTCAATCCTAACCACCATTAATAAAAGCTAAATTCTTTTTGATAAATACTATTCACCCATATTTCTTTGCATTGTTCACTAGAATAGTGTAATGACAATTTTATCTCTTTATCCAAAAAAATTAACATTAGTTTTCAAGGATATTGAAGTCTTTTCACATGGTCCAGTAGTCATTACCAAATTCATAGGGGAGAAATAAGTTTTTTTTTCATTTCAATTGTATAGTGAAATAGCCAAAATACATTTGGAAGCAAAAGATTTAAAATTGATGTCAAGGGGTACTTTTATATTTGCATAATAGTTTTTTCATCATTATAATATCATCTAAGGGGCAATTTGGTATTTGAACAAATATAAAAAAATAATACAAATTAAAAAGCACACTGAAACAATCAAAATGCTCTTAAAAGAAAAAATTTTAAAACTAGTGCCACTAAGCTTTTTTATCTTTTCACAATGATTTTTTTGTTATTATCAAGTCAGCTTAGGGACAATTTAATAATTGACCAAATAAGAAAAATAAAAAGAAAGGTGGAGTTTTTGTAGCACACTCTTCGATGCGTGAGACTCTAATGCCTTCCAATGTCCAAAAATATCCTTTTGTAGTGTTATTGGAAGGGCCGCCACATTCTCTTTCTGGTGAAGCGGCACATGTCGGTAGTGACGGTCTTTAACCCTCCTTATTGTTGCTATTTCAACTACAATCATTATTTTTTTTATTTCTAATTTTTGTTCTTGGTCCTTTTGAAGAAGTTTTATTTGTTTTCAATTTCATCCTGTCATCCCAATTTGATATATATTATTTTTTCAATTTGATCCTTATTCTTTTGATTATTTGTTTTGGGCCTTTTATTGAATTATTTTTTTTTTCAATTTCACCCTTCAATAAAAAAAATTTATTTTTTATTTCAATTTTGATTGTCATTTTTTTTAATTGTGTTTTTTTTTCCTTTTGTTCAATTAATTTTTCTTTTCAATTTCAACTTTCAAAAAAAAATAAAATTTATTTTGTATTTCAATTTTGATCCCTATTTTTTAAATTATTATTTTTTGTTTTGGATCCTTTTGTGTAATTGATATTTTTTTTCCAAGTTAATCCCTCAAAATTTAATTGGTTGGCATTGGGCTTTGTGGTATTTTCAGATAGAGTGTTTTTATTCTAATGCCCAAAGTCATAGATTTAAAAAATTAACGTATGTTGACATTATTTTTTTTCCTTATTTTTTTTAGCTTTGTGATTTCTTACGTTTTCTTTTCTATAAAGTTATCTTAATCTTTTGACTTGAACCACGAGTTTGATAGATTAACCTAAGTTGGCTCGCCTCGTATTCCTCTAGTTACAAGTTAGTTATGCTAATTTGGATTGATTCGGGCTATTTTTTTTTTGTCATTTTTCTATCCAATTCCATCATTTTGTATTTATTTAATAGGCTGAGAATTGAGTTATATCATTTGTCTTCTTTTACAAAAAAAAATTCAGTTATCGTTATCACTTTTTTTTTAATTGGTCTATTTGTTGTCACTATTTTTTTAATTATTTTATTAAAATAAAACCAATTTATTTGATCAAGTTATTAAAGTCACATTTTTTTTTCTTTTTGAAAATGCATTGAGCTATCTAAATATAATTTTTAACATAAAAAAAACCCCTTAGGTATAGTGTGGATACACAATGACAACTAGGTAGGATGATTAACTTATCACACAACTAAGTTAAATTTGACGGTACTTTTATTTTTATTGATAAATTATGATGTCGTATATAGTTTATAAGTCATGTTGAAGCTATAAGCTTTAATAAAAAGTTTTGAAAATTAACAAAATCTCCCTGTTATATATATAAAAGTAAAGTTTTAGTAATTTATATCCAAAATCTTTAATGATTTTTAAATTTATCTCTCCTATAGTAAAGCGAATTTTGAGCATAAAGAGAGAGACATTTAAAGTATTTCCTTAAACAGGAAGAGTGCTTTAGTCATTTTTTTCAAATTTAGTATTTAGAATTTTATAAAAGCTCAAGAATCTAATTTTCATTTTACAGGTTTCTTAATCGGACTTAATTCTTATTTTGAATAGACAAATATATCCCTCAATAACAATTCCTTCCTTGTAACGCAATTCTGTAAACAAAGCAGTTCGTTTTCCACTAATTGTCTAAATTTATAAAAGCACTAAAAATAAAACAGAGAAAATTTAAATTTGGTTAAAATTTGAGGGAATATTCACTTAAAAAGGTCGTAAAAAGAGGGTTTTGACCTTTCGGAAGGCTTTATTGCGTTTTCTGTGGTCTGTGGACAACTGATAGCAACTTTACAGTCTATGAAATAGAAGTGTAGCCCAAAAAAAAAAAAACACTAAAAAAAACAAAAAAAATAAATCAAAACTTTATACTACAAAAGTCTTGTCGAAAACCACAAAATACAAAAAGCAAAAAAAAAATAATAAATAAATCAAAACTTTATACTATAGAAATCACTAAAGCCAAATAAATACAAAAAATACAAAAATTTTAATGAGTAAAAGAGATTGTAGAAATTCTGTAAATTTTGTTTTCTCTCTAATAATAATAATTTTTCGAGAGATTTATAAAATCTTAAATGAATTAAAAACTCTATTTTAATTAGAAAATAAAATAAAAATCTGAAATTAAAAACAAAAAAAATTTAAAATTTAAAAATTACAAGAAAAAACACAAAAATAATTAAAACTAAGAAAATTTTAAAAATCTAAACATCCAACGGTTTCTAGAAACTTTTAAATTTAAATATAATCCAACAATCAAATAAAAGTTATAATCTTTTTAATAAGTTATAATCTTTTTAATTATTATTTTAATTTTACGTCATCAAATCTCCTTTTTAATCTAAACTTATTTTATTTACTCCTAAATATATTTACTGTACCATTCATATAATCTTCAAATTCTTATCTAGTAGTAATAAACTCTCGTGCTCAAAATCACCCTTTGTCACGTCCTAACAACATCACCCTGTCACAGAAAGCGCACTCAAACCCCCCCCCCCCCCTCTCTCTGTCTACCCTTGAAGAGTTGTTGGTCGTCTATATACAGCCAGAGCAGAAGCTGTGAGAGAAAGAAAGACTTTTCAGTCAAGAAGATTATATGCTGTAAGTAGTACTGCGCATGCAAAAAACAAAAGTACATACGTAGAGATCAATAATATAATGTTCATTCCATTGCTGCTGCTTTTTTCTTCTCCTAGAATAGCTGAGTGTGTTGCATTACTCTGATGTTTCTTTCATGTGATTTACTTGCGTTCTGTGATGATTTTGTTGCTAATATGTGCATGCATGAGGTGGGGGTTTAGTATGTTGTTTCACTTTCCTGTTTCCATTTAAAGAATTCCCAATTTTGGTTTGAAAGTTTGTTCTTTTTCCTCTTCCTTTTTTTCCTGTCTATGCTTTGGATTTTCTTGTCTTTTTCGGTGTATATTGCAGAGATCTTACATAGGTCTTTTAGTTTTTGTGTTGTCTTATAAAACTGGCACAAGCAAATTAAGATCTTGAACTTTGAGCAAGATCTTTCTCTTCTTACAGGTGATATTAATACACTGTGCTGTATTTTATCAGTTTTTTATCTGGGTCTTCTTTCATGATTTTTTATGTTGGTGTTAAATAAATGATCCAGCCCTGGCAGAGTGACTGTTCAAGAATCTTTCTTCATTTCATGAAAGAGAAAACGCATGCATTAGAGTCTGAACAAAGTTCTGTTTCCAGTGGAGACTTGTTATATGATGTTTTAGCCATGAATTTCTTGATTTTTTTTTTCTTGAAACTGAATTTTGTTGTTTAAGCAACAATAATTTTTTCAATTATTGGGTTTTCTTTGTTCTTTTTTCTCTTTCATTAATTACTAAGTTCTATGGTTGGCATAACAGTATAGAACATCAGATCAAGTAGTGATGATTTGATGTGAAATTCATGTTCATGTGGGTCATGCAGGTTTGATTTTGATGCTGATAAGAAGTGATACCGGAAACTTGTCCGCGGCTTGAGAAACGATGCCAAGCAAGCTATGGTTTGTACCACTAATGATTTATCAGCATGGAAGGATTTTCCAAAGGGCCTCAGTGTCCTTCTCCTTGATGAGGACAACAGTTCTGCTGCTGAGATAAAATCGAAACTGGAAGCACTGGACTATATCGGTTAGAGATTTTGTGATTGGGACCTTTCTTTCTCAACCATTTGCCTACTAGTTATCTTTCTCAAGTAGAAATTTTGTTTGCATTGTTTAATTTATTTCAACCTATTTTAACTAAAACAGAAGCTAATTAGTTATATAACTTGAAAGTGGTTGTGACTGAGATCTATAAATGGAAAACAATTTCTTGCAATGCTCAAACGTGGTACTGACAAAAGGATTTTTTTTTACTAAAGCAACAAGTCATCTTTACTACATGAAGGGAGTTTCCAGATCGTAAACAAAAGTTGTAAAATTTAGTTGTTTTTGGTCAGTGTTATTATCGGTGTTTCAGAACTTTGTATGTTCGAGCAGTGGAAATACAAGAATGTCTATTATTTTTCAATATTTTGTAGTTTTTTGTTTTTTTTCAAAATTTGGTTAGTTTGTGTTTTCCATTTCAACATCATTCTACCAGAGATTTAATTTGGCTATTTTATCATCTCTTAATTCCAATCAGAACCCTAGGATACTGTTCAAACCACATTATATGATATTAAAGCTACATCTTTTAGATCGCAAACAAAATATATAGTTGCTTTCTTTGAGATATTGATAAACTTGCTCGTTTCTTGGTCTTCTTTAATATTTATCACTTTTATATCCTGTAATGTTATAGTGATGCATTCTCTCCTGTTTGAGCCTCTGCTTAACCTCACCATGCCCATTTTCAGTTTATACATTCTGCAATGAGAATGAAGCGCTCTCAGCAATTTCAAATGAACCTGGAAGCTTCCATGTTGCTATAGTGGAGGTAATTTCCTTTAGTTCAAACCCAACTTTCCAATACCTGGTGAATGTTGTGAAACCTGCAGCAACAATGATGAATACTGTACAAGAGAGTAAACAAGAAAAACACACAAATTTAACGTGGTTCGACAATGTGCTTACATTAATAGGAACGAAGAGCTTTATTTCACTATATGTTAAATTAGGGTTACATAATGTATATTAATAGTAGATACTAGCCGCCCTAGAGGTATTAGTAATTTCCAAATAATCCTTGAAATGACTGGCTGCTGTTGCTTTTCCCATCTCATGTCATTTGTTAGCCAAATAATACTTATTACCATTTTCATCATAATCACTTCATATAAGTGCATTAATTAGATATAATATTGTTTAATTGGGCCTAAATCTGGTTGGATTGGCTGAACTTGAATGGCAATCTAATAGAACCTATGGTCACAGGTGAGTACGAGCAATAGCAATGGGAGTTTCAAGTTTCTAGAAACTGCAAAGGACTTGCCTACCATTAGTAAGTTCATATATAATGTTAATATTTTCTATGCATGAGAGTAATGCTTTAAAAATTCACATCTTTTAGCTCCTCATGTTTTGGTTGCTTTCTTATGTGTTCTGTCATTTCCTTCAGGAAAAATCTACTTTGTCAGCTTGGATAGATTTTCATCAATATAATTTACAGCTCCTAATACAGTGCGAAATTATGTTCTTTTTCAGTGACTTCAAACATTCATTGCCTGAACACCATGATGAAGTGCATAGCGGTAAGAACTGTACTCGCCAGTGTTATGTAATTGTATACTAAGTTGCACATACTGAAATGCTTGATGCCACATAATTTTTTCATGTTTTAATTGTCTCTGATGGTTCTAGTTCTGTTTAGTTAGTGATTGAAGCAAATCCCATTCAACTGTTAGAACTTTCATTGAATTTTGACTCTTGAGTTAATGCTCCATGCATTAAAGGAGAACCTGGAGACAGTCACCATGCCTCATGATCATGTAATGTATTTCTGTGGCTATTTATTTTCAGCTTGGTGCAGTTGAGTTCCTTCGGAAACCACTCTCTGAAGATAAACTAAGGAATATATGGCAGCATGTGGTTCATAAGGTTTGCTAAAATTCTGTTTACTATGTATAGGAACTTACTTTATGATCTCAATGCCATGAAGAGAAAATTTCTGACTTCATTGATCCTGAGCAGGCATTTAATGCAGGTGGGAGTGTTCAATCCGAATCACTAAAGCCTGTCAAAGATTCTATAGTTTCTATGCTTGAGCTCAAAGTGGAACTTGAAGAAAACGAGGATGAGAACATGGAGAAAACAGAAAATGCGTCTTTGGCTCAGGAAAGCAATGAGCAGCAGTCACCAGCTAGTGATAAGCATCCAGCTCCTTCAACTTGGCAATTTAAACAAGTAGGGCGGCTGCTGGATGATGGAGATTGCAAAGAACATATTAACTGCTCAGTAGAAAAGGATAGTGGGGAGCAAGAGGGGGAATCTAAATCTGTCGAAACAACTTGTGCCATGTCTCAAGAAACTCTAAAAGCAGGGCATCCTCCATGCTTTATAGAGACTGTGATCAAAGAGACAGGTGACTTAACTGATGGTGCCAAGAGTGAGAATAACATACATCCCAATCCACAAAATAAAGACAGTCTCAACCATTCTAATGATGTTGCTTCTGATCTTCATACTTCCAATGGGACTAGAGCTAATCGAAAGAAGATGAAGGTGACTCTGATTATTCTGAATATCAAATACTTTTGAAGTTCCTGATCCTGTCCCAAGGCATAATCATATCACCTCTTTCCCCCTTCAAATTGTCCTACATTTATGAAATGCCTTTTCCACTAATATGCTACCTCAAAATGCTCTAAAGTTTAGTATCTTTCTTTTTGTTTTTTTCCTTCTCATATTTTCCTCAAGTAAACACTATTTTCAAGACCTGATGATCTTCATTTGTTTATTCTTGATTTGAATCGGAAGTAATGTCACAAGCATTAGCATCTACTATATTTGGATTTGTTTATTTAGAAAAGGCGTGTGCTTTTCCTAATTTCATCAACGTGTGATTGCTCTTGGGTGATTGTTGTTTGTTTTTTATTTTGAGTTTTAGGTAGACTGGACACCAGAGCTTCACAAAAAATTTGTGCACGTGGTGGAAAAACTAGGTGTAGATCAAGCAATTCCTTCACGAGTATTAGAGCTAATGAAAGTGGAAAGCTTGACTAGGCATAATGTAGCAAGTCATCTGCAGGTTCGTAGTAGACTTACCTTTACCAAATTTGTTAGCTTCTGTTCCAATAGGAATCATTATATTTTTATTTGTTATAAGCTCTTGTAGCATTTGCTTTCCTTGTCTGTCGTTTCGTGGTCTGATCATTTTTTTGTCTAATTGAAGTAGTTTCCATTGGTCTGAACAGAGGTTGGAGACGCTTTTCCCATTGTCATTGATTGTTTGCACTTAAAATTAGTTTCATAATCTTTTAAATGTTATTTGTAATTATCTAGACAGTTTGGAACTAGTTCAGACTGCTTTTTATCCACTTCACAAAAATTCATACTCTAGCTAATTAAATACCACTGCATGTTTCCTGGCAGAAATATCGAATGCGCAGGAGGCCTATTTTGCCCAAGGAAGATGACCGGCGATGGCCACACCATAGAGAGCAAGTACAAAGGAGTAATTATCCATATAAACCTATCATGGCATACCCTCCATATCATTCTAACCATGATCTTCCAACCAACCCGGTCTATCCTATGTGGGGAGCAACAGGTAGTCACACAGCTAGCATGCATACGTGGGGCACACCCAGCTATCTCCCATGGCCCCCAACAGAAATTTGGCACAGGAAGCCTTATCTAGGGGTAACTCTTGTTAAATTAAACACCATAATAGAGATTAAATTTTTTTCTCCCTGTCTAGCATGCTTTAAAACTGATGGTATAAGCATTTTCTGGAGAACTTTGAATGCAGCTGCTTGATTTGTGCTCATTGTCATATTTCAGATGCATGCGGATGCATGGGGTTGCCCTGTGATGCCACCATTGCATAGTCCTTTTTCTTCTTTTCCTCAAGTAAGCATACCTATGTACAGGTCATAATCTATTTGTGTTTGTGTTCATGTCTCTTATTAAGGTTCTCATAAATTCTTTTGTTTGGAAAATGCAGAATGCATCTGGGTTTCAAAGTGCCAGCATGGTCGATAACAGCTGTGGCATGCCACAAAAACCTTTTGACCTACAACCGGTATAGTAACATCTTACTGTTCCTTTTTATTCAGTGTTTCTGAGAATTCTATTTATATTCATTGATCGCATTCAAGATCATATATTTTAGATCTTGGTCATTAAATGTGTTCTAGTTTGTGTAGCAAGAGTATGACAGCTTGACTTGGGTGAACTGTCACAATTCCTAGAAGTTTTTGGACTCTTTATCATGTTTTCAGTGAGTTAAACTGTGGAAACATATTCCATAAAGAAGGGATTTTAAACTAGCAGCATCACATCCCCTTAGCAATAAGCTGCAGGACATTATAGCAGGTTTCGTCTTGATGCAAGATGTTAAAACTCTGAATAATTAATGCTTCCCAATGCTGTGCAAAACGCAGTAGATGAAGGGAGATTTTGGTTAATGAGCACGAGTACTTACCCCCATGGTCTACAATGTCAGCAAAACAACTACGTTATTGGTTACAGATGTTCTCCAGTCCACCGACAAGGGTTGCCATATATTTTTCATGTGCAATTTCCTAACATTTAATCCAAAGTTCAAATGTGCTCATGCAATAGTCATCGTTTTTTATCTTTCATTCAGGCCGAGGAGGTGATCAACAAGGTAGTGAAAGAGGTAATCAACAAGCCTTGGCTACCGTTGCCCATAGGCCTCAAGCCCCCTTCTACAGATAGCGTCCTCGCGGAGCTCTCCAGGCAAGGCATCTCATCAATTCCTCCCCTTTGCTCTAATTCCTTCTAATGTGGTGCCATTTAATCAGATTATGGTAGCTAACTCTAGTTCAGCTGGTCCTTCATCAGTCGTCATCAAAAGATTAGACTCAACCAATCATAAAAAAGTTTTCGACCAACATGATTTGATATGTCCGTAGCAAATTCTAAATTGGCTTGAGACCATCTATCTTATAGCTCACGTGTCTTTGAAGCGCATGTGCTAGAGATGACATCAAGCCACATAAGGGCAGCCAAAAAGGCCTGGCTGATCCTGTCCATCGCCACAGTAAACAGTCACTCCGAAGAGGCAACATAAACATCTATGAAAGCCATGTAGACACGTTATGCATCTCATGTCAAAGTTGTGGTTGTGAACAGATCCTACCAAAGGGCATGTTGGCCTACTTGGTGTTCTGTTTTCTTGTTGATAAAAAGCATTAGAGCTTTGTTTGAGACATTGCTGATGCGGTCATTTTGTGGTCTTGTTCAGTGGGGCCTTATCAATGTGCAATAATGGGCAATGGGGGAGATTGAGATAATGTTCTGTACTGCATGGATTTTGTGAATAAAGTTGTCGACTTGACATGGAATCTTTGATGCATGCTGACTAGTTTTCTATCTCAAACAGTCTCGATGGAGTCCTGAAATGAGTTGTAATTTGTTGAGAAATTGCCTGGCTTTTTGTTGATTGGGTTTTTTTCTAGTAAAAGTTGTTTTCCTAGGGTCCAAGCATTTACGTTGGATTTGAGTACTGTTTGAAAATGCTGGATTGTATTGGCAAAGTGGTTGAATCAGAGTGAATGGTGGAATCACAAGCGTCCAAGATGGATATGAATAGGGCTGGTTTTCCACGTCGGCCATAGATTTGAATTGCCTTTACCTCAGGGTGGTATTCTGAGTTGACAAAGTTAGTAGTTGGTTGGATGGGGGATTTTTTAGGCTTTTAACCTTCACTTCTCGTCGTTGTGAGAAGGTAGTGTGAATTGTGCTTTTACCCAATGGTCAAAGGGACCAAATCAACGAGTCATGTTCAGCTCCAACCAAGTAAACTATGGAATTGCCTACCTAACCTATGAGAAAAGAAAAGGAAAAAAAAGAAGATCTTTTATATATAAGCTTCAAAAGCCCTATAAATAATAAAATATTAATTTACTCATTAGATAATATCACATATATTATTTTAAATTAATTTTATAAACTTATTTAATCAAGTCCTTGCTTGATTGTTTGTAGATTAGAACTATAATCTTTTATATTAATTGCATTCTAGTCTTCAATTCCTAAAACTTATTTACAATTAAGTTATACTCGATTAATCATCTCATTTTAATTTCTAACCAATAGTTCTTATATGTGTGGCTCATTGATTCCCTAATAAGTTGACCCAAATAAAAATCAAAACTCTAAATAAAGTAGGATTAAATAAATTAAAAAATTTAATTTATATATAATTAAACAATTATTTGGTTTATATTTGAAGATCAAGGATATTGTGTAATTATCTGTCATGATCTCTCAAACATTAAGAAAGTCATAAGTTGTTAGACTTAACCTTTTAGTGACTAGTTTTTTAGTGTAATTACTATCCCTTTATAAAAAATATTCTGATTTAGACATTACAACATGGTGAATACGATTTTAGACTCTTTTCAAATCTCATTCCACCTTCATCAAGGATTTCACTATCAATATTATTTAAAAACAGATAAAATATTTTTCCTAATTCACATAGGGTGATGAATCCTCTCTTAATTACTTAGGTACCTTCATATAGTTTACGTTATAACTAATATATGCCTTTTTGTTTCTTTTGATTAGGACAACGTGTAATCAGGGTCAAAGCATAACACTTTCTGTATAAGATAACTTAGTGATTTTGAGTCTAAGAATCACCTACATAACAATTATATGAGTCTTTTTATAGACATAAGTGATCTCTCCATATGAATTTCTCTTACGAGTTATTCACTATATATGTCATTTAACAAGTACTTGCATATTAGTTTTAGGTATCCCCTATACATTAATTTATGAGAGCAATTGCTTTCTTTCTTAAAGGAAGAAACATAATATTCATCAGTTTCAGCAGCTCTAATTAATGTCCAATCTTAATAGAACATTGAGCAAAAACATTTAAGAACAATGCTTTGATTTAATAGAAATCTCATAATTATAACAATTTTATAATTTTCTATGCAAAGCATTTTTGTTCCACAGACTTTATCTTCACTCTAGAATTATTAATCAAACATTAGATTCATTAATCAAATATATTGAATATTAAAGATAAAGAAACATTTATTAATAATAAATATGTTTTATATAAATAAAATTAGTTTTACATGTAACCAACTGATTGACTACATAACATATTCACTAATAATGCTGATAATGCTATACAATTAAAAAAAAATAGCATATTCAAGTCTAAACTAACAAGTTTTGACATTTTTTCAAGAACTCTATAAACTTTGGTGGCGCATCTTTATTTTGTTTTCAGCACTCCAATAAAAATTATTATTATTTTATATATATATATATATATATATAAAATTATTCTATATTAGTTTAAATTCAACTTTCAATTGTTGGGTTAAATCTGGGTATTTATGAACTAATAAATTAGCAATATTGGTTAAACTATAGGCAACCTTATTATTATTTCTTTTAGTAAACATATTCTGAAGGCCATGAGAACAAGTTACATCAAACATATCTGTGCAGAATAATTATCATCTAGGAAATGCAGCTCCAACATATGTTGAATCATCTAATAATCAGTCTTAATGTTGACATTCGTGAGTCCAACATCATTTGCTAGTTAAGCTACATAAGTAGTTGCCTGTAATTCTCATAAGAGAATGAATTGTTGAGTTGAAATTTGTTTATGGGCGCTAAGAATGATTGAATATGTATGGTCTCAAATAATCACTCCATATTCACAAGTGTTCTCTAAAAAAGTTGCATCAAAATTTACTTTAACTCAACCATTTTGATACAAATAATTAGTAGTAACCATAAATTTTACAATAAAAATGGTAAGAATTGAACACTATAGTTGTATTTCTTTATTGGTGTGTATTTGTAGCATTGTGTTTGATTTGAATTCAAAAACAAACAAAACTTGTTTTTATTTCAATTAAAATAAACCACAAGAATTTGTATGAAAATAAGATAGGAGGATTTTTGAAAGAAAAAACAACCAAAAACTAAGAAAAGTTCAATCTTGATCCCGAGATTAAAAAAAAAACAAGTGCAAGGATAAGGTTTGGTAAGAGCATTTGTAAGTTTATAATTAGAAAAGAGTAATATGAAAAGACTTAATCTTTGATAAATTGAAAATCAATGGCAACATGCTTCATTCGTGAATGAAATACAAGATTAGAACTAAATTGATTGATCCTAACATTATCATAATATGTCATTAAACATCATGAAAGATTAACATGAAGATTAATTAAGAGATAAAAGATCTAATTTAGTTTAGCAACATTGTTAGTAATTGAACGATACTCAACTTAACTAGATGAGCAAACTATAGTTCTTTGTTTTTTAAAAATCTAAGACACAAGATTTTGACCAAGATAACACATAAAGACTTGTAGAAAAAAAAGTTATCTTTATCACATGTCTAATCAACATCAGAAAAGGCATGTAAACTTAAAGAGAAATCATGGTAATTCTTCAAGTCATCATTAATTATAGCACATAGATAGTATAAGAGACATTTAAGAATGGCTCAATGCTTAGTTGTTAGATGATACATAAAGTGAGAGAGCTTGTTGACGAAAAATATAATATCAATCCTTGTGATAAAGAGGCACTAAAGACTATCAACCATAACTTTATACTCAATAGGATAGGATACAAAAGAGTCATGGTTTAACATGAGAGAAAGACTTGGTGGTATACAAATGAGAATTGGTTTAACATTTGTCATATGGGTGCAAGATAGATTGTTTATAATATAACACCTTTAGGAAAGTAACATATCATCCTTGTTTGGAAAAACAATTACTTCTAGAAAATAGGATAACAATCTAAGATCCTTAATATAAAATTGATGAGCAAGAATTTCCATAAAACTATTGATAATCTTAGCATTATCACTGGTGAGAATCAATCTATCAACCTAAACTATACGATATCTAATGTCCTTCAATGATGAGTACAAATAGAAATGTATCAACATGACAATTCTTAAATCTAGAGTAAATAAAAAAAAAGTGTGAAAATTCATGATATCAGGCTTAAAGAGCTTTTTTAAGGCTATAAATTTTATTTTCTAAGTTTGTGCATAAAATATGAATTATCCTAATCAATAAATATTAGTGGTAGAGTTATGTGAGCATTCTCTAAGAGGTTTATTAACATAAATATATTTTTTACATCAAGTTATCTCAAAGATCAACCATGACTTAAAGTTAGTTTGAAAACAATATAAACAGTGGTTAGTTTGATAACAAGACTGAAAAGGTCAACGTAATTAACTTTTAGACATTGATAAAGGCCATTTGCAACTAAACAAGCTTTGAAGTTGGGAATAGAGATTCAATTTTTTAAGAGGTCAATGAATTTAGCTTAAATGGTCATACTGTGAGTAGGGGGTGGTTAAGTTAAAGTTGGGCTAGGATTGAGTGATTTTTGCTTGGAATTTAAGTAATATTGAGGCTTATATGAAAATATAATAAATAAGGGCTTCATTAAGGTTTAATGTGATGGAGCTTCACATTAGGATTGTTAAGGAACTTACACTTTAGTTAGTAAAATGAGTAGTGACACCAAAAAGTTTGATGTAACTTTAAGTGGTGGTGGAATCCAAGTGGTAATAATTATGAGTTATAAATGATGAAACTTATTAGAGAGAAATAAAGGTGAGGGGAAATAGAGACTCGATAAACTTTATATGTCTTTATACGTAAATTTTTAAATTCAAAAGATCAAGATAATAATAGTCATTTTGAGTTAAAAAATAGTCATCAAAGATAAAAGATTTAGAACATGAGTCAAGTTTATAGGAGGCATAAAGTTTTAAAACAATAGCAACATAAACAACCAAAAACTCATAGTTTAGAGTAATTCAAAGTAATATTAAAGATGTTTTCATAAAAAGAGAAGAGATTGAGTGTGGTAGATGTCATGTGATTGATTGGGTAAACTACAGAGGTAAATATATGAGATTAGCAAATTAGTGGAAGAAAAGCATGAAAAAGTAATATTAGATCTCTTTTGAAAATATGAAGATAATATCATTTAGAAATTATATTATTTTCATGTATATGGGGTAAAGTAACGAAATGAGATACACCATTGGTGGCAAGAAAATCATCAAGAGATATATGTTCAATATAACTATTAGACTAGAGAGTCTCAATGTTTTTATCATTTTTCTCTCTCAATTATAGCTTTTAATCTAATGAAAATATCTTTAACTTAAGACTTTTACTTGAAAGGATAAAACCAAATATATTTAATAAATGAAAATGACATGATACTTAATACCATTACATTAAATTATTAGTGAAGCTTATACATCTAAGAATATTATTTATAGTGGTTGAGAGAAGACAAATGTTGAAATGGAAAGGATAATTTATGAATTTTATTGAAAAGACAGGCATTACATAAAAACTTAAAAGATAAAAAAGAAGAAAAACCTAGTTGATTGCAGGAAAAAAATATGTTTTATAATTGGAACTCCTCGATATCCTAATCCATGATGTCACTCAAATTATAAAATATGTATGCTAGAAAAGTAAGCAATTATGAAGATACATGTTAATCATAAACTTCATATTTAGTTTGTCCCCTTAATATTGTTTCTCTCGTGCAAAGTTTCTTCCCAAGAAAAACATATGATAATAACTCTATTAAAACATTTTTTAGGTGTAAAATTAAGAAATTAATATTTTTTTCATATTAAGGTCACAAAAAATATTATTTAATGTAAAGATAGATTAATGAGTTCTGATAAAATATAACTCGTTTGAATATGATGTCTACAATGAAAGTTTAGTCGTTCACCTAAACATCTCACTTTCTATGACGGTGCGACCATCCATAATGATAGTGTGGCCACTGGATGTCTATAATGATAGTTTTGTCACTTGCAACGAGGGTAGTACTTATGCATGATTATGTCATAGGTAGATTTATGGTATATAAATACTTACGAGTTGTTAAGTAAGAAAATGCTCTAAGTTCACCAACTCGCTCACAAACACACATATAGAGAAAAATGGTTCCCACACTCTCTCTTTTAAATTCTTATCATCTCTTGTATATTCTTTACAAACACATGCATAACCTTACAAGTTTTCCTCCACTTATATCAATGCCAATTTAAATATAATTTTTTTTACAAGTACTTTTAAAGTTCAAGTTTATTGATCACTTTAAATGACTTAATTTTTAAAGTTAATTAACCAATTTTAGAAATGACTAGAATGATTTGAGGGTTTTTTTAAAACCTTTTTTAGATATATAAAAAAATAAAAAAACAAATTAAAAGATACCAATGACTACTATGCTATGAGATGGGAGGAAAACAAGTTGATTTATCAAAACTTTTTAAATTTGTTTGGAAATTAATAAGAGTTATGATATTAAAGAATAAAAAATTATGGATGACATGTGCTATTGGACAAGTAATGTAATAGTTTGTTTGACATTATGATAGCGGTTGCTTTTTAAAGTGTTTTTTGTTTGAAAAAATATTAAAATATTTTTTTTATTTTTAAAAATTTATTTTTGACATCAACACATCAATATGATCTAGAAACTCAAAAAAAATTAATTAAAAAAAATTAAAGTTTTGCAAAAGTGATTTCCAACTGCAAAAACAAACTGGGCTTAATATTGTGTTTGTTGTTGTAGGTCGCCACGTGTTTCTAAAATAATAATTTTTTATTTAAAATTAATTTTTATTATATTTATAGATTGTTTTGATATGCTGATCTCAAAAAAATATTATTTTATTATAAATAAAAAAAATATTATAAAAAAAAATCACTTCTTGGACACCTAATACTACATACCTAAAATGGTTGTTACGTTTTTGTTTAGTTGGGAGCACCCGAGAGGTCCCAGTGGGATGGGATTTGTCAATCAATCTTGCTCTTGGCCCGTACCGTCTTGACCGGTAGTTTTTGCCTTGAACGGCAGTTAAAGAGTCCCTCCTCAAACTCAAAGACAGCACAGCTTGAAGTCACCACCCGACAAATTCTCCCGCCAATTCTTGATGCGGGACCCACTTCTTACTAAACTAACTGGCTATGGTTCAGGTGGGTGGTGATCGTCAACACTCTAGTCTACTGTTTTGGTCGTTTTACCTTATAACGTTAATCATTAATTAGAGTGTAGTTTTTGAAATTATTGTAATGATTGTATTTAAAAGTATTTTTTAATATTAAAATAATATATTTTTTATTAATTAATTTTTAATTTTGATGTAGTGTATTAAATTATCCAAAAATAATCATTTCAAAACGTCCCTTTATTCCATTACAAAAAGCTGTATGGAAATGAGGTTGCTTATCTTTTAAAAAAATTAAAAATTTTTTTTGTTAAAAATTAATTTTTTTATATATTTTGGATTATTTTGATGCATTGATCTTAAAATTAATTTTTAAAAAATAAAAAATATCATTTTAATGTATTTATATAAGAAAAACACTTTAAAAAATAATCACAACCACAATTTTAAACATACTAAAAAAACATCCATATTTTTCTAGTAAGTGAGTGGAATTAAGCGAGGTCGTCCAAGGATGGCCGTCTGTCTTGTTTTAGCAGTTTGATTTGAAATTGTTTTAATTGTTTAGATATATTAATATTAAAAATAAAAAAAATATTTTTAAACAATTTTTTTAAATAAATATTATTATAATATAAAATACTATTTTATTTGTTTTTCTGATGAGTTCCAACCGTTGCTATCTGACATGCATATTTTTAATATTTATTTTCAATGGATAGAAATTTATTAACTTTCGTTTGATAAATGTGATCAAAGTTATTTATAAATTTTTTTTTGCATAGAGAGTCACTTTTTTTCTCACCGACCACAATTCTTTAATTGCCGACCAATCTCGTTGTAACCACTAGTTGGTTACTCCTCTTCTGCTCTTTTTTTTTTTTTTTTTTTTTTATTTCTCTTTTCATTTCAACGAAAGATCCATGCACAATCTTTGTACACTTATATATTTACACACACACCTGTGTGCATGTATTTTATATCAATATTAAAATATTTACATATCATGATATATTAAAAAAATATAAATAATCTACAAATATATTTTTATAATATAAATATACATTTTGGGTTAGGTTCAAGTGAGTTTCAGATATGTTTTGATAATATTCATACCTTATATATTATTTATTGGGAAAGGTAACCATTTGAAAAACACCAATCTATTTGAGATGGGTCAGGTCGTGTTGAGGTGAGATCTATTGAGTTCGGATTAAATTGTAATTTTTAATGTTGAAAGATGAAATTAAAAATAAAATTGAATTAGAAAAATGCTAAAAATAATATAAATAACAATTAAAATAATGAGGATCAAATTTGAAATAAAAACTAAATGAAATTAAAAGTGAGGGATGAGATTGAAAAAAAAAACTAACCTACAAAAGATAAAAAAATATATATAAAAATCAAAATAATAAAGACCAAATTTGAAATAAAAACTCAATGAAATCAAATGATAGAGATGAAATTAAAAAAAAATCTATAAAAGATTTGTAAAAAAAAAAGATGAAAATCAAAAGAATAAGACCGCATTATATAAAAAAACAAATGAAATGAAACTTGTATATTTTGTCTAAGAGAGAAGAGATAAAAGAGAAAGGAGAAAAAAAAGTCCATTGGAGCCATATTGTCCTTCCTCTTTTGTCACGTGCTACATCACTTGAAAGCTTTTAATATGCCACTTTAAATGTTATCACGAAAGGTGGTGTTTGAAGGTTGGAGGAGCACGTACGCACTGCTTAAAGATTATGGACTTCTCCCACTTGGTGGCACGTGCGGTGCAAGCGTATCAATATTTTCTTTTTAAATATATTTTATATAAAGACCCAATTACCTTTAATTCTAATTGACAATTACAGGAAAGCCAAAGTAAAATAACAAAAACTCCCTTAGTTAAAGAAAAACAAAATTGTAAGGTTAATTAAATAATTACACTATTTAAAAAAATAAAAAATGCTCCTTTCCCATGTTATAATTTTTGTTTCTAAAAGGTATATTAGTAATTCCATGCAATAAAAAAAAATGAAAAAACCAATCTACCTCAAACAAATTGATAATACTAATTGAATCCCGTGAAAAAACTATTTTACCCACAAAAACTCAACCCTTTCTTTACAATTGTGGAGGGCAAAATCATAAATGCGCTTAAACAATTCACGGTACATTAAGTTTTACTCTATAGTAAAAGATTGATCAGGCATGTTTTTTTTAAATGATTTATTAATAAAATTTTCAATTTATATCTAAACTATCTTGTCAAAAGACATCAAATGTCACATTGGCAATATTATATTATAAATTAATATAATCTCGATGGTAGTATTTTCAAATCTGATTTTATTAAGAATAAACAGGATAATATTTATATTGTGCTCACCTCGCAAAATATTATTTATTTTAATAGTTTTTCTTTCTTATTCTATGTTTATTTCTTTAATTTCATACTTTAATATTTAATTTAAAAATTGAGATTTATAATTTATTATGGTTTACTTTATACTAGGTTAGCTTGGTTTCAAAACCCATTTCATAGTTTAACGGGTTAACTGGTTGACTCGAGTTTTTTTTATCTATTTTTAATTAATTTTTTTTCATTTTCATCATTCAACATTGAGTTGATTAGGAATTAGATTTCATAATTTATTTTGGTTTGTTTTCTTTGATGTTATATCGATCTCATGACTTGAATCGGGGGTCAATCCAATTGACTCGAGTTTTTTTATCTTTTTTTAATTGGTATTTTTTTTAATTTCATCATTCAACATTGAATTGATTAAGAATTAAACTTTATAATTTTTCTTGGTTTGCTTTTCACGAGGTTATATTGGTTTTATGATTCGAGTCACGTGTTTTTTAGGTTAACTTGGATAGACTTAATTCGTTTTATTATGTCATGTTTCTAATTTTTTTTTTCAATTTCATCATTCAACAATGAATTTTTTAAAAATTAAACTTTATAATTTTTTATTTGCTTTTTATAGGGTTATTACGGTCTCATGACTTTGATTATGGATTTAATAGGTTAACCTGAGTTGACTTAGATTATTTTTATGTTTATTTTATATGAAGTTATCTCGATCTCATTATCTATATCATGAGTTTGGTAGGTTAATTCAATTCGTTTTTTTTGTTTTTTTAATTAAGAGTTTCATAATTTATTTTAATTAATTTTATATAAGATTATTATAGTCTTATGATCCGGATCGTGAATTTAGTAGGTTAACCTTGGTCCTTTAATATGTCATCATTTTAATAATTTTTTTAAAAGATATTTTCTTAATTTTTTTTAAAATTAAACTATACATTTTTATTCGTTATCTTACTTTATCTTCGTACTATCAAATCACATCAAATTAATATCCATATAATTAAATATTATTTTCCTAAAAAAATATTACCAATATTTATTTCTTATAATAAAAAATATTTAATCATCCCTACTGCTAAGCACCGGATAACAATCGAAGTAACTAAAGCTCGACCAGAACAACAACTTCATTCACGTTCCCTAAAATCAAATCACTAGCGCATAATCATGGGCGGCAGGGCAGGGCATAAATGGCATTCGACAATCATTAAATAAAGCAAAGAATGAGAAATATGCCAGCTCACAGAAGAGGGGCAAAATAAGCAGAGGGGTCCTCATCTCTCTCGTCCACTTTCTAATTTCTGGATTCTCTGTCTTTCTTCTCCGAATAACCAAAATTAAAGCTCCCCCAAAATAATCCACCGATTAATCTGTAAGTCACTCAATTTTTTTAATCCTAATCTCCTTATAACTGTAACATGATCCACCTTGTTTTTACCTTTAGATACTTCCTATCCAATCAATTAACTGGCATGGTGGTTTTTTGTTCAATCATTTTGACGGTCATTTTTTTTTTAATTGACGTTTCTGTTTGGTTGGTGAGAAAAGTCAGGAAAAAAAGAGAAATCTTTTCTTTTTCAATTTTGAACTTTTGTTTTTGACTAAGCAAACTGGTTTGTGAATCCTAATTTCAAGTATTGGGTCTGCCTTATAATTTTTTCTAACAGAATTATTTCCAAAATCTTTGAATTATTGAAGATATTTAGTTTTTTTCTTTATTTACTGGAGTAAATATGGTGTTTTAGGCTTCAAAGTAACTGAAATTGCGGTGCTAATGTGTGTTTTGATATTGAAGGTATGAGGTGAGTGAGCTGATGAAATAGAAGAAGAGAGTGAGTGGAAATTCCAGGGATTTTATAGGGGAACATGGCGTGTAAAGGATGCTTGGAGTGCCTACTGAAGCTCCTTAACTTCGTGCTCACTCTTGTGGGTCTGGCTATGATTGGTTATGGGATCTACTTGTTTGTTGAGTATACAAGAGCTGATGACAACGTAGCACTAGTGTCGACGCTGAGTGATGGTCAGGGTTTGACGCAGCTTGGTCGCCCTATGCTTATGACTGTGTCTCTTTCGGACAATATCCTTGATAAGCTGCCAAAAGCTTGGTATGTGGCTTTTTTTTAGTGATTTTGATTTGTGCTTAAAGGTTTTTGTTTTAGCTCAATTGTGCTTGAATTTGTGGTTGAGAAACCTGTTATTTGATTTTAATTGTAAAAGCAAGTTGATAGGAGATGGTAATTGAATTTTTGATGGGTTTGATCCTAGTGTAAGCTCCATCTGGCACTTGAAAATAATGGGGAAAATGAAGCCCAATAGCTGAAATTCTCCAAGAAGCTAACCCATTTCTTTAAACTTCTACCTGCCTCTTCCCTCGTTCTCGAGTAGATTGAAGTAGAGCCAATTCTATTTTCGTTAAGTGATTTTATTCATGTGAAACATTACGAGCTGCATTTCTTTTATGGCTCGTTTTCCACCAATCTCTTTCTAATTATTGTTATAATTGGTTCTGTGGCTTTTTTTTACTGGGCCTTGGTTGATTTGGTGAAAGCTGGGTGGGTGGGTGGGTGGATGGATCCTGGTTTTGGTCACAACAATCAGAGTGAAGAAAAGTTATTTGGAAATTCAGTTGGCTGTCATTGTTTAGCTTAAGTGCAAAAAATGTTTATGAGTTTGAAATTTACAGTTAACATAATCTGCAAGTTGCATCAATGCCAACTCATTTTATTACACTGCACTAAATATCTCGGACTCTGGCACATCACAAATAATTGATATAAACCCTAAATTGACAACAACTGTGTATAGCATAGATGATAATCAAGGAAGATTGAAGAGTAAATTGTTTTGATGGTGATCATGGGAGTATGATGTTGGTGTGCTAATGCTAGTAGTGGTGCTCACAATAGTGATGATGATTGTGTTGTAGTGTTTGTGGAGATGTCGGTGGAAACTGGAAAAGCATGGTGGGATAGGAGTAGTGATGATTGTAATAGTGGAAGACAATAATATCTCATACCCATCCCCTGACTTGTATGCCAGTTGCTTCCTTTGATAATAAAAATCTAGCGGCGGTGTTCCATCCACACTCTTGGTTTCCATTTCTGTTCTCAGTCATCTGCATCCTGCATTTGTTTCTTAGTAATCTTAATTTGACCGAGAATAGGACCTGTAGAGAGTAACATAGTTCATACTATGATAGCTAGAAAGTAGCATTTTTGCCATAAGATGTGCCCTTTACAATTTTATGACCTCTCAGAATATGGTACCTATAAAAAGACTGTTTTTTCCTTTCTCGAGGTGAGGTGTCAGGGTATTGCTAAACATTGAGTTTCTTGCTACAAGTATTGCTATCAGATTTTAGCTGTACTCATTTATGGGTGGTTCGGTTCTCTCTCTCTCTCTCTCTCAAGTCGTAAAATACTCTGATTTGATAAAATGAATGACAGATGTTTGGGAGTTAAGAATTTATTGTCTAGATTAGTACTTTGATATGAAAATTTTGAAGTTGTAAACAACAAGGTTACTGGTGTGAGTCTTTAGATTGATCACTTCATGCAAAAAAGGCTGACAATCAGACTATTTTCAATAACTTTGTTGCACCATTATGCAATAGCATTTGTAGTGATCTTTATATTATATATATTAAGATTCACACGGCGCAAGTTTAGTCAAGCTGTATTTCTCCTTCACTTAGAGCTGGTGATTTGTTGGCAATGAAGAAGAGAAATAGAATGTGCAAAGTTATTTCTAACTAACTGCTGGTTCTGTTGGGCTTGCATGGTTATTGAAAAACTATACTGACTGCAAATTATATATTCATATTTGTCCTTATTATTTTCAAGTTTATCCTTCAATTGCCAAATTATCATTTTGCATCCGTTTCATTTGCAGGTTCATATACTTATTTGTTGCTGTAGGAGTAATTCTCTTCATCATCTCTTGTTTTGGTTGTATTGGAGCTGCAACACGAAATGGCTGCTGCTTGACTTGTGTATCCTATTTCACATTTGTTTTACCTCATCAGTACTACTATTAGAATTAGTTGTGCCCGCACCACATGATGCAACAATGATTACCTGCCATTCTGCTGCATAAGATGCATCTTTGTTTTGTTCTTTTTTTTTTTTTGGGTTTTTGTTCTTGGCAAGTAAGACAGCATAAGAAGTGACCTAGTCAATTCAATAATCTCACATGCTTGCAAAGAGTGTCTTCTTATTCTCCTTTTGTTATGCCTGAAAGAGTATGTCCATTATTCAGCAGCAAAAGCATCAGGATGCTGTTTCTTCACGGATATGCAAAAGGATTGGGAAGCATTGTTGCTTTAGTTCTGTTTTGTTTCTTTTGGCTTGTTTTGATACTGGATCTCTCTCTCTCTCTCTTTTCTTTTCATCTATTCTCTTCTCTTGTTCTTGAAAAAAGGAAGTCATTTTCTAGTTTCCCTTGACTACTACTTTAGTTTTCAGTTTGCATCATTTGTATGTCTAGAGTAGAATTACTTGTCATCAGTGAATTAAATCCTTGAAGATTAAGCTGGACATTTTTTATGGGACAGAGGAATAGTTCATTTGTTTCCTTAAGCCAACATAGTATTCAGTATTGATCGTCTTGTTGATATTGGTAGAGTTGGGATGTGCAGCTTTCATATTCTTTGATAAAAGCTGGAAAGAAGTGAGTTTTCCATTTAACCAATTTCTAGAGGTTTAATGTGCTATAGTCATCTAAACTTTTGTTATAATTTTTCCCTGTCAGGAAATTCCAACAGACAAAACTGGAGATTTTGACATGCTATATGATTTCCTCAAAGAAAAATGGAACATTGTCAAATGGGTTGCTCTTGGAATAGTTATTTTGGAGGTAAGCATGAAATGATGCTTCTTGCTTTTGTGAGGGTTAGATATTTTCTAGAGAGACAGATTCAGAAACTGGGCAGAGATCTGATTGATGGTAACATCTGTCTATTAATTTATAAAACAGGTTTGGGTTAAGGTACAGTTAAAGATGTACGATACTGTTACTTCCCTCTTATGTTCACTCCTTGAGCATGTCCAAAAGCATATTTTCTCCTCTGTATTTATGACTCAATGGGATCAATTTATTTTAGAGAGAGCATGTCTTAATTTATTTTAGGAATGTGAAGAATTCATGGCAAAGCAATCATGTTTACTAAGGCAATGAACTTTTCTTTTGCAGTCTTTTTTCTTTAAGCACGCTCTAAGGGTATATGATCATAATTAAGAAATACTGAATCAGGAAAATATTTCAAGAGAATCTAATATGATGGGAGTTGATGTTAGAAGTTTCTAGGAGGTTTTATGATTTTTATGGACACATTTGAGTTCTTTGTGAAACTGTGCTTCTCTTGTACAAGTTCCACCACTTATGATTATCTATGGCCATGACTGGGACCAACTTGCCAAGACTGAATTGGGAGATGGGGTTTCATAGATCTTATTTTGACTGTGTGTGTGTGTGATATCAAGGAGCTTCTTAGTAGCTTGTTTGCAATGAATTATCGTGCTGTTGCAGGCTTTGATTTTCTTGTTAGCCCTTCTGGTTCGGGCAGCAAACAGGCCACCAGAGTATGATAGTGATGATGAGCTCATTGCCCCTAGGCAACAGAACCGACAGCCTTTGCTTAACAGGCCACCAGCTCCTGCAACAGGTGTGCCTGTTGCTGGAACCCTTGATCAGCGTCCAAGCAGAAATGATGCCTGGAGTACACGAATGAGGGAAAAGGTTTGATTATTTCTGAATTTCAATGCAGTGAAAGTTTGACGCACCATCTGACAATTTTGCATGTTTCTGTGATCCTGTAGCCATCTGAGTCACACTTTCCTGGGAATCCATTTGATGTGGTATTCATTCACAAAGTTGTTCATAATAAATGGATTTTCATTAAGCTTATGAAAATTCAGGTTTTTTGACATTTGTGTAAAACTACAATAATTGTCCCACCACAGGACCATATAGGATGGTAAACATCAGTTGTAGCTTGATCCTGTGTTTCATTGCTTTAGTTATACAAGGCATGAAGGATGCAAACAAGCACTATTACATCTTGCTGTTTAGTAATCAGCCTTATTCTTGAATGTTTGAATGAGAATGTTTATGTGGCTTAAGGTTTAGAACACACTTGGATGATTGTTAGTAGTTCCATTAGGCATTGCTATTGTATTAGAAATTATCCTATAATTGGTTCTGCATCAAGTACTTGGTTGGTTTGATATCTCGTTCCATTGCTTGTTATACATATATGCTATGTAATCTCTCCATCAAAATTTGCTAGTTTCTGGTTCTGATTCTACTGCTGTACTTGTGTCTGTTCTTTGCTGCATGGAAACCAGTATGGGCTTGATACATCCGAGTTCACGTACAACCCATCTGAGCCGCACAGGTTCCAGCCAGTGTCTGCGCAACCTACTGAGGAAAGGAGTCGTTGCACCATCATGTGATGACTTAATGGATCTTGTCAAGTGGGTTTCTGCATGCCATTTTCCTGGACAAGGGTGTGAGTTTTGATTGAGTTTGTGTACAATAAACATCCTTCAGGGTTCATATATCACAGCCTTTCCGCTTATTGGTACCTTCTAAAGATCAACGCCTTTTCTGTGTATGCGTTATGATTTTTAAATATCCAGAAGCAGCTCTTGTTCTTGCTTTTATTTCTGTGATTAGTTTCTGGTAATTGATTTGATGCCCTCGTAAGAGATTCTTCCAACGTACCTCTTATTTCTAGAATGCCAAGCTTTTGCTCCAGTATCCCAAGCATGTTCGGGTGCTATTTTAGAACAATAAAGCGTTTGCGCAAACTGAGCAGTTTCATTGGGCTCAAACCACTAGGTCAACATTGTTTTCTGAACACCAGCGTTTTGTTGTGAAGGTCGGATCAAAAGGTTTTGTTTTTTTTTTTTTAACAAAGAAAAAAAAAGAGAAAATAATATGCTTGTGTTGACAATGTGTTTTTATTAAGAAAAGCTATAATTGTGAAATAAAAATTTGATGCCTGTTTAATAAAATAAATTTAGAAATATTTGTTAATAAAGATAAAAAGAGTTAATATTAGTTAAAAATTAAGTTGAGGAGATGAAAGATAAATACAAATTAAAATATTTGATTTTATACTATGAAAAGCTTTTTAGATTATTTTTATTTATTTGTATGACAATAATTTCTTTTTAAGAAAAGTAGTAATCTTAATTCTATTGAAATAAAATAATTTTCTCATATAATTTCTTATTTTTTTATTAATACATTTTTTAACAAAAAATAACCAGATTTTCAAGCTATGTTATTTATTCAATAAGAAATGAAAGTATTACAAAAAAAAAAAGTTGAGCGAATTGATAAAAAAATATTTCTTTAATTTAAACCCCGTCATCTTATTATTAATGCGCTCTTTCTTGTTGATATTGTTTTACTAGAATAATTGTTTTTTTTAAATAACAGGTTATACAAATGTATTAGAAAAGAAAAGAATAATATAACAGTCACACATTGTCACAAAAACTTTTCTAAATCTATTTTTTTTGTCAAGATATTCATAGGAAAAAATGTTTTTTTTTTGTCAAAACCTTCTTTTACAATTTCATGTAATTTTTCTTTTTTTAATTTTTTTTTAATAAGAAGCATAGTTTTAAAAACAATATTGCCAATAACTATAATGACTTGAACTTCACTTCTATATAATATTCATGACCACAAATATTTTAAAAAAATTGCATAGTAGGTTAAAAAATAATAATTAATGAAATGATTCTTAATATTATTTAGAAATAACTATCAAGTTGAATGATATATAATAAAATAATATCTTAAATATAATTTTATTTATTATTTTATAATGTTTTTTCTAAATAAAAGGAAACAATTATGAAGGGTTGTATTAGAGCCGTTGCTAATTTTTTTTAAAAATATGTTAGAATGTTATTTGAAAACAAATTCAAAATTGAATAATATTTAATGAAATAATATTCTAAATGTAATTTTAGTTATTTTATTTTAATGAATTCTAATTGAAAAATAAGAAAAAATAAAAAAGACTCTCATACAAAAATCCCAAGCACTTAGGCTTGGTTGGACTAACTGATGCGAACCCCATAGGTATAAAAATATAGAAATTCACAGTTAAATTGACTATTTTCAAGAAAGTTAAGATTAGATTTGGAATTAAACTTGACATAACGATAACCTGCACCGAAATACCAAAATTATAAGAACCACCCCTCACCCAACATCTATGAAGAGACACAGACGAGAAGTATAAGGAAGATGTTATAAAGTCTGGTTAATTCTTTGACAAGTCGGAGTAGTTACACGAGGGATTAAGGGTAAGAACAAACTCTCCTTCACAAGTTTTATTTCTGAATAAATCAATCTATCTCTTAATTTTTGTTTTAAAAAAACCTACAAGCTAAATAACCCTATGTATACTAAATAAAATATCCTAAACAATACTGAAAAAATAGAAAAAAGAATGATAAATCAACAAGGAAACTAATGTAATTCCATCATAGTAGCTTCTAGATCTTGTAACAAGCCTTCTTTTATGTTCGATTGACTCAAATTTTTTACACAATATAAAAAACGCTCTCTCTTATATGGATGCATTAAGGAGTCTACCATATATGGACAAAAATATTGAGATGTCTAGTTTTCATTCCAACTAGAATCGCAGCGAAATTCCTTCTGTATCTTTAGATATGACCCAAATAATACACAAAGGTTTAGTTTGATAGATTTGCAACTTGTTAACTCAAATATCCAGAATCAATCCATTCAATTTCTCTTGTATCCTCTTAGTTATAGACATTGTAATAGGCCTAATTGGTACCTCTAATGGATCATCTGGTGATGCTCGCTGATTGGTCTAGGCCTGAGTGGGCCAACTATTAACCCAAAATAGAGAAGGCTAGGTATGCGTGGGTCTGCAAGGCCAGGTTATTGCGCCTAACCCTCTCTCTCTCTCTTTTTTTTTATATTAAACACATCATCCACCTATTTTTTTTTATAAATAAAGCAAATAAAAATGAAGCTAGGTCCATATTTCAAACACCAGAGAGGTGATCGGAAAGCTAGGTCTTATGTTTTTGAACCAAAAAACCTGTTTTTAATATTTTTTTCACCTAAAAACACCCAATGAATACTTTTAGATCTGAGTAAGCCAATTTGTCACCTCAAAACCCTTAAATTAATAAAAAAAAATACAAAATTAAAAAGAAAAGGGTTTTTCTTAACCTTAGTCTACTTTTTCTAGTGATATGGAAGCTCAAAAACACTTTAATCTTTAATAGCACTCCTCTCATCAATAGGAACACTTTGATACCAAATTTGTTCTTTTTTCTTTTCTCTAGGATTTGACCAACCAATCACTTTCTCTTTCCTTTACTACTTTTGGTGACTCTCTCTTAAAAAAATCCAAGGACTAAGGCATAAAACAAATGATGTATTAGACTGAAATGCCAAATCCTTAATAAATAAGAATAAAAAGTGAAAAATAAAAAAACTTTGGGGAGAAAATTTCTAAAAAATTGTCTAATGAACAATTAAAAAAGAAAAAAAGGTTCCTTCTTACTTTAGTTTCAAATTTAGTCTTTATAGAAATAAAATCAAATCTTGTTTGTCCAAATTACACAACTTAGTGTCAAGGCTTTTTCTGACACCATGTGAACTCTATAGTGAGCTAGTTAAAACAAATCATCATGCCCAAGTCTCAGTTGATGCAATGTAGGACATGTATATAAAAAAAGTTCTTTGACTAGAATATAAAATGTTAAAGAACAAAAAAAAAGAAGAAAGAAAAACATTATTCCAATACACAATATTTTGTCTCTAGTTGTACAATGTTTGCTTGATCTCAATTAGGTATTTTATAACTGAAAATTACCCTACTCTTCTATAGTTTAGTTATATTTTTCACTTTGCCTCCATGTTTTTGAAAATTAAAATTTATATTCCATGGTTTATAAATTGCATAACATTTTATATTCTTACTGGCACAAACAAAAAAAAATCATCAAAATAGTTTAAAATATTTACAATAATACCATTATATTCCAATTTAGAACTAAAAATGCTTTATATTGACTGAGAAAATTCAACCATTTTCTAAGAAAAATCCAACTACAAAATCATAAAATATGAGCAATTATTATAGCTGATTTTTGAAGACATCACAACATGTATAAGCCTTTTTTATTAAAAAAAATAGTCTATTAACCTTTTCACTTTTGAACACCATTTAAGACTCATGTATAACTCATTCTTTCATAGATATGACCTTAACCCACATTACATGCTTTTATAAACCTCTTATGATTAATAAAAAATAGTTTGTTTACTTTTCAACCTTGGACTCTATTCAAGACTCATGTATGTCTCATTCTTTCATAGACATGACCTTAGCCCATATTGTGTGCCTTTATAAGCCATTTTTTAATAAAACAAATTGTTCATGTTAATAAGTTTTAGTCTTTAAAAAGGGAACATAAATGTTTTTCAAGTAAATTCATGACTCATTTGTGTTCTACATATCATTTTTCATGACAAAAAATCAAAATAGCAAAACTCTCCTTTTGAAATCCAATGTTTTCTTTACAAAATAGTTTTTCATTTATCATAGAATCTATTCAAGTCATTTATATATATAAAAAAACAGCTAGAAATGAGGGATAACATTTTCTTCACAAACCCATTTTCTCATATACTAAAATAAATTTCCAAAATTACATCATGGCACACTTAAATGACATATTCTAGACTTTTAACCAAGGAAATCTAAATGTCTATTAGATGAAAATACTTTCATATTTATATTTCAATGATTTCATTTCAATAATTCGACCTATATGAACACAATTATTAAAATTTGCAACTTGGTTCTAAAACAAAAAATTAAGGTGCTTTCAAAATGAAAATGTTTTACAATATTTTTTTCTCATTTATTGAATCTTTTGAAAAGAAAATGATGATGATGCATTTGCACCTTATAATGGCCATTGAGAAAGATGAACTAAACTAGATCAACTGGGGTCAATTTATTTTAAAAAGACCAATTGCGATCACAATAGCCAAATGATTATTTGATGAACTCTATTACAAACTAAGATGAAAAATTATTCACAGTGATAATGAAAAATGAGCAATGATGAACAAAATAAATTCTCAAACTACACTTGGAGGCAATGACAAGTATAATTAATGTAGTCTAAACTAAAATAATAGATGAACAATACTCAATCAATGATTAAAAGTAGAGAATATAAGGTGACTATTTGGGTTACTTATAATTCAAGAAAACCAGTGCCTAGTTCTTGATATTTCTAGAGCCAAAGATCTTCAAAGATGTAAGGGAGGACTGTGTTTCTCATTGATTTCAAGAGGTACACTCACAAATAAAGTTGACATAAGTTGCTGCTATATAAGTTTCAGTCTTGCCATTAGGAAATTTTAAGCTCTATCATTAGAAAGTCTAAGCCCTGTCATAAAAGAAGTCCAAGTCTTGCAATCGAGAAGTTCAAACTTTGTTATCATATAGTTTAATCCCTACCATCAGAAAGTTTTAAGTTCAAGCCCTCAAATTAATCCTTACCCATAAGAAGTTCAAACCCTTTTGTTAGGAAGTTTTAGCCTTGCAATAAGGAAATTCCAAGCCCTGCTATCAGAAAATGCAAGCCCTTTAATCATGAATTTTTATATTCTTGTTGTTATTCATTGATTTGTATCTTTCTTGTAACCTAGAATTGGCACAATAATTATGAATTCTAATTATATTTTTTATTGGATGTCGTATAAAAGGTAAGCAAATTGATATGATATATATACGTGACTATTTTTTCACTCTATTATGTGTGTGTGTGTGAATATAATATATAACCCTTTTAATATGTAAAGTGAACTTAGGATAGATCAACATAATTCCTTAAGACCTATTAAGTGTGAGTAGAGGCCTTCAAGCTCACTTTGAACATATTCTAAGAAATTGGCTCGTAGCCTAATTTATTATTCACTATTCTTTCGAGTTTAATGTCTATGTTTTGAAAGTGAGGATTAAGCATTGTTTCTAGACTCATATCCCAAATCATTATCATTAAGACTTGGTAGTTTTTACCACAAACAATAAACACATACACCATTTCAAGTGAACAATTAACACACACACACACATGTATATAAACAAACATGAAGCAATTTATTTTAGGTATGGTCTTTTAGGTTGATTTTAATCTTTCGTTTAATATAATCAACTCCTTATTTAGAATTTCAAAAGACAATTTATGTTTTTTATTTATCATAAATTAGGTAGGGACTTCTATTTTATTTTACTCTTTAGTTTGTCGATCTGTGAACATAATTAAAAAAAAATTATTAAAAAAAGTTTTAAAACCATTTAACAGATTATATTCTACAAAAATATGTGGAATATATATAAATCTTAAAAGAAAGATTATAATATGACCTTTCATTTGATCAAGATAAAAATAACATATTCTATTATTATTTTTATTCAAAGTTTTTTTTTTTAAATAATCTTTAATTTCTCTCTGCTATCACCTTTTCATTTATTAACATGAAGAGAACAACTTTTATTATGTAGAATTACTTAATTGAAAAAAAATAAAAAACACATTCAAATGACGGTAGATTAAATAAGTAGTATGTATAAGAACATACTATCGTTTTATAATATAAAACAGATAGATAACATAAAACCCAAATCAATAAATGTTACTGAACAGTCGTCAGAAACTAAAGAGATAATCCATGCATCTCCAAAGTATTAATGAGAATCCACGCATCAAAGGTTACACGTACATGCACCAAATGATTCAAGAGGAAAAAGAAAATAATCCTTTAATTATACGCATGATCCGGATTAAAATGGAAGGCAAATTACTTTTTTATGGATCATCATACAATTAATAACTATCAATATTGATTCTCAGTTTATTTGTGATCTTTGCAATCATGAATTCCAACTTTGTATATATACAGCCCAACCCTTGAACCATTTAATCATCTCCATCTCTCTAGTCTAATAGCCATGACAACTTTTCAATCTGTTCTCTCTTTTGCTTCAGCAATTGCACTCTGTGTTGCTAGTTTTGGCTGCATAGATGCCCACAATGCTGGATTTACTATGGAACTAGTCCACCGTGATTCACCAAAGTCCCCCCTTTACAACTCTGAACAAACTCACCTCCAACGTTTGAACAAAGCAATGCGCCGATCCGTTAGTCGAGTCCACCATTTTCAGAGAACTGCTGATACAGTCTCTCCAAAAGAAGTTGAATCTGAGATTATAGCTAATGGAGGTGAATATCTCATGAGTTTATCCCTCGGGACACCGCCTTTTGAGATCCTGGCTATAGCAGATACGGGCAGTGACCTTATATGGACACAGTGCACGCCATGCGACAAGTGTTACAAGCAAATTGCTCCTCTTTTTGACCCAAAATCCTCTAAGACATATAGAGACCTCTCTTGTGACACAAGGCAATGCCAAAACCTAGGCGAGAGTAGTTCCTGCTCCTCCGAACAGCTTTGCCAATACTCGTATTATTATGGTGATCGATCCTTTACCAATGGAAATCTTGCTGTTGATACAGTCACTTTGCCTTCCACAAATGGCGGTCCAGTGTATTTCCCTAAAACTGTCATTGGCTGTGGGCGTCGAAATAATGGAACCTTTGATAAGAAATATTCAGGTATTATTGGCCTTGGAGGTGGTCCAATGTCCCTTATATCTCAAATGGGCTCCTCTGTTGGTGGCAAATTCTCGTACTGTCTGGTGCCATTTTCCTCCGAATCTGCAGGAAACTCGAGCAAATTACATTTTGGAAGAAATGCTGTGGTTTCCGGTTCTGGAGTCCTATCAACCCCATTAATCTCAAAAACTCCAGATACCTTCTACTATCTAACACTAGAAGCCATGAGTGTTGGGGATAAGAAAATAGAATTCGGAGGTTCTTCCTTCGGAGGCAGTGAGGGCAACATCATCATTGATTCAGGTACTTCCTTGACATTATTTCCAGTAAATTTCTTCACGGAATTTGCTACAGCGGTTGAAAATGCAGTTGTTAATGGGGAACGCACCCAAGACGCAAGTGGATTACTGAGTCATTGTTATCGCCCTACTCCTGATCTAAAGGTTCCTGTAATCACTGCACATTTCAATGGCGCAGATGTGGTGCTCCAGACTTTAAACACCTTTATATTAATTTCAGATGATGTCTTGTGCTTAGCTTTTAACTCGACTCAATCTGGTGCAATCTTCGGTAATGTTGCACAAATGAACTTCTTGATAGGCTATGACATTCTAGGAAAGTCTGTCTCTTTTAAGCCGACTGATTGCACCCAATTGTAACTGGTTTTATGCCCTCCAGCGTGCTACAAACATCAGGCATTTACATTTTCATTGCTGTCCCATGTCTATATATTCTGGGACAGATCATAAAGAAAAAGACCTTTTTAGGAGTGATGAGAAAAAATTCTAAGAATCCCGTGGCCTATTGAATCATAATTTTATTGGTCTAGCGGTTAAGGCACTGCTATATCCCTGCAAGAATAAAAATAAAAGTATAATTTTCAGAAAAAATATTTATTGAAAAAGGGTAGCCACGAATTACAAACAAGACTAGTCTCACCCTTTAAAAAAATATGAGAATACATGAGTAAAAAAAAAAATTTATAATCTTAAAGAGAGATCTAGCTACTTGTAATCCCACAATACTGAAAGTTTTGTTCTTGTCATATTTTATTGATTTTAGCATTTTTATTTTATGAATGTGGTACATGCATCCTACCCCATATAATTATGTCAATCCAATACAATTAATGATCCAAAACGTGTCCCATTTGCTGGTTTTAATCTATGATTAAGGTTAATTACATTATATGGTCCTGGTGTTTTAGATTTTAATTATGGACAGCATAAAACCTTACGCTTTCAATTTGAGTTACATATGCATGAGGGACATAAGGGTACAACTCGTGTTCATTAGGATACCGCAAGCTGCCACGATTATGCATTAAAGTGGATGAAGGAATCATATTTTACGCATACAGAAAAGAAATTAAGTTTGAGAGACATAAGGGTTAAAATGACCAAAATGTAAAGCTTCAAGAACCAAAGGTCATAGGTGTAATTAACTCTTAAAAATAAATGCATAATAAATGAGGTTAGGGCTCTCAAGTCTCAAGCCCCAAGAATATACCCCTAAACAATCTGAGAAATCGCATTTAAGTACTACACAAAATAATTAAACGAGAATTCGTATATAACTTTTTATTCTTGCTAGATATACCTGTAGCTGCAAACAAAAGCCAAACGGCCCTATTTGAGTTCTTCCAAAACTCAGTACCCTTTCAAGTAAAAAAAATAAAATAAAATCCATAATAATAATTAGTTAAGGAAATTGGAAATTAAGATGCTTTTACAAATCATGATTTGGAAAACTTAAATGAGAGAAAGAGGAAGAAAGAAAGGAATATTTAGATAAAAAAATGATGAGAATGGGATATCACAAAGCACATCATCTTATTATCGATCATGCCAATGGTTTCAAGTCCTGTTTCTTGCTGAATATGGAAGTTTTATCTTTGAAAGCCGTCTATCTTTGAAACTAAAGTAGAAAAATGATGAAAATGTTGAATGCCAAACTTGTTTTGTGGAAAACCAATTAAGAACAATATAATTAGCTAGTGTTTATGGAAACTGAACCATAATATAGAATTCAGCCAAGCGTAGCATTTAAGTTTTTATTAAGATTAGTAAAGAGATACTAGCTACCATAAGTCTCATAAGAAATCTGTATAAAAGCGTGTGGACTGTCATTGAAAATATATGAGGTCAATAACGAAAGTAAACCTAATTCGAAGTCTCTTTAAATTACCTTTTGCGTGTGAGAATGACTGAGTGAGGCTCATTGTTTTTTACTTGTATTAATTTATTTTCAATAATTTGATATTGAGTGTAACAATGATTTCCAACAACAATAGAACTCTGATTCACAAATTCCTTGCCTCACAAAACAAAATTATGATTCGTGGTGTGTATAATGCATGGCTCTTTTGAAATCCCAAGAACTATATATGGGATTTGGTAGAAATTCAATATTGAACTAGAATCAACAAGAAAAGAGGTATCCCTGAGCAATGCAGAAGTTACAAGAGAATCTAGAAACACTTACAATGATAACTTCAGCAAAACCTTCAAAAGAGGCGCATGGGTAATTTTGAACAGAACTTACAATAGTGTTGAAAGAGCAAAAAGGGTGCCTTGAGAGAAGAATTTGAAAAACCAAACAAGGAGCATTGAGATAATTTCTGATTACTTTACAAAAGTAATTTCTTTAGTAGATGAGAAGAAAGGGAGAAAGAAACAATGATGTTTGAACCTTATTGAACCTCTCTTTGCTCATGTAACTTAAAGAAATCAATTAATTGTATCATTTAACTTTTTTCTTTAAAATCTCGTGATTTTATCTAATAAAATCTTTAATGGATTTCTTGATGTTAAAGTTAGCATTCCATAAGATTTCCAATTAAAATCATTAAGAATTATTGAGCTTTGATATCAACTAATATTGAAGGAAGCAAATGATAACGAAATTTGTTACAAGTAAAAAAGACTAAAATTAAAAAACCATAGAAATTTTTTATAAAATATTTAATTTTAATTGTTCATATCTCACTTATCAAAAGAATATTACAATATTTTATATAGAAAAAAAAACTAGTAATATTGAATAAATAGAATAAATTAACTAGGATAACTATTAAAAAAAACCTATAATGTAAAGTAAAGATTAAAAAGTAAAAACATAAAACTAACTATAAACATCTATTTTTTTTATATAAAAAAACCTCCTGCATTCGTAGTCGATCTTAGCCCCTTATTGCATCGTGTGAAAGATGTTACGTGCCATCCAAATTAAGCAAGACGCGGTGGAATAAGAGAATTCTTCACCATTGCTATCTAATTTTAAGGCATCACCCCCTGCAGCAATTTATTTGTCCTCTTCACCGTTTCTTACTTTTGCCTTTTCAATTATATTTGAATAAAGGAATTGAGTCAAAGCAATGTTCTGCTATATGCTACGAAAAAACATATTATAAACTATGCCCCCGTTTTTTGTTTTTTTAATGGAGAGACAGAGATGTGACAGACTTTGCCTGTGTAAAAGAACAAAGAAAGCACAGAGACAGAAGTGACAGTTTAATTATACCCTGTTCACATTAACTGATTAGCTAATTTGAGGTAGGTAGGGGGCCAAATCCCATTTTACTGCTTGAATTTTACTTTGAGTTGTCAAATCTTAACCAACGCAAAGACCTCTTGTTTGTTGGTTACCCCCGACAACCAAGAATGTGCAGCCTGTACAATTTCCTCCTCCTCTGATCCTCTCATAAACCATGGATTCCCAACGTGTTCAAGATCGACATTTTCCTCCACCATAAAGCCATTTCAGGCAACCATGGCTTCCCAACGCACTTTTCAATTTCGGGACTCTCCTCCACCAGAAGGTGTTCAACATCTTCCGACAACCATGTCCTCCCAACCCCAAGGTGTTCAAGATTGGGGCTCTCCTCCAACACAAACCGTGGGTTATCCACCTGCGATGGGATATCCTGTAGAACAATCAGCTTACCGTGCATTGAAAGAAAAAGAATCTGCAGCAACGGATAGGATCTATATGTCGTGCCTCCTCATCCTCATTTCATCTCTCCTATTTGTAACTACGTTGTGGACGAACTTCATCAAGAAACACGAGTTGAGGGCTATATATCCTGATTTTCACATTGACAGCTTTTCTATCCCAGACTTTAATCCATCCTATCCTGGCTTCTCGGCTAACTGGGAAGCTAATATAACAGTTCGAAACTCTGAGGAGAAATTGAAAATACACTTCCATCAAATACATGCCTTTGTGCAGAAGTACGCTAATGTTGATTACTACGACCCATTTAGAACGCTTGCTTCAGGTTTTTCCCAGCCTTTTTCCATGGAGCCAAACACAAGCAATGTGATTCATGCTAAGTTATCAACCAATGATAAGGATATTGAAGAAATTGCTGAACATAGTTTCTTTATTGACGTGAACTCTTTTTATAAGGCTCTGTACAAGTTGCATGTAATATAAATACAATGACTAGATGTTTGTTTCAGCTGAAGTTGTATGTTGACAGGAGTCTTCAGAGGATAGGTATACAACATACGTGAGTTTATTTATCTGCAGCGGATGACTTTGGACATTGTTGTAGATAATCCTTAACACGCTCCCTCAAGATAGGCGGGCTGATGATTAAGCCTATCTTGTTAACCATCATCTGAAACTTGGTACGAAATAGAGGTTTAGTGAGGAAGTCAGCAAGTTGGTCATGTGTACTGACATGGAAGACGTCTAAAACACCTTTCTTTACTAGATCGCGAACAAAGTGCAGATCAATGGCAATGTGTTTCATGCGAGAGTGCATGACTGGATTTTGACTTAGTTGAGTGGCACCAATGTTATCACAATAGATGCTAGGACGTTTGGGCATCTTGATTCCCAGTTCATGGAGTAGAGTGCGAATCCATATGAGTTCTGAAGTTGCTGAGGCTAGGGCTCTATATTCAGCTTCTATAGAAGATCTGGCAACTGAATGTTGTTTCCTTGTGCTCCATGAGATTGGGCAGTTTCCAAAAATATATGAGATAGACAGAGGTAGAGTGTATGTTGTCTGGGTCAGTACCTCAATCTGCATCTGAATATCCGGAGAGATGAGGATTGACAGAGGGCGTTAATGATATCCCATGAGTGATTGTGCCTTTAAGATACCGAAGCACCTGTTTTGCTGAAGTCTAGTGGAGTTGACTGGTGATGGCTAGGTACTGTAAAGCTTCTATGACACTTCTGTATTGTTTCTGATCTACAGGAGGGTGACCATCATTGAGTTGAAGAGTTGGTTTGGTGGAAAGCAGAGTATGAAGTACGCTAATGTTGATTACTACGACCCATTTAGCACGCTTGCTTCAGGTTTTTCCCAGCCTTTTTCCATGGAGCCAAACACAAGCAATGTGATTCATGCTAAGTTATCAACCAATGATAAGGATATAGCCAGGGAAGGGACTGAATCCGTTGGCTATGATTCAGAATTAACTACGGGCATTAGATTTTGGAGCAAATCGAGAAAGGAAGAATTGGCTAAGGCACATAGCAGAGAGGTTTTAAATGTATTAGCTTATGAGAGGAGCAATGACACGTTGACTGTTATATTCAAATTGGAGATTTGGACTACGTTTGATGGTTTATCCAAGGGAAAATACACAAAGCATATAACTTTGAGACTCAAGTGCTACGCAATCGAGATTGTTTTCATCGGTAATACAAGTACTGGAAACGCTACAATAAAAAAAAGGAAAACCTTAATTTTTTTGTCTCCTTGTGAATCTTCATCCTCTCATTTTCATTTTTTAACAAAAAAACAAATTCAATCCCTAATAAAAACAAAATTTAAAGATGAAATAAAAAAAATACTATAATAATTCACAATATTTTACAAAGTTGTGAATAGTAAATTCAAGTTTATTTGTAATAAACTTATTCTCTATTTTTTTTTTTGATTTGGCTACTATATATATATATATATTATCTCGATCTCATGATTCAAATCGTGAATTTAACAAGTTAATCTGAGATGACCAAGTTTATTTTTTGTTTCTTTTTTAATTGAATTATTTTTTCAATTTAACACTCCAATAACTCAATCTTTTTTTATTATTATTTTTCAATTTATTTTATAATATTAGGTTGTTTGAGAAATATTGGGTTTCGTAATTGTTTTTAATTTGTTTTCTATAGAGTTATTCTGATCTTTTAGATTTTTTTTTGGATTTTAACTTTCACCATTGGATTTGTTGAAAGTGAAGCTTCTTAATTTTTTTTTTATGAAGTTATCCTGGTTTCATGATCCAGGTTGTAGGATTACATTTTAGCCCAAATTGACTAATGTTTTTTTTTGTCATTTTTTAATTGATTTTTTTTCTCGATTCCATCCTTTAACGTCAGAAATTGGACTTCATATTTTTTTTTCTATAGAGTTATCACAATCTCATGACCTGGATTGTGGGTTTGACAGATTAACACTGGGCTTACTTGGATAGTTTTGTTGTCCTCTTTTTAATTATTTTTTTTAATTCTTCTTTCAACTTTAGGTTGATTAGGATCGAATTGACTTTCATAATTTACTTTTTATAGGGTTATCACAATTTCATTACTCGAGTTATAGATTTGATAGGTTAACCTAAGTCGATTCAATATGTCACAATCTTAATATTTTAAAAAAATATATCATCAAATATATCTTGTATCAATATTTATAAAAAAAAATATCATCTAATATATATTATATTTTGAGCTTATGATTAATTTGTTTAATTAAAAAAATATATTAACAACACTTGAATATTTAATTTTATATTGAAAAAAATAATCCAATCCGCGCAGGCCTGATCTAGTTCATTCTACTTCTTGTGCAGGAGATCATGCAGAGGCTTTGCGGTTGTTTCTATTGCGATGGGCATTGAAATTTACAAACACAGGTTTTTCAGTGCTTTTGGTATGCATAGTGGCTGTTTTTGGACTGACAGTGAAACTGTGAAAACAAAGCAACATCCTTTGACATGTTCATTGGTGTGCACAATAACATGTCTAATTTATTAGTACAAGAAACAAAGTAAACATGTCTTGAAATAAATCAGAGATTCTACGCATCATATTTCTTCTCACTGACATACTTCCCAATTTCTTCTGCCATGGTTTGCAGTGGCTTGACGGTGACAAGAGAAGCAAGCTCAGTTTTTATGTCATCGAACTCGTACTTCACGGTGGATCTGATAATGGTTGATTCAGCATCTTTCTCAATGATCTCCAAGCGAATGCGATAAACATCAAAGCCAAGATCTATGTATCCTCCCTCTATCACTTCCGTTTCTTTCACTCGCTTTTCATCGTCCATAATCCTGAATATTTCCTTCATGAAGCCACCAGAAGTTCCTGACAGGATCATCGATACTGTCAACATTCAGAATCTCGGTGTTCTAGTTTCGTAAACGAATTGACAAAAGAAGAAGAAATTTAAGGGAAAAAAAAAATCCATTTCTATATTAGCAACTTAAATCAAATCTATAATCGAGATACCTGGAAAAGTAAGTTTAACAATGGTACCAACACCTCCATCTCCTTCTATTACCTCTACCTTGCCCACAACATGGCCTAGTAATTTATCCGTCAGCCTTCCAAGCTCAAGCCCGCGGTATGCACTCCATACTGCACTTGCAGGTGCCTGCACCAAAGTTTCCTCTGATAATTCATCTTTCATATTGCTACAGCCGTTTTCTTCAAGCTTTCCTTGCTTATTCTCTCTGAGATCACATGCGGTTCTCTCAAGAACGGGACTAAACGCAGTCCAATTTATGGTGGTAGCTAGTTTCTACCTGCCAATGATTTTTCCTTATCGCTAATACTAAACGACAACGACTAAAGATTCTTTCTGGTGCTTGTTCACAACAATCCAGCACTTGACAACTTGACATCACCAATACGGGATTCTCTATGCTGCCGGCTGCAAGATAGCAATAAATGCCATTTAAGGCTTGACTTACCGTTACATTACAATTACAATTACAACACTATCACAATGTTTTTGTTTAATTTCATCCTCAAATTATTTTTAATTGCAGTTTTCTGTCCAAATTAACAATCAATTTCATCAATTTCTTAATATTTATTAAGAAAAATAAAGAGAAAACTCATGGCCAATCTTAAATTTGCTAGAAAAGTTATGTTTAGTCCATCTACTTTTTTTTTTCTCTGCAATTCCTATAGTTTTTATAATTTTTATTTTAACCCTAAAGTTTATTTTCTAAACATTTTAATCCTTGAAATTGAGAGAGAAGAGAAAACATTTCTTGAACACTATAAAAGAGAGAGAAATTTATCGGTTTGACCACATCACAACAACAAAAAAAAAGACTTATATTCTTGTCACACAATTTATGCTGCTTCTTTTTTTTTTGTTAAATGAGCAAATAAAAAATTATTTTGGTATGTTTTATTAGCAATTGATAGTAAAATAGATAGCAACCCACCCATGCACGGCCTATTATCTAAGTACTCCTGTATGTTTGCTTTTAACGGGAAAAAAACATAGAAAAACAGATAGTAACCCACCGACCGACCACCTATCAAGGATTAAACATGAACATGACTAAAATTGGACGATGCATCTAACGGTGAAGGACAAAATTAACTAGAAATAATGTGTTAGGACTAAACAATAATTATACCTCTGAAATAGAGCGTGTTTGGCAGTGTGGTTGCGGGTGCTTTTCAAATAGCTTTTCGTGCCGAAATGCATGCCAATGATGTTTTTTTATTTTTTAAAAATTATTTTTGACATCAGCACATCAAAACGATTCAAAAAATACAAACCACACTCAATTTTAACAAAAAAAAAAAATTTAAATTTTGACGAAACACAGATACAAACACAGTACCAAACGTTCCCATAGTCATCAATCTATAGTCTAAACTGCTCATAAATAGCATGCGAATTGGCAAAAAAAAAAGGTTATTTGTTTAGGGCGCCATTTAGGCAACAAAAGCTGTCAAGTCATTTGGAGAAATATCTGTTACTATATATGGAAATTAGGCCACGTAAAATTTGACGAGATAAATGCAAATTTCTTAGTGAACCTGCGCTGGTTGAGGGAAACAGTTTTATGAACCGGAAATCAACTTCTTTTTTTTTTTTTTATCTATCGATGTTTTTTAGAGGGTGATATAGTTTTTTTTTAAGTTTTTTTATTTAAAAAATATATTAAAATAATATTTTTTTGATATTAACATATCAAAATAATTCAAAAATATAAAAGTGACCAAACATTTTAAACATTTTTTTTATTTAATTTTCATTTTATAAGCTAACAATTCATTCTTATAATACTCTTATGCTTTTATACAAAATGAAAATTATATTTAACATCAGATTATTTTTTATTTACTTATTATATTTTTTTAAAAAATACTTTTTATATTTTAAATCAACATAATTTTTTTTTATTGGCGCAACGTTTCAATATATATATTTTTTTGGTTCCATTATCTTTTAGAATGTGACAGTAAAAATAAATTTTTACAAGAGAAGTAATGATTTAAACTCTTCATAAAATATAATTATTTAGTCTAAATTCTCCTTTTCTATTAACACATTTTTTTAATATATATATATATATATATATATATATATATATATATATATATATATATATGTTGTTTGTTGCATAAAAACTAAAAGCACTTAAAATAAATACTTGAAAAAACTTTAATGATTTAAGAGGGAAAAAAATGAATATATATATATACACACACACACACACACACAATTTTTAGATTTATCGACGGAATTTCCTATCGGTATTTATACTATCGTTCCGTTGGTAATTAATTTACCAACGAATCACCGACGGAAATGCTCCGTTAGTGAATCTTTCATTGGTGATGTTTTGTCTGTCGGTACGTCCATTGGTAATAAAAAATATTATTACCAATGGATTTACTGACGGAAAAGGCGCGCAAAAAAAATGATTATCGGCTTTATTTTATCGGTATTTCCCTCGGAAAATATTATATGTAATTCAATCGGTAATTATTTAAAAATATATTTTTTAAAAAATCCATTTTACAAAACTATAAAATAATTAAATTAATATAAATCAACACTCTATAATACTCAAAACACTTGGAAAAAATAAGAAGAAAATTATATGAAAAAAAAATCCTACAACAATATTCATACAATTATTAAGAACAAAAACAATTAAAAATAAAATAAAATAACAAATATAGTGAAAAAAACTTGAAAAAAAAAGAAAAAATAAAAATCATACCTTAATGTGGTTGCAAGTGAATGTAAGAAGAGAAAAAAATTAAAAATTCATAAAATATATTAATTAAAAAACACGGAGAAGAAAAAAGAAGAATACATACCTGAGCATGGAGGAGAAGAGAAGGAGTTGAGGAGAGAAGATAAGAGAAAAAAATGGATATTGATATTTTTTATATATAGGGAAGAAGAAGAAGAAGAAGAAGAAAGGAGCCCCGTTTCTTGTGAAATTAGGGATTCTAGATTTTTTATTAGGCGTTTTACTGATGGATAATTAAATATTAATATTTTTAATCATTCCATCGGTGATTCCATCTATAATATTTAATTTAAAATTTCAATTTAATAAAATTTTTTCAGAAACTGCCAAATATCATCGACAACTTTTCAATCCGCCGGTGATTTTGTCTGTAAAAAATAGTAATTAATAGTGCAATTGGGAAGTGAACAGTTTCAAAGCTCTTTAAAAAACACCGATGGAATTTTTCATTAGTGATTCCCTTTGTAATTGACATGATGAACAGTGTTCACAGTTTACCAACGAATTTATCGATAGATTTTACCGACGAAATTTATTCTGTCGGTAATTTCGTTGGTAAAAATGGCATGTCATTGTTTTTTCGCTTTGTTTTAATTATTTTTTTTCCACTGTAAGTCCCTCAGTAAATACCAAGGGATTATTTTCATGGATAAAATCCGTCTGCAATTTACCAATAAAAATATTCCCTCAGTATTTCCATTTGTATTTATCGATTTTCTGGTAATATATTATTTCTTTATATAAAACTTGTCATAATCTTAAAAAAAAAGTTTTAATGATAAAAAATCATGAATTGATAGTTTTGATGTGAATATATTAAAAACTATAAAAAATAAATTTAATAAAAAGTATATAAAAAGTTTACAATAAAAAAATAGCAAAATAGATATTTTATTTACATTGAATATTCATGAGTAAATATTAAATTTAAGAACTCAAAATAAAATTAAATAATTTTTTTTTTGCAAGCTCGGATCCTCTTTTTTCAGGATCAATGAAAATAGAAACCACCTTCCCACTGGATAGCTTTTTTTATTATCTTCTATGACCTTTTCTTTTCTCTTTCAACTTCAAGAATCAATATATATATATATATATACACCTTAAAAAAAGGACCAAATGATGCGTAAAAGTGAATTTTAGGGACTAAAATGAAATTTTTTGCATGAAAAAGGATGTTTATGAAATTGATATTTAATTTGATTCAAGAATTTTGTAATATTCTTTATCTACGCGATGACACGTAAAGAGAATCAAATATTTACATTGAATGCTTTGAACTTTCAGCAAATCCATGATCTGATTTCGCACTTGCATTAAATCTCCGAAGGTTTGTGGATAAGCTAGTCAAGGGAGGTGGTCGACCAAGCATGTCGCCAAGTGGATTAGTATGCTTGGATAGTTTCATGAACTGTAGTAAATAATGACTAAACGACGAACAAGATGTATTAGTTGTTGTTGATCTTGTGATCTCGATATTTTCTTCATTTTTCTTCTCTCCTTTGCACTCGATTTTCATTTAATACTGCAGATGGAAATTTTCTTTTTCCAATTCAATCTTTTGGTTTCCCGCCACTCATCACTGTACATGTTTATCATTGAATGCTTTGACCTTTTAGCAAATTGTTTCAATCCGGATGATTTATGGATGAATGCCTGTTATTTTCAAGGAATAGAGATTTTGAGAATATCAGGACTGAAACTGCTTAGTTTAACCATGGAGAGGTCGATTGAGTACGAATTTTATAAGGTGGAAATATCGGGACAAAAAATTATGTTTTTCAGGTTTGACAACTCGAAGATGTTGGATTTCTCTGTAACGAATTTGGCTTCGATATTGATGTTATGGTGCCATGTAAAAAGGAAACAGCTTTGGAAAAGGCGAAAGGAGAAGGCGTCGTCTCCATTTGTTCATATTTCCTGGGGCCTTGTAATGCAGAATTTGTCACTCTTGATTTACGTCAGAATCATCACTTTCATAGTTTTAATACCCGGTTCAGTAACCGGATTATCGGGTTGTTCAGATTAATTTTTTATTTTTTAAATTAAAACAATGTTATTTTAGTAAAAAAAAATAATAATTAACGAGTTATAACCAGATTTTTAATCGGGTTTTGTCGGGTCAGTCCACTGAATCATACCAGATTTTTCCTTCCTTGTTTTTTTATTGATCTAATTTGATTCTAGCTTTAAATCAATTAAATTTTAAATTAACTTACCAATCAAACCAGGTTTTAAAAATATAATGAGTCTTATTATAAGTTTCTCTTTCTCTCCTCGTCTCTCTCACACACTTTCCCACACTTTTTCTCTCACACATTCTTTCTCTCTCGTTCTCACCACAGGCACGCACCTAAATATTTTTTTTCAATCCCTCAGGAGTCTAAACATGACATCGTGCACATAAAATTTTGTATGTTTTTATTGATAATCATAAGATTATCGTATCCTAAATCTCATCATTATTTCAAAGAATTGTATCTTCATTTTTGAATTTTTTAATTAAAAAACAGTAATTTTTCTTCATTTCTCCAATATCTCTAACAAAAATCTCCATTAAAATCTTCATATCTTTAAATGTGTCTTCATAAAAAATTCTTACGACAAGATCTTGGTGTTTCTATTAAATATGTCTCCAAAGTCTCCAAAAAAAGATATAGAATCTTTCTTCAAGTTTCTATAACCATTTATCTTCAAAAGGATTTGGAATCCTTTTCTAAGTCTCTATGACTTCTTACAAAAACTCTTCCATGTATTTTTAAACATTGATAAAAATTATGAGGAGTTTCTAATGAATTCACAAGAAAAAAGGTGACATAATCTATACAAAATAAGTAGTTTTTTCTTTTACTTCTGCTAGTTAATTTTTTTAAACATATATATATATATATATATATATATATATAATACTTGGAGAGACAACTAATGATATATATTTTTGCATTCATGAAAACAATAACATCCTTTTCATTTGGGCCTTGGACCAAATGGCTAAATATATCTAACCTTCTTAGCAATCAATGGCTAGGAACTTGTTGTTCGTGCATGTCCCATATATGGAACATACAAGTGTTTTCCAAATGAATTACTTGTTAAATCATAAAGATCCAATGATAAGAAACAAGGGCCAAATTAATAATCCTACAATTAGATAAAGGTATTTCTTCCTATATTATCATCCTATTCTTCCTTCTTATATTTTGCACACAAGCATGCACAGATAAGGCTGCTATATCACGGGAAAAAAAGGTAAGAAAAGAGAGAAGAAAATAAGATAAAAAAAGAAAAGGTTTTCACTTGTGAATTATGGTGCACTCTTCATGTTTCAATGTGAGATGACGTGACAAAGATTTATAAATACCTTAGATGAGCAGGTGAATATAACAGGTTACAAGTTGTTTATACTCAATAATTTCACTCTTCAATCATTTATTGTTTGAGAGGGTCTTCGTTGCGAGTACAATATACAATTTTTCCTTTAACTTTCAAGGGGTCAAGGGATCCGATCGAGCAATATTTTCTGCCAAATAGAAGATTATAAACACTTGTTGTGTGTTTTGATTCTAACATGGTATTGGAGCATATGTGCCAAAAGTTTGGGAACAGCGTGGATCCCCAATGCGTGGATTTGAAAGTGTTGGAAATTCCTCTTCCATTCTCTCGATACACCCTCCAGGTGTTCGACTAAATGACCATTAGACAATCAAAACTCTTCTTTTTTATTTCTTCCGACCTGCCAACTCAATCAGCTTCTGTTATTATCCGATAATCTTAGCCATCACATCCTTTACAAAAGCTTAGAACCATCTTTAAACTTCCAGTTCTTCTTCGTCTTCTTCTTTTGTAAGCCTACAATCTAAAGCCTTCAAGAGAGCTTCACAAAAAGTGCTCCTGTCAACACCATGTCCCAGCTAAACACCTCGCTCCATCCCCCCCAACGCATCACCTTCACGGCTCCTCCAAAATCATCAGACCACCTTTCTCAACACATCAAAACATCCTCAGCTTCTCAAAAATGTCCAGTTACAAACCTTCCCTTACCTGTTCCATCCTCTGCACCTACCTGTAAAACCCCTGTCCCTACACTCTGTACCTCCATTACCAATGATGCAGAATATGTTAAGCTGTTCTTTGAGAGATTTCCTTCATGGGTGGAATATCAAGATCTAAAAAGGGTTTTTTTCAAGCTTGGCCGAGTTATCAAACTATTTGTATCTAAGCGAAAAACTGTTCTTGGAAGACGTTTTGGATTTGTGAACATTTCATCCTCCTTATCTGTCCCAACTTTTTGTGATCAAGCCAGCCAAATTTGGTTTGATACATACAAATTAATAGTGAACCCAGCTAAACAGCACACCTTTAAAACTTCCCCTTCACCACCAAAACACATGCCTAAGCCTGCAACAACCTACCACCCCCAGCTTTCTTTGATAGATCATAGATCTTTTGCTGAGGTACTCTCAACCACAACACCTCAAATATCCAATATGAAAAGAAAAATGGTGCAGTACGACTCCACAGAAGAAGATAAGGAATGGTTATATAGAAGTTTGGTAGGAAATATTCTGCCAAGTGTTGATATTGCAACCCTGGAGGCAACGATATTGAAATCAGTTGCTAATACTGTGAGTTTCAGATTCCTAGGAGCTAGTCAGGTGATCATCACCTTTGTGGACCAGTTGGCTTCAAAGAAAGAACAAAACAATGAGGGGTCTATCTTGAAATCACTTCTCAGCAACCTTAGACAGTGGGAAGGAAGGACTAGAGCATATGATAGATTTGCTTGGATAGCCATCTTTGGCTTACCAATGGAAGGTTGGAATAGAAACTGTTTTGACACTATTCTGCAGAGTTGGGGAACTATTGCTGGCTACGACACAACATGTGTCAGTCAAGGGTCCATATCAGGTATCAGGGTTCTTATTAGAACCATAAAAATGGAACCTTTGCATGATGCGGTGAGTCTCAAGCTTGATGGAATACAAGTTGAGGTCCTTTTGAACGAAATAAAGGGTGAGTTCATCCCTTCCCTCACAACAGTTAAACACTCTATGGACGTCTCACTTTACACAGAATCTGTGGTATCCGATGATGAAGAAGAGCAAACAGAAACTATCTCTGCAGCATCAATCCCCAGGGCTACAAAACAAAATACTGAGTTTGAATTCATTTGTACGTTGGGCAATCAAGATCAGAATGACAGCACATTTCTTAACACTAGCATATCACCATTGTACCTGCACCCAGAAATTACAGACTTATGCAGCCATGCAACTTTACCTGACGAGCTGGTGTACGAAGATGGAAACCGTTTGGCTTTGGTACTCTATGATTATGCTGGGGTGGCTACAGCTGATTCCAAAGAGGTATATGAGCAACAAGTCGTGTGTATGCTTGAAAGAGATGGGTTGGATCAGCAAAAGAGTTACAATAGTGGAGATATGAAGAAGATGGGTCGGGGCAATAAGCAGAAGCCTCTCAGAATGGAACAACAGAAGGGATACAATAGTGGTACCTCAAGCATTGGTCCATCTTTGGCTAACTTCATTACCCCCATTGCTGACCAAACTGAACTCTCAGATCTAGAATTGCAAAGAAGGAGACCTCACAGGAATCAAGCAAAGAAGCTATCACGTAAAGCACCGTCTGTCAAGAGACGAAAACCTCGAAAAATGGGAAATAAATTCTCCAAGAACACTGAGATAGGCATTATTGATTTCTCTGTCTCTGATAATGGAATCATGAACAGAAATGTTATTATTCGATCTGGGAAGGAAATAGCTGTCGAAGATGAGGTAAGCAGTACACACTCTCATATCTATCCAACAGCTGGTGCTCAGGCACGTGAACCATTACAACCTGACCCTAGGGAAGAAGCAATTGCTTGCTGGGATGTGGGAAAAGTGGTATTGCAAGTCCATGATGAAAGTCACCTCATGACACAGACACTGCAGGGCTTCATAGAAAAAGAGCAGGAGGAGTGGATGAGAAGGAAGAAGCAGTAAGGATGTTGTTCTGTCTTGATGAAGGTATGGTCATTAATCCTTGTTATGGGTAGTATTATTATTTGGAATGTGTGTGGTATAGGAGCCAGAGAAAAAAAAAGATGTGTGAGGAATCTTGTTCAAAAATTCAGTTTGGATGTTATGTGTATTCTGGAAACGAAATTGGAAAATATTAATGATTGTATTGTTAATTCGATTTGGGGTAGATGTTCTAAGGAATGGTATGCAGTACCTTCCTTAGGTCTTTCTGGGGGTATACTATGCATTTGGAACCCAGATTCTTTTTGTGTTTCCAATTGCTCTGTTGCTATGAATGGTCGTATTCTTCATGTTGAAGGTGTGTTTGCTCAGTTCAATATGGAATGCTTGGTGTCTTTTGTTTATGCTCCAAATGATGGATCTCTGAAGAAGGAAATGTGGGAATACCTTGTTAATTTCAAAAGCAGTGTTAACAAGCCATGGTGTATAGGAGGTGACTTCAATGAAACTCTTTCTTCATCAGACAGGAAAGGAGGCTCTAGAATCTCTTCAGCCATGATAAGATTTAAGAGTTGTATTGATTATTGTGAACTTGTTGAACTCCCTTTAAATGGGAAGAAGTATACTTGGTCCAGAGGAAATGTTGCAAGTCGTATTGATAGACTGTTTGTGTCGGGTTATTGGCTACAGTCTCTCCCATCTTCTACTCTGTATGGGCTATCAAAGAACTTCTCTGATCATAGACCAATGCATATGCTGATAGATTCTACGAACTGGGGTCCAAAGCCTTTCCGGGTTATGAATTGCTGGTGGCTCATTTCTGGCTTTAGAAAGATGATTCAGGACTACTGGAATTCAACCTTGACAAACTATGGTAAAAAAAGTTTGGCCACAACACTTCGTTTATTAAAAGTCAGATGCAAGGAATGGAGCAAAGATGTTGTGGGCAGCACCTGCAGGAAAATCAAAGTTCTGGAAATGGAAGCAGAAGCTCTAGATTCTCAAAAAGAAAGCAGAGACTTATCAGCTGCTGAATTAAGCAGAAGCAACGACATTTCCTCTAGTCTTAGAACCTTGTACAGAATGCAAGAATCTGCTTGGCACCAGAAGTCGAGAGTCCAATGGTGTAAGCTTGGAGATAAAAACACTCGTTTCTTTCATCTATCAGCCACAACAAGACAAAAAAAGAATCAGATTTTCTCCCTAGATGTTGATGGAACGACTCTGACGAAACCGTCTGAAGTGAAGGCAGCTGTCTTTGATTTCTTTAGTAAGTTATACTCTCAGCATGACAGACCAAGAGCCTCCTGCTGTAATCTGGACTTCCTAAAGCTCCAGCCCACATCGTTAGCTGCTTTAGAATCTCCGTTCTCTGCAGATGAGATAAAATTTGCGGTTTGGGATTGTGAAGGAAACAAAGCGCCAGGCCCTGATGGTATTAATTTTTTCTTTATTAAGAAAGCATGGAACATCATAGGGGGGGATATTGTACGAATGGTGGATGAATTTCATCGGACAAACCTCCTTCCTCCGGGCATCAATAACTCATTTGTTACTCTTATCCCGAAGATACAAGGTGCCAATAAGTTGAAAGATTTTAGGCCAATCAGTCTGGTGGGAAGCCTTTACAAGATCATTTCAAAGCTATTGGCAACCAGGGTGAAGCAAGTTATGCCAGACGTCATCAGTGATCACCAAACTGCTTTCATAAAAGGAAGGCAAATCCTAGACAGCGTTTTGATAGCTAATGAGGCGATTCACTTCTTAAAGAAGAAAAAGGGCAAAGGATATCTATTCAAACTAGACTTTCACAAAGCTTTTGATTCTGTTTTATGGGAATATATTAATGAAGTAATGGCTGCTATGGGTTTCGGGAGCAGGTGGAGAGGTTGGATCATGCAATGCATCTCAACAGCAAAGATGTCCGTGCTTGTCAATGGATCTCCAACAGCAGAATTTAATTTGGAAAAAGGTTTACGGCAAGGAGACCCCCTCTCTCCTTTTCTTTTTAATATTGCAGTTCAGGGATTGAGTTGTATGTTACAGCGAGGCTGTGATTTGGGTTTGATCGAGGGAATTAAGATTGGCCAGGATGGATTCACTTTATCTCACCTTCAATTTGCAGATGACACTCTTATATTCAGCTCAGCCTCCTTATTCAGCATGCAGAATATTAAGCGAATCCTCTTGTGCTTTGAATTAATGTCAGGTTTGAAGGTTAACTTTTTCAAAAGCAGCATCTTTGGTGTGGGTATAGATGAACATATATCTAACTACACTGCACAAATTCTCAGATGTAAACAGGAGCGCCTCCCATTCAAATATCTTGGCCTTCCCATTGGGGCAAGCTCTTGTAGAACTTTGATGTGGAAGCCTATTCTAAATAATATCAGTGCTAGGTTGGCTTCGTGGAAAGGCAGACTATTATCTATTGGGGGTAGGTTGTGCTTAATCAAATCTGTCCTAAGTAATCTACCCATTTACTTTCTCTCTTTGTTTCCTATGCCTGTGGCAATTGCAGCATCCATTGAAAAGAAATTCAGATCCTTCTTGTGGTCAGGCAAAGAGGGAGGTAAGAAAATTTGCAAAGTTAGATGGTCAACTATTTCTCTTCCAAAATATGCTGGTGGTCTTGGGATTGGCTCTCTAAGGGACAAAAATAAAGCTTTGTTGTTCAAATGGCTATGGAGGTTTGGTTCGGAGGAGTCGAGCATGTGGAAGGATGTAATTAACAGCATATACAACTCTACATGCTCCACAATTATTCCAAAATATCCTATTTCAGGAACTGGAAGCACTTGGTCTCGTATTATTAATCATTGTGTTACAGATAACAGTCTGCAAGACATTGTGAATCATCAATCTATGGTGCTAGTTGGAAATGGAAAGAGGATTAAATTCTGGCTTGATGATTGGACATCTTCTGGTAGCTTGGCAGATCAGTTTCCTGCACTTTTCCGGTTAACCAATGATAAAGACGCAAGCCTTGATAAGATGGGGATGTGGGATGGTCATGCTTGGTTCTGGTTATTCACCTGGATTAGACCCTTGCGAGGTAGAAACTCTGGTCTTCTAGACCAAATGACTGTTATTCTTTCGAGAGTGCATCTGGACAAAGATGCAGAAGATAGACTAGTTTGGAAAGCAAACCCCTCTGGTAGATTCTCGGTCAAATCTCTATGTGGGTTGTTAAGTCCCAAACCCCTTATAGACACTAGCTTCTCTTTTGCTGGGATTTGGAGAGGAATCGTCCCTCCTAAAGTTGAAGTATTCTGCTGGATGGCTATCATAAAAAAAATTAACACTCGTAGTATGTTGGTCAGAAGAGGTATATTGGACATCTCCGCTGCTGCTTGTCCCATTTGCTTAGATGAGGAAGAATCGGTAGATCATATCCTTCTACATTGTCACAAACATTGGATAATTTGGTCTAAAATAATCAATTGGTGGGGCTTATCCTGGTGTTGCCCACAGAACTTGGCAACCCTTTTCTCTCAGTGGGATTCTATGGTTTATGGAAAATTTCAGAAAAAAGCTTGGTTGATGCTGTTCTTTTCAGTAACATGGTCTCTTTGGCTTCACCGTAATGATGTGATATTCAAGCAGACAAAACCGAATTATGATACTTTGTTTTTCCTTATTATTACTCGTCTCTGCTTATGGCTAAAGGCTATAGAACCTGAGTTCTCTTATTCAGCTTCAGATTTAATAAGGTCGGCGGAAAGGCTGTTACGATGGACTAATTATAAAAAACAAAGGGCAGTTGTTGTGTGGTCTCCCCCTATCACTAATAGCTTAAAATGGAATGTGGATGGCTCCTCTCTTGGGAAGCCGGGCCCCTCAGGTATAGGCGGAGTTTTGCGTAATCATAATGGGATTCTTCTTGGTATTTTCTCGATGTCAGCTGGGATTTTAGACTCCAATGTAGCCGAACTGAAAGCGGTTGTCAAAGCTATTGAATTATCGGCCACTAATTGCCATCTGCACCATAAACACATTATTATTGAATCTGACTCTGCCAATGTCATTAGATGGATGAATAATCCTTATAATAGGCCTTGGCTACATCATAATCTTTTCTCCTCTATTCAGAGATTAGCTTCATGCTTTGGTTCAATCACTTTCACTCATTCTTTTCGTGAGAGTAATCACATGGCAGATCACATGGCTAAACAGGGAGTGTTTAGAAACACTGAATTTGTCGCTTGGCTCTAAACTTTGCTGCATATGCGGGTTTCGTTTTCTTTCAAATCTGGATCAAGGTGAAATTCTCTTAGCAATGCTTCCTGGTGTGGCATCAATTCCGCGTATTTTAGCTATTTTTGTGTTGTTTTTGCTTCAATTCTGCTTCTTTTAGCTGCTATTTGTATTTTTGTTTCTTGGTTTGTGGACAATTTTTCATAGTTCTGCTAATCTTGACCTGTAAGCAGATTTTTGTATGTTTTCTATGTCCTCCCCGCCAGATCTTGGCATTTTCTAATACAATATTATACTTCTCAAAAAAAAAAAAAATCATTTATTGTTTACACTTTCTTTAAGTTCTCTTGTACATCTATTGATTTAAATATTAAAGAATCTTTTATTTCATGAGAGATTTTGTTTTTTCTATGAATGAACCATATTTAAACCCACACATCTTGGCTTAGGATTGCAGACTGTAAAAAGCTCAATTTCTACAGGAAGTTTTTCATGACTTTATAATTTAGCATTCTTGTCCTGTTCTTTTTATTTTTATCAATCAAGAGTAAAATAATATTTTAAAGAAAAGATTTCAAATGTTACAACCAAAGAGCCGGCATAAAGAGGAGGCAGTCAAAACAAGAAATTAATAGGTGATTCAAAGATGTACCATTGAATGCCAAAAAATACAGAGAGCATTAGTACGTAGCTAGTATACCACTAGTATGAAGATATACCAACTTAGTATAACGCGGTTAAAATTAAGCAAATACCATTGTAAATAGGATCCTAACCCTCCCCACTTTTCCATCAATGAAAATCCACAAGTAGCTGATAGGTTTGATGAGAGGTTGAAAATGTGGTGTCTTTATGAAAGAGCAAGGAGTTTGAGATAACAGGTTCATGCATGGTCATTAGCATATACAAAAGCAAGCAGGTCTTAATGGAATCAAAGAACTACTACTTCGAATTCTAAACAAGAAAGCCCTTGGGCTAAGTATCTGAAATGGAACTAAGGCCTGATCCAACATGGGTCTTCTTCCTGCCCACACGCTGATCAAATCTAATCATTATATAATTTCAGAATCAAAGAATTTTTTTTTTTAAAAAAAAAGGGCAAAAAGAAACTTCTTTTAAAGAATTTTAGTTGCTTTGACATGAACTCCTTGCATGCGGACATGGATTCTCAACATCAAAAGACAGATGGAAAACTTATATCATGGACATGGTCCATATGGACCCACACAATTTGATTGATCGAGAAAAAATAATTATTTCCTTTTATGATGATTAAAATTTTCTCAACTCATCAATGTCAAACGTTAGTAAAGACACATCTACATTCATTGCCGATAGGCGTGTGATCCATGGTGGATGTCATTTTCAGTGTTGCTTATGGTTCTTCCATCACCCTCCCGATCTAGCTATTCTATATATCCAGCACCACCCTATCTTTGTGGTCGAAACACGTGACAGCAAGTGATCGCAAACTGGGATTTGTCTTCCTTTTTTTTTTCTGTACTTGAGAAGGACAAATCGTTCGGGTTTTAATGCAGGATATGATTGTTCTTGTTTTTTCTTAATCTTTAGGGTTCTTGATGCCCTACGATGGTTGGTGATGGCGTTAGTAAAGCAACTTGTTTTCTCTTGTGATTGTTATGCCACACACCGCCATGAAAAAACATCTACAACTCCTTGTTATGTTCAAGAATCCCTCCCCTCTCAAAGTATAATTCTCTGGTTTTCAATGAATTTAGTAAGGTGGCAACTTCTCTTTTTAATGGAGGGAGATCTTGCAGAATCAAACTTTCGAGCTTGAAAAAAAAACAGAGAGGTTATTACCAGGTCATAGACTTCCAGGAAAAATAAAAATAAAAACTCCCAAACTCAAATAAATAAAATAGAATTGAAGTTCGTCTATTTAGAAATTGGTGTTCTTTTATATTTTATTTTTTTGGTTAAAAATTATTATTATATTTTCATATTATTTTGATGTGTTGGTATAAAAAATAATTTTTAAAAATAAAAATATTATTATAATATATATTTAAATAAAAAACGTGTTAAATTACAATCATTATCAAAAATCTTAAACACAACACCTTAAACACGTTAACCAGTAACTCGTCTGTGATAGTATACGTGACAAATTTATCGCTCTTGTTGTAGAATATTTGTTCATCGTTGGTTGGAGAGAAAAATGCAGCGTAGCAAAAGGGGCGTTGGCGATACGAAATTGGAAGACGAGTCAAATTACGGTAAATTGACACGGCGAGGGACAGAAAGTCAAGAAAATGAAACCGTTGAAACATTTAGGGTTTGCTTAGCTTGCATCTTCTTCTCCTCTCATTTGCAATTCTTGTCAGTAGTCATATTTATTGCGCAAAGGACATAGCCAGAAAGGTAGTGGTCAAGTTGGCTGGTGGGCACTCCATCTCTAGCTTCTTTTTCTTTTTTATGGTTTGATGCTGACTGTTCAAGGGCTGTGCCGGCCTTCGAGACCTCGAGCTGTTGACCATTGCGGTGTTCTTGTGTACTAGACTACAGTATTTTAGTGCCAAAAAGCTGTATTACCGGTGGCACGTTAATTTTTTTCCTCTCTGTCTCCTTATCCTTTCTTTTAAGATTAGTGGCAGCACTTCTGCTTACAGCTCTGGATGACAAACTTTTTATGTTTGATTTCTAGTTCAATTAGACTATATTTGTTTTTATGTTTTTAAAAAATTAACTTAAAAAAATGATAAAAAAGCAACTTCTAGCGAATATGCTTCTATTAGATTAATTTTCCAAACTAAAATCCATAAAATTTCAAAATAAAATTAATTAAAAAGCTCAAATTCAAATCAATTCAATGTTAAATAATAAAATTAAATATAAAAAAATACAAAAAAATTTAGCGAAACAAAAAAAATAAAGAAAAATTTTGATAAAATAAATAAATGAAGGTGAGATAAAAAAAAAATTACCCTAATATTTTCATAGTATGTTGTCCCTCAAATACAATTTATACCCTCAATCGTCCACCCTTTAATACTCACTCACTCTTGACATTTATTTTCTTCTTTTTAATCCCAATCTGAAGGGTTTTAACTTTTAATTTTTTGTCAACATAACCGATAATAATAAATCCGTGACTTTAATAAAATATGGAGCAATTCTTATTATATTTCTTAAGGATCCGTTATATAATATGAAGAGTTAGTGGAGGGATCATGTGTGTTGAAAGAATCGTGAAATTTATATAAGTTTATATTATTTTATATTTAATTTTTGTTAAATAAATAGATATGATGAGATTTAAATTTATAATCATTTGATTATTAAAATTTTGATATCAAATTAAAAAATTATCTCGATTTAATAACTTAAATTATTAAATTACAAGATATAATTTACGTTATTATTTATTAATAATGTATATCATGTTTTTGGCGATGGAATCCCCATTCCTGGAGGAAGAGTCTCCCCAATCATCAGATCAATTGTACCATTAGCTGCAAGCTGACTCATATAATCTACATATGCATTAGCCTCTCAAGTTAACGCTCTAAAGGAACTTACCAATTACTATCCAAGAGATGCCTGATCTCCAAAATAATAGCTTTATATTTACAAAAATCGACAAAGGCTTCCAAAATCAATCTGATAGCTTCCGTGGAATCAGAATTTCGTAGCACCTTTCTGAAACCCATGTCCCCAGCAAGACAAAGTCCATTCTTCAAAGCCAATAATTCAGGCATTAAATTAGCTTCGAAGCCAGCAAACCCTGTGAAACCAGTAATAAAAACTCTGTCTGAAGACCTGATTAGGCCCCCGATATCCCCACTCTACCTGGATTACCCAGAGAAGTAGCATGAACATCAAGTTTAACAGTATCCTCCTCCAGCTAGCCTGCTCCAAGAAACCATCCTGGAAGTAATATACTAAACATCAGCCCCATGCCATGCCTGTCTCATGTCTTCCACCATACGATAGTTATTGGAAAGCAACCACTGGTCCCCTTTATAAGTCTCGCCAAATGCTAGGATATTGCGTTGGCGCCAAATCCACCATATCGTGGGCATGAAAAGCAAACCTTCCTCATTTGCTCGTAGCTGTATAATCCAACCATACGATAGATATTGGAAATTTCTTAGACTAATGAAATAACTTAAGGTAATGAGATAAGTTTGTCAATGGATATGTGGCATAGTTTAATGAGTATAGGATAAGATACACAATTAAAAAGGATGAAACAATGTTCCTAAATAGATTTCAAAAAAACTTAAACGAGATCTTAAAAGAAAGATTGTGCTTAGATATATGTTCACTCTTAATGAAGCTTACATCCTAGTACAAAACAATGAATTGATCACAAAAAGTCAAATGTAAGAATATTTGTAATATCCTTTCCAGGTCCCAACCTAGTAATAATAACTTTGTATTAGGTATTCTACCCTATTAAATTAATTCTACTATTTTCTAGATATTTAGAGATAGAGAAGATAGAGATAAGGGTAGATATTATCCATGAAAAACCTAAAATGACTTGAAGAATTCAGTGTTTTAAATGTATGAAGTGCATGTCAGGATTGTGGTTATGTTTTCTCTAATTGTCTCAATAAAACTTTATTCATGGATGAAGAAAATAATTGCAATGATAAGATGTATGACCCCAAATTCTCGTTCGCTGGCAGGGCTTTTGTCCGAGGAGCCATTTTTTTCAAATCATCTCAATAGTGCAATTCCTCCCCACATAGTCATAGCAACCACACTTCCCACAAATGATATGCAAACCTTCATACTCGACTCTATACCAGTGATCCACACTTTTCCCACCACAGGCTAGTTTAAATCAATTTCAATGCATATCCTCGCAAATTTCCCTTGTTCGATGTTCACCGTATTCATAGCAACCCTAACTGGAGCTCCCAACGTTGTGGCTAAAGCCAGCAAGAAACTTTCATCATAAGACACCACGGTGAGGTCTGGGATACGTACCCACACTAAGGTGCGATCTAGGCCCAATGGATGACACAAAGCTAGGAGACCATGTCCTCACTGTCAAGTAATGGTAAAAAAATATCCAAGGAATTAACCCCGTTCATCACCTTCATCCTATCGTTCTCCTGATCAAATCTCACCATAAAATATCCGTGCCCCACGTCCATGAGTTCAAAACCACCATTTAGTCTTCATATAAGCTTCAAACGAGAATTCTTTTGAATATAACCAATGTTCTTACCCAAAAATTTAACAATTAACGAATCCCCATGGATAGCACAGCTCATTAAACTTTTCGTCATTTAGAAATATCTTTGGCAGCAACCTATTCCTATTTTCTTGTTCTATCCTCACCAACTGTTTCTCTATCATATCCACCTTTCCTCTAGGGCACAACAGGCTTTTAATTCCAAGCACTTATCCCTAAAGGATACTTTCCCCTGCTACATTTCATCTGCTCCGTCTTTATTGCACAGTCCTCCTCCACCGTCTGGTGGTTTGTCCGGCAAAGGTTCTCCCCTAGAATCACCATTCGCATATTCTGCCTCCATTTATCCTATTAGTTATTTTCTGGACTTATTTAAAAAAATAATTATAATTAAAACAGTGAAATCTTACATAAATAAATGGAATAGAACATGTTGCATGGGCTTTGATGTGAAGATTTTTTTATTTCAGGTCAAAATACATTATAAATTTTGACACACAGATTAGGAATCTCCAACATAAAGGCGGTTCCTCAAAATAAGAAGAAAAAAAAAACAAACATAAATTGATGAGTGGTGAGTGATGAGTCAGTCCACGAAAAGTAAAGATTTATCCTGGCCTAGCAGTACGTGCTGTAAAGTTATATGCATATCCAAGATAAGAACTGTGCCTGCTGCTGGTGGTTTTGTGTTTCTGAGCCAGTGACAGATGCTGCCCAATTGCCTTTATTTCAATTCCTCATGCTTATCCTCTGTTCATTCATGAGCTGGGGCAACTTTTGGATGGTTTTTTCATAATCTCTGTGGCTGTCATGAACAAAAAGACTGGTTGGTGGCCTACAAGAATATTTCCTGATTCGTCACTGTCACGGGGTGCGCGACGTCGCGGCGATCGTCCACCCTCAGGGGGTGTGATGGGGGTATATATCTAGTAAATATGGTGAGACAAGGAGTTCTTTGTCTCTTAGCAGTGAAAAATGGTGTGGGAGTCGCCACCTAGTATTTTGGTCACTAGGAACCCTAACTGGTCTCAGAGATCGGGCACGGGGACTGGTTGCGTAAAGGGAAGGTTTTAGCACCCCAAATACGCCCTACCTAAGGTAAGCTGCTTTTGTTGTTTGTCTGATAAAATCAAGGTCCCGTTGTGTTTCCTAGTTGTTGGTCCATCTATGGTTCAAGAAAAGTCCTCCTCAATAAGGAGGTCCTTATCTTATCGGGTAAAACCTAACCGTGCTAATGTCTATGACAAAAAAACATATTTAACATCAGGAAAAAGTTTTGTGTATAAATTCATAATCCCATATCTAAAAAATAAAACAAAAAGATTTTTTTAGAATTTTTGAAATATTGGCCTAGTTCTCATGGCTTGAATAAACTGGTTATTAAAGCCAAAATGCATGTTAATACATATATCGTTTTGAAATTTTCTTTGTTGTATGAAAAATATGATGTTGTAATATTTATATATATATATTGGAGAGACTAGGCCGTATTTTAAAACAAAACATTTTTTAATTATGTATATATTTTTTGTTTTGACGCAAATCGGGTACTTTAATACCGGGTTTGTATTCTTACGGTACAAAAGTACAACCAAATATTAATCCATTTTGGTGAAAATATGTAGAAAAATCACAAATATTTTTAAAGATATTTAGGAAATTTTTGAAAGCAAAAGACATTTTTATTTTGAAAATCTTTGATGTTTTGACGAAAACCGGGTATTTTAAAACTGAATTTTGTATTTCTATAACATAAAAATACAAACCAAAAGTGATCAAAATACAATAATAAAATTACCAAAAAAACATATATTTTTTAAATAATTTTTACAGAATTTTCTTAAATTTATATATATATATATATATATATAACAAAAATATATATAATATATAATATTAAATCGGGCTGGGCCGGCCCAACTAACTGGGTTGGGCCGGTCTCAGCCCCAAGTGTTGGGCCGATTTCGGCCCAAAATTTACTGGGCCGATTTCGGCCCAAAAAAAAACTATTACTTTCTTCTGGGCCGGAACCGGCCCAGAAGATTAGGCTGGGCCAGGACCAGCCTGGCCCAGCAACAAAGCTGGCGGGGGGAATTATTTTCCCCCCACCCTCCTGCATGCAGAACGTTATTCGTTCTGCATGCAGGAAACAAAACCAAATGCAGCAACGGAGGGGAAGAAAAATTACCTGGCGCGGAGCAGGCGGCGGCTTGCTGCGTTTCTGGCGGTGCTGTGGCGGAGGCCGGTGGCGGTGTCGTGGCTCACGGACGGCGGCTCCAGGCGGCGCTGCGGCTGTTTCCAACGGTTCAGTCCGTTTCCTCTTCTCTTCTTTTTGGTTCGTTCCTCCCTTCCTTCTCTCTCCTTCTTCTTCTCTCTTCCCTTCCCTTTCAATCTCTCCTTCTCCTGCTTCTTCTTTTTTTTTCTGCCTTTTTTTTCTTCTCCTCTGTTTTTCTTTCCTCTGTTTTTTTTCGTTCTTCTTCCCCTCTGTTTTTTTCTTTCTCCCTCTTTCGAGTCCCTTCCCTCCTGGTTTTTTTTTTGGTTCAGCGTCCTTGGCTCCCATTTATAGAGCCAAGGGCATGGCTTTTTTACAGCTCACATGGGGGGGCAGCCGGCTGGTCGGCCATGGGCACGGCTGCCGAGGTTCGGCGAGTGGTGCGCGGTGGGTGGTCGGCCATTGTGTTCGGTCGGTGGGCTCCAGGCGAGAGAGAGAGGGGCCGGCCAAAAAAATTCAAAAAAAAGCAACATTTTTTCCTTCTTCCCCGCTGCCTGTTCGGGGGGGAAGAAGAAAGATGAACAGTGTCGTTCAAAACGACACCGTTCTGCTCTTTCCCTTTTTTTTTTTTTTTTTTTTGAATGGATGAAACGGCGTCGTTTTGGATAAAACGCGCCGTTTCATTTAAATGTGGCGCCAGAACGCGCCAAAGTCCAAATCAGCCCTCAATCATCTTTTGTCCCTTCAATTGCATCCCTGCCGAATTCAAACCCCGTCCCTATATTTGGCCGCGTTTTTCACTTTGGTCCTTGGCCTCTGAATTATGCAATTGAGCCCTCAATTGACCAAATAACTTCAAATTTCTTCAATTAAGTCCCTAATTGGCCCTTAAACTTCAATATTTATGCAATTAAGCCCCTGATTTGACTTAATAAATTCCTAAAAAATATATTTTGGCCCCAGAACTTAAATTTCTTCCAATTAAAGCCCAAATTGACTTAAAAATCAATTTTTCTTGCAATCAAATCCCCTATAAAATCATTTAAAAATCCAATTAAATCCAAAAACATCCAAATTTGGGCTTTTCTCCTCAAATTTCAAATTTTCCTTCTCAACAGGGCTCTCATCCTTCAAGAATATACTGTCAAAAATCCAATCTTTGTATTTTTAACCTCCTTGACTGATTTTTCTGACCATTTGCTGAGCGCTTCTGCCTCCTGTTATTTTTCTAACCTCCTTTGGCTGTTTATTTTATTTCATTTAATTGGGGACCCAAAAATGGGTTACAACAGATGCCCCCTCTTTATAAAGCTTACGGAGCAGAGGTTCTGCGCAGTAAGTTTTATAAAGATAAACCAAAACTGAGCTCCCGAAACTGATTTAGTCGGAGCTCGATTGCTCTGAAACTTTGTCCTTACAACAATCCTCCTTAACCCAAAAACTATGATCAAAATTTAGTCATCTCGAGATCCCTTCTGGTGATCTCCTTTAACCCCAAAAACTTGGAATCTCATCTGGCGATTCCTTTACCCATAACCAAATACAAAAACACGTATGTGGTCTCATTATGACGGGTGACCTGCCCGAATGGGAAAAGGAAAGAGTGGTCTCATTATTATGGGTGACCTACCCAGGGGGAAGAATGGCCTCATTATTATGGGTGACCTACCCAGGTAAAAAAAATGAAGATTGGTCTCATTGTATGGGTGACCTACCCAGGAAAAATGATGGTCTCATTGTATGGGTGACCTACCCAAGAAAAATGATGGTCTCATTGTATGGGTGACGAACCCAAGAAAATGATGGTCTCATTGTATCGGTGACGAACCCAAGAAAAATGATGGTCTCATTGTATGGGTGACTAACCCAAGAAAAATGATGGTCTCATTGTATGGGTGACAAACCCAAGAAAAATGATGGTCTCATTGTATGGGTGACCTACCCAAGAAAAATAATGGTCTCATTGTATGGGTGACCTACCCAAGGGGAAGAATTCTTAGTAAACTCGATGCTTTTCTAAGAAATAGTTTCAATACGAGGTCCCTTCTAGCGACCTTCCTTGATGAATGTCGAAGTACGAGATCCTTTCTGGTGATCTCAAATAACTTGAAATCCCATCGGGCAATTCCTTTTACCAAAGCTAAAACATGAAGTTCCTTCTGGCGACCTTCATCGAAATACAAAATCCCTTCTTGCGATCTCCTTTATCCAAACAACTTGGAATCCCATCTGGCGATTCCTTTTATACAAAAGCTGAAATTTAAGGTCCCTTCTGGCGACCTCCATCGAAATACGAGATCCCTTCTGGCGATCTCAACAACTTGGAATCCCATTTGGCGATTCCTTTTTACCGAATGCTATCGATGTCTTTCTTCCTGCTGGCATGGTTTGAAAACCATTATCTTCTCTTCTTGTTGTTCTAGAATCAACTCAATGATTCTTTCTTCGTCCATAATCTTGTTGGAATGCGCTAAGATCTCCTTCTGTAACGATCCAAAAAAAAAAAAACATACATGCAATGATTTATGATTAGATGCAATGCATGCATTCGTACCTGGTTTTGAAACATAGGCCCCATCCTCTTCTTCTAGTTCATGAGACTCCCTCTTAACATGAACTTTACTTTTGAAGTCGTATGCTGAATTCATCTCTCGTGTTGCCTATCATATTCTTGGAGAAGAAGTTTTTGACTTTCTTCAAGTAGTCCTTTTCTCAAAATGTATGACTTGTATTTGCCTCTTTGTCATGCTTTTGTCAAATGCTTTAGCTTGATTTTCAAAACTATGGGCTTCCCACCAATTTTAAACACGTAAAACTTTTCAAAAAACAACTCGTTTTGCCCCCAGTGTAGGGGTGTGATCCTAGTCTGGGCTTTTATTCATTCAGCCAATGATAAACTTTTTTAGTGCGTGAAGGGATAATGATGATTTTTTTTTCAAAATGCACATTGTTATGGTTGATACAGACAATTACAGATGATTATAAAGTGACCCCTTAATCATTTATCCATTCATTACGCTATCAGAGGTAGGGATGTACTTTAGGGTTAGCTTTTCTTAAATTTCATATTAAACCATTTTATGATATAACCACTCAAACTTGTTCAAAAAGTGCATAATCTCATCATTTATTAAAAAAAAAAAATAGGCTCAAAGACAAACATAAAATCTGGCTGAAAACATGAGCCCTGATTGCTAAATAGAGAAAATAAAAGCAATGACAAAAGCAAATGACAAAAACATGCTAAGGCGAATAAAGTTGTTTTACATTTTGAAAACTACGAGAAGTTATTGGGTCAACCCGTTCTGGAAAGTCAACCGAGGCAATGCTTCATCTTCCTTCCCCACTTGCGTTTCCTTGTCTTCTCCTTCGATCTCGCCTTCTTCATTATTGACGATTCTTGACCAAGGTTTTCCAACCCTTTATCCCCTATTACTTTTGTCATGACCAGGCAATGGATTTGAATTGATATTGGGTGTGTCTTCAAACGACACCCATCCTATCTTGATGAGCTTCAACAACATGTTCTTGAAAGCGTAGCACGTTTCAAGACAATGTCCGGGAATACCAGCATGGTACTCGCAAGTCAACTCGGGCTTATACCAGATGGGGAATGGTGGTTGTAGTGGTAATGTAGGGATAAGAGCTATTTGTCCAATGCTCAGTAGTTTGGCATACATTTCCTTCAAAGGCATGGGTAATGGCGGTAGTTGTTCTGCAATGTACCTTGTATTTGGTCTTTGGTAGTTGTTTTGGTTGTTTGACTGGTTATTTGCTCGATTAGAGGAAAATGGTTTGTTAAAGTTTATGTGGGCAACATGAGAGGTAGGTATTTGTGGGTTGAGTGAATCCACTATATTGCCCTTGGACCCACCTTCAAAGTCATAAATGTGACCTTCCATTTTTCTTCCAATAAAACCCTTCGCCTCCAATGGCTCAACTATACGTCCAGCTTTAATCCCTTGCTCTATTCTTTCAGCTATGCGTACTGCATCGTAGAAATGCTGAGATGAGCTACCCATTAGGTGCTCATAATATGGTGTTTTAAAGGTATTGGCAAACAAGGTCACCATCTCCGTTTCTATCAAAGGGGGTTGGACATGCATTGCCTCATCCCTCCACCTTTGCGCATAGGCCCTTACCGACTCTTGGCTCCTTTTCTCCATTGACATTAGACTTGTTCGATCAGGAGCGATTTCCATGTTAAACTTGTATTGCTTAAGGAAAGCCTCCATCAAGTCTCTCCAGCTCCTGATCCTGACACTGTCTAACCTCATGTACCAGCTCAAAGCGGATCCTGTTAGGCTATCTTGAAAGAAATAGATTAGCAATTTATCGTTATGGATTACTTCCGCCATTTTGTTGCAGTAGGATCGAAGGTGAGTGTTTGGGCATTCCAAACCGGTATACTTAATGAATTCTGGTATCCGGAAATCTTTTGGCACCGCAATGTTTGGTACCAAACATACTTCGGATGCTCGTATAGGGTCAAACCAGTCATTACCCTCAACTGCCCTTAATCTTTCTTCCAAAGCAAACAGTTTGTCTTGGTCCATCAAACTAGGAGACCTATTATCCGGGATTCCCTCCGCTGTTAAGTCCATAGTGATTGGAGCGTGAGTTGGCTGAATAGGGGTGATAGGCACAAAATGTTGTTCATTGGCCGAGTTTGCCCCCTGGTTTTGAGATGCTTGAGGGATGTGAGCTACTGGCGCTCCTTCATGTTGTGCTGATGTTCCCTCCCCATTCTTAGCTCTTAAAAGCTGCTCGAGTAAGTCGATTAGCCGAGAAACTTCATTTTTTACGGACTCCAACTCGGTCTGATAATGTGACTCTAAGTGAGCTCTTTCTTCGTTCTCCATTCTAGACCGGGTGTGGTGGACTTTGGATGTGGGACCTATGTTTCACGATCTGGCGTGCGTGGAAAAATGTAAATGAATGTATGATAAAGAACAATGCATGATGCATATATGATGTGAGCTGAAAAGACCTGAAAACCAAATGCCTTATGGTTAGGTTTTGTCTTATGCAAAAATATTTTGTGGAGCATACACCCTATAGCCGGTTCTAATTCTTTTATGCTTGACGAGGGTAGGTTGGCTATTCAGTCTCTAAAAGGGTCTCTTGTTGTCCCAGTGATTGCCCTCGTGGAGGCAATATGGGGGCTTGTAGGCAATGAGATGGCACATGTACCAACTATTGCCAGTCTAAGCACTCAGCGAAGAGTTGGGGTTTACACAAACTTAAACCTTGACTAACAGTCATAAGGTAAGCTGCTAGTCCCCCACTTAACTTAAAGTTTGTGTGTGCTCTCAATAATCAAAGTATGTGATGCATGTGACAGTTCTATAAGATGTATGAGACAGTTCTACACAAATGCATGAACAATGTGTAAAAATATTTAAAGCATATAAGCAGATAACAAAAGGAAAGGCATATTAACAATAAACACACGAAAACAAAAACAAATCAGACAAAAACAAAGCTTAGTCCACAAGGTCCCCAGTGGAGTCGCCATTCTGTCGCGGGGTGCGCGACGTCGCGGCGATCGTCCACCCTCAGGGGGTGTGATGGGGGGTATATATCTAGTAAATATGGTGAGACAAGGAGTTCTTTGTCTCTTAGCAGTGAAAAATGGTGTGGGAGTCGCCACCTAGTATTTTGGTCACTAGGAACCCTAACTGGTCTCAGAGATCGGGCACGGGGACTGGTTGCGTAAAGGGAAGGTTTTAGCACCCCAAATACGCCCTACCTAAGGTAAGCTGTTTTTTTTGTTTGTCTGATAAAATCAAGGTCCCGTTGTGTTTCCTAGTTGTTGGTCCATCTATGGTTCAAGAAAAGTCCTCCTCAATAAGGAGGTCCTTATCTTATCGGGTAAAACCTAACCGTGCTAATGTCTATGACAAAAAAACATATTTAACATCAGGAAAAAGTTTTGTGTATAAATTCATAATCCCATATCTAAAAAATAAAACAAAAAGATTTTTTTAGAATTTTTGAAATATTGGCCTAGTTCTCATGGCTTGAATAAACTGGTTATTAAAGCCAAAATACATGATAATACATATATCGTTTTGAAATTTTCTTTCTTGTATGAAAAATATGATGTTGTAATATTTATATATATATATTGGAGAGACTAGGCCGTATTTTAAAACAAAACATTTTTTAATTATGTATATATTTTTTGTTTTGACGCAAATCGGGTACTTTAATACCGGGTTTGTATTCTTACGGTACAAAAGTACAACCAAATATTAATCCATTTTGGTGAAAATATGTAGAAAAATCACAAATATTTTTAAAGATATTTAGGAAATTTTTGAAAGCAAAAGACATTTTTATTTTGAAAATCTTTGATGTTTTGACGAAAACCGGGTATTTTAAAACTGAATTTTGTATTTCTATAACATAAAAATACAAACCAAAAGTGATCAAAATACAATAATAAAATTACCAAAAAAACATATATTTTTTAAATAATTTTTACAGAATTTTCTTAAATTTTTATATATATATATATATATATATATATAACAAAAATATATATAATATATAATATTAAATCGGGCTGGGCCGGCCCAACTAACTGGGTTGGGCCGGTCTCAGCCCCAAGTGCTGGGCCGATTTCGGCCCAAAATTTACTGGGCCGATTTCGGCCCAAAAAAAAACTATTACTTTCTTCTGGGCCGGAACCGGCCCAGAAGATTAGGCTGGGCCAGGACCAGCCTGGCCCAGCAACAAAGCTGGCGGGGGGAATTATTTTCCCCCCACCCTCCTGCATGCAGAACGTTATTCGTTCTGCATGCAGGAAACAAAACCAAATGCAGCAACGGAGGGGAAGAAAAATTACCTGGCGCGGAGCAGGCGGCGGCTTGCTGCGTTTCTGGCGGTGCTGTGGCGGAGGCCGGTGGCGGTGTCGTGGCTCACGGACGGCGGCTCCAGGCGGCGCTGCGGCTGTTTCCAACGGTTCGGTCCGTTTCCTCTTCTCTTCTTTTTGGTTCGTTCCTCCCTTCCTTCTCTCTCCTTCTTCTTCTCTCTTCCCTTCCCTTTCAATCTCTCCTTCTCCTGCTTCTTTTTTTTTTCTGCCTTTTTTTTCTTCTCCTCTGTTTTTCTTTCCTCTGTTTTTTTTCGTTCTTCTTCCCCTCTGTTTTTTTCTTTCTCCCTCTTTCGAGTCCCTTCCCTCCTGGTTTTTTTTTTGGTTCAGCGTCCTTGGCTCCCATTTATAGAGCCAAGGGCATGGCTTTTTTACAGCTCACATGGGGGGGCAGCCGGCTGGTCGGCCATGGGCACGGCTGCCGAGGTTCGGCGAGTGGTGCGCGGTGGGTGGTCGGCCATTGTGTTCGGTCGGTGGGCTCCAGGCGAGAGAGAGAGGGGCCGGCCAAAAAAATTCAAAAAAAAGCAACATTTTTTCCTTCTTCCCCGCTGCCTGTTCGGGGGGGAAGAAGAAAGATGAACAGTGTCGTTCAAAACGACACCGTTCTGCTCTTTCCCTTTTTTTTTTTTTTTTTTTTTTGAATGGATGAAACGGCGTCGTTTTGGATAAAACGCGCCGTTTCATTTAAATGTGGCGCCAGAACGCGCCAAAGTCCAAATCATCCCTCAATCATCTTTTGTCCCTTCAATTGCATCCCTGCCGAATTCGAACCCCGTCCCTATATTTGGCCGCGTTTTTCACTTTGGTCCTTGGCCTCTGAATTATGCAATTGAGCCCTCAATTGACCAAATAACTTCAAATTTCTTCAATTAAGTCCCTAATTGGCCCTTAAACTTCAATATTTATGCAATTAAGCCCCTGATTTGACTTAATAAATTCCTAAAAAATATATTTTGGCCCCAGAACTTAAATTTCTTCCAATTAAAGCCCAAATTGACTTAAAAATCAATTTTTCTTGCAATCAAATCCCCTATAAAATCATTTAAAAATCCAATTAAATCCAAAAACATCCAAATTTGGGCTTTTCTCCTCAAATTTCAAATTTTCCTTCTCAACAGGGCTCTCATCCTTCAAGAATATACTGTCAAAAATCCAATCTTTGTATTTTTAACCTCCTTGACTGATTTTTCTGACCATTTGCTGAGCGCTTCTGCCTCCTGTTATTTTTCTAACCTCCTTTGGCTGTTTATTTTATTTCATTTAATTGGGGACCCAAAAATGGGTTACAACAGTCACATTGATTCCATACTGGGTTATACATATATTGAAATGTATATCATTTTTTTTTCTCCTTCATAAAATTTAATTAGATTTTTATTTTAGATTCGTTGGAACAACGTTACCTGATTTTACTGACTAACACATTGTTTCAAATCAATTCTCTACTATAATAAAATTTTCAATTATAGTATTTGGTTTGAATTTATTTGATAAATAAATTAAATACACATGTTTAAATAAAATAAAATTCAATTTATTTTATTTTTTATATTATCATTGTTATTTTTATCTTATTTCTTTAAATAAAAAAATTCTATATATAGTGAAGCTAGTGCGAGCTGGGCCTTCGTTAAAACAACAATATTTTATAAAATGAACTCTTTTATATGAATCTTTTCATAATATTAATTTTGTTACGTGGAATTTCAAATAGTAGGTCTAATGATTAAACAAGTTTGTTAGAATTCTAGGGATTGGGGGAGCAGACATACAAAATTAGAACGAATTTAAAATAAAATAATAAACGAACATATATAATATATTATTTTTGGTTTGCAAAATATGTATTAACAATCCATGATGATCTGAATAGTACAATAAAAAAATTAATGTTTCCACTTTTTGGACCAAATTAATGTTAACTTTTTAAAAGTTCTAAGGATGACATGCCATTTTAAATCTTAATTAGATCCCTTGACTTCATGATTGTGAATTTGAAAATTGACATCTAGACAAAAAAAACTATTTTCTTAAATATAATTAAGAAGATATACCTGCGCTTAGCTATTGACTGGATTGCAAGGGATCGAGCTAAGATGAGCTTTGATGTGGTCAACAATATACAACAAAAACCACAATGAATTGGTGAGTTTTGATATCAATTTATAAGGTTTTATTTGTTTTTGTATTTTAAAAGTATTTTTGAAAAAATTTAAATTTTTTTAATTTTTTTATTTACTTCAAATTAATATTTTTTGATGTTTTTAAATCATTTTGATGCGCCAATTTTAAAAATAATTTAAAAAAATAAAAAAAAACCATTTTGATATATTTTTTAGAGTGTTTGTCACACATCAACACCTTCAAATATTCACATGTTTATTTCAAGTCAAAACCCTCAAAAACTCCACTAGATTTCTAACATATTAAAACCTTCAAAGACCAAGCATACCCATAACTATAGAGAGACATCAAAATACATAATTTTATTTATTCATCCACTAAAATATAAACCCAATAACCCTATTTATACCAATTCTAGATTTCCTTATAAATGAAAAGGAACCTAAGAAATAATTATAGAGTTAATATATAGGGATTCCTAAACTAAATAGAAAAAACAAAATTATAAAGGCAATATTTTATTTTTTAAAATTGCTCTTGTATCAGTATTGACGCATGTGAAATTAAAGAATAAAAGGTTTATTACAAGTTAAATTTCTTAAAAATAGAAAAAAAAAACACCTTAAGTATGAGAAGATAATCAAAATATTTAATATTTATTTATATATATCTCCACTTGCCCAAATTCTATTTCAATTATTTATATTGAAAACAAATACTAGAAAGCCCTAATAATTTGAATAAGAAAAATAAACCATAAAAGATATTCCTAGAAAATAAATCCTAGAAAAACATTATAATAAATAATAGAAAACTATCTATTTTTTTTCTAAAAACAAGCTCCTGCATCAAATCTTTTACTTTAAATTAAAAAGAAAATATTATTCTTTTTCCAAAACAAAATAGTATAAGAAAGTAGTAGAAAGAATAAATTATTTTTTATATATAAATTAAATTTGTTTTTTATATTCGAGTATCTCAAAATCTATGGTCAAGATGTATGCAATGAAACTTAATGTTCTCATAAGAACCAAAGTGCATAATATATGGTCAAGATGTATGCAGGGAGGAGGAGAAGAGAAATGGGGGCTGGAGTTTTAGTTCATTTGGATTCGTATTCAACTCGCTACTTGCATATATGACATGCGACTCGTCAAATTATGTATTTTTTCTAAATACTTTTTAGACTATGTAATTTTTTTTTAAAAAAATTATTATGCTAAATTTTAAATAAAAAAAAAACTCCTACGGAGGAATGACATTGTTACCAGAATGTCCAATCCATGTCAGTGCCGACAAGCTCCATTTTGTGGATATCCATGGTAGTCTACCTAATGTTCTTGCTGTGTCCAACAACTCTAGATCCTAAAATGGCACCTGTCAACAACGGTACAGGCCACTGTACACACGTCCACATGGCCAAGTTCAGCAGCGAAAAAAGCAAGGATCAAATAATAATGATTTTCTCAAAAAAGAACTTTTTTTGCCTCCCATCCCCCTTCTCATTTTGCTCGTATTTATACATGGCTGGCTATCTTCCAAATTCTAAGTTTTAAACAAGCAAAAGGCTGTCATGATAACTTTGATCACCAACTTCCTATGTATTTCTTCGCCTTATGTAATCTACCTATTACGTATGTATTAGGGAACTTTGATCAAACACTACGTTTTGCATGCCTTGATATAAAATCTGGATTTTTCCATTATCAGTGATATTGCGAAGTCTGTCAACTTCAACAAAAATACTGATAGACTCCCTAATTATATGCAAGGCCTTAAAAATAAATAAATAAACAAATAGGAATAGCAGAAAACAGATGGACTCTTAAATTTAATAGTTGGAAAACATGGGAGAGGGCTTCCCCTTCACATATAGTGCGCTTGCCCCATCTTTTGTTGTCCGTTTTGCATCAGTTCAAGGATCATTTTTCTTACACACAACACATGCACATATTATATATATACACCACCGTCCTACCAATGAATCACAGCTGTCCTTTGAATGTAATCTGTTTTTCTTTTTTTTTTCTAAAACATAACTTTCTCGGTGATAATCTGTTGATTTAAACCCTATATTAATTGTAGCACTGTCAATCCCACTTTTGGTTATTTAAATATTTGCATGTATGAAGCTGTTTTTTACTGGTGCGTTTCAAATCTAGGATGCGATGGTATGCTCAGTTTTGTTTATATATGTTTCTGCTTACATAATACTAATTTGTCTTCTTAACGTAAAATCTTTGTCACTGGTCTAAATTAGCTGAGTAAATGTCTGGTTTATGGATGTATTAGATTGATGTGGGCCAGGGCTTACTGCAGTCGGTTCACCTTGATTTGGATTTTTCGATATGATTTAAGAATTAGTAATATGCATGATCATGGTAACTTAACATTTAGGATGAATATCCTCCAGGTTTGATTAGGTTGGGGGGGGGGGGGTTAATTTAACGTTTTAGGCAATTTATATATATATATTTCCAGCTTTAGAATTCTTTGTTGTTCATGTTCTTATTATTTTTTAGTTTACTGCTGTGCTTAACTGTCAACTTCGCGGCCTACTTGCCTGTACGTTTCTAATTGTAATGGCTGTACCGTCCATTGATTTTAAGAATATTTTTAGGAGTGTAGGGTTGTTAAGGAGAAAGTGACATTTTGATTTTCATAGAACTTGATTTAAGACATGTTGAAATTTCTATAATATCATGCTGGGATGCTTTCGTATCTGAAGATTTTACGACGTATTGCTGGATCAGTGAATTATTCTCCTTTTGCAAGTTGAGGTTGTGGATGACTATTAAATATGTCCATACCTTTTCTGTCCTTTCTGTTTGCTCCCAGTATGAATCTTTCTTTGAGTTTGGCATCACAAAAAGCATACCCTTAGGTCTTGTAGTTCTGTAATGGCCTCCATAGTCTCTTAATTATTCGAACACTTTATCTCCTAGGATGCTGACAAGCCCACGTTCGGTCCTGCTTCCTTTCTGAAGGGCTTGCTCTGATTTCAAAGTCTGCTATATAAATTGTTTATAGAGCCTCAACTGAAAATACTTGTTCTTGATTCAGGATGAGGACCAGGAGAGGAAAGCGTGCTGAGGTATGCTTAATTGCTCCTTGACTTGGTACTGCTTGTAATTCTTCTTCTTCTTCTTCTTCTTTCTTTCTTTAGATGGCCTGCATGTTGTTTATTTTGGAGAGCTGCATTTCATTGCAGGCTTTCTGGCCTTCACTTGTGATGAAGAAATGGTTGAACATAAAGCACAAGGTTAATGATTTTAGTGAAGATGAATACACAGAAACTGAGAGTGAAGATGATGGTATGGTTTTAAAGTGTTTACTTGTGATGGTCTTTCTTAGTTATTTTCTGTGCTTGATCATGTTCTGTCAATTTTCATACAGCTCCCTCTGTTAAAGATGACAGAGTTAATGTGGATGAGGATCGAGCACATAGGATTCAGGGGAACCAATCTGTGTTTCGGAGTCAAATTTCAGGCAATAATCTGTTTTGTATCTGTTATTAAACCTGTTTTTGCATGTTCAATGCATTCAAAGCTCAAAAGCATTTGAGTCTGCTGTATGTATCGCTTAATCCTTGTGTCTGTCACCAATCCCCCTCTTCATCAAGATTGTTTCAGAGACTTGAGCTCCACAGGAGTAAGCTTTTGAGGTTTACTTACAAAAGACTAAGCTTCTCGAGGTGTTTGTAAAAGGGGTCAGAAATTTGAGCTCTGCCGGCTTGTAATTCGAAGCCTCTAGCAATCATGCAGCTCTCTTCTCCGTGATGCTGCTTTACATGTTAATATAGTTGTGTATCTTATGCTTCCTTGTGGCCTTGATGATAATGGAAAGATAGTTTTTAATTTACACAGATGCACCTTCTAAGGGCTATTCATCAGGACATAGGAGAGGGAAATCTGAAACTCTGCGTGCTCAATACATAAATACAAAGGATGTGAGGTTTGGATTTTTTATGTGCTTGTTCTTCGAATATTAGACTGAAAGTTTTTGATTCTTAAGAACACAGCTTGAACATTTTGGTTATTGCAGGGTGACAATAGGTACTTGGAATGTCGCTGGAAGGCTTCCGAACGAGGATCTTGATATTGATTGTTGGCTTTGTACAGAAGAACCAGCAGATATTTACATCATCGGGTAAGTATTTCGTTACTTCGTTTTCTTATTTTGAAGACTGGACATATTATAAGAATTTCAATGTGCGGTATATCACAACATTAATATATACATAAATTTTAATTTAAAATTTTATTTTAGGCAATATCAAAAAGTCTTACTAATCTTTGATTGTTATAAAATTTTAACCATATAGAAAACAAGGCCTCTAAAACTTCTTAGACAACTTTTATCCCGATCCAACAATTTTTTATAAAATTGTAAATTAGAAAAAATAAATCTTTTGCATAAGTTTTTCTAGGTTAAATTTTTTTTTTTCTACACTAGTCTTCTTACTATAAAGACCAAGCACCCATTTATTTTTTATATCATCATCAACAAGAAGATGTGTGATGGTTTCTCCACTAAGAGCTGGACTCTTGCTTTACAATATTTATCTAAAGTTTAAGAATATCAACACTTGCTTTACAACTTTTATTTAAAGTTTAAGAATATTAATTCTGACCCTATCAATTTTAAAATTTTCATAAGCATAAGCACATTCTTCTTTACAATGTGCTTCATCAAAAATTACTTCTCAAAGCATATTGTAACTCTGTTTGTTTTTGCGTTTTAAAAGCATTTTAAAAAAAATTAAAAATTTTTAATTTGTTTGTTTGCTTCAAATTAATATTTGTTTTGTTTTCAGATCATTTTGATGCAATGATGTCAAAAATTATTTTTTTAAAAAAATTATTTTAATGCATTTTCAAGTGAGAAATACTTTAAAAAGCAACCACAACTACACTTCCAAACACCCCCAGCTAATTTGGTTCTCTTCTCATTGACATTGCAAACCATGAACTTTGTATTTCAATCTTCTTTTTCAACATTATCTTTATCATCCTCATCAAGTTTTGATGGTTGATTCTAATCCACAAAGGAATTAGAATCATCATAACTCTCAGTTTTAACATTATATTCATCATAATCAAGAAGTTGCTTCCTATGTCTGTACCTCTGAAACAGGTTCTCAAAATTGATCATGGATTCGTGATCGCTCTTCTCATGATCTCTTGGACTTCTCAACTCCGCCAACTGACGAGTTTATTTTGCAATATGTCTCCCCATGCCTTTTATTATCAATTCATCAACACCTCTTTTCAATTCTACAATTACTTTTCTATCACAAGCTCATTTCTTTTCTGAGTTGAACCTCCTCATCCCTTCTTACCCGAACACATTATGCTTTGTAGCATCTTCTAGACATGGTTATTTAGTAGCACACAACAAGCAATAACGTGGGATCGTTGGGCTCTGTTACCAACCGATATAAATGAAAGCAACACAAAAAAAAAACATAAAAACACAAAATTTTGTCGAAAATGGATCACAAAGAAACCTAATTCAAAATTTTATTACTGTATATTTTTATTTTCAGATAATTTATTTCTATAAAAAGTTTACAACTCCTTAAACAAACCTAAAACTTCACCTAAACCAACAAGGAAACCCAAAAATAAAGAAAGAGTAATAAAGTCATAAATAAACTAGGGAAAAATCCTAAACAAAGCTGGAAAAAAAAAGTCTAAACCAATTAGAAAAAAGAATCCCAAGCTAAGTAGAAAAATATAACAAATCTTGAATAATAACTTTTAAGCATTATCAAAAGGCCTTTAAGATCTTTAATTGTTGTGAAAATATGTTTTATTAGAAACAAGACATCTAGAATCTCTTATTAAAATTTCAATAATTGTCAAATAAAAAATTATAACCAATAATATGAAGTTGTACATTAAAAAAAAATCTCTTACATCATACACCCATACCCAGCTTGTTTGTGTATGCCATCGCTTCTATATTCTCTGATCTGTTTGATTCATTGTGTATAAGATTTTGGGATCTTAAATGCCTGAGGATTTCCCCTTGTAGAGAATTAGATTTGAAGTGAAACTATTGAAGCTGTTATGTTATTATGGTCCAGTCCTCCCAGAATTTGACATTAATTCGTCAAGTATATATGCACCCTAGACTAAAAGCTGATCGGGAATCTAAGGTTTTAAGTGGATCCTCTGCCATCCAAGCAGCATTTCTGTTGTCATTTGTTTCTAGAGCATATGCATGAAAATAATTACGAAAACAAATATGGTTGTAACCCACAAAGTGTTTTTTTTTTAATTCATTATTTTTTAATATTAAAAAATAATATAAAACTATTTTTTAGATCTCTCCTACCAATTTAAATTGAGATTGTTCTTTTACACTCAGCAAGTTGATGATATCAGAGGGCCGGTTTGCACCTCTCAGCCCACACCTGATCAGTTCCTCGATCAAATTTATCCAAAAATGTCATACTAGTAATTACCAGGTCCTGGCTGCTTGAGTCCAGAACGTCCAGTTTTAGAAACAACTCCCTTAAAGCGGTCATCCACTCCTGACATATCTTGGGAGATCAAATGTGTCAATAACAAAAACCAGAATTTCATACTGAATTGGAATGTTTCGTCACCTTTAAAGAAGCAGATACTCGATTCAAACTCTATGTGCTTGCTTGTATCTCCCGACTTACCATCAAACACTAGATGGCTGCTGCCATTCTTCTCAAAATTCTATGTCCTTGCTTATATCTACTCATGTACCGTCAAATGCTAGATGACTGCTGCTAATAATCATTCTTCAAGTTTTCAACGGTTTAAATTGCTGCGTTAAGGGAATCCATTGTTAGCACACCTATGGTCTGAGAGTCATTTTATCACATGAACGAAACTCTTGGATGCGCCTGTGTGCTTTGATTCTTTATACAACAGGTAGAGATTTTAGCATTCTGTTTATTTTTACCTCGAACAGTTTCCAAGAGGTGGTCCCTTTGAATGCTGGGAATGTACTGGGAGCAGAGAGTAGCAGACCAATTCCAAAATGGGAGGCAATCATTAGAAGGACTCTGAACAAATCTCACCAAGCTGAAAGCAAACACAAATGTTTTAGTGCCCCACCCTCACCAGTATTAAGAACTTCTTCAGTTGCCGATGAACTTGCCGACGAGGTTGATTCTCTACCATTAGAGGTGATGAATGAGGAATATATTGAAGCTGCTGATGGTTGTGAATCTGACATACTTGAATTTGGCAAAGCTATTGGTATTGGAAAGAATTTACACTTGAAGAGAGTATATGGCATCGATTGTGATGGTAAGTTAGACTGGCCTGAACATTCATTGGCTGCGACCCCACAAGTTATCTCTTCCAATTCCAAGCTACGGAGAGTGTCTAGCAGTTCTGCAAGAATAGGTTTCAATTGGTCAGAGAATCCCTCATTATTTAGTCCTCAGCATATTGCATTGAACAGGAGTGGACTAAAAAGATCTCACCAGAGTTCTGGAAATTTAGGCTCAATGTGGTTGGAGCGGGAGCAGAGGCATGAGGTTCCTGAAGTCCCAGAAGTTCCTGAGGTTATTGATTCATTCTCCGAGGTCTCTGATTGGTTATCTGAAGCAGAGGATGACACTTTCTTAGAAGTACCAAGCGAACAATATTACAGTGAAATCATCAAAGATAATGATGATCCACGCCCAAAGTATGTGCGAATTGTTAGCAAGCAAATGGTAGGAATATATGTATCAATTTGGGTGCGTAAGAGATTGAGGAGGCATATAAACAACTTGGAGGTCTCTCCTGTTGGGGTAGGTCTTATGGGCTATATGGGAAACAAGGTACTTCCTGCTCTTCCATTTTTTTGTTCAGCATGATAGTTGACAAAGAAATTTCATTTCTACATGCATTATATAAAGTATTTAGACTTTTTCGTGCAGATATTTTTGTGAAACTTAAGCAGATATACACATGGACCATAAAATGGAAAGATAAATAATAAAGCAGTGTTGTAATTTTTATAACAAGATAGTTGTAAATGCAATAGTTGTGGCAGTGAAAGACATCTCTCATCATGTCATGCTATGGAGGCTGCTGTCTTAATTTTGCTAAAATATTGAATAAATGTTTTATACATTGTTACATTTTGTATTTTAAATGGGATGAGATTAGGTCCTCCATGTTGTGATATAATGCCGGTGTGATGGCTTCATGCTGAAGAATATTGCATAGAACGTAGAGAAGACAACATGTGCGTTGATCATGGTTGAACATGCTTGCCTTTGCTTTACCAGCATCTTATTAGAGGCTACTGCTGATGCAGGGATCTGTTTCTGTTAGCATGTCTGTTTTCCAGTCAAGGCTTTGCTTTGTTTGTTCCCATCTGACCTCAGGTCAGAAAGATGGGGCTGAACAAAGGCGTAATGCTGATGTCTGTGAAATTATTCGACGCACCCGTTTCTCATCTATCTTGGACACCAATCAAGCACAGACAATTCCATCCCATGAGTAAGAAACCTTCTCTAATTGAACTTCAATATTCACTATGTTTCATGACTTTGCTTCTTTATAGTATTTCCAAATGATACTGCAGCATAGAATACTGAATTGCTACAGCACCAAGCATCTGTTTGCTTATTCATCCCATGAATGAATTTGTGTAATGCATGTTTGAATGCTGTGTGTGGATACTCACAGCAGGCGGCGTCTTATCTTCTCAGGGATTATCTTTCCTAGCTTATTAAAATATGATGACGTGAGTCTTGAGCTCCATCCTCCTGCTTAATATTTTTTCATGATTTGTCTAGGGAATTAAAGTGGTTGGAGTAACCTAGGAAATCAATGTGTATGTTTTTTTTTTTTTTTTCAAATTAAGAGCGATGTCATTGAGAAAACCTAGTTCCAGGAGATTAATAACTGAACTAAACAAGAATGCTGTTCCTTGCACATTTCTCATCCAATACAGGTATAAGCAACGTGCTATTCTTGCTCTTTTTCCTATCCTTTTGTATGTACAACGACATTTACTTGCCAGAATAAAAATGCACATTGGTTGTTTCAGCGTAAACTTTCCAATAATCATGATGTGATGACAAAGATGTTTTGATTTATCATCATGGCTGGATGTGTTATTAGTAACTTTAAATATTCCTTTTCCTCATGTGATTGTCATTGAAATTTACAATCGGATGCTTCTGCACACAGTCAGATATTCTGGTTTGGAGATTTGAATTATCGTCTCAATATGTTGGACACAGAAGTCAGGAAACTTGTTGCTATGAAGCAATGGGATGAACTCATCAATAGTGATCAGGTGAGACTCATAAACGATCAAATTTTCTCCTGATAAGCATGTTGTACTAGCTAGGAGCCCAGGACAGATTATCTAGATATAACGTGGATCACACAGAACATATAGCTTTCATCCTTGCTATAACAACGAAAAAAATCACCAAATCATAGGAGGAAACTATTGCTTCAGGAACTCCTGGATCTTTAACCATGAATGTTCTAATAGAAGTACAATAAAAGGGCTTATCTTTGAAGGAGACCTGTGTAGTATTTTAGTTGGTAATTAAGTATTCTGGATAGATTTTTACCAACTGTGATCAAACATGTTAGAAATAACTTCTTCACACATTGATTTGTCCTTCAGAAGTAATAGCTTTCTCATACGTGAGTAGTGTAATGACTTGCCCTTTCTGCAAATAATGCTCTCCATTTTCTTCTAAGCATCGTCTTGCTTGTTTTCTGGAGGAGCTGTTAACAGATTCATCTTGTGTGGCAGCTAAGCAAAGAACTCTGCGGTGGGCGTGTATTTGAAGGATGGAAAGAGGGAGCGATAAACTTTCCGCCAACTTACAAATATGAAATAAACTCTGATACATATGTTGGGGAGAACCCCAAAGAAGGGGAGAAGAAGAGATCTCCGGCATGGTATGTACAGGTTATATGGAAATAACAGTTTGCCTCTTTTTCTTTTCTTTTCTTTTCTTTAACCACAGTTAGGAAAAAGAGATTGGTAGGAAGAAATCCAAGATTTCTGGTAAAAGTCAGCTCTTGTTCTCGTAGTTTGGATGTTAGAGAAGTAAATCATAGAATCGAACATTTGAATGGTCGTGGTCACCTAATTATGTACTTGGCATCATATGCAGGTGTGATCGAATACTTTGGTTAGGAAAAGGTATAAAACAACTTTCTTACAAGCGGTCAGAATTAAGGCTCTCAGATCATCGACCAGTCAGTTCAATGTTCTTAGTTGAAGTTGAAGTCTTGGATCATCGGAAGCTGAAGAAAGCTCTCAATGTCAATAGTGCGGCAGTGCATCCTGAGATTTTCCTCGACTGATGTGGGAATTAGAACTTTAGCAGATAAAAGGTAAAAATCTAGACTGATTTGTAGGTTAGATTGGACTACATGAAGACTTATTAACGACCAGGTGGTGAATGCAACAATCTAGGCTCAAATAAAGTTAGCTACCTTATACACAAAATATGAATTTGGGGTCACAATTGGTACTAAATGCAGGCCTAACCATGGATCTTGCTGGTTTTTCGTTTTCCTTCGAGGGTATGCTGATTTTGTTGTCATATTCTTTGAAGCAGGGAATCGCTGATCACTCTAACAAGCTGAAGATAGAAATACTCTTCCATTTCCTTGGACATAGGCCTATTTTATATATGCAAGAAACACAAGCTTTTTTTTGAATTTTTTGGAGATGAAGGCAGGAATAGGGAGTCATTTGTTATGAATTTTAGTTGTAACAGACGTAGCATTGTGTCTCTCGCTTCTTTGGAATTAAACCTTCAAAATATATGTTCTTTGTATGGTTCATTGGTATTGTATAGTAACTTTAATAACCAGGCGTTCTCTGCACATAGAAATTTTGGAGTCACGGTCTGTGGACAACTAAAATTTCTGTGATTAATACATGACAAAAGTTGTTATCGCAATTTTTTTATTTTTTATTTTTTTCTTCATATGTTTCTCTCTTCCTTTCTATTTTATTTTGATGGCATGTTGAAGATTGCTTCATGATTGCTACAAGTCCACGTTACATTTTTTTTATTAGCTTTAGATTTTATGTTTCCAGCAAATAAAGTTGGCATATTCTTTAGGAGTTGGTAGTAGATCATAGCATGATTTGTGGTTTAGTTAGCAGAACCTAACGTAAACTCATGGCGTAGATTTGAAGTCATTGATAGGATATTTAAGTATCTATTAGAAGAAGCATGCCCCCTCACTGTGTGCAGATCTGAAAGCTCTAGACAAAACTATAAATGGAACCTTTTAAAATATTCAAGAAATATTTTTTTATTTTTTATGAATGTCTGGCAAGTAGACTTTGCGCAATTTTCATTCCATACTGGGGATCTTCTGTTAAGTAAAGAAAATCTTATACCTGACTTATTTTTGTAGCTTTTTATTGAATAGAAGAAGCCTTGGACCATTGTCCAAATGACCTTAGCTTAAACCTGCTCTAACAGTATCATGTGCTGATATTTTAGCCATTGCTGCTGGTGATGCTGCTGCAGCGATATATATAATGGTGAGAAAGAAGGTCATTCGTATGTCACAATTAATTCCTCGTTGACATTAATTTGTTGAGATAAACTAATTTCTTAATACAATTGATAATTGCTCATGTCTTTCAGCTTGGTAGAGAGGTGGCCCAAGTCGGGAAGTTCATCGAGGCAGAAAGGACTCCCTGAAGTCAAGTTCTGACCGCGCCGATCAGTTTATCCCTGCACCAAATCCCACTTTGGAGACTCTAATTGCCAATTTTAAGCAACAGGGTCTGGACATAGGAGACTTGGTTGCTTTATCAGGTAAGATTCTGACAAACCTTTAAAGAATTATTTTTATAGTATTTTTCTTAACAGTACGGTCACTGGATTAGGTTAAAACATGGGCTAAGCTCAATCAGTTACCGACCACTTCAAGATTAAGTGTTGAACTACTTAAACCCAGACAACTAAGACCAAACAGGAAAAAAAACCACATCGGATCCAGGAGCATGTAAGTCCAGACCATATTCCTAGCAAAGGACAGAGGCTGACCAGGAAAAGAAGAAGAAAAGAAAAACGAACAAAATGCACAAGGATAATATATACCACTAGAATTCAATCAAGCCCTTAATAATTTTTGTATGATTTCCAAGAGTAAATATTTTTTTTCCTAAAATTATATAAATACCAGTAAAAACATAGGATGGTGACAATTGCTTGATACCCCATTATTTAACAAGTCGTGGGGTTCCGAGTATTTGTTAGTTAAAGTGTTTATCCTTTTAATATTTTGTGTTTTAGGGTTTTTTTGTTTTTTATTTAATTTTTTTTACTTTAAAAAATGCAAAATAATAATGTGTTTTGGGGTTTGTTTTTATTTTCTTGTTATTTCTTTTTTCTACATGGAAAGAGATTGGAAGAACGAGTGCAAAGAATTCATGAAGAATTCCAAGAATAGCTAGAACAAAGACATGAGGATTCCTTGTAGAATCAGAAACAATGGGAGGAACAGTTCAAGAATGAATAATTCAAAACACATTTGGATTCAATAATGACTGCACTGCAAACCATGGTGTAAAACCCTGAGAAAGAAGAAATGAGGAATCATAACTCTAATGGAAGAATCGGTCCTTCCATGGAGTGTAAAGAATAGCGTTGTAGATATCTTGTGGTGCGTAAAGTTGTATGTATCTCATAATGAGTGAGGCAATAATGGAGATTGATCTTGTAGAAAATGAAGAAAAAATAAATAGAATTGATAGGAAAAAAAAATTGGTGGGTCGAGTCGGATATCATGCTGGAGTGTTTGGCTGTTTGGGGGCTGGCTCAAATGTCCTAGACTTCCGAGCCCAAACGGCTAGGTAATTTTATTGTAAAGCCCATTCTAGATCTATGAAACAACTTCATCTTTGTTATGGATTTTGCATCTAAATCTAGGATTTTATGTCTCCGCAAGTCCTGCAATGAAAGAGATTTGTTGAGTTTAGTTTACCAAATTCCAAGAAGCAGAAAAGGTTGAGGATGATGGCTAATTTTCTCAAGTGCAAAAGCAAACAAATTAGTTTGATTTAGGGTTTTAGTTTTCCAACAAGGAAGAAGAACAAGTTATAATTATATTTTTGTTAAGGAATTTGAATGTGATTTTTGTGAATTGATTAAAAACACCTTCTATCTTTTGTTTGAAACAATGAAGAGACAAAGAAGAAGAAGAAGGAAGAAAAGAAAGGGCAAGAGATTGATTAAAACAAACATATAAAATCATACTAGAAACAGACCCAAACAAGGTGGCAAAGAAGGGCATCAGTGTTCAAGGTGTTGAAGCATCAACGAAATTCAGATGCAAATTACCCATTAAAACACAAGATTCATCATCTGCCCGATTCAACAGAGCATCGTAAAAATTAAGAGATTGATAGCGATCAAAGAGATCAAGAAAAAAAAACGAGTTAAAGAAAAGGGCATCAGGTCTCCAAGGTGATAGAGCATCAACAAAAATTCAGACGCAAATTACCCATTAAAAAATGAGATTCATCATACGCCCCAAGAAATAAAACCCTGCTATACAAGCAAACAAAGACTAAACAAGACTTCCAAGATAGAAAGCGATCAGAACCTGTCGGGATTCACGGTAACATCACACAGTTACTTAGTCAGTGGATTGACAGACATGAACTTCTATCGTCACCTCGCTTTCTATCATCAACAAACCAAACACACACACACATATACACACACAAAAGGGTAAGCTCAGAACTTCTTAGAGGGTTGTGTAACCGTCAAAGACGACCTCATCTGAGACCGTCTCTGGAACACAGAATTTCATCACAGCATAAGTTTTAAAATTAAAACATAACGTAAGAGTAGAGAAACGCAAATCTCTCGGGAAAAAAATCTGCAAAGAAACTAAGAAAAGAGTTAATGAGAGGGTTAGTACAGAGGGAAATAGGCGACGGGGGGCAGTGGGATTTGGAGGTGGGATAGTAAGGATATTTATAGATACACCAAACGGCGGAAGAAGCAGAAAAGAAAACAAGGCTAAACCCTAATTTATCACGTCACGTGAAAACACGTGACTAAATTGTATGTATATTCACCCAATAAAACCGGTAAAAAAGCAAGAAAAAGGATTAAAAAAAAATCTATTTGTTTATATCGATGATAGAATAGGGATGATCAAACAGAGAATTTAAAGAAAAAAAATGGAAATGGAAAAACGAAATTTGGAATTTTTTTATATTTTTTATTTATAAAACTAAAAAATTACTTTGAAAACACATCTTAAAGGTTTTTTTTTAATAGTTTTTAGTATAAGTTTTTCATTGTTTTCAAATGAAAAAAAAAAACATGAAAATTATAATTTTTCTCTTTTATGGTATTAGAGACTTTATTTAATCAGCCTTTGCTCCATCACTAACAACCTGAATCGTGTCTCTTTGCCCAAGCCTTATTTAACTATAGCAGTTCGTTGTAGAGTTAATTTTGAGTTTACCTATAGTTTAACTTATTAGTTTTTAGGTTTGTTTTTTAATAATTATGAGTTTAATTTTTTAAGATTATTAAAAATTTATATAATTATTAACTTCAGGACCTATAAAATTAGTTGAGATACATTCAAGCTATTTAAAATACCCACATTAATCTAAAAAAAATATTAAATTTACCTATATTATGGGAAGTATACAACGGATGAATTAATAGCAGCCCAGACAATGTTGAACTCACTTACATGGAACCCTGTAATGGCTTCAAACAATGTGAAAAGACTTCAATGCTCTTGGTAAACGGCGTTAATTTTTTTTTTTTGTGAAAAGGCAAAACCGTCAAACAATATCTTTGAATATAAAGCTCCAATGTTCTTCCAACACCAATAAGGTTCTTTTAATGTAATTTTTACAAAAAAAAAAATATCAGGATCAAATTCAATTTTATATATGCAAATCTCATCAAATAATAAAAACTCAATTAGATATGTATAACCTATCGTATAATAAGGATTAAAATATATTAAATGCTGCATACAAAGAACATCCATGAACAGTGTTCATCATTTTGTTCCCGGTCCTCAATTTTGCATATAAAGAACATCCATGAAGCTAGAAGCAAAGAACAGGCTTGGTTGCTTATCTAAAAATTTCTTTGTAGAAGCCCCGGGAATTATCCATTCTTTCTATAAAATCACAGCTGACACGAACAAGGCTCTTAAAGACCAGAGATGCAAGCCAACAATTTCTACTTTCACACATTCATACAAAGAGTGCAAGTAGTATCCAAATCAATGATAGAAGGCTAAAAACAGGAATTGGGTAAAATCTTTGTATTATTAATGAGACTGCTGTAGAGGTTCATTTGTAAGACAATTGAAATTTTGCCTGCAAATATTATAAATACCCGAAGCCAAGTCAAGGACAAGTCCCTGGCGTAGAATATAGAAGCAGACAATAGCAGATAGCAATATTCAACGATCCAGCCTACTAGGAATCGAACAAAAGAAACATGTTACTGGGTGGGGGAGAAGATGAAGAAGCCCCAGGTATTGATTTTCTTCTACTTTGAGATATTTAAACCTACAATCTCTGCCTCCGCCATCTGGCTAGGGAATCCATGTGTGAACTAAAGGGATCTACCGCCATTGGATATTTCCTATGTTATTGAAAAATGCTACTTACGGAACAGTCATCATGAACACGCCAAATTGTCTCGCCCAACAGATTTGCGACAGAAAGCACAGTCAACTGGGGAAAGTAGTTCTTCTCTGCCACTGGAATTGTGTTTGTAATGATAACCTCTTGAAATAGGCCACTGGACAACCTCTCAATTGCAGGAGGGCTTCCCAGAAAAAGGGTAAAAATGTAAACAATGACAAGAATAAAATGGTTAATGTAGATTGAGAGTTGAAGTTACAAGTTTCCAAGAGAAAGTCTAAAGCTCTTGAACTAACAATTACTTATCTCGATTCTATATTATCATAAATTTGTATGCCTAGGCAGAAAATGCTTATTCAGTGGATATCCAACACTCTAACAAGAGAACCGCAACTATGATCCATACAGGAAACCACGTTGTAAAATCTTTCTGTGATTTATTTTTTAAATACAGGATGCTAAGTCCATAAAAATTCAGAACTCTGAACTGAAAAATCAAAAAGTTATATTGCAGGTTGACAGCTTGAAAAAAAAATGCTATTAGGAACACAGAAAAGGAAGAAGGACAAAACCACTGCTGTCTTTAACATTTCACTTTGGACATTGAACTATCAGTACCTCCTATCTAGTGGATCTTGAAAACATGTTTTTACTTGATAAATGATTAAAATTTATGTTGATGATATGTAAAAGAATCTCCAGCTAATCCAAGAAATCAATTCAATTATACATGGGAAAAGTAGAAATTATTTATACACACATCAAAAAAGTTAATCAGATATTGTAAATGAACTGAGTACCTAAAAACAGCATGAGTACAGCATGCATAAACTTCCCTGGCCCCCTCTTCATGTAAAAGAGCTGCTCCTTTTGCAATTGTACCTACAGTGCACAACCGATTTTTTGGTCATATATTAATAAATTATAAAAGGAATTGGATATAATCATCTAACAAAAACTCTTTTTGAAAAGTCAACAAATCATCTGCCAAGTAAAATTTCAATTTTCCCTTGTCTTGGATTAGAATTTGAAATCAAGATTGCTCACCAGCAGTGTCAATCATGTCATCCACCATAACTGCAACCTTTCCTTTTACATCACCAATAAGGTTCATAACCTGCAGTATCAGATTAGGCATAGTCTTGAGATTCCGAAGTAGATAATAAACCAAAAAAAAAACATCTACAATACAGCAAACTGAATATCTGCTTATATGAAAAGGCAAAGTAACAGAATTCATACATAATCTTTCAAGTGAGATAACAAAGTTAAAAACATCATTTGGATGTGTAAAAAAGCAAACAGCTTACCTGATAACGTAGTGCAGTCATCAAGTTATAAATACAGAAAATACTGTCAGCTCAGCAGTGATGTGGTTAGGAGATTACCTCAGCAACATTGTGTCCATGACGCCTTTTATCCACTATAGCTAAAGGAGCATCTGACAGTTTTTTGGCAAAAGCCCGTGCTCTTGCAACTCCACCAACATCAGGTGAAACCACTACCAAATCACTAAAACAAATTGTCTTGCTTGCAAGATAATCAAGAATCACAGGCTAGAATCACAAAAGCAACATAAAAGAAATCAGTAAAAATCTGGATGAGTAATGATCAACAACTAAAACCTGCAGAGTAATTACCTGGCCATACACATGGTCCACGGGAATATCAAAGTAACCCATAGACTGTCCAGAATGAAGATCACAGGCAAGAATGCGGTTTGCACCTGCTTCTGTGATAAGGTTTGCGACAAGTTTGGCTGCAATGGATTCACGACCCTGAGTCTGCAAATAAAATGAAAGAAAACAGTAAATATACACAACAGGAGAAGATCATAGTTTAATATCTTAAACAGTCATGATAAAACAATTAAAGGCGCCAATCATACCAAAACCTGCCTACAACCACATCAAACCGTATTGAAATAGAGCACAAACATGAAACAGATGTTAAAAGCTAGACTGATCCTTGACATAATGATTTTCCATTCTATATGCCAGACAACTTATCTAGCATCAATCTTTTCTTCTGGAAGAAAAGGATATTGAAATACTTGTTCATCTAATTTGGTTGATGCATGACTGGTGCAAGCACTTAAATAGACGCCCAGCAAATATTTAATTTCCATGACCAAGCTTTTGCAGGAATTCCCCAGTAATAGTTGTAAATATTACTCTTTAGGTAAACCCAGCCATAAAACTTGCCTTTCGATCAGCTCTGGCATATCCAAAGTATGGGATCACAGCAGTGATGTTCTTGGCTGATGCTCTCCGACAAGCATCTATCATGATCAGAAGTTCCATGAGATTCTCATTTGCCTGAGGACAGGTGGGCTGCAGTAGAAAAACATCGCATCCTCTAACACTCTCTTGCAACTGAACGTATATTTCACCATCAGCAAATCGCTTTATGTTGATCTTTCCCAGTTCTAGGCCCATATACCAAGCAACTTCCTAGGGATGAAAGAGGAACGTTAACAGATAGCAAAATTCCAATCATATAGAAAACCACGTTAGTTCAGAAATATAGTTTATGAGTTTGTCAGAGTATTTAACTAGAACGGTGCATGAAATACCACCAAAAACAATCCCAATTTGATGCTGGAGAATAAGCTTTTCATCAAAGGCAACGAGGAAAATGACAGCTTCACACATGAGGAACTAAATCAAATGAATATCTTACAAGATTTCAGCATGAGGAGCAAAGTCCATTTGAGTTTATAACATGATGAGATTTTTGTACAAGCTAAAGTCTTAATATTCCAGCAGTTGAATTTATCACACGAGGAGCAAAATCAAGATGATAGAGCAATATAAACATAACTCGTTTGTATACAACTATCAAGAACTAAATACTTACCTGAGATAGAGCAGGATTTGCTGTGCCAGAAAACAATTTCAGCCTGGTATCATTTCTGTTAACAGTTTTATCCACTCGGGCAGATTCCAAGAACTTGGGCAAGGTCTGGTTGTTAAGGACAGGAATAGTAGGCTTCCCGTTTCCAAAATTCAATGGTTCAGAAATATCGCATTTCTGGCACAATAAATAACTTGGAATCAGTAAGCAACAAACACAACTCCGTTTTCTTCTTCCACAAAGACACTATACATGCACAGCTACCACCATAACACAGAATTTACTTCCCATCCCCTGGCGCTCCGTTTGCAGTAAGAAAAAAAGCAAAAAGAAATGAATTTGAGTTTAATGTAGCTAAAAATTTATCCTTTATCCATTTTATATATATATATATATATGCGCAACCGATTTTTATAACTTTCGACACCAAAACAAAATAAAGTAAAATTCACGAATACAATCATAATCAAACATATTCATCAAAACCATCCTCAAATGCTTCGAGGAAATCAGGTTTGTTCTATTAAGAACCCAAATTCAATTATTAAATAAGGAAAAAGAAACAAGTGAAAAAATTTTAAAAAAAACGTGGAAACACAAATAAAATAGTATTAAAAACAACATATCATTATCAATTTCAATAGAATGTCTCTAACTTTGTGTGCGTGTCTGTGTCTCATTAGTTTTACCAAGCACGCAACAAGCTTTGAGCCTACGAATAAAAAAAAGGCTTAAAACAGGAAAACAAAAGAAAGATTATTATTATTATTACTTGATTCTATTCTAGCTTACAATGGTGTTTGTAGAGGAAATTCGGGTGCGAGCGCCATTGAAACTCAAACTTGTCTGTCTAGAACAGCAACGAGACAACGACGAAGAGGGCTTCAAAAACGACGCCGTTCGTGAAGGAGACGATTGCATGCCCAATGAAGAAGCCATTTTTTTTTCCTTTCTCAAAATTTAGGGTTGAGGATTGGCTTAACTTTTGTTTATTACTAAATAATTTGAGTAGACAAGACTAATGCCAAACACACGATGAGGGAGAGAGAAAGACGAAAGAAATCTAAAGAGGAGGAGACGGTGGAGGTGTTTCTTTCTCACCTTTCACCCTCCTGTGTTCTCTTTACCTCCTTTAGGATTTGCTTTGTTTTTATAGTAGACCTACTGCTAAGTACTACTTAGAGGAGAATTGGAGTTTTGTTGTGTTTTAAAAATATTTTTTTATATAGAAGATTTTAAAATAATTTTATTTTTAAAATAAAATATATTTTTTATATTAGTATAATTTAAAAATATTAATTTTTGAAAAAAAATCACAGCTCTAGTGCCAAATAAACCCTTTAAAAAACATTCAACATGAAAAAAAAATTAATAATTTTAATATCTTAATATTAAAAATAAAAAATATTATTATCAAATAAAAAATATTTTAAAAATAATATAATCAGTATAATAACAGGAAAAAATAATAAATTATTGTCAAGTAAATAATAGCAGCCAAAGATCACAAATTCACAACTCACTTAATTAGCATGTCATTCTTGTAATTAATATTTTTTTTAATTTAAATTCTAGTATTTAGAAATTTACTGGACTTTGATAAAACCGGGTAAATTTACTAAAAGATAAAATTTTCTCAACAATAATATAGTCTATTTACAAAACTCAAAATCTTATTTTAAAAAAATAATCATCAAACCGGTTGAACCAGATGTTTTTGTAATTAATTAGTCCTTAATCTGTTATTAGTAGAAAGAAGTGATTAAAATTAAGTGATTAGGATTCGTTAGGTTGCCGAATTAGGATCGAGTGATTTGGGTTTGTTAGAGTCAGAAAGAATGGGAAAAAGGGTTGATTGATGCTACTTCTAGTGTTATACTGCCGCCACGTGTGTGGGGACCAAATCCAAGTGGCAGCTCTAGGGATTCTCTACTCTACTCTACTAACGTGTGTGAGCGCTTGCTTTGGTCGGTTGGAATACGAGGCAGCGAGCACTTTTGGGATTCTTTTCTATTTCTTTGACTTGTGGAAAATATTCGCAAATTCTTCCCTCGTGGGTTCAATAATTGGATGCCCTTGCAGGCTCCATACGCAATTCAATCCCACGATATTTAAATATCAATTATTATATTTTAAATAAGATTAAATGTTTAAAAATTATATATATAAAAAAACACACGCACGCACAAAGCGAAGACAGCCCCAGGACTCATCGGGAGGCGCATGTTTTTCCAGCCGCATGGCTCCTTATGATGATGATCTCCTGGGATGCATACATGGATTTTGGCCTGTATTGTCGCATTAAAAACAAGGAAGCATGAAGACAGAAGGATTGCTTCAAGTGCCATGCTACTAGCAGTCTGCACTCCTCTGCTTGGAAGGGAGAGCAAAATCAACCGCGACAAAATAGACGTCCTGCTAGAACTTTCAAGGAAAAATCATGCAGGCTATAGGATATTTTTTTGAGTCAAAAGCGTGCTTCATGTGCTTGGGGTTGACTTGATGACTCAGATTCCTAGAGATTCCTGAGAGAGAGAGAGATGATGCTACCGGTTGTATACATTCAGAGCAGTCATCGGTTAAGCATAGCAGTAAATGGTCTATTCAGCTGATCAGTACTGTAAAATTTGGTCATTGTTCTTGATCGTAGAGGCTATTGCCAGAAGGTTCCTTGGGAGCTTTGTCAGCTTGGCCTAAATTAGAGAAAGAGGGCTGCATGCATATGTCAATGGTTAATCTTTCTTTTTGCAAATTATGTTACAGGTATTTAAATCTTTAGCTCAAGTCTGTTTCAGTGTTTCCACTCTTTCCCATACAAGGCCACCAAAAACGCTTTATAAAAATGTCCTGAAATTCGAACGTCAGCAGCAAAATACAGATTGAGTTACAGTCTCTTAAAGTTCATCCTAAACCTTTTCTCTGTTTCCATGAAGCAGAATTCTGAAAATGCTAAGCAGAGTCAAGTGCCAAGGACCCTTCTCATCCCCTCAACATTTTTCGAGTGCTTGTGCACACAAGCAATCCTATACGTTTTTCCTTTGCACCCATTTCCTCTCAGCGCAGAGAGCCTAAAGATGCAGTATTTGGCTTGTCTAGAAAAGCTTGTTCCGCCAATGCTCACATATAATTCCTACCAAAAACACACTAATGATCAGAGATTAAAATCCCATTACATCTTCTTCTTCATAATCACATAGCTTAATACAAATTCACTATACTATCAGTTTTTTAATAAATAGTCCTATATGAACATAACCAAAAACTGACTGTTTAATACAAAACTGAACAAACCCACTTGGCCAACGTTCATCAACATCATTTTATTTCCACATCCTATCTCAAAATCAAACCCCGTGACTTCTAACACACTAACACGGAGAAGATGAAGAGTGCAAAAGATGCAAGAAGAAGATAATTAAAAAAAAATACAATAAGCATGAAGTATCTTAATGAGCATGTAGGAAGGGAGGTACATGGGAAGGAAGGGTTGTTGAATGAGGTGAAGGAGATTGGAGGTGGATTGTACAGCATGAGAAATTTGATCAGCCACTATTGATTTTGCTGTGCCTTCTCTTGCACTTGCACTTCCAGCTGATGATGTTGATCTTGCCATTGCTCTCTCCATTTACTTTGCTTGTACTCCAGTAACAGACATCACATGAGATGTCTCTGATCACTGATCACTGATCATCAACCAATGCCAATGGACATAGCATTCATTCTTTATTTCTTGATTTATTGTCTTTTTTTATATATGTATAGTACAAAGTTTTGGGCTTTTTACTAAACTATCCTCTGCTTACCTGCAGTCTCCTTCCTAGGTAAGGTAAACTCTCGAATCCCCAGCATTGGGGACCAGACCAGACAAGACCAGGTCTAGGATAAGAGCAGAAATGTCATGATCCATGCACCACTGTAGCAGCAACCTTATATTACAATTCTAATATTCTCTAATATTTCCATTCATTTATGAAATGATAACATATTCCAAAACAAAATGCAATTGGATGGCCTAGAGGTTTTGGGTTTCTAGATTGTTTAATGTTAACAACCAAGTGGATTGGCTTGCAATAAAATTATGATCTAGACAGCAGTAACGTACAACAAGTCTCTAACGAGTGCCGAGCACTATAATCTTAATCGAACTGTCAATGTTCAAGCAATATAGCATGGAATATGGATATTGATTGAGCTGCCGAAAAACTCAATGAGGATTGGCCTTTTCATGATGGGCTGATGAACAAAAAGGTTGGATTGGCTAGAAATATCAGACATCGATGCCATTGTTCTACACTGCCATATATTACGCACCTCAACCCCGTTCCAGGCACCCCAAACGAAGCGCAAAACCTGTTATAGGTAACGCATGACTCCCTACGGAGGAGTTAAAATGGTGGTTCAAGTTCCATCATTTGATTCCTGTTAGTTTAAGGCCACCGAGGTTGAATAATTCGTTCATTAGAAATGCCTTCTGCTAATGAAAACATCACATGCAACATAGCTATGCATATCTTCATTTTGAAGCTATTAAAATCTACCAAAGCTTTTATGGTAGAAAAGGCCTTCCAAGTCCAAAATCATCTTCTCCCTACAAAATCAGCACACACGTCTTGCTATAGTTCAAGAACTATACAGCAGATGCAGTGGATTTATATTGGTCTCCGCCAACTGATTGGCTTGGTCATTCAACGTCAGGGCATCTCCTGTGGAGTGAGTGGCTTATTAATGGTATTCACAAATCCCTGTAGACACAGAAAGACGTTTTGTAGGACACCTTCATCTTGCCAATTGACCGATTAGGTGAAAGTCGTGCCCGGTATTGTTATCCTATTCCCTCCAAATCCAGTTGTTATGGGTAACTGTGCTTTCACAAGAGCTAGTCCAGCACCTTATATCAACGCCCCAGCCAGCAATTCATTTTCACCAGGGCATAAGAGCTTTGAAAAGAAAACTAGGGAACCTTGAAGATCAATATTTAGCTGAATGACTTCCAATATGCAAGGGTAATCATAAAACGCATGAGTGCACATAATCCAAATAAGTCTCACCATTTTACTTGGTAAAGCTCAGTCAAAATGAATACATGCTGATTTTGGAAGAGCAATAATACCGTGCACACTGAAAGAACCTGCCAATCTAAGTACACCGGAGCAACTGGATCCACACATCCTATGGTGATCTCATGCAAATTCTCTTAACAACCAAGAACATGAAACCTCTTCTGACCAACACAACGTAAGAAACAGAGCTTGGGATTGATTTTGTGGCAAATGAATTTGAAATATTAACATCTCAGCTTGTAAAAAACATCTGGTTTTAATGGAAGGTAGGTAAGTCCATTACCAGGCTCTTTAGACCACTTGTGCTCAGAGATCAAGCAAGGATTCAAAATCAGTTATCTTCACCATGACAGACCATGAAAAGAGAGATAGCTATAGCAATGACGTTTTCTTCCCAGATGTAAACACTTGTTACTTTACTTATCAACAAATAAATTTCGAGTAAATAATCTCAAAATCACATGATATTTAGGAGTTGTTGTTAAGTGATGATCAAGACACCTTTACATCCTCTAGGTTAATAGCTAATCAGTTTTTTGCACATACTCCTAACTTACTAGACACAAACCTGATATCATTCAAATAATAGCAAACCATCTACTGATATAAACCATTGGAGAAAAAGAAAAGCAAAAACAAGGAAACGAGGAGCTAACACATACAAGACAACCCTGATATCTTCTGAAGAAAGTATAAATTTCTAATACATCATCCACTTTCCAGCAAAACCTGTAAGCATTGCTAAAGTGGTGAGAACTTAATCAGATATTTCATAATTTGATTAACAAATATCAGTCAATAAGCTCCATTATTCACATGTAACTAACATACAGCTACACACAGATTGGAATAAATTGTTCGCACACACTGCTACCTTTTCTTTCCTTGAAATGAAGTTTTTTAGCCTACACTTCAGCAGATAAATAAACATCTGGCCATTTTAGGTGTCATATAATAGGTTATTCTATATACTGAAAAACAAACTGAAATTTCATCAAAAACCAGTTAAAAATATGTTAACTCTATTGGAAGTACCAAACGCAGATCTAAAAATTTAGCACTTGAAAGGACGAAAATAGCTCAAAGGGCTACCAAAATAAAGCAATCATAAATGCAGAAGTTTATTTGAATTTCTTGATCATTTGAACCTTTTTGTGTTCGAAGAAATACAAATATTTATCATCAATCCCTACTTTTAACATAATGGGTTGGCAATGATTTCAAACCAAAACCCTAAACTACTATAATAAAGCCCGCTATACCACCCATTTTAAATCCTTGCCGCAAGCTGGTCGTGGCATAGTTTACATAAAACTGAAAGCTCAATTAATATATACATTCAAGTACAAACTAGAGGTCATACATTGTAGGCATTTCAAACCTGGTTAAGAGGAAGCAGCTTTAATAGCTTTTTGCAACTCACTTTCCAAGTCAGTCACCTTCTTTGCAGGCTTCTTCAATTCTTCTCTTTGCCCATTTCCTTCTCCATTATTTTTGTTGCTCCTCCACTGCTCAAACCCACCAAGATTACCACTTGAAGCTGGCACCACTCTCTTAACAAAACCATTGATCTCTTTGCGCGAATTCCTCGCCAAAATTCCCAGTCTCATATTCTCTAAATAGTGCTTCATCTCCCTATTCTCAGCCTCTAACACCTCCAAATCCCTTTTCATCCAAAAGCACATTCCTTTCAACAACTCTAAATCTCCCGAATTACTCTCATTGCCTTTTTCCTTCTTTACTTCCTTTAACTCCTCAACCCTCTCAATCCCAATCTTATTCACTATCAAGTAGGGCATTTTTATTCCCAACTCACCAGGAAAATTCACAGCCCACCTCAAATTCATCGATACCCTTTTAGTTAATGGCAACGCTGTTTTTGCCTTTACACCAACTCCACTAAAAAACCCTCTCTTCTTTCCATATTTCCACACCAATTGCCTCTCCGGAGAAAACCCAATTCCATAAGCATCATCAATGTAATTATGATTCACAAACCCCTCTTTCCCTTTACCATTACATGGCTCTAATTTCAATTCTTGCCAACCTGATGACCCCTCTGAGGCAAACCCATTTCCAGGTTCATATTTTAAAGGTGACCCAGATTCCAAATGGGGCCTATTTGTGGTTTGGGACCCACAATTAAGATCATAGTTAGGGTTTGAAGATGGAGCGGTGGTTCTTTTGTGGAGTGAGAAATGGCCGAATTGTGGCTTGAAATGGAGAGAGAAAGAAGGTAAAATCAAGTTGGAGCTGGAATTGGGTAGAGAAAAATTAGCAGAGAAAACAAGAGGGGAATCGTGTGGAGATCCAAAAAGGCCTAAGCCTGATTTAAGAGAGAGAGAGAAAGGAGAAATGGCTGTTGTTGTGGATGGAGTGTAGGTAAACTTGAGAGAAGGGCCTGAAGGGAAGTTCGTAGAGAGAGCAAGAGTGAGGTCAGAAATGGAGTTCGTTGTGGTGGTAGTGAGGATAGAAGTGAAAGGTTGATTGAGTATTGAAATGGGTAGTTTGGCCTTCAAGAGAGGGTTTTGGATTTGGTGGTCATCTTGAAGATTGAGGGAGAGCTTCATTTTCGTTTTTTAGTACGTTTGGCTTCTTGATGGGTTAAAGAAGAACAGAAAGGAAAGTGAAAAAACTTTGATTGGCGGATTTTAATCTTTATCAACAATGGAAACTGGAACTGGACAGAGGCTGTGATTTGGTTTGGGATTGGGAGAGGGGGAGAGAGTTAAAGAGAGCAGTGGTCTTTTTAGGTGGCTAGAAAAGTCGAAAGATACTTTTTACACAAAGTTCCGAAAGCCAGTCTCCAACGAGAAAGCTCGCGCCTTAGTCTCGCATAACAGATAGTTTCGGGATAAGAACATTCGCTTTCATGTGTTTTATTTTCTAGCTAAAATTTAGTTAAAAAAAATATATATATTTTAACTAGGTTTTTAAAAACTACCATCACACTCATACTCTTTGAATAAATAACAAATAATAACATAGATATTCATAATAAATTTTAAAAGAGAATTTCATACTTTTTTATTTTTATTTTTTTCAATCATTAAATACAAGACAAATAAATTATTTATAAAATTATATATATATATATATATAAACACTAAAAAACTCATATCTCATAAATAAAAAATTTAAGAAACTGAATCCAAGAGTTATTGACGTCGGAAAGACTCTAATGACACATTTAATATATATAATTATAGATTTTATAATATTTTTTTTTAATGATCATGTACTAAAAATATATGTCATTAAATCTTTGTAAAGAAAAACCTGATGAGAAAAAAAAAACCAGGAAAAAAAACATTCTTATGTGATTTCTAAATACTTTAAAATTCAATAGAGAATTTTATATAAATACTTCAAGATCTATATTTAAATACTTTAAAAAAAATTTTAAAAAAGAAGGTCAAATCCCCTTATTAAAACCTTGCAAAGTAAAATTCAATAGGAAAAAACCTAAGAAGTATAATTTGAATTGATTTCACCTCAAAAAAATATATCTTATGATAAATCTTGAAGATGGCGCATTCCAATATTAGAGACAAGTTTCTTGAAAATCAAGGTGGATAGATTTCATAAATAAATTTACTAAATTATCATTTGACCTGATTTCTTTAATATTAATTTTTTTTTTGTTGAAGCTCGTGAGTATAAAAAAACTTTAATAAGATATGTTTTGTTAGCCTACTCTAAGACGAGTGATGCAATCAACATTATATTCAAATAATATTGTGAGACCATCTTCAATAGTTAACAATTCATATTTTACTTATATGTGATGAATAATTGACTTTAACTATATACTTTATCTACTTGCTTCATGGATTATAATAATTTTTGAATGATTTGATGAAGAAGTCACTAATGATAAGTAAAAACTAAACTGGAAAAATTAAAAGATAGATGTATCAAGATATTTGATCTTACAACACGAGTCATGTATCGAGTTTTATTTAATAATTTTATTTATTAGAATAATTTGTTTATTTAATCAAACAATTATATGTGCCAATAAAATGTAAAAGAAGTTGTCAACAATAGCTATAGACTAAACTTGAAAAATAGAGAAATAAATATATATCAAGATATTTGATCTCGCAAAACAAGTTATGTACCCAGCTATGTCTAATAATTTTTTTTCCTATAATAAATTCTTTATTAATCAAATAATAATAGAATTGGCTCGCATTACATCATAGGTTAGAGCAATAGAAAAAATCCTAAAAAATGAATATATTTTAACCATGAATTCAAAATTAATTGCATATTGAATGCTATTTTTATCTAATATTGAAATGGAAACATAGTGGGTTTATTTAAGTCAAATCAAGTTGAATAACAAAACCCACGAGGATAATCTTGCAAAAAAAAAAACAAATTGGAAAGTTCAATCTCTAATTAACTTAATGTTGATGAACAAAATTGATAAAAAGAATCACTAAAAAAACACAAGTGAACTCGAGTCAACCAACCAAACTCGCGATGCAAGTCATGCACGTCATTGAATTCAATAAGATTTTTATCCCAGAGATCATTTTTTTTATTTAATTATACAACAATAAAGTACATAATAATTTTTTTTATATGGAATGTTTTTTTAGAAAAAAAAACCATAATAAATGCTTGAGAATGAGCTAGCAAAAGTATATCATTGATAACAAATAGTAAAATTATAATTTTTTTTAGTTTAAAGTTAAATAAAAAAAATATATAGTTTTGAACATCAAACTATAACTAATCTAGGTAGTTTTGAACTTCAAGTATTTTTTCACTAAACCAAATGATCATAAAAGTTATTATCCATTCACTTCCAAATTGAAATAATAAAATAAGCATAATATTTCCTATACATATAGACATTTTATAATTATACCATCATTAAGAAATCAATTAATTCAAAAATCTATATGGAATTACTTGTCACGTATTGATATAATTTATCATGATGTAATCTAGTAAATGGCATGTCAATAGTCTATTTATCATTTGTTTTACTATTTTATATTGATTGATTGATGCTTAAGTATTATATTTTTTTTAACAATGCAATATCTAATTGCTTGACATTGTAGTTTGAGTGCTCTTTAAAATAATTTACCTAAAAAAATTAAATTGATATTTGTTTTTAGATTTTTTATGATTTTAATATAAGAATGTCAAAACCATAAAAAAAATCCATTTGATATTTAAAAAAAAAAAACTATTTTAAAAAATATATTTAATCAACCATATTACCAAACAAATCAACTTAGTTACTTAGACCATCATTCTTTAAAAGTTTTGTTAGTTTTTTTTAGAAAACAACTAAACTATCTTTGAGTTTATTTCAATCAATATACAATAAAAAGTAAATTTTAAAAAGAAAAATAACTCAACTGATGACATTTTCAATGTCTTTATTAAGGGATACTTAATGCATGGACTCAAATACAAAGGGAAATAAAAGTATAAGGATTATATTTAGCTTTCCAAACCACAAAGACTAATCATTTATTTGCAAAATAAATAAATATGGATGAGATAATAATTTACTATGCATGCTTTAAGAGCTCATTTAGTAATGTAATTATGGTTATATTTTAAAATATTTTTTATTTTGAAATATATTAAAATATTTTTTTAAAAAAATTATTTTTAATATTAGTATATAAAAACTATATGAAAATAATAATAAAAAATGATTTAAAATAAAAAATTAAATAATTTTAAAACATAAAAACATGTTGGGAGTCAACTTTTTAATTCTCCATACAGTCAAAGTTTATTTTTGGAGTTGGGATCCACTCCTCATCAGTTGCGTGCTTCACTGCTTCCCATAAAATGATTTATTAAAAGAAACAAATAAATTAGCTAGAAGAGAAGCAGATAAATGAATAAAGAGAATATCCTAATCCAACCGGAAATAAGCAAATGAATCGCCTTCTTTTCAAGTATCGTTTATGCAGCTTTGCAAAGCAAAATCCAACCGCTGCAATCAAAAGCTTTTCCTCAATGACAAACACTAGACAAGCTACCCACAAGAACAAATAACTGGGCATGAATAAAAACGAAGAAACCGTGGAGATGAAATAATTCTGGCCAAGACAATCCTCCCTCAGCACATGCTTGACAACGGAAGAAGAATGCAGCTGCCAAATGTAGAAGAAAGTAAGGATTATGCAGATAGTTTACAGATTATCATAAACCACATTGAAAAAGAAAAGGATATACTTCAGTGATAGAGATTCAGGATTGTGGGGTGCATATTTGCTTAACAATTATGAACCTTCCATATATCAAAGAACATCAAAGCTCGAACTAGTTGAAACACACATCCTGGAGAAGAAGAGAACACATGCTGCTTGTACTAAGTAGATTACTTATTAATGCACAAACCAAGGTAAATACTAGTAGTCATAATTCCTTCAACAGGAAAGCATACCTATCAATTGTTTATATTTACCACAAAAATCAAGTGTATCATTGATTACAATGTTTGGTACTCCAAAAGGCTGTAAGAAAGGATGGTATAATGTCAACGCCCAGGAAAATCTCGCAAAGCTTGTATTTACAAGAGCAAAATGGAAAAGGAACTCCCTAGGTTCTGTGTAAAGGAAATATGCGGTGCGAGGAAATATTCATTTATAGACAGAAAATACAGAGATAAACAAAATAGCTACAATCATGGAGAATCACTGATATCTTGGTTATTATCAGAAGAATCTGATTTACCTCTAATATCCCCCTCAAAGTTGGCGTGGTGGAAAAAGGCACAACTTGCCACGATCCAATAAAAACTGTAATCTGGCCACCCCTTTTGTGAAAACATTAACCAGCTGGAGGTGTGAGGTGACAAAGCTGAGACCAATAACCTTTTGAGCAACAAGTTCCTGAATGAAATGATAGTCAATATCAATATTTTTGGAGCGAGATTTGGTCATCGAGTTGGAAGCAATGAAAATAGCATTGTTTTTGTGGCATAAAAGTCTGGGAGGAGAAGAAAGACTGATTTGGAGTTGTCTGAAAAGTTTAAGTATCCAAAAGAGTTCCGCAACAACATAGGCAAGAGCATGGTACTTGGCCTCAGCACTAGAACGGGCAACAGTAGTTTGCATTTGAGAGCACCATGAAATCAAATTACAGCCAAGATAAACATCAAATCCAGTTCAACAACTGTTGAGTGTTGAGATAGCCGCCCAGACAGAATCAGAGTAGCCGAGCAAGGTCCAAGAAGAATCCCATGAGAGTTGCAGGCCATAATATATTGATTCATAAACCACATATTCCACACTTCACAAGACGGATATAGAATGTACCAAGAGCTATAAACAACCTCATTTTCTCCAATAATCTTGAGCAAGATTTGTAGAAACAACTTTAAAAGCATATTCATCTTCAAATAGCCAGTTCATAATGGTTTGCCTTCCATGCTTCAGTCCTTATTCCTCAAGCACTAATGATTCAAAAAACAATAAAAAAAAGTAAAAAAGATAACGAAATAAATTAAAAAGAAAAAGAAAAAATCAGAAATGGTTTAACTATTTCGTTCAAAACTTAATTCAGCAACTGTTCATGGCACCTGTTTCTTCTCTTTCCATTTCATTCTCTTCTGAATTGAATAATGGCTTCACCATCCTATCCAACATGGAGTATATTTCTCTCATCTCTGAACAAGATGGATTCCCAACAAGAAACTCATGGACTATGCCATCAACCTCAATTGAGCTACAACCAGGTACCTTTTTTACTCCAAGATCTTTCATTTCCCGTCTCACCCTGTTTACATCCACCCATCTACCAGCAGAGGCATAGATATTTGCGAGAAGCGTGTGAACACTAGAGTCCCTTGACTCAATTTTCACGAGCTGTTCGGCCACCCGCTCACCCATTTGAACATTTTTATAGATTCTGCAAGCACTGAGCAAAGAACCATAAAGCGGAACTATGATCTCATTATTTGCGTTCACTATTTTTTTTATCAACTCTTCTGCTTCATCCAATTGTCCAGCTCGACCAAGTAAGTCAATCAGACACCCATAGTGCTCTAACTTAGGCTCAATATTATAAATACTTGACATGGAATTAAAGAACTCACGGCCTTCTTCGACCAGTCCTCCATGGCTGCATGCACTTAAAACACCAATGAAGGTAACTTCATCAGGTATGGCCTCGACTTGTTTCATTTTTGAGAACAATTCAAGTGCCTTGCTTGTTTTCCCATTCATAGCAAGCCCGCATATAATTGAAGTCCATGTAGCTGTATCTTTTTCTCTCAACCCACAGAAAATCCTCAAAGCTTTTTCAATGCACCCACATTTGGAATACATTTCTATAAGAGAAGTTCCAACAACTGCATCAACTGGAATTCCTTTCTCGTCTATGTATCCATGAATCCAAGTCCCCTGCTCAAGAGCTCCCATTTGAGCACAACCTGTGAGAAGAGCAACCAGTACGAACTTATCTGGCTTAACCCTTTGGATTTGCATTTCTTGAAACAGGGCCACTGCCTCGTCAAAATGATTAAACTGCACATACCCATTAATCATCGCCGTCCAAAGAACAACGTCCTTAACTGGACTCCTCTCAAACAACTGTCTAGCCTTATCCAGCTCACCATAGTTTACATAACCTGACACCATACTAGTCCAACAAATAACATTTTTATGAGGCATCTCGTCAAATATTTTTCGGGCTACACTCAAACAACCACACTTACAGTACATGTCCAATAATGCACTGCCAATAATAGAAGTGAGTTCAAGTCTATCCCTTACATAACAATGAATTTCCTTGCCGAGTTCCAAGCACTTCAATGCCGCACAAGCTGAAAGAGTGCTCACCACCGTCGGCTCATTAGGCCTCAAATAACTCTCTTCTCTCATACAACAAAAAACATCAATAGCATCCTCAAATCTTCTACGCTTGACATACCCGGAAATCAACACATTCCAAGAAACCACATCTCTCTCAGGCATTTCATCAAACAACTTCCTCATAACATCGACTTGACCCAATTCAGCACACATATCAATGAGTGAGTTACACACATAAGTATCAGATTCAAGCCCGGTTTTCATCACAAATCCATGAAGTTTTTCAGCTTCTAAAACCTCTCCTAAGCACCCAATCGCCTTCAAAACAAAAGGGTAAGTAAAATTATCAGGCCACAGACCATCCTCCCTCAATTTATTGAACAACATTAAACATTTTCTAAAGATACCCTTCTTTGCAAAGGCTTTAATCATAATATTATAAACAAATAAACCTGGGTTTTCAATATAATTGAAGATTCTTTCAGCATGAACCAAGCTTCCATTAGATGGGTCTGCACAAAAAACCATGAGCTTCTTCAGAGTGTCTGTGCTTTGATGAAGGCCGCCCCGGAAAATCTGGGCCTGGATTTGTTTAAGTTGGTTCATTGTTTTGCAGTGTCGAAGAAGAGAAATGCAGCATTGTTGGTTGAGTTTTGTGGATTTTGCAAGAGTAGAAATTTGTTTGGGTCTTGAGAAGCACTGGCGGGAAAGTAACCGCATTAAGAGAAGGGCGTTGCCTTCAGTAAGGCATGTTGACATCCTGTTGAATGGCAAATATTTGGAGCTACGTTTCCGTCGCCACCTTTTATAGTGTCCAAAAATATGATGTGACCCTCAACAGTTTAGATTACAGTAGCTTTAAAACCCGCGCTATATCTAGAATAAGATTTTAAATTAATTTTTAATATAATAAAAGAATATATTAATATTATAAATACATTTTATTGTTTCCTATTTTTTTAATTAAAAAATACAAAAATCTTATTTCTGTTTAATAAAATAAATTTTAAAAATAGATAAATGTGAAAAAATAATGCTAATTAAATACTAAATTGTTAAGCCAATGTTTTTTTTTAAAAAAATAGATGAATAAGTATTTAACATTTACTTTTCTTTTGAATTTATGCATTTTTTATTTTTTTATCTTAAATATTTTTTTTCTTATTAGGAATAAAATATTTTAAAAAATTACCTCATGCAAATAAAATTTATTTATATTAGATATAAAAATATATAAATTACTATAGTCTCTTTAAAATATTATAAAAATTAAAAAAAATTAAAAAAAATAAATACTATATTAAAAATGAAAGAAATATTGAATTAATTCAAATTGATATAAAAATTAATTTAAACTAAAAACTAAGAGAGGAAGAATATTAATTAAAAAAATATAAAAGATAAAGAAGGATACATGTACTCTTGGCCAACTATTCTAGCTCAAGCTTGATTGGGCTTGGAAGCCACTAAGCATTTGAGTTTATAATTTTTTTTCTACAATAAAAGGGACATACAAAATATCATTTGTCTTTTTTTATTTTAAAAAAATAAATTAAATAATACATCACTTACTATTCAATTTTTGAGCACTAGTGGTAAAAACCTACTAGAAACTCAAGTTTTCAACTTTTAAATATAAAAAAATTATTTTCAACTAATTTTTCACATGAAAACATATATAAAACATTTTAGAAACCTCGATAAACCAATATACAGCTTTACTAGTATATAAGCAACCTAAAAGAGTTGTGATTAAAATATTATATGGTAAATTATTCAGTAATAAAATTTTGAATTAAGGTTTGTGATGTGACCCTATTCAACATAATTTTTTGTTGGATGTTCCTATTATTTTTCTTTTGTTGTTTTTATTTGTGTTAATTAGTATTAAAACCCAATAATCTTAGGTTATTGCTTGCTATGTGCTACAACTTCGTGGCTATTTGTTTGCTTGTTATGTGCTGCTAACAACTATAGTAATAAGAGGTTACAGAGTAGAGTGTGGTTAAAAAGAGGATGAAGAGATTCTCTTGAGAGAGAAAAATATCCAAGAGCTCGTGATAGAGGACATGTAGAGATATATCACAAAGTTGACTCGTTTGTTGGACCAAAGAGATCTATAAGAACAAGGTCAAAAGAAGAGTGACCATGAGTCTATAGGCAATATCATAAACACTTTCCAGGGAAAATAACAGAGGAGGCAATTTCTTGATTAAAAAGAAAATAGAATTGGAGATTTTGGATTAAAATCCCTAAATTCATGGAAACTTAACACGCAAAGGAATTCATGTATTGGTTAAATGAGGTAGAATATATTTTTTAATACAAGGAGGTCCGAATAGGAAAGAGTAAAATTGGTTATGATCAGATTGAAAAACTAGGCTTCTACCTAATAGGAGCAGTTGAAAAAGACTAAAGAGAAACAAGAGAAATTGAAGATTAATTACCAGGATAAAATAAAAGAGAAGATGAAGGAGAACTTCCTCCTTTTTGGGTATACATAAACCTTATACCAAAGGCTCCACACACTAAAATAAAGGGTAAGTTAATTGATGAGTATACTGACGAGTTCTTCCAATTAGTGACAATGAATGATTCATCAAAAATAAAAAAGTAGTTGGTTGTCATGTACTTAAGTGGATTGTGATAGTCCATTCAAGACATGATGTGTTTGCAATTTTTTTTTTTTGCACAGTTTTAGAAGCTTATTAGAGGGCTTTGATTGTGGAGAAACAATAAATTATCAAGGTAACTAATAAAGGTGGCTTTGGGTTTGACCAAAATAATAGAGAGGTGCACACTAATGAACAAAAATCTTCCACTCAACTAGAATCAACATCGAAACAAACCACACATCAAGGTTCTGGTTTTAAATTTTGGTGTTTTAAATATGATAAGTTAGGGCATCAAATTGCTGAGTGCTATAAGGTAAAGAGTCGTTCGAGTAAAAATCTGTTTGTAAAAGAATTTAATAAAGAGGAAGGTGATCTTATTTATGATGATTCAAATGATAGTAAGAAGGTTTTGTAAGGTGATGATAATGATACATTAATCATTCAAAAAACATGCTTGCTTCTAAGAGTAATTCAAACAAAGATTAGCTATACACTAATCTCTTCCATTCAACTTGCACTATTAAGGACAAGATATATAATTTGATTATTAATAATGGTATTTATGAGAATATGGTGTTGGTTGAGGCAATAAAGAAGCAGCTCAAGAAAAAAACATTCCAGGCCCTACAAATTAAAGTGGTTGAATCAAGATAGCATGGTAATCGTGGACGAACATTGTCTTGTTTTATTTTCTACAAGTAAGAGATGTTTTAATAATATTTGGTATGATATGGTATCTGCCATTTACTATTAGGTAGACCATGATAATATAACAGAAATATCGTGCGTGACAGACCACATAATATGTATATTCTTAATATAAAAAGAAAGCATATAATATTGGTGCCTAAAAGAGAGGACAATTGTTGAGAGCAAGGGTAAAATTATGTTATTTTTATCCTAGTTTATAGAGAGAAAAAAAAGGAGATTGAAGAGAATCAGTATGGTATGAGAAATAATATGATATGGAACAAGCAACTATTGATTAGTAATGATCTTGTAAAGATTAAAATTGTTTTAAAAATTAATTCTTTGCCTATTTTATCTGAGCCAGTTAATTGTATAGTGTCAGCACGTCAGATGTCAATACGAGAATTCTAAAATCTTTTTTAATGATTGAAGACAACATCATCATATGTGAATGGATGAACATAACTCGAAAACGATATCTTTCTAATCCTAGAAGACTAATGTAGGATATTTTTTTTTCTTTTAAATATGCAGTTTTATGTTAACAAGTATAAATTGTTATCTAAACCATTAAATCAGACTGAAATTTTGCTAGAAGATTTAAAAATTCTAGTTTCTTTTAGAGTGAAAATAAGATCTATGAATTAATGTTTAAAATTTACTATATTTTTTTAATTAATTTAATATTATTTTATCTATTTGAACGAAAAAAAATTTCAACTTTGTTTATAATTTTTTCCGGTGTACAAGCAGGCTACAATAATTGTAATCGAGAGTTTGATCAGAATATTTGTGTGATGAAATATTCAGTAACAACAAAATTTTATGTTGTTTTTCTTTTTTATTTTTTTCACATGCATGAATAAAATAATAACTCAATGAGGTAAATTAATAATTCAATATGTTATTTCTCATTGCATGTAGATGGATGTGAGAATGTCAGTATTCATGGCTTTCGTCTTTCTTCTCCAAAGTCAGTGGCTAAAACCTCTCTTCTTCCTGCTAACCCATAAATAAATAAATAAATAAATAAATAAAAATCACGAGTGAAACATAATTACAACCTTATCCTTTTTATCCCAGGAACGTATGGACTATAATTTTCCCGAGCTGAGATCTTCATGTCGTTGTCTCCTCTCCCTGCAGGAAAAGATTTGCACGAAGCGCAGCACGTGCTTGGCTTCCTTCGATATTCTCGACGGATGAACAGAATATACCAAGCCTAAATTATAAATGTTTGCGCGTACAAATTTGATATACTCGCTGGCAGTGGCAAGAAAATGTCGCCGTCTGATGACAAAATCGACACGTGTTCGAGTTTGTTTTGAATTATAAATATCTATAGGAGTTGAGGAGTTTGTTAGCCTTTGTTATCTTCGCCGTTCGATGATGGTTAGTATACGTGGCGGAGATCCGTGGTGTTTATTATGAGATGGTCGACAAAGACCAATGAGACGATATTTCCAATGATCGGGGGGAGCCTCAGACGAGCTTTCTTGTTTTGGTGATGCCCTGATGATTGAAAAAATTAAACCCACTTGCCTCTTGCCGCTCGTTACACACAGCCATTTGTATTAGCGTTTAAAATTTTAATTTTTTTAATTTAAAATTAAAAGTGATATTAAAAATAAATTTTAAAAATAATTATTTTCTAAGTAAAAAACATTTTAAAATATAATATTTATCCTACTTCTAACTAGACACTTATTATGATGCTGCATTCAGTATATCTTAAAATCAGTTGGATTTTTTTTTTTAAGAATTTAACTTTTTTATGTCACATAATCACTTAATTTTTCAAAATTATATGAACTAAAAGAGATTTTCTTATTACTGTTTCAAAATTTGATATATCAAAATTAATCTTCTTTGACTTGATTATTTGTACGCAAAAAAGAAGAATATTTTTTTAAGATGTATTTATTATTTAATTTAATTTAGAAAATCAAATATTATGTTTCTTAATTTTATTTAGTTTAGAAATCCTTATAATAACTCTATCATTATTTATTATGATTTTTCTCCTCCATCTCAAAATAGACATAAAATTATTATAAATAATATTATTTAGCTTATATTTTAGCAAATTACTTAATAATAAAATTTTAAATTAATATTCTCATGTGGTGATTAATTCAATAAGATTCCGTGTTGTTTATGTTTATTATCTTTTTTATGTTATTCCTATACATTAGCAATTACTATAATACCCAAACAAGCATTATTCATATCATGAATGAAATAATTATATTTATTATATAATTGGTTATGAGCTCTATATAAATCATGCATCACAAGGCCTTCATTAAAAATCTTAAAAAAATTATGTCCGGTCAACAATTTTTAAATGTCACTCCAATCTAGAAATAAATATTATATGCTCTAGAACTAATTTATATTGAAATCAAGAGGTTTAATGAGTATAACACAAATCTATCATGATAAAACTAGAAAAGTTAAAGGTCAAATGTTAATTAATAATTTATTATAAGATAAATAAAGGTAGGATTTAAAGATGAAAATTTAATATGAATATGATAGATATTGACTTGATCTGACTTGAATGAATGAGTATTTTCTAGACCTAATAAATAATGAGTAGAAAATAAATATTGTTAAACCCAACCAAAAACTTGCACGAATCGAACCTAAAATATATGAATAATATTTATCATTTTATATACATATACATACTTCAAATATAAATACTAACTATTTTATTTTTTATTAATTAAAAAATAATAATAAATAATAAATACTTATTGGATACTCCAATAAATAATTTATTTATATCTAATTTTTATTAAATAGATAATATATAAGATATAAATATTAAATTTTTTGTCTCGCGGATATCCTTCTCTAGTAGGATCTATGGAGAAAAAATAAATTTATTAAGAAAGTAAATTACACAAAACATAATAATGTAAATAACTCACAAAGTAAACGGTGTCACACACTCGCAACCCTGCGAGTAAGATAGTAGTTTTCTCCGTTTGAAAAACTCCCACAGGCCACAAGGAAGCCAACTGTCCTAACAAGAATAGAACTCTCTACTCGTTGTTTTTTTTTTCAAGTAGCAGAGCCACATAACATAAACGCTTCCCTCTCTATAAACACTGTCTCTGTTTCTCTCAGGAGCTTATCAGTCTTCACTGTCCCTCTCCTCTCCTTCTATCTCTACATTTATATCACGGAGCAGGAAACGCCAAAACCTGAGAAGAAATGGCAACGATCAACAATATGTCGACGAGAATGTGTAAGGATCATCGGATTTTGTCGTCGTCGGGTAACTTGAGTGATGTGTTTGTGTTGGAATCAAGGTTTAGAAAGAGACGTTTCTTCCAAAATTCCAAATTTACTGTTAGATCTATGAAAGTCAATGAGCAGAACCAGACGAGAAAGCTTGCGTCTTCTAACGGACCCTTAACGGCTTCTGTGAGTTCTTTTTAAGGTCTTTTATTTTTCTTTTATGGACTATATACCCTGTTTGGATTCTGAGATGCTATTCGGAGAGAGATGAAAATATTTTATTTTGAATTTGGAGAATTTTTTCTCCCACCGAGCTAAAACTTGAAAATATGGCTTGCTTTAGTTTGTAGGACCATGTTTTGTTTATCATTAATAATCAATTTGATGTAGTACAGAAAACTAATAATTGGAAAGGCTGCACATCAATCAGTTATAGCGTGGAAGTTGAATAGTTATCATAGGGACATCAACTTCCCAGGGAAATATCTTGCTAATAGCGTAATCTTAATTAAGCATTCATCTTCAGTGATTATGACTTGTTCTTGCAAATTGGGGAAGACGGAAGGACTCTTTAATCCTAGACTTGCAAAAATCACACGTCAAATGCTCTGTTTTGTAGTGCTGCTTTATTATACTATCCTGCTTCTACCTTTTCCCTTTCGAGTGTTAACATTGTGTTTGTTTTCTTTGCAAGTTTGTAACTTGAGATTCTATTGTTTTAGGAAAAGGTGAGCTATCCTTTTGAGCTTCTGACCAACAATCAAACTCTGGGAAAGGAAAATATAAATCCAATTGCTCGAAGGAAAACAAAAATAGTTTGTACAATTGGTCCTTCCACAAGCTCGCGTGAAATGATATGGAAACTGGCAGAAACTGGAATGAACGTGGCCCGGTTGAATATGTCGCATGGAGACCATGCTTCCCACAAGAAAACTATCGATCTGGTCAAAGAGTATAATGCACAATCTGACGACAATGTTATTGCCATAATGCTAGACACTAAGGTATACTGATTTCTGAAAATCTTGATTCAATTTTTCTCCTTTTCGGTTTCTGATCAACAGATATTTAATAAATTCAAATTTGATCATTTTATCCTTGTTTCTGTGGTGAAACCGATTTATGATCATTTGTTACTACATAACCAATTTGTTAATTTTTAACCAAATATGTAGTTGGGGAAATCTTGTGGGTTTCTCCTTTCATTTCTATTATTTATATTCACCAAGCGACATCTGAGTTCGGATGCCCCAAGTTTTCTTCGGAATATGTTTTGGGGGAATCTGTTCGAAGAGGTTTAGTGATTGCATGCCAAGAAACTTGCACATCAATTATTGCCATTGGTTCAAATGCACTCATCCAACATCATGCTCTTTGTTCTTGCCTGATGTGCTGCATGTTTAGACCTACTGTGAAAATGTCAAAGTCCTATGTGTTTTTTAATGTAATGCAGGGTCCTGAGGTTAGAAGTGGAGATGTGCCTCAACCAATTATTCTCAAGGAGGGACAAGAGTTTAATTTCACCATCAAAAGAGGAGTCAGCACTGAAGACACTGTTAGTGTAAACTATGATGACTTTATAAATGATGTGGAGGCTGGGGACATGCTACTGGTGGATGGTAAGTGAACATATTCTACACTGGCTTTTCATTGATTGTAGGTCAGTTATGTTATCTCCGTACTTCTGTACCATCTGATAGGTTTGGTGTAATTGGAATCTATAGTTAGAAATAGATGAGTTGTATAATAGAAAGATGCATATGATAATAAAAACCAGAAACACATCTATAAATCTCTAATTTCAATCATTGATTTGATGTGTTATATGTGTTTTCTTTTACTTTCTGATAACTTCTTTTTACAGTGGCCAATATTTATATATGATGGCCATATGAGGAACCGGACTTTTATTATAGTTTAACTGGCTTGGAGGCTTTGCAACCACCAAATTATCAGGACACCTGTGTAGTTTTTTCTTAATATGGATAATTCATCATAGATGGAAAAAGTTAACCAACTCATTTTGGTATTTCTCTTTTAGATTTGCTTTTGGGATTTGCAAATTGTTATTTAATGGATTGGTTGATGGCTTTTCTTACAGTATATATGTTAGTTGCTAGTACTGTATGGTAGCATAATACATTTTATTTCCTGATGTTTGGGTTCTATTCTATCTGTGGATTCTCAAGAATCATGAATCAGCTTCTATTTCTTTCCTGTTCCCATATATTCACGAAGGGAATGCTCTACAAAGTATTCACCGAAGTCTAAAGTTCCTCTGCTGGTCACAAGACATGAAGAGCTATTTTCTGTGAATTTTATAGGTGGAATGATGTCATTATCTGTGAAGTCAAAGACAAAGGATGCAGTTAAATGTGTGGTAGTTGATGGTGGAGAACTAAAATCAAGGCGCCATTTAAATGTGCGGGGAAAAAGTGCAACTTTGCCTTCAATTACAGGTTTCTTATCTGTTTCAATTTCTTATTGTAACAGTATGATGTGAAGATTTAATTATTCATTTATCCTCTGTTATCTTCTGAACACTATGCTCTGTTTTTGTGTGCTACGTTGTCATTATCTACAGACAAAGACTGGGAAGATATCAAATTTGGGGTGGATAACCAAGTCGATTTTTATGCCGTGTCCTTTGTAAAGGATGCAAAGGTGGTTCACGAGTTGAAAGATTATCTCACAAGTAAAGTTTTTTCTTCATATAAACAGGTCTTCAAGTTACAGCTGTATTTGAGAGTACATGTCTCTTCAGTTCGTCTATTTGAACTGTCGCAAACATCATGCAGGCTGCAATGCTGACATCCATGTGATTGTAAAAATTGAAAGTGCCGACTCCATACCAAATCTCCAGTCAATAATTTCTGCATCAGACGGGGTCAGTTTTGATATTCTTAATGGATTACTGTAGATCTATCTATCTATCTACATGTGTTTTAGAGTTCTTAATGGGAGACTACAAATTTCTCTTCTTTGTGTGAAGATGTGTTGTGTGCTCATACCTTGTGCATGTGTTCGTGTGTTTTATCTATTGCTTGGTATAATAATGTTCAGCTCCCTTTTAACTGTTTTTCATTGGCTTTGATAGGCAATGGTTGCTCGTGGAGACCTCGGTGCTGAACTTCCAATAGAGGATGTCCCTTTATTACAGGTAATTGAACAGAATGTGGCATGTCCGATACCAACTTCCATAGTGCACTTAATAAATGCATGTCAAATTTGGATCTGGGACTTGATTAAGATGGAAAAGCTTGAGGTTGAGACTCACCTCTTTCTTGGATATATGGAGTTATTTCTGAATCTAAGAAAAAAGATTATAGTAGTAATAGCTTGAAATGAATTCTTGAGATTCTACATATGGATCAATTTTTCATTTTGTCTAAATACATTTTATTTGCCGACTTAGTACATGTTGTGAGGAAGGTTGCAAAAGGATCCATAAAACCGACCCCAACTAGTTTGGGATTGAGGCTTGGTTGCTTTTGTTGGTGGTCATCTAAATCCACTTTATTTCTTAGCATAACCTGCTTACCATGCATGGTTGATCCTACCTGGTAAAGTCATAGCAGGTGAAACTGCTGTCCTTACCCGAATGCAGCCTTACTAACAGCACTTACCTTTTTAATACTTGTATTGTTTAGAGTTTAATCACTTCACTTGAATTCTTTGTTTAGTCAAGTGCTTTATGATCATGCAAACAGGAAGACATCATTAGAAGGTGTCACAACATGCAGAAGCCTGTTATTGTAGCAACAAACATGCTGGAAAGCATGATTGATCATCCTACACCAACAAGGGCTGAGGTTTCTGACATAGCAATTGCAGTACGTGAAGGTGCTGATGCAGTCATGCTTTCAGGAGAAACTGCCCATGGAAAGTAAGTGAAATTGGTCCAAATCAAGTGATTCAGAAAACAGCAACAGAATATTTTTCTTTTCTTTTGTCCTTTTCTTCCCTCTCTGTGTTTGATGACAGAACATAAACTGGGAACATAATGTTTTTCTGGCTAGTGGAGAGCTGGCTCAAATTTCTAGACTGCTTTGTGTTGCAAGCCTTCAACTATTATAGGATATATAGTCTTACCTCTCGGTTGATTTGGCTTTCAGCTTTACTGTAGGCATTTCCCATTGGCCTACCATTGTGCATTACTGAGTGCCATCCTTCACCAACTAATGGCAATTGCTGCTATGGTCACCACAATCACTTTTGTCACTTGACTCAATGTCAGTTGTCTACCATTGCTGGAAACAACCACCAGCCACCACCTAAATTCCATCTAAAATAATGATAACATATGATTTTTTCTTAAGATGGATCAGAAAATTACAAAATCATTTTTAAAACATGTTTTCCATCAAAAATATTTTTCAGCGAGCACATGTTATGAGCTTATCGAGTTATATAAAACTAGAGAAGTTCCCTTTTTTAAAACCTTCAAGCGCCAGTAACACAACATAAATTTGACTTTCATGCTCTCTCTCTGTCAAGTCATAGCTCGTATTTCAATTAGCTCCTCTGATGAAATGAGTATGAAGATATCATCAATGATAGTGGTGGTTAAGTTTCAGTATGGTGCATCCTTATGATAACTAACTCATAATCGTTTTTTCTAGGTAAACTTATATTATTACTAAGAATTTTGATCCTAACAGGTTTAATGGCATGTTTCGCAATCATGTTTTACTTAGTTTCCTCGTAGTTATGATTTTGTTTTTTCAATCTTTCATGCAGACAACTTAATTTTACTTTTCTTTAGCAATTGATTTATTTGTTATTTATGACAATGAATTTAGGTATCCACTTAAAGCTGTTAAAGTCATGCACACAGTGGCATTGAGAACAGAATCAAGTCTGCCATTTAACACAACAGCTCCAACCCACAATGTCTATAAGGTATGCATTGAGAAGGGGGGGGGGGGGGGGGGGGCTTCTAATTCTTGTTCTTCAAGTTTTTTGGACAAATAGAATCAGATTTTATGTCAATTGTACATCAGAGTTGTGACGACTCATGTCGAACTTGGCCACTGCTGCTACTGTCCAAGTGACCGGTTCTAATTTCCAACTCTTTTCATGCTTTCATTGCCTGAACACCTTATGGATACACTTTTTTTTTTGGCAGAGCCATATGGGTGAAATGTTTGCTTTCCATGCCACAATTATGGCTAACACTCTCAATACACCTATCATTGTCTTCACAAGAACAGGGTCCATGGCTATACTTTTAAGCCATTATCGGCCTGCCTCAACAATATTTGCCTTCACAAATGAGTGAGTTCCAAAAGCTCTACAAATTCAGTAGTTTTTGCTTTTTAAATTACTTGAGACTGTAAATTGAATAAAGGTCCTTTCAAATACAATGTTGTTCAAAGCTTTAACCGAGTTAGAAAGCTTGAAATGCTACACGTGCATGTTTCCAAATATTTTAACAATGAATGCTTTATGGTGAGAGTATTAGATAGAAGATTAGTCACACTAAAATTGGTAATTTGTTTATAGTGGTGTAATACTGTGCACCCTTCTGTTTGGTATAATAGTTTTCAATAATTTGTTTATATGGTTTTCAATAACCACTGTACATTCTTCAATTTGTTTATACTAGTTATCTTTCTCGTGGAAGAGAACATTTCTTTGATGCCAATACATTTCCTGTCTTTCTGCCATCATGCTAAAGATTTTAAATGGCCTTGTTGATGATATGCACTTATGATTAGAATATCGTTATTCACCACTATTTCATGCTCTGTGCTATCTTTTAGCTTTCGTGCATACTTTTATATTATCTGTGTGTTGAATTCTTTTAGTTACTGTCTTGATGTTGTAGTGTAAATTAGGATAAGGTCTTCATTTCTTAATATTCACAACATTCTCTATGCCTGGCAGAGAAAGGATAAAGCAGAGGCTGGCACTTTATCAGGGTGCCATGCCAATATACATGCAGTTTTCAGACGACGCTGAGGAGACCTTTGCCCGAGCACTCAAGCTATTATTGGTTGGTGATTCCTCCATCTGTCTAGTTTCTACACTTGGATGAGCATCTCCTGAAACTAATATTTTTAAGTATTTTCCATGCTTTAGAGTAAGGGTCTGTTGATGGAAGGACAGAATGTTACTCTTGTCCAGAGTGGAGCGCAACCTATATGGCGTCGAGAATCTACTCATCATATTCAAGTTCGCAAGGTCCAGGCCTAACTTCGTACCAGTAAAGGGTTTTTGTTTGAGCAGCTGATATTTATCTTGAAATTTATTTTTATTTTTGTCTAATTACTAGTAATAGTAATTTGCTGTTCCAAGTATGAACTCAAAAAAATCCTAATGAGTTTGAATACCACAAAGGCTAATTTTGTTGCAAATATGTTCATGTAGAAAGAAAATTATTTACTGATTATGAAGGCATCCGATAAAATCTTGCAATGATTTCTTCTGGTATGTTGAAATGTTCTTAGCGCTTTTTTGGCTGCCCAACACATGGTTGATAAATCCGGTACAGATACGTTGTTTTTGTTCTGAGTTGTTCTTGGCTCATAGTTGAAAGCAGTGGAAATATTGTGCTGGTGGTTGGGGCTTGAGACCATCATACTGGAAGAATAAATTATAGTCTGATCCCGGAGTGGAAATCCATGATCATTCTGCACTGTTGTCTTGACCTTCCACGATTAGGACGCGGCAATCTCAGCTTCGGTCTCTGTGACCATTGGATTTCAATGGTGCCATTCTTTGGGGGCATCAACGTGTTCATGTCAGTGGATAGTTAAGAGTGTCTCCAAGGAGACACCCACTAGCCGGTGTGCGTGGTAACGTAGGGCATGGAGAGCTTTATCCCAAGGTGTTTGTTTAATCTAAAAGTAAAATGGAAATATTCAACCTAACTTTCAGTCTTATCAGCCCAACATGCAGTCGAACCAGCCCAATATCCGGTCATTAATTGAACCTATCTAAATCAATATTGAGTTATCTAACCCAACATCTAGTTAATAAACCAACCGAATCTCTCCTTCCTTTTAGCCAAACCCTCTAAAGAAGTAGTCGAACTGAACTAGTCGAACCCTCTCTAGGCTAAGCCAAGTCCAACCAAACCCTCTTCTTTTGGCTTAACCTAATTATCTCATCTCCCAACCAAACCCTCTTCTCTCTAAACCTAATTGAACCCTTTTAAACATTGGCCCAATTAAACTCCGCACCTATGCCTTCCTTTCTCGCCAATGAACCTCTTTTAAAGTTTCTCAGGCCATTCTTTCCATCGGATGTTAAATCTAAGTATGGCTTTGCCAGACCACCATTTTTATTAATGGCTACTTCTAAGCCAGACTCTGTACCAACTTTCCTTGCTTGCCACTTTTACCATCAATGACTTATTTTCAAGCATCAACTTATCTACCAATAGAAAACATAGCATGTCAATCAATGAATTAGTTTTTTAAAAAAGAAAATATTTCCTATCATTTTTTTTCTTCCCACTAGTTAAACTTACATGACCTCTGATATCTATAAATACCATAGGTCACCAAGTAAAAAGAGAGGCTAAGACAGACTCATTCAAGCTACACCATACACCACTCTCTCTGCTCTATGCACTCTCTCTTTACACATATTCAACTCATTATATATTTTATACCTTAAGCATAAAAGGGTCTCTTATCCTAATATGAGACTTGTTTTGTAGAGAAACTAATGACCAATGATCTAGTTTCTTCTCTAACTCAAGATTATAGCTTTGGAAAGCCCAATTTGTATGAGTTTTTTCATGACTTAATCATTAGCGCTATCTATGAGAATATAAATAAAAGCTAGTTCATTCATTTTTACTCCTTACTAAAATTTCCTTTCATAGTTGATAAAACTCTAAGATAAGAGAGAATATATGGGGACAAATAAAGATTTAAGAGAAGAAAAATAAAAGAAGAAGAAAAACTTAGAATTTAGAAGAAATTAATTGAAGAAGAGAAAGAATAGAGTTGAAAAAGAGAGGAAAATGAGGGTTGAAAAACCAAAAGCTTGTAACTTTTTTTATCAATTCATCATAATCTAATCATAATGTCAAAAATCTATGTTTAAATAATAAAACCCTAAAACAAGTAGCCTTTAGGCTCAAGATATACTAAAAATATATTAAAATCCAAAATAGAATAACATCAAACCTGATAATAAAATTTTAAATAAATTATACATGATAGCATAAACTAAAACCCAATATTCTAATCAATAAACAATGATCGGGCTACCCTCCATCACTGAAGATTATAAGCATGCGTGAACTGTGACTTGGGTCTAGTGTCCCTATTAACTCTCTCGGAGTTGGAAAAACTTAACTCTGTCGATTATAGCTCCAAATGGCTATGATAAGACTCTTTAAGATCAAAATCAAACAACTATAATGTCTCTTTTATAATTCAAGTGGAGTCTAAATATGATTATCTAGCTCATGAATTAGGATTCGTTGAACTTTACCATCACTAGTAAAAATAACTTGTGTATTTAAAGTAGTATTAATATGTTTATTTTGTGCCAATGATAAGGATAATAAAAAAAGGGTTTCAAAAGAATTATCATGAATATGTTGTTGTCTTTTATACATATCTAGGTCCTTCATGTTAAAAATAGATCTAATATCAGAGTCTGGTAGTAGTTTAATGACCTAACTACTTGTTTAAAATGTTTTAGTGATTTTTAAAGGACACTCTTTAGGTATAATTCGTATCATAAAATAATCTCCAATATTAAAGGCATTATGATATTTATATAAATAAGCTTGGAATTTATATTGTTTATTATTTGCTTGAATTTGTTTTATAATTTTAACATGCAAGCTATGAACTCTACATGAAAAAGCTTCAGATGACTCAAACAACCTAACATGGGAAAAAAGCCTATAGGCTTCTTAGGTTTGTAAACTTGAACACTAAATGACTGAGGGTGATGAGTGCAAAAAATACTATTCAAAATTTGAGTAGATATGAATTGGACACAACCTAAAAATTTAGAATTATCTTCATCTTCCTTATCATATATAAGGATGTAAAAGGCAAGGGATGAACTTAGAAATCAGATAGTTTATAAGAACTGATTTCACAAGACTCTTCTAACATTATATTTATCTTTTTAGATAATTCAACCAGAGAGTTTTCTAAAACTTATCCTAAACATTTTATTATCAACTCATTTATCCTGGTCTTCTTTATAAAGGTTGGAAGGATTAGGTTTATAGGGTGGACTGCCTAACATAGAATTATTATTCTTAAATATGAGTGCTTGTTTATATTGCCATCAAGATAAGATTTTATAACATCTCACCTGCAACTTTTACAACTTTAGTTTTATTGAGCTGTTTCTATTGTGTTTCTCTTGGTTAGCTTCACAATGATCCTATACTGAAGTCTAAGTCTATTGTTTTTTATAATTATAGAATCAATGCTTGCATGATCATGAGAAAATTGCTTTAGGTATATTGGGGAACTAGGACTTCCATTGTCTTGTCAGCCCCAGCCCCCTGGAAGTTTAGCGTTGTAGTCCAAAAGGTCATGAAGTGAAAACTTGGAGGGAAGATACACTTGTATTATTGTCAAACATGGCAGCTTCATAGATGGTAGGAATTCATTCTAGAAGGTAATTCCATGGTTAGCAACAGGATCAACAAATGATAATGAGGCAAATTGAAACAAAAGCTGCCCAGCCTCATTGAACTCCTTAATTTCTACTTACCTAACTTCAGAAACAGAGTGAACGGGGGAGTTAAGGTGTTGCAGTAACCGAGAGAAATAGGTGTTATGGGAGTTCAGCGAATAGGTTATATGTACTCTCCCACAGCACGACTTTTTGTTTATCCGAAAGTTTCTGCAAATTGTTATCCATCACCCCCACACTCTCCCTCTTATTTATATATGCTGGTACCATAATCATTAACATTTTTCTGGTGGAAATCTCATCGTGTACATCAGACTCTGAAGTTCTCTTCATGATCATTCTCCTCGCATTTCTTTTCCAGCTTGATACTCTTGTACCACCTAGCACATGCCATATACACAACTAAGTCTATAGTCGTCAAGCCTGCTAAGAGGAAGTAAAACCTGTCAAGGTGACCTGTGTTCAGATTTCCTGGGATCCATCCGGGCATATGATCCTCAGTTGAGATCTTCACAACCATAGTCACAAGCAAGCTACTCACATAATTCCCTAGCGAGATAGAAGTCATGCAAAGTGCACTCCCAAAGCTCTTTAATCCATCGGGTGTTTGTGCATTAAAGAACTCCAGTTGACCAACATACATGAAAACTTCAGAAGCTCCAATAAGTGCATACTGAGGAGCTTGCCAGAAGATGCTCAAGGAGCTTGAGCCTTCACAGTGTTTGCAATCTTTTCTTGCATACTTGAGTCTATAACACTCCACAAGCCCAGCCGAAACCATTGCCATTATTGCGATCACAAGGCCAACACCCATTCTTTGAAGTTCAGTTAGTCCTTTTGAGCTTGTCTGTTTAAAACTGCTCACAAGTGGATCAAGAACTCGCCGATATAGGAAAATAAAAAATGCAACACTGAGAATATCGAAGGTAGACATGCTGGCAGGAGGGATTTTGAAGTTAGAAATGGTTGTTTTCATTGCAGCACCTTGTTCCACAAACAGAGAGGCCATCTGTGTGAAAACCACTGAATAGATTATGGTGCAGAGCCAAATCGGCAGTAGTCTCAGTATGCATTTAACTTCTTCTACTTGTGTAATTGGGCAGAGACGCCATGGGTTGCGACAGCCCCGCTTTTGATCATCAATATCTCTTGAAGAGATAAAAGCTGCTCTATCTAAGAACCTAAAATACATAGATGAACAGTTAGCATTGTTATAGATCAAAAGGAACTTGCAATGCTTGATTCATGGAATCTACGAAACCCAGTTTTTTCGAATGATGAACTGGATAATATGGCTTCTTAGACATAACGGATGCTGAATTTAGTCAAGGATTATCAATTCTGTGTACTTCGGATAAATCAAGTTTTATGAGTCTGTGACCGTTCTCTCATTACTTACTTGAATCCGTCAGTGTGGAGAATCTTTCTGTTGCCATTCATTGAGCAATCTTTTCTATCCACATCGTACAGCTCCTCCTCTCCATCTGGTGGCATCTCGACTCTACATTTCTTCATCGCGGCTATGATAACTTGGCCGAACCTGGAGAGAGGGTTACCACTTGGTTTAAAGTGCCGGTATCTAGCTGTTCCTCCTAGAAACAATACCAGTGCTGCAAAGGCAGAACCTGCAGACATCCAGAATCCTAGTGCCCACATCCCTTCATCCTCAAAATACCCCAATATGGTGTTGGAAAAGAGGGAACCAAGGTTCAGGGCGAGGTAGAAATAGCTGAAAAATGCAACCTTTGAATGTCCTTCCCTAGGGTCGTCTTCATCAAACTGATCGGCCCCGAATGTAGCAATGTTAGGTTGATACCCTCCATTTCCTAGAGCAATGAGGTAAATGGAGAGGTAAAACAATGAAACTTCCATGCTTGAATGGGATCCACATGGAGTCAGCTCATCTCCACATCCTTTTGGTCTGATTAAAAATAGGTATGATGCGAGTGATAGGATTACCAGACCCTGCCATACAAAACAAAAGCAGCAATATTTAGCATAAATGCATGCAATTAAATTGCAGCACCTGGATCTGCTTACTGTACGAAATCTTCCTGTATTTTTTGAGGTGAAATATGAAAGTTACACTTTTAATGCAAAATGTAAAGAAAAGGTTCAGGGTCAAAGTAACTTACTATGACAAAGATGACCTGAAAAACTGCACAAGTCTTGTATCTTCCCCAGTAGGAATCACTAAGGAAAGCACCGACAAGAGAGAAGATGTAGACCGTTCCAGTCCATTTGCTAACGTTATTAGCAGCATCGGCGTTGCTTTGTTGCAAAACCCTTGTCAGGAACAGAACTAAGTTCACACCAACACCAAAGAATGCAAGTGTTGCCAGGCCCTGGTTCACTGGAATTTATTGAACAGAACAAAACACACAATTCACGTTTAGAGGCTTTATTTGTAGGGAATTCTAAACTTGCAGATAACTCAGTACAAGATTTTTTCAAGCGTTTGTTACAATTAATGGCAATTTTAATTGATTAATCATCAGTAACATCACCAGGCATGCATTTGTAAAGTGGCTAGATGGATTGTTGACATTTACTACTGTCCGAATTCCCCAGAGGGTTAGGATGAACTGAAGTTCTTTGATTATGTTACGAAAGAATTAATAAGCTTATGCTCACATAGCATGTTTTTATATTTCATCATTTCCAATATTTCTTCAGAAGGTAAAAGAAAGACCCCAACTATATCTCACCAAGGTGATGAAAGGGGTTGTACACCTAGAAACAAATTACGTGCCTAGAATAATCAATTTTGAAGATCAAAACGTCCCATCAACAGTATATTGTCATGTGCTCTTCTTTCCACTGAATTTAACGTTAACAATCGTTTGAACAAATTGCCTGGCCTGGCCAACCATGATACTTACACCCCTCTTTCACTGTTCATGTGCTGGGGAAGCTCATATTTAGCAACATGACAAGTACGTTAGAATTTGATATTTTTATACCTAATTTATATAAAAGAGTGGCCAGGAGCTCCACCAAATTAATGTCAAGCACATTAATAAGCTGAGACGCAACTCTCGATGATTATATAAAAAAAATAAGCTGAGACGCAATAATTTCGTATCTAACTGGCCTCACTCAAAAGCTTCCTTCTTTCTTCTTCCACCACCACTGAATTTTAATGCCAATGGTTGGCCAACTAGTGGGAGTTCTAACTTTTATGGGTGTAAAGCCAGAGGAAAAGGAACTTGCCCCTAGCTTTATCTCTTCCTTTCAATCATTTTTTTTTACTTGTTGAGTAGTACTGTATATTAATTATATATACATAATCTCTGTAGATGAAAAAAATGAGTACCTTTTGATTAAGATGATGACAAGGATTTCCGCCGCCGACCTAAACAAACTATGATCGATCCGGCTAATATTGTTTTTTGAGATTTATGGCCGTATAACTTAAGCAGGTGTGATAAACAGCAGAACGCTGTTGTTTATGATAATACAAGCATATATGCATGTGACACGTTTAATCTAGTGAAAGGTTAAAGATTTTTTTTTTTTTTTTTATGATTCTCAATTTATAATTTTTGAAAGAGATAAACAAAATAAAATAGAAAGTTATTTCAATACCACTAAAAAATATAATAACTCTTCTCTTATATTTCTATTTTTCTTTTATCTCTATCTCTTAATATAATAATAAATACTATAATTATCTTCTTTTTTTATATACACCAGTGAAATATAGACACAAAAGCACTTATCTTGCCAAAATAAAATTAAAGGAAAAATGTTATCGTATTCAATTAGATTTTCTTAGGCACGTGGCTGAAACCCAGAGACCATGCAGAGAACTACACATATTTACGTGCCAGATGAATCTTAATGCATGGTTTCCTCGCCCCTCTCTCCAGTAGTAATGGAAGTTGGTGGCTTAGTGGAAAACCAAGAAAAGATCAGTTCCATGTCTTCCTGTCTTTATTTCTGTCCAGAACTCGAGAGGGTTCTTCTTGTTTCTATCTTCTCTAAGAGATGTTCTGTGGCTTCCATTTATTCATTGGCTGTGCCGAAGCCCGGCATTAATGAGAGTTTTAACACTTGTTTTTGTTTTCAACTCTTTAGCTACCTTAATTTTGTCATCTTTTCCAAGATTTGAAGTGCATACTGCTACTAGTAAAGAAGAAAGAAGAGAGGAGCATTTACTTATCATAACAACTCATCTCTCTTCTTTTTTTCCCAAAATATTTGGTGATAAATTTATTTTGCAAGAACAATTTCATCGAAAATAAACATGGACATAATACTTAATTACACACACGTATGCTATATGTGTTTTTGTGGATGGATCATTGGACATATTCCCTAGTGCGTTGCGAGTAAGCAATAAATATAGGATAGAACAAGGGATGTTATGACAATATACATCCCAAAATTCACCCATAATACCAGGAGTTTGCATTTTGAGTTGTTTGATATTTTGCTTGTGATTGTTTTTTAAAATATTGTTTGTTTGAAAATATATTAAAATAATATTTTTTTTATTTTTTAAAATATATTTTTGATATAAGTACAATATCAAAATAATTTTAAAATATTAAAAAATAATTAATTTAAACTAAAAAATAAAATAATTTTTTAAAATATAAAAACAAACAAGCTCGTGAAGTAATCTATAAAGCTAGAAAAGAATAAGGAAATGTAAAATATTTGTAATGAGAAGACAAACCATAAATCAACCAGGCAAGAGTCATCTCGAGATAGTACTATTCTTGGTCATATTTAATGATCTTATATTAGACGGTGTTAGTTAGAATTTGTGCTTACAGAGTATAATGATTCCAGCAGCCCACTGCCCAGATTTGGCTTTGATAGCAGGACGACCATGCCAATCAACTGTTCCATCAAAAGTGCATTCTCCTTCTCCCTCTTTGAACTTATCCTGCGTATGAACATTTTTCACCTCATTGTTATACAGCTACTGAATTCATCTTCAAACTAGAAGAGATACTAGTAAATTAAATGAATTTTAATCATAATTAACCACTCAACATTGTAATGTATATGCTTTATGTTATGCATCGGATTGATTAAACCTCGTACTAATAAGCTAGCTACCATCTACAAAAAATAAAACAAAAATGGTGATCCCCATTTTGTAAGCTAGCCAACAAATGCAAAAAAGGAGAAGAGAAAAGATTTTAAGATCATCGATCCCTTTAATATTTTGTGGCCAAGACCTATCAAGGGGAGCTTATCAAAGAAGATTTACGAGGAGAAGAAAATAGCTAGAAGCTTTCGACTAACCTCCTTACACACCTCCAAACAAGCCATTAATTATCTTGAAAAGAGAGAGCTCTTCTGTTGTGATGCTTGATGAGAAAAGGAGGTGTTTTCTATGAAGAAGAGAAGGGAAGTTGGGACTGAAAGAGAAGAGGAAAGGGTGTATAAATAGAGAGTGAGCGGGTGGTGCGAACGGTGTAGATTTTGGAGGACAAAAGGAGGGGTCAAATCATCGAAATTAATAGTTTATGTAATATGCAATTTGTTTGAAGTCAGAAAAGGATCCGTCTTTTTCCTCGAGCCTTGTCACAGAGAATGTTTTTTTTTCAATTTATAAAAATATTTTATTTAAATACAAATTTCATTTTTAATGTTTTTTCTTTTTAAAAATACTCCATTTATTGAGCAAATTGATGGTATTTTTTTTCTGAAGTAATACTCAAGTACTGAACAAATTATTTATGTTTTTTCTCTTTTTCCAATGATATATTATCTCTCTTCCTCCTTTCTGTTTTTCCATTTTATCCATTGCTTGTACCCTATCTAGATTTATTTGGGATAATCACAAGCACCTTTTTATATTAATATTAAATATACAAAACACTAAACCGTAGAAACTATTGTAGTATTTTTATTATTATTATTTATTCTCTAACAAATCACTATCCATCGATTGATATAATAATTTTTAAAAAAATTAATTTGATTCTTAATTTTTTTTTACAATTAAACTATTTTAAGTTCAAATTTGCACATGGTTGCATTTTTTAAAAGAAATAATTGAATTGAAAAACATGGGATTAAATAATTTTGGTTGAAGAGTAGAAAATGAAAACATAAAATAAATTACTTTATCATCTAGCATGTACCCTTTAGTATAATGAACTACAAATTGCTTGAATGACTGTTGCCATAATTCACCTAAAAAAAAAGAAGGTATTTTCATATATGATTTAAATAAATTTCATTTTTTTGTGGTAATTAAATAATTTCATATTTGATGGATGAAAAGGTTATTTTTTATATGACTAGGTGTTTGATATATGTATTAATTCTTTTATAAGTAATTAACTAGTTATTAAATCTAAGATAAAATGTGATTTTCTTTCTTAAAATAGAAAATAAGATTTAATATGGAAAAAAATTTATCCTTATATAAAACGTAAGGCATTTTTATATATTTTTTTTGGTGTCATAGAGCATTTAAAAGATAAAAAAATACATGACCAAGAAAATATAAAGTAAATAAGAAGATATAATTATAAAATAACAACCTAATTAGATATTGAATACATATTGAAAGTATATTGATAATAAAATGTAGCTCAACTAGTATTAACTAGTTTGCGATCCATGCTTGTAAGGGTTATTTGTTATTCTTTGTCGGTAAAGAAACATCATAAATTGTAAATCTTTAATTTTGAACTTACTATTAGATGAAGGTGGAAATACATAAATAACACAGAAAAAACAATAAAATAACACACCAACACAACAAGATAAATATAATTTTGTAAACAAAAATAGAGATGAACAATACATTAAAATTCCAGCTGAAACCATTAAAATTCAATTAAAATATAATCAAATCAACAATGTGAAGTATATATATCCTACACATCAAATCTGAAGTGGAGGGGGAGAAAAATATATGTTCATAACTGTATTTTGTTGAGCCCAATACATTTTATTTTTTTATAGAACTTATGCTTTCATATTTTGCATCTCAATAACCATTTGTTAATGAATCTTTTTTTGAACAATCTCATCAAAGTCTTGTGATGTAATGCTTGGGTCAGGATGTGATGTGTCTAAAGTTAAACCAGTATGACTCACCATCAATTCTCGAGTTGATATTATAAGCAAACCATAAACTTAATTTATATTGAGTTCGTCACTTGCAAAAGTCTCCAACCACATTTGAGGATTATAGGGATGATGGATGTAAGTGTCTTTGTCAAATTTTGCAACCATGTTGGGGTTATATATATGTCTCTTATAAAAAAAAAACAAAAGAAAAAGTCAAATTCTTAAATTCAATTATATTTCATATTTTTTATGCAAATAAACAATCTTAAATCAATGATAACTATTAAAAAAACTTACAACGAACACTTTTGCTTTTGTATCAATAATTTCTTTCTCCATTTCCCCTATCCTCATTCTTTGTATGTTTCATCATATAACTTCATTGGAATCGATTCTCACTCAAGCTGTTTTTCATGCAATTAAATATTTTGTTAAAAGTCTCACAAATAAACATGTAATTAAAACTTTTAAAAAAATAATAAAATATATAACAACAAGCTCTTACTAGGTGTTTTGCATGATTGAGAAATGAAATCGCTCATCTGATATGCTTGCTCATCGAACCATAAGTTTCTTTACTTTTATTTTGTATATCGGATGATGAACGCTTTGTAAAACCTTTTAAAACCATAAATTGTTGATACAAAGCCCAATTATGCTTGGTGACGTGCCTCGATTTATAGCTTTTCCACTTCTTTACATCATTTAACTCGGCCTTTTTAATTACTTGTTTGTTGGCATCATAACAAAAAACACGTAACTTGATATAAGAATTTATTAAACAGAAATTAGGTAAGGAAATAAAAGAATATAAGTTTACAATAATATAACATTAATTGATTTAAACTTACCTAGTTATATTATGATTTTTCCACACTTTCCTGACAAATGCTTTGTTACTCTCTTTCCACCAAAATTTTTTTTAATTGATTTTATATATTAATTAGAAACTGGTAACTCAAATTAAAGATTATTCATTTAACCTTAAACTTTCTCCACCAAGCATTTACTATATACATCCATTCAAAATTATCATGAAATTGACTTCATTGAAACAATGATTCTTTAAATGATCATTTTATTGTAAAGGTGATGGAACAAGTAACTTCAATATTAGATCATTTTCTTGTCTTTATGACTACTTGTGTGTCCTTAAATGCATATACAAACTATATTATGTACTTCTATAGTTATTTTTTGAAGATTTATTTTTAACAAAAAAAATTAAAATCTCTTCTTTTTGCAGAAACATTAACAAAAATTTACATGAAATTTTTTTAAAGGAAAACATTAACAAAAGCCATATATAGGTATAGGCACGATAACAAAAGGTAATATTTATATACTAACTATTTTTCTCTTCATTTTTTATTATCATAGTCTTCTAAACACTTTTGTTTAAAAAACTTAAAGAGGAAAAACGATGATGCACGAAAAAAATAAAGATATATTTTTCTAGCCCTTTAGGCTAGCCTAAATGGTTGGAATTTCATCCCAAAACTCCACCCTAATCCAATTTGTCTAATCTTATTTAACACGTTTTTTTTTATGATTTTTTTGAGTTTATGGAAGCTACACACATAAACTTTTCATGCACATATTTTTTTCTATGCTCACACTACTTTATATGCATGGCAGATACCATTTTCCATGCCAAAAAAACACATGACATAACAATTATAGAACGACACATCAACCAACAAGCAACCATGGCTAGCCAATGGTTCTTCATATACAAAAAGCATTGATAGCACTAATAAAAACATCATTTTTCTTCTACCAACTCCACAACCAAGGTTAAATACATATTTCTATATCAATGATATGACCTCTTTCTCTATTAAAAAGTTTCTAGGTTTTAGTGTATAAATACACCCGGTCACCAAACAATAAAGAGAATAACTAAACTTTCAACCCTAGACCATTATAGCCATTCAAGGCATTCACAACCATAAGAACTAGAGCTACATCATTGAATTGTTTTTGGCCAGCACATGTAGATACACATTACTTAACTTTCATTTTATTTTTTCCTCTTTCTTTATGTTTTTTCCTCTTAACACAATTATTGCCTTAAATATTAGAGAGTCTTCTGTCTCTCCGAGAACTTATTTCTTTAACGCAAATCATATAGCTACCAGCCAAGCCTATCAGCTAGTGGTTAGTCTAATCATACTATCTATCAACCCAACCATAAAAAGTCTAATTTTTTTGTGAAACTTTTTTCATGAATTCATCACTTAGTAAACTTTGTAATGTTCATTCAAAAAACAAGAGCACGTAAATGCCAAGTTCATCAATTTTGCGAATTGTAAGTGTTATGTTTTTTTCAGCTGTAAAGTTGCTTTTATAAAATATGTCCTCCATGTACTAAATAAATAATTTAGTTTTCTCAATGCTCCATTTTTCAAATATGAAGAAGTAAATCCTCGAGAGGAATTATTGTTTGAAATATACTTTTTCGATGTATAATATTTTTTATTATGTATTTCATCCTAGCATTTCAAATTAAAGAAGAAGAAAACAAAAAACTTTATCAACTTGCAAATTAAAGAAATGAGTAGGATTATCACCGGTAACAAGAGGAGTGGCAATAGCAGCATCCTGTATGGATATGGATCTATTGGTCGAGGCATTTCAGCTAATATATGATTTTTAACTTCATTTTTCATTATCTTTCCGAAAATCCTGATGAACTCCAAAAGAGGTCCGAGTCAGCTACTTTTATACACAAGTTTATAAAGATAAAAGGCTTGATATGTAATAAGGAATACAACTGTTAAGCATGATTAACACACACCTCCAAACCAAAAAAGAGAATTTGATCCGTGGGAAACCGATCGAGGCATTGCATAAAGCAACAATAAGGACAAGAGCTCGATCGTAATCTAGGCATGACTGTGCCTCTCTTTTTTCCTTGTTTAATTTGTATGCTGAATGGAAAACCTAACCAGTTTTTTGAACCAGAAAACCTAACCCTTGTGTTGTTTGATATATTATTCCATTTACCTTAAAAATTGAATTCAAGAAGTAAAATATAAGTGAAATGATGGGTAAGATCAAATAGAAAAGCTTGTTCTATAGAAAAGCAAGTCCAGGAATATCATTATTATCAATTTACTAGATTGAAATGGTCAAATCTTGGCGTGCCCAGTTGTTAATTACCAAGATAATATTTTTAAACGTAGATTGAAATATACGAAAGTCAGCGAGACGTGCCATAATAGAAAACAAAAGATAGCTAAGAGGCATGAACTTCACGTCATATTTGTCCATTCTAATTGATGGTTCATTACAGTAATTAATACTAATTGTGATTGTGAAACGCAATTGCTCGCATTATGTTCGTGCAATCACTCATCTACCATGAGGTTCGATGGGATTTTCATACGCAAGCATACACTATTCTTGCATTTTTCATACTGTAAAGTTGTTCCATTTTTTGTATAAAGAAGGCATTTTATAATATGCATCCACACCAATCGAGGATACCTTTTCTCACAACTTATTGAATGCAAAAGTCCTCATCAACAAAGTCGGATTCCACTCGTTGAATATATAAAAACATCAACATCGTTACCAAATTAATCGAAATATACACTCCTGGTGGAAGCAAGCTTGATGATGCATGCATTAATTCGAATGAGGGGGCCAACGACCAACTTTAACCATCCATGTTTACAGGCACAGTTCAAGATTTTGATTGGGTGTATGGTTTACCCGGGCTCTGTGGTGCCCCAGCTAAAGAAGCAATCTTCTTAGAGCTCCATGTGTTATTTTGAAATCATTATGGGAACTTTGCTGGGATTTTGAAATCATTAAAGGTCTTTGGGATATAAATTAAGTTCATGGCTTGATGAGGTCATTTGTTGGGTGTGATAATAACCTGAAGACATGGGGATAAGATCATAAACCTCTATCTGGACTCAATGACAGCAATCTTTGTTTTTTTCTTTTCTTTTTTCTGCCAAATCTTGGCTCTGATGTATCTTCTGTCGCCCGTCTGGGTTGTTCTGAGCCCTCTCAGGCCTAATTCTTCTGCTTATCAGAAAAAAAGTTGCTCCACGTGCAATTTCACCTGTCATGTCAAGAACAAGTCCAATCTTTAACCAGTCAATTTTCGGGGGTCATCAATCAATACACAGTTAATTTGGTGATGGTTCATAGGCAACATAATTAAGCAATAATTATTGCATTATGAATGGACTTGTCATGATCAGAAATTCGGTAATTGCTGTCATTTAATGATGGATTGTTTATGTCAAATGAAACAGGAGGGAGGCGATCACGATCATCAAGGACAACTGAACCACTTAATAAAACCGAGACCTAACCACATACAAGGAAGGCTAGCTAGTAGTGTTTTTGTTAATTTCGCACCACAAGTTGAATTATTATGTTGTGTTGTTACTAAAGTTACCTAAATTAAAATTATTATTATTATGAAGAACATAACTTAAATTTAATGTTTTTTTTAAATAAATTCTTCTTTTGTGAAAAACAAATAAATATCATAAGAATATAAATCAAAATCAAAATATTACATGGTTTATTTAATTAATAAATAGAACTACTAAATAATCTAATTAAGATCCACAAGCTAATATAGCTAGAACTACTAAATAAATGACTTGCTTAAAGAATAAATTCTTTTTGTGATCTAATAAAGTTAAAGGAAATTAATTAGGTTAGTTAATTTTAAAATATTCAAAGTTACTAATTATATATTAGTTATTTTTATATATAAGATATTATTAAAGTGATCAGTTAAATTTATATATATATATATATATATATAAGTTGTTTTTATAAAATTAATTTTTTTAATTTAAGAAAGTGAACAGCTAGCTGAATTTTTAAACTCTAATTATCACAAGCTTTCTTGCAATGTTTTACTTTAGAGTAAAATAATAATTAAAAAAAAAAGAAAAAAAAAAAAAAGAGGAGGGTAAACGAGCAGTCATTCCATGTCTACAAAATTAGCAGATTCTTGTCCACTAAAATTGCGCGTGCCTTTGGATGACATCAGCAAATCCAAATCTGGATACAGGCATGACCATAAGAGGAAACATCAGCTCAGCCTATTTTTAATGCTCCTAATGGAAGACAAAGACCTCCCTCGGCCACTCAGATGGCCATAGAAACATCAGAATATGTCTGAGCTATCTGTTCAGTTAGGTCATCCCACAATCAACTTATTTCTTTTTTTATTATTTCTATTATCTTGTTATAAAAAAATAAAAAAAAAAAGTAGAACTTTGTTTTGTTTTAATATATTAACCATTATAATTGTTGATTAGTTAATCATTGTACATTGACTAGGGCTGATTCATAAATCTTACTATATTACAAACTAAAACTCCTAGATAAAACTTTGTACCAAACTCTCTCTTTTTTTATTTTCATCCTCACTTTCTTTTTTAATTATAGCATTTTATGATTAATTTTTTAAAATTTATTAAGAAAATAAAAATAAAATTTATAAAAGATGATAAAAATAAAAAATAAAAAAAAATCTCATGATCAATCTCAAATTCATAATAAAAACTATGTTTAGTCCACCTATTTTCTTTTTTCTTATTCTACAGTCGTTTTTAGTTTTTGTTATTTTATTGTTTTTTTAACATGTTAGTCCCTAAATTTAAAAGAAGAGATGAGTTTGATAATTGTGGTTTTTTCTTGTAAACATGCCTGACAAATTAAATTGGGTTTTATTTAGATTTTTTTTATTTAATTATTTTTTATTTTTAAAAAAGTGATTTTAAAGTGTTTTGATGTTGATAAATGATTTATGAACATTTTTATAGTGTTTTTGATATGTTTTCATGTTAAAATGACTTAAAATTTGGGTTTATAAAGTCCAAAAACTTGAAACTTAATTTTCAAATCACCAAAGAACGAAAAAAACAGAATAGCAAGGACTTTTTAATTATTAAATAAAATATAATAGCAATCCTATAAATCATCACATGTTTTTTTTTTTCTTGTATACCTATTATTTTTAACATGCATGAAAGTGATTGTGCATAAATAACTAATTAATTAATTATATCCCCCAGTAGGAGAAGAAAATCTTTTTAATCAGGATAGTCTGAATGGCTAGGGTTTTTTTAGTACAATGAAAAAATTGTGATATTAATATTGTAAGGATCGACTTTTTAATCATTAAATAAAATATAATATCAATCCCATAAATCATCAAATGTTTTTTTTTTATACCAGCTTAATTAAGGATGTAATGTTTTATAAATATATAATGTAATTTACAAATGAACAGATCAGATAAAGTGAGAAAAACAAATAAACGATTTTTTTGTGATTATCCATTTTAATAACGCTGAGACCAAGGTCTCACGCCTGATCTCAAACATGTGGAATGAACTGTGAACACTAAAACGCAGAAGGAAACTACCAACTTACACTGATAATGAATGGGTTCAGTATTTGCAAGTATGAGGACTTCTCCAACCATAATGATCACAGATGAAATACAGTCTTTGTAACGAATTCGTGGAGGAAATTAACGAGTGGATAATCTATATATCACCGTCTACTTCTGCTTATAAGATTACTATTACCGGCATATTATTACAAGTCCACTGGTAGTTTCAAATGCTGAAACTAGCTAAGGCTCCAGGGAGAAGCTTGCATTTCTAGGTCTGTAGACCCTTGGGTTTGAGCAATTTCAATTGTTAGGGTTACGGGAGTATGTTCTAAATCGAAATGCAACAACGAAATGGGTTTTTTGCTAGCTCTTTTGAGCTCAATATGGATGTAACATCACGATAAGTATTTCATTTTTCACAGGCTGAACATAGACATGCATCGAAAGCATAAGAAACCGAAAAGTAATTAAGCTTAGTTATGTAAGAGAGTTGCTCCCACATATATAATGGATGAGTTCGGCTTTCTTTTTTTTACCGATTCATGGAGCTGTTTATCTTAATTAGCATCACACTTCAGATGAAACTAAGCACTACTGTACGCTGGATCGGAGGTAAAGGTTTAAGATTAGGTATTTCAGCCTAGGATGGAAAGGGCTATCTGCGCGCATCGTGTAATCCAAAGCGAAGAAAAGCGAAGACGCCAAAGAGAAGGGAGAGTGATCATCCCATCATGAATATATGATATATGTTCTAGCTAGGTAGACCACATAATTTATTTATTTATTTATTTTTAATTGATGATGCGCTCGGTTATGATCTCTTCGTTTCCTTGGTTTCACTCCAAAAAAAAAAAAAACGCTTTGAGATTTCGGATCGAATAAAGAAAACAAAAGAACATTAATTCATATTTCTGGGAGTGAGACTGTGCAAGCAATCAAAATGATCCAATTAAAACTCCCTGGGCTTGTTAGCACCTCTTTGGGAAAGGGTTTGCCTGTGAAGAAGAAGAAGAAGAAGAAGAGGGGCTCGAGGTCGCAGACATCTCCCATGGAAACATTATCTGCATATAAAAATGACAATAAGAAAAGCTTGTTAGCACATCCCTAGAAAGCCCTGCCTTTCCCCCCTTCTTTCATTGTCTTGTTCTGGTCTCCTTTACACCTTCCACTCTTTTTGTATACATGGTTCTGCTTTCATTTTGGATGTTTACGGCTGCAAACTTCGATCAGAACTACGGTTTCAAGCCAGGGCCCTATAGAAAGAAAAAAGAAAAAAACCGAACAACAAGCAAGCTGTCTAATCAAACCAAATAGCAAGAAATTATCCACTCAAACCGGACAACAAGGGAGCTGTTCCGTTAAATTGGACAGCCAACAAGTAGCCAGGTCAAGACTGAATTTGAATTCTCCGCGTAAGGAATCCTTTGATATAAAGTTCTTTATACTGGATTCTAACGAGTTCTTCTTTCTCTTCCCATAAAAAAAAACAAAAAAATATAAAAAATGAATTTATAAAAATTAAAACCGATCATCTAATAAATAAATAAAAATTGAGAGAATAAAATAAAATTTTCAACAAGTGTCAAAACCACCATTTATTTTACTTATTTTTTTGCATTTTAGTCTATTATTTTTCAATTCAACCCTTCCTCCCGTAAAAATATACAGTTTGATGTTAATTTGACCTTAAAAAACTCAATTATGTAAAATAAAAAATTTAAGAATCAAATTAAATTTTTTTAAAAAAATTACTGTTTAATTTATGAGAATAAACAATGATTGGTGCTACTGACTACTGAGCAGCCCTTTTAGTTTATTTTAATTTTGCTCCGTTTAAGTCATTGTGTAAATAGATAGGCTTTTTATTTCACCTTGTTTAATTGGGCTTTGACCCAAACAGACAAAGTGGCTTTGACTTCACTCTTTTTGAGTAATAGCCCAAACACTTTTTTCTTAACACGCACCATCGACAAGTATTCCAAGTACTTGTTTTGCATTCACTCGAAATAATTAATTTTCTCCCTTTTATCTTTTCTTGGTGTGAGTATTAATAATTAATCTATAAAAGTACCATTTTTTTTTATGGATTCATCATCTTTTCAGTATTTTTTCTATATAAAAAAAATAGGAGTGACCAAAACAAATTAAAAAAACCAATTAAACCAAGAAAATTGAAAAAAAATAATCGAAAAAACCGAACCGTAAAAAAACTGATTAAAATTTTGAAAAAACCAACCGGTTCGGTTCGGTTTCGGTTTTATAAGCCTAAAACCAAAAAAACTGAACCGAACCAAATTTAAACATAAAAAATAGGAAAAAAACCGAGCTAAACTAAAAAAACCGAACCAAACCAGTTTGAACCGGTTTTTATCCTAAAAAACTGAACCGAACTGGTCAATTTGAACTGGTTTCAGCTCAATTTCGGTTTTTTAAAAAAAAATTTAATTTATTTTTTTTTTAATAAAAATCAAATCAAATCGAATAAAAAATAATCAGCTTAAAAAAAACATTTTGATGCAATGGACCCTGGAGCATAAATTTATTGAGCATAGATCGATATTCTCATACGGTAAAAAAAAATGAGGATTTAATTGTTGCCTTGTGCAAAATTCTTCATATCTTATTGCCTATAATAACTCTACAATATATAATAGAAGCATTTAACATTTTGTTTTTTTCCCGAGGATTTTTAGGAGCTGTTCTTTTTTTTTTTTATTTTGTAAAACTAAAGGATAAAAGGGAAAAATTGGAATATTATATTTAATAAAATGTTTTTCTATCTAAAAACCTTTATTTTGGAAAACACATTCCATAATTTTTCAATACAATTTTTTAACGGTTTTCTAAATAAAGAGAAAACATAAATAATACATTTTTATTTTATATTCATGAACTTTTTAAATGTGAAGTATTAAGATTATTCTTTTTATATGTAGTATAGTACAAATTCAATATGAATTTTAATATTTAAATTCAAGTTTATTGTTAATATATGTTATAATTATTATCTTAATAAATCTTAAAACCCTTCTTGTTAAGTGGCAAGTCTTGATTTATTGTGTATCATGATGTGATAGAACACATTTTTAGAGTATGGAAAAAATAGAGAATTTTACAAAAACATGTCTACTTGATTATCCAACAAGTTTAAATTGTAGTGATATCAACGACACTATTTAATTACATAGAAAGGAAGTTGCAAGAAAATATAATATTTGTAGATTTTAATCATCATCCTAATTTTCTTTTCGATGATTTTTTAACTAATATTATACCATGTTTGGAAAGCTATGAATACCAAAAGCCTTATCAAATGAATTATTTAGTGATAAGATTGCAACTAATTTAATGAATTAATAAAAGTAGCATCTTAATATCACATTATCAAATTTATAATGTGTTAATAATCCAATACATAATAATATAATTCAAAACTACATGTTTTTTTAATTATTTTATTATCAACATCATTTTTAAAACCAGTTTTAACCAAATATTTTTAAATTATTTTTTATTCTACAACAGTGTCAAACAAAATTTTAATAAAAATACATATTTTACAAAACCAACCATAAAAATTAATTATTTTAAACTAGTTTTTCTAAACTACAACAACTAAAATTACCGCAATTTCCAGCCGTACCTGTCTGTTTTTACATTTTAAAAATGATTTTGTAAAAATTAAATTTTTTTTATTTTTTTAAAATAATATTTTTTTTAATGTTTTTAAATCATTTTGATAAGATAATATTAAAAATAATTTTTAAAAAATAAAAAAATATATATTATTTTAATATATTTTTAAATAAAAACCAACCCCACATCCGAAATCAATATCAATACGAGCCTAGATTCTGGCCTAAGGAAAAAAGGACCCCGAAGACTCTCTGTCTTGATATGTTGACTGCAATCAATGGAGCGGAAAAGAAAACTTTTTTGGTTTTGTGAAAGGTGTCCTTTAACGTGGATGTATGTGATGACGTAACTATCATCATCATGGTGGCCGGACCAACCACACCTCTCTACTCTGTACTCTATAACTTAATAAATCTAGTACTTGTCCCTCTTCACAGATTTACTCTTTGACGTCCTTCTACACTCCCTGCCTTGCCTTTTTCTGGCTCCCTCCTCTGCCAAAACTAAGGAAAAGAAAACCAGCTAGCTGCATCATTAATTCCCACCCTCTTCACCCTCTCTTGTGCTGCTGCTGCTGCTGCTGCTTCTTCTTCTTCTTCTTTGTTTTGTATGTGAAATATTACAAGGCCAATGGGTTGCTTTTATTCTCGAACCATCCACCTTCCCTCCCCCGACGACCTCTCTAAGCTTCACTCAGGTTTCTCTCTCTCGCTCTCCCTCTCTCTGGGTTGTTTTCTTTTCTTTCTTTCCGTTTCTGTTTGGTATCTCCAGCATTGTCATTAATGTGTTTTTTTCTTCTTTTTTTTATAATTTGTTTTTTCTATTAATTAGCTAGTGTTGCTTGCATTTGCTTTTTTTTTTCCTTCTTTCTTTCTATTGCATACTTTTAAATTATTGATGGGATTTGGTTGTTGTTTCTTTTTTCTTTGAAGAAAATGGGGATGAGGGTGGTCAAGTCCAACAAGTGCCAGCATTCAAAGAATATAGTTTGAGCGAGCTAAGAAAGGCCACAAATGGGTTTTGCACAGATTTTATCGTCTCTGAGAGTGGTGAGAAAGCGCCTAATGTTGTTTATAGGGGTATTCTTGACAACAATCATTTGGTGGCTGTTAAAAGGTTCTCTAAACTGGCATGGCCTGATGCTCAACAGTTTGTGGTGAGTCTCCATTTTCTGTATGTTGTTGACAAAAAGAGAAGAAAGAAAATCAAGTAGCAATAGTGATTTGGAATAAGGAATAGGAATGTGGGTTTAGCTTGTGCCTTTTTTTCTTTTAATTTGAAAATTAAGAGACTCGTCGGATTTAGATTATGTAATGAAGTAGTTGTTTGGACTAATAAAGAAGTGGAGTAGAAATTCAAATGGGTTATTGACGAGTAAGGGTTTTTTTTTCTTTTTCTTTTGGAAATGGATGCTCCAGCTGGAGTGTCAAAGGCCCTACATTTTCTTAGAAACCAAACACACTAGTTCTTTTCCAATTCGGTTGAAAATTCTCTTATAGTCTTTTGTTTTTCTTAACATATCCAAAATGCTGTTTATGGTTCCTGGCTAATTCATAATCGAGTATGATTGCGATGGAAATTCCTTGGCTGGTCAGGTGGAAGCGGCAGGGGTGGGGAAGTTGAGGCACAGGAGACTGGTAAATCTGATTGGTTGCTGTAATGAAGGTGATGAAAGATTGTTGGTAGCGGAGTACATGCCCAATGATACCCTTTCCAAGCACCTCTTCCACTGTACTATTCAATGCCCTTTATTTAAGTTTCTTTCTAAGAAATGTTTCACGGTTTCTTCTTGCTAAATCATGGTTGTTTTGAGCCTAATGAGAAGGTTCGTTAGTGTTTGATTTAAGAGTCTTATCATCTAATAAACTGCCTCATTACTGATTTGTGCGATCAGTTTAGAATTTTCTCAATAGGCTCTCCAGTGCCAATGGAGGATAAAACATTTTGGTTGTGATATGTTTTGAACATGCTGTTATATGTGATTTGTGCTTGTATGCCTAAGCTATTGTTTTGAGATTATTCCTTATACAGAATTTTCAAGATTTACTACTCAAAATAATCAGAAGTTTTAATATGCCATGAAATGCCCAAATTCCATTACTTTGTACTTCTGTTACCTAAGGGCAAGATTCTGATACTGTATTTGAGAGTGGTAGGCATCCATTACTTACCTACTTTTGTTTTCTTGTTAAGTTCTGTTTTAGACTATGAATATCAGCTTGTATCTGTAAATAAGTGGTTTTTAGTGGGCCTTCCATTATATTGTTGAGAACGCCTTAAGGAATATTGGGAGATATTTTGCTGCTGATCTATCTGTTGATATATGCTCACGTTTTTATGTATTTGTATTGGATTTTTTTTTTCATTTCTCACCTTAATGGGTGCTTTCTTTTTTCATGTTAATGGCTTTTTGTAATTGTTTTTATTTATTTACAGGGGACAAGCAGCCACTGGCATGGGAAATGCGCGTTAGAGTTGCCCATTACATTGCACAAGCACTTGATTATTGTAATACAGAGAACCGGAAGATCTATCATGATTTGAATGCATACAGAATTCTTTTTGATGAGGTATTTATGCAACTCATTACTATGAGTATGGTAACATCATACAATGTGGAATTAATGTGTCTTGTGCCCTGGTCTCTTTATACGACCACTTGTATGTACTGTTTCTTAGATGCTGTTTTCAGAAAATTGGCCCACTCTTAATCTTTGTTTGGTTAGATCTAATTTGTGGCTCCTTCCAGGATGGTGACCCATGTTTGTCGAGTTTTGGCCTTATGAAAAATAGTAGAGATGGAAAAAGCTACAGTACAAATTTGGCTTACACTCCACCTGAGTTCTTGCGGACAGGTATATATGTGTATTTTACAATATAACCATTTTTGATATTTCAATGAAATTTAATGAGAAGAATTTGCCTAATTCACTAATATCATTGCATGTTCAGGAATTTCTACGTTGTTTATACTTTATCTGATATTTCAATGAAATTTAATGAGAAGAATTTGCCTAATTCACTAATATCATTGCATGTTCAGGAATTTCTACGTTGTTTATACTTTATCTTGTACACTCGAAGCATTATTTTACAGCAGCTAATTATAAGATAAACAGCATGTGCCTAATCTATTCAAATTTTTGTACTCTAGGTTTTATTTAAAGGCAATTGGTATGTGTATAGAGTTGGATGATGATTTGAAGAATTTATCACAAGATTTCAAATAAATACAACGTATTTTTTTTGGCTTTTCACTGTAGCATATATACTATTAATTTCATCATTCGAGAATTTTATATAAGTACGATATGTAGAATTTTATATAAGTACGGTTATGTACTATTCATTTTTTGGTAACTCAAGTTTTTTAGTCAGTTCAGTGTGCAATGGAACATATCAGAAGAGACTGTGTAGATCATATTCATGGCTCTGACTAGCTTGTGAGATGGCATATAAATTCAACATTGAGTCTTAATCCATCGCTCAGATTCAAAGATCCCTGGTCTCTGATCATAGGGCAGGAAATTATCATTTGAGAAATGGCTGCAAGAGGCCATGCCAATTTGTGAGAAAATTACTCATGAAAAAAATTCAATTATTGTATATTTGAAATAATGGAGTAATGGAAAGTAACCAGATTTTCATTTCAAAAATAAGTTTCTTGTGGTATTGCACTACGCAATTAATACATAATAGTGACATTACATATTTGACTACAATGGTAAATATGCTTAATTTTATAGAGATTTTTTAGAACCCACATGCCCTAAACTTGATTGGCGTTGTACTCTGCAGGCAGAGTCATTCCAGAGAGCGTGATCTACAGTTATGGAACTGTTCTATTGGATCTTTTGAGTGGAAAGCACATTCCTCCTAGCCGTGTATGTTGCCTCTCATTGAATAAAAACTTAAGAATGTTGGGATTAACTATACCTTATTTTCCTGTCATCCATTTTAGTAAATTAGAGCTGCATATCTAAGGTTGCATGATCACAGGAGTGGAGGTGCCACTGCATGTGCTATAGACTTGCTTATATATGCAGATTGCTGTACATTCCATGTGGTTCCGGTGTTGCTTGTATACTTCTGTGTGTTTCCTTGCATTTTGTCTCTTTCTATTGATTGTATGGTGCAACTGATAAGCAAATCATCGAGACCATAAGAACATGGTAAATGGTTCCATTCACACTGTGTTCTCATGTACTTCACTTGGTTAATTTTTATATTGTTTAATTAATTTTCTGTTTTTATTTTCTAGCCAAGTTCTGAAAACTAGAGGATTCTGAGTTTTTGGTCGTTACGATATGTTCTTTATTATTATTGTTGTTATTATTATTATAAATCTAATTGATATTTGTTGACCAATGGGTGAAAAAATCTCAACATGCATCATGTTCGACAAAATCATATTCAATTCCATTTCCATAATATAAACCTTGCTGAATGGATGGTAACATCTGCAGGCCCTAGACATAATAAGGGGAAAAAATGTGCTGATGTTGATGGATTCATCGTTGGAGGGGCAGTATGCCAGCGATGATGCTACTAATTTGGTGGAACTTGCTTCAAAATGTCTTCAATCTGAGGCTAGGGATCGGCCTGATCCCAAGTTTCTCCTTGCAGCAGTTGCACCACTTCAAAAACAGAAAGAGGTGAAAAAATTGTAATCTTAATTAAAGCTGCAAAAATTCGATGCTTTTATTGTTTTTCAGCTTCTGTTGAGTAATATTCAGCACTGTGTTCTTGTCTACATTTTCTGACTGTTTCATGCGCTGTTTAGGTTGCATCTTACATTCTCATGGGCTTGTCTAAAGATACAGTTACTCTGCCAGCCATTCTTTCTCCGATTGGGAAGGCTTGTGCCAGGATGGATCTTACTGCTGTACATGATATTTTGCTTAAAACTGGTTACAAAGATGAAGAGGGCGCAGAAAATGAGGTATGTTGAACTCTATGTTCTCTGGACTTTAATTGCCTGGCTCTGTTAACTAGAAAACATGGTTGTCATCAAATCAGAAGATATGCTGAACAATGAAAGTGTTAATCCCAAATGATGGGACTATAGATTTAGCTTACAAGACAGATCATGTAATGCTAAAATCAAAATTTGAAGTACCAGAACTTTTTCATTTCTTGTTGATGCCTAACCTTAGCAGCACTAGAAACACTTGGGGCAAGCCATGTTGGTATTGGATACTTTACCACAACAGTTCCGTATGTTAAATGTCATTGAATAATGTTAAATTTAAAACCATGTTTGTGAATTTGTGTGGATGGTCTGTGTGGATAAATTAGCAATGGACATGTTAATACCATAATTGCTTTTATATCATAATTAGAAAAACAAAATTGTTAAGAAGGAGAGCTAGCTGGAGAAGGATGACGATGAGAAAAAGTATAGAAAACAATTGCAAAAGTTTGATGGGAGAATCAAGTCTTCCTACCAAAAAGGGATGAAAATGGAATGTCAAAACAATTGCATTAATATCTAAGGAAACTCCCCTAAAACCACCTGAATCATGACACCATAAAGTAGAAATGAAAACCATTTTTTCCCACAACAATTGTCTTAAAGTGTATTGGTTTTTAAAAGTTCATGCATTCCTCTACAACCAGGTATGCCATAGAGCAGCACAAATGACAGAAAACCATGACGAGTGACAATCTTTCGTCCTCCTGAAACCCACAAAATATACCTAAGAATCTCCGCCATAAACTAACTATCTACACCAGATATCCTTCCCATGTGAGCAATGTAACAATAATTGAGAATCAGACAAATCATTTTGCTGACACAACACAAATATTGGGAGATTATGATATCTTGATCCTGTTCTTGCAATGTTCTGAAAAAGTTGACCTTTTGTTCGTAGCTTTCATTTCAAGAATGGACACAGCAAGTGCAAGATATATTGAACACCAAGAAGTTCGGGGATATTGCATTCAGGGACAGTGATTTCAAGAATGCAATTGAATATTATTCAAAGGTAGGTGTATTTCTCCCCATGTGTCATAGTTATATATGTTGTCCCAAAGAAAGAAATTCTGGAATCCATTGATTAATGTTTTGCTGGCTCTGCATGGGCTATCTTGGAGATGGTGAATCCTTCATTAATAAGCAGACAAATGGACTATTATGTCTATGTGCATCTACAGAGAAAAACCAGTGTTAAGATTATTTAGCACAATTTGCAAGTTACTGATTATTAGCATTTCACAATTTGTGGTGTTCAAAGTTAATTGGAAAAAAATCCGTACAATAATTTTCATTCCATTGCTTTCTGCATGTCGAAAATTCTGTCATTGCAATTATTTTGTCTCATATGTGAATGGTTTAATATGATATTTTAGTAAAGCTGATGATCTAATGGTTACGAAGTTATTCTTTGCACAAATAATTGAAATTCTTCTTGCATGTAATACTGATATAGTGCTCTTCTGTTCAGTGGTGAACTAATAATAACCCACCATGGCACCAAAATATTAGGTGGTACAGTGTTTTTTTCTTTTTAAGGCTGTTCGTGAATTATTACAAATAAAATTATCTTGCTCGGATTAAAAAAGTGAAACCTATAGTTATGGTGCCGCTGATAACGCAGTCTTGTAGTCTGCAGATTGTCTGTCCCTGGTTGATTGTCTAACATATCCTTTCCATGAAACAGTTGGTAAATCTGATGTCAATTCCTTCTGCAACTGTCTTTGCAAGGAGAGCCTTCTCCTGCTTGATGAATGGCCAAGCAGAACTCGCACTGAGGGATGCCATGCAGGCTCAAGTGTGCATACCAGAGTGGCCAACTGCATTCTACTTGCAGGCTCTTGCACTCTCAAAGCTTGGAATGGAAACTGATGCTAAAGACATGCTTAATGATGGGGCAGTCCTCGAAGTGAAGTGGCAGAGTAGATACAAATTTTAGACCTCATGGTTAAAGGTCCCAAGTCTCTGTGATATCTGGTCTATGCTACTGCTATGTAAACAATAACTAGAATAGACAACGAGTAACACTTAGGAGAAATGTACTGTGGTATTTGTGTTCGTGAATTCTATCGAATACTGTGCAGTTACTGGTTTCGCACAACACAATCCCATAACATAATGCTTAAACTGTACTGAGTTGATTTATAAAGCATGGTACAATCCCATAACATAATGCTTAAACTGTACTGAGTTGATTTATAAAGCATGGTAAGTTGTCAATGGATTTTGTTGGTTCAGTAAAGGGTCATTATGCTCAGAATTTAGCTAGTTTTCTACCTTGTTGGTTCATAGCCGATATGCCCAGTGGGCAACGACCCGCTGTAATAAAATAAAGAGACTAAGCTGACACATAAAGCTATTTACATGGAGCTTTTTAAGAAGAAAAAAATGAACAGAAGAAAAAGAAACAAGCAAACAATATCAACAACTTAAAACTTGAGCGTGTCCTGAATAAACAGTGTCAAAACTGATTGCCTCTATAAAGTCCTATCAGATGTCCAAACTCAATTTCTCAACCCACCAGCACACACCCGAACAAACACTCAATCCTTAATTGAATACTCATGATGCAGATGGAGTTTATGAGGCAATCACACACAAGATAAGTAAGTAAAAGATCCCACAAAGCATAACTCGCCAGTGCTTTGGTTTCAATGCTACGAGTACAAGTCCCTACTTTTATATTCCATATCGTAATGCATCGATCCATCTCCGGTGCCTCCTCCCGAGGCCAGTCCATTGAATTGATAGGGACACCAAGCAAGTGCTTTGGGCATTGAGTCGACCCAAGAAGTTCAACGAGCTCATTTTTTAGGCTTCCCACATGTATATAAAGCTTTCGTTTCCTCCACTTGCCAGTACACCACCTTCAAATGACCATTTCAAACCACACACTTCTTCGGTGTGTGCTTTTATGCATGAAGTTGGACTATTTCTCTTATTGTCAGTGAATTTGCAGATACAAGGAAATAGGAAAGTTATAATCATCTCACTGTGTTGAAAAGTAATAATAAGTAAGAAAAGTAAAAGAAAAGGTGAAGTAGATTAATAGTGCCACGGTTTCCTGATGTTAGAGATTGACCATTCCAAGCAATGGATGCTCTGATGGCCTCCCAAGCTTCCAACCCGTGAGTCGTAAAAATAATGGTTTTACCATAAGAAATTCCAATTCCAGAACAGTTTTCAAATCAAAAGAAAACATAGAAAACTTGCACATTCGGAAGCCTCAGGATCCCAAATTTTCAAATCTGCTAGTAATTTGTTTCACACAGCATGTGAGGTAGTGACGTGGATAAGAAGAAATAACAGAAGAAAGAAGAAGAAGAAGAAGAAGGGCTGGAAAAGCTGTTAGTATAGTTACTTAGCATTAAACAAGTGAAGAATAAAATAGTTAGACAGTTGAAAGATTAGTTAGTTAGTTAGTTGATAAGATTTTATAAATAAGGCAGTGATGGGAATGGAATGTAGGTATGATGAAGTATCTTTTTCTATAAATTTTGTAGAGTACTTTCTTCTCTCTTTTCTTCTGATTCACAATATCTCCTTTTCTCACTACATTCTCTTTGTTAAGACTGAGTTCTTAACAAACTGGTATCAGAGCCTTGCATCCAAGGCAATTACAACAGTAAAGAAGACCTAAATAAAGATGGTGGAAAACTACAAAGTTAAAGCTTTGAATGAGCATGGAAGACAGTTGGATGAGAGGATGCAAGTTCTTCATCAAGAATTCCAAGATTCCATATCAGATAACAAGAGGCGGTGGAAAGAGCAAGCTTAGTACTGGAACGATAAACTTAATGCACAAATGGAAACCTTGACGGCTACTATTCACATATTTATTACTGGAAAGGAAGCAGAGAGGGATGAAAGGAATCAAGTTAACACCAAAGGAGTGGTTCGTCTACAATAAAATCACAATCAAGAGGAAATTATGGGGATCAATGAAGGCCATAGAGGTGGGTACAATGCAGCCATATATGTTATCTAAATTTCATGGAGATAATCCACTCGGATGAATTAGAAAATGTAGGAAATTGCTTCACTTTACTTGGAAGGCAAGGCAAGGCAAAAATATGGTTTGACCTTCCTAATTGGGAGGGGTTTGCTATATCTCTTTGTATAAGACTTTACAGCAAAAAAGACGTGGTAGAGGAGCACTTAACAAGTAGGTACGTACAGTACATAAAAGAGTAGAATATATAGTATGTTGAGAGGTTTGAGGAGCTCAAATCTCTAACGACCACCTTGAATTCTCCATTTCTAGCATCATACTACATATCCAGCTTCATTAGTGGCTCCAAAAAGGATAGTTGGCTTAAATATAGTTTTACATACTCAGGTATAAAGGGAGGATTATGATCAGTGAAGAAAATGACCTGAGAGAAGAAAAAAAAGAGTCAAAATAGATGATGATTCTTGTATTAGAGGCCACGCTGGGATTCAAAATTCTTACAGGAGGCTTAAAGCTCTATTTTACTAGCCTTTAATGAAAGGAACAGTGAAACAGCTGGTGGAGGAGAGTGATATTGTTTGTAAACAAGCAAAAGTGAAGAGGGTGGCTTATCCTAGACTCCTATAGCCATTGCCGGCACCAAGTGAAGTTTTGAGGGACATTACAATGGATTTTGTGGAAGGTTTTCCAGAATTTGAAGGTAAAGATACTAGCTATAATGGTTTTTGTGTACAGAATTATCAACTATAATTACCTTTTCGTATCCCTTCACTACAAAGATGGTAGCTAAGATGTTTTTTAATCATTTTTATAATTTTTATTTACTGTAACTGACAGAGACAAGCCAGTTTTTCTGGAAAGAATTGAATATTGTTAGAAATTAAATTGTTTCTTATTATCCATAATTTGATGTGCAATCAGAAAGTGTGAATTAAACATATTTAAGATCTAATAAAATCATCGGTGAGTTTAATATTTAATTGATTATTAATTGAATAATTTAATTTGTTGAAGTTTGATATTTTTTTTCCAATCACCTTAATTTTGGGTTGACTTTTAATTTTATAGATTTATATTTTAGATAAAAAAAATTTATTGAACATAATTAAATTAAATTTATGATCCAAGTCACAGTTGACTAGTTAATATATTTTAACTGAATAGAGATTAGATTTTATAATTTTTTATTACATAAATATTTTTTGATTGATTGATTTAATTAGATGTATTCATAAATTTTTTGAATTTATAATTTTTTATTACATAAATATTTTTTGATTGATTGATTTAATTAGATGTATTCATAAATTTTTTGAATTTCACTTAAGATTTTTTATTGAAAAAACACATTGTAAAAATCTATATATATATATATATGCACTTTAGTGAAACCCTGCTAAAATAGCTAGGGGGTATTTGGCAGCTATTATTTGTATAAAATTTGAATTTTTGTTTACTTAAAATATTTTTTATATATATTTTAAGTTTAAAATACAATTTTAGTAGACTTTGAAATAGTATATAGGATATGTTTATTTCTTGAAAACTGGTTTTCGGGAAACTGTTTTCTAAATTTTTTTGTGTTTGTTTGTCATTAAAAAAGTTGGTTAACGAAAAATACTTTCCAGTCAAAGGAAAATTTGGCTTGGTTTTCAGGAAAATATTTTCTTTTTATTTTGGGCGGAAAACACTTTCTGGAAGTTGTGAAAAATTTAGAAATATCATATTATTTGTTGATTATATTAAATTTGGTCCTCAAACTTTTGATTGTTATATATATTTTGTTTTGAATATTTGTTTTTCAATTTCATCCCTTAGAATTTAATTTTTATATTAATTTTGGTCATTATTTTTATAATTGTTATTTGCTTTTCTCTTATTATTTTTTAATTGAAATTTTTTATCTATCAAATTTGATCTTCATTCTTTTTATTGTTACTTATTTTATTTGAAATAATTTATAAAATTTTAATTTCTTCATCTTTTAATTTTTTATTTTTTAGATTTGATCTTTATTATTTTGATTATTATTTATTTTATTTGAGATAATTTATGAAATTATATTTTTTTTTCAATTTCATTCCTATTCAACTTTTTAATTTGTAAGATTTGTTCTTCATTATTTTAATAAACTTGAAAAAAATAAAACATTAATAAGTTATTTTTCATCTTATTTTCCATGACATAACCTAATACTAGAAAATATTTTTCAATTTATTTTTTTTTACACTATCAAATATTAAAAATAATTTATTTTTTAAAAATTTATTTTTCAGCAAGGGATGAAGTCCTCAACAATCCCTCCCTGCTTAAACAGTTTCGCCTGACCCCAATATCTTATTACCATATAATATTCGGTGGAGAGGGTGGTTTTGTAAAATTGTCGATAATAGAGAGTTTAAAAGGATTTGCCATCACAGGCCGCAGTCCAGACGGAGGCACATGAGTCGTTAGATCTATAACACCGAAAAAAAGGGGTGAGTTAATTTTACCTTATTTTTTCAAATTAATTTGTTTATCTACTGATCTTGGTGGTCGCGATTCTCCGTAACTTCTGTCTGTTTCTCGAGAAATAAGGAATGAAAATAAAAATAAAAGAGCGAAATCAATTTCTTCGACACTCGATCGAGAAAGAAACATAATATTTCTTCACGGTTTCAATTTCAATGAATTGAGAATCGAACTTTGACTTATCTTCTGCAAATAGAAATTTAAGTTTTATGAAATTGAAAAGGACTCTTTAGAATTTATGGTTGATTTGGTATCTATTGGTTTCGGGGGAAATATAATATATTTTTAATTGATTGTAATTGGAATAAATTTCATATTTGACTGGATTCAGTTTGATACCTTTCTTTGAATTGAATGTAAATGTATTTTGCAAGAAGAATGTTCAAATTGTGTTTACAAAACAACAAAAAAATATATTGAGGAATTGAAAAGGGTGGGAAGAAGATGTATATAGTGGTGGGGATGAGGTGGTGTTGTGAAAACAAAAGGCGAAGAAATTAGGATGGTTTGATGCGCTCCATTTGCAGGATTTTGACTCAAATCTTATTTGTTTTTGTACTATTCATCTTCCCTGCCTTGCTGCTAGCTCCCATCTATGTAACTCTAATTTTGAGTTTTTCTGCTGACTCCTGTCAGACTAGAGGAACAATAATTACCCTTTAATTGTAAATGTAAGGTGCAATGCATGTGAAGTTTGATTTAAATTTAGAAACATAAAAAAAAAAAAAAGAGTTGATTCCTTTTCTTTGTTCTCTCTCTGAGTTTCTTTTCCTTTTGGTTCAATATTTTTGTCCTGTGCTCAAATCTTCAGATTGAACTCTTGCAGAAAAAAAGTAGAGACATTTTATGGATAACAAAGCAGCAGCTTGTGAGGAGGTTTCTCAAGAACTGGCCCGTGAGTCACTTATTGGTATATCTTATTGCATACCAGATAAGGTTCCAAATTCAGAAATTGTGCCTCAGGCGGTCAACGTTGAGGAAAAGCTTCCGGTCATGAATGGCGATGGAGCTGAAAAGTATAGATCCGAACTGATTTCCATTTCTTATAGCCAGTCTACTGATACTGCAACATCACCAGAGGCATGAAAAAACCATTAGGGTTAGCAAGAACCAAACTTGCTTTGAAACGTTTTTGTAGCATATTTCCCATTTCCTTTTCTATCAGAAGTTGCGTCGTGAAAGGTTAGTTTGTCGTAACTGTTGTGTTGTGGGTTTACAACCAATCACGGGTTGTGCTGTCTGTTTCTGTTGATGTCAATACGAACAAGAATATGCAGAAGAGTTTACGTACAAATTAAAGTACTTGATACGGTGAATATGTGTTTCTATAAAAATTAAACCAGTTTGTTGTTGTCACTCGCTTTTTGTGGTTTATATTGCACAGCCGCGGAAGTGTTTTATGTGAAAAATAAATGTACTTTGGTAACAGTGCGTTGTTGTCACTTGCTTCTCGTGGTTTACATTGCACAACCGCTGCTTGACTTTCCTAGGAGTTGTATGAGCCTGCATGTATATTCCTGGAATTTTCTTCTTACTTTAGTAGTTTAGTTCAGCAAATTCTTTTCTTAACATGGATTTGATTATTAGCTTAGCAGAAATATTCACTCCATTCCTGCTCACTATTTTGATGACACTGGTTTTCTTGAGCTTTTTCTCTCATTCTTGGGCAATTACCTGGCAGATTTACTATAAGCTGGCCAGTAAGTAAACAAATTTCATGAGGCTGTCTCTTGCAGAGCAGAGTTGTAGGAAGGGACAGAGTGTGTCATTAACTTCGTATTGTTTGTTTGCCGCTTATATGCTTTCAGGTGCTCCTTGAATCATTGCAGTTTTTCTGCGTGAATTACACTGTCAAGCTGTTAGATATAGAGGCTACCCAAGGGTCAGGCCCAGCATCCATGCAGGAAGGCCACATTTCTTTTAGCAACTATTGTGGTAATTTTAATTGCCAATAAAAAGTTCTAACGCGTCGACATCCCCTACTTCTGCTAAATTTCTTTTTTCTACCCTTTATCTTTTTGTGTCTCAAGGTGGGGGTTCATTTTTACTTCAGTGGTTCTGATAATAGAATTGTCGCATCACATTTTATAAATGTGTATCGAATAGTTATTGGAACTTTACTATATTCCTTGGTATCCTTTCGGGTTCAGAAGGTGGAATTCAGGATATGGTGCCTGGTTAGAGAAATCTCCAGTACCGTGTAGGATTTCCACTAGCTTTATCCGTTATGTGTGATTTTGATAGTTGATTGTTGGCCTTGGTGAAGAATTTAGGTTTGATTTGCTGAGATCATTTAGACCCCTCTAGCTTTTTACATCTTCCATGGAAAGAACCCCAAAAATACACCTATTGAATCTCATTTCAACTGTGATCAATCTCTATTATGTTTTCTAGGTCACTTTGCTAGCTCAATCCAAACATCGCCTTGCACTCGTGATTCTGATATGCCCTGTGTAGTTAGTAGGGTACAAAGTTCACCTGTCCAGAAGTGTTCAGCTCTTCTTTTCGTTTCTTCTGACTGATCCTGCTGTTGGAATTTTAGGCTTTATCCTTGATGAACCAGCCTGATAACTGATGAATAAGGTTTCCTTCTCTCCTTAAAATCCTTGATGAACCAGTCTGATGCTGCTGTGCTCATTCCAGGTGAAGAAGAAGTTGTTAAGGATTCTACGAGCTGTTCTAGATGGAAGGAGGACGAGAAAGAATGGTAATCTATCAGTCCGAGAGACGCAAAGATACGATTGATATGCTAATAGAAATTGAAGTGAAAAGGGTAAAAATTTTTATGAGGAGATCATAGAGTTAATCCTTATGTGCTTAATTGTTGACCATGAGTCTTCTGCCCATGCCAATAATGTGGGCAATTGTCCTCCTAGATGAACATCCAGAATATTTCAATCATGCAAAGGTGAGTGAAAATCTCAGTGGTTCTTGAATATATATAGTTATTTAAGCTAAACTTGCACAGTCCATGCACTTCCTGAAAACCCTTACAATTTGGAGATATGTATAGTGATTTTCATTTTCCAATTAACATTTGGTATGCTGTTGAATTACTTGTTCAACTTTTGTTAGTAGAAATTCCTGCTTGCAAATGACTATAGTTTTTTTGTGCATCCAACTTTGTTATACAAAACTAGGACCCATATCCCATAGGCCTCTCCCTTTAAGTTTTGGCAGAACAGGAGGAGATATTAAGAAGAAGATTTATCCGGACCCGAATAAATTCAATCCTTCGAGATGGAATGCAAGAGAGGACACATTTCTTGCTTATTAGATGAATGTGTTCCCATTTTTAATTCAGTCGCATATGTTGTGTGCTAAAGCATGCAAGACATAGATTCTGTGTAGGAACATAGACCGAAATCTAGCTCTGATATTCCATTTGGAATAGGAAGTAGGCTGTGCCCTGGAGGTGATCTAGACAACCTTGAAATTTCTATCTTCCTTCATTGTTTACTCCTTAACTACAAGTGAGTTCTTTTGCTGTTTCATGCACTTGCATTTTCTTTTGTATAACAGTTTTATGGTAGGCCCGAATTCCTCTCATTTCTAGCTGGTTTCAGCAAAACCATGCTGGTGGACTCGTGGTCATCTTTCAGCAATCAATCAGAAGTGATTGTATGGTTTCTGATGTCGCTTGTTAAAACTTCACTTGGACCTCGGCTCTCTTCACAGATAAATGAGGCTCGAGATGTAGGTGTTACCTGTAAAATGATTCTATAATATTTAAGTCAATATAGTATTTGAAAGGTTATAAGAAAAATGTAAAGAGAGTTATTACAAGTATATAATTGTGAATGAGATTCTTCATCTTTATTTTACCTTATATAATTATTTATATAGTTTATCTCACAAAAAAAATATCAGGAATAACTCATGATAAACATAGATGAAGTTGTAATATGTAAAGCATGACGTCTTAACATGTCGATTAAACCAAGCCCAAGATAGGTTATGTTTGATCATGATCAAATTAAACTTAAAAAGTATCAAATGAAGCTCAATGTGGGTTGTGGGCTCGATCGGGTTTTGTTTGATGAGGTCAAACCAAACCTCATATCAGGCCAAGTTTGACCATAGTAAAATCAAGCTTGAAAGGAGTTAAATAGAGTTGAGGTCAAACCAAACCTCATATTAAGCCAGGTTTGACCATGATAAAATCAAGCTTGAAAGGAGTTAAACAGAGTTTGATATGGGCTCGACCAGGTTTGGTTTGACTAGGTTAAGCCGAACCCCATGCTAGGTTAGGTTTGACCATGATCAAAACGAACCTAAAAAACATTAAATCAAGTTCAATTTAAATTTAGTTTTATCGGGTCAAACCAAAACCATATTAGATTAGGTTTGAGTGTGGTCAAATTGAGTCTAACCAAGCTTAATATGACTAGGGTTAAACGAAGCCCGAAAGAAGTTAGAACGAGCCCACAAGCTTAGCTAAAACCCGTGCTCCATCTTTTTTTTCTAATCCATATCATCAGTTTCAATGATGATGCGCGCAAATCATGAAATCAAAATACAGCCTTCTATACACTAAAATAAAATGCTCCTTTTCTTTTCCGTAGTTACAATGGGCATTTTGATGTGCAGGCTAGGACGATCTAATCCAACATGCAGGTTGAGATTATCTACCTCGTGTCATGCAAGGCCCATAGACAAATGCCTTGCAAAAAATGAAAAAAAAAATCGTTTGGAAAAGAAAAGTCAATTTTGATATCAATGCATCTTGTGGCTTCAGCCATGATAAGTTAAGCCGTCTCGCAATGTTTTGTGTTTTCCTAAAAACCCATTCTGCCATTCAAGACATTTCAAATCTGGGATAGGATCCTGGCAGAGTAGGCACTGTGGTTCACCATTTACCTTGGCTCGACTACTTTTATGGTGCACCAAGTCCCCTAACCAACAACGTACAATGAGAGTTTCCTGTCCTACTCTATTCGATAAGACTGAGCAATGTTTCTTTAAATTTGAGATTTCTTGGCTCGATGATTAAAAACCAAAAACACTTCAGTTTTTTTTTTATTTTATATCTTCTTCTTCTTCTGATGCTTTTCATTGAGCCAATCCTGCAACTAATTCAAATCCATGGTTTCTTCTGTAATTTCTCAATGCTGCACTTGAAATACTGGAAATCATGTAGTGCATTATTGGTAATGAAAATATGCGATCTGCTGCTGCTTTGTTCCTGGGAGCTGCAAATTAATATTCTGCTGTCTTGACTGGTTTGCTAAGGAGGGTGTTTATGTGGGTAGAGTTTTCCAAAATCCAGAGCTCTGTAGAAGAGTTCCAAGGAAAAATATTGACTGAAGGAGTAGGGATGCGATTCAATGTTGGATGGATGCAACTTGCAGTGCTTCATTGAACCTTAGCTCATATTGGCTGGGATGTTTCTGTTATATGGCATTGTCTTTTTTGTTTAATAGGATATCAGGTAGAAGAATGAAGAATACTTCCACCAATTCTTTTCTCTGATTCTAATATTTGATATTACATAAAAAAATATGTGAGCATGACCAAGCATTAATTATCCTCATGCAAATGTATATATATCAGAAAATTCGTGAAAAATCCAAGGTAGAACATAACGCAATCAACAAAGAAGCAGAGAAAGTGAGGGAAGAAACGGTTCCCGATTAGAAGAAACATGCAGAATTACAACATAAAAAACAAGAAAATACTGGACAAAGTTGGAAAATATTTTTTGTGATAATTGACAAGAATTCAGAGGACATGAAACCTTTTTAAGTTCTTAGAATAGGTTAGTTCAAGACAATAACATTTGCAAAGAGTACTAAAATTCTAATGAGATTCTTCTTCCTCACAGAATTTTGTGTATTCCTTTGGACCAAGTAGGGACTGTAATTCTGATGGGTTGCTTGGCTTCACCTTGATCATCCATCCCTCTTCATATGGACTTTTATTTATCTTCATAACACAAACAGTCAAAGTCAGACATGCGTATATAGAAAATGTATCTCTCAGCAATTAGAAATGGACTTGTTGTAAAGCTGAAACACTCTGGCTGATTTGATTTTATACTTACCAGTCCAGGAGTTTCACTAAGCTTTGTATTAACCTCAACAATCTCGCCGGAGATTGGAGAATTGATATCACTAGTTGCTTTCACGCTTTCCACTGCTCCAAAGCTCTTCCCTTGGCTGACAGAACCTTCCGGTTCTGGCAAGTCTACGAACACTACTTCTCCCAGATGATCCTGTAAAATGTACCCGGTATTTCCTGTTGTGATATTCCATTGACTTCCCAAACTATGTAACGAATATGTATATCAAATTACAGTCAATTGTGATTTTCCTGAAGAAGAACCAAGTAGTTAATGCCCCTTGGTCTTGCCCTTGAATGGTTTGGTGCTGTGCAATCCTAGACTATCAGCTAGGGTTCAAGCTTTGGTAACGGAAGGAACAGAGCAAACAGGAGTAAAATAAAGTAGACAAGCAGAAAGCAAAGTAACAAGAAATACTAAACTCGGGTGAAGGCAAGAAATACTAAACTATGAGTGAGGAGGGGAGATAAAGAAAAGATGACCTGAGCATGATCTGTAATGCCAATAGTGGCCACCGGACCTTCATGCTTCACCCACTCATGTGAAGATGCATACTTCAACCCATCTACAACTGCACAATCCAACAGTGTTCTAACGTTACCCCCCCTACAGTACAAAAAAAAAGAGCCTGCAAAACAGGTTTTAAAAGGACAAATGCAAGGAATAAAAAGAGAGTACCAGTAGAGAAGCATCTTGAGAGGGAGTAGGAAGGAGAGAGGTGAGCTGTGGAGGAGGCAACAGAGATTCTCAGTGCATTGGCCGTTGAAGAAGCCCACAACCTCAGTGCCATGTTATCTCTTCTTTGTTTGCTTTGGTTATGCGTGTTTTGGCTGGCAAATAAGAGGCTGTGTCTATATATTTGTCGGAGGTTCTATCCTGGATGAATGGTGGGCAGCACGAGCCTCATCCTCAGACCTATTGTCATCCTTATCATTTGTTTTTGTGATAGAAGAATCTGCCTTGTGATTTAATCAAGTCTTTAGCCCCACCCTCGAGGGATTGATTAACTGAGTTCAGAGAAAGTTTTGTGTAATGTGTGGCAATGGCATGGTTCAAATGTCATTTTAACACCCACATAATAATTTAGGTGAGGGAGATGGTCTCGGTGAGGAAAAAATAAATAAAATTAGCCTGAGATCTTCCAGGCTTCTCAATTTTATTGGATATGATGTCTTCTTTTTTATCATATTCATAGTTTGATATTCAAATATTCATTGTTCTCTTCCTCTCACAATTTAATTATTTATTGAAAATTAAATTTTATAATTTAATATTTTTATCAAGTTAGTTTAGTTCGAGTTGCGGGTATGATGTGTTAACTTGGCTGACTCAATTTTTTTTAATTGATTTTTTTTTATTAATCCCTCAACAATTGAGTGAGAACAAAACTTTATAATTTGTTTTGGTTTATTTTTATAAGTTCACTATGGTCTCATACGTAAAGTCATAAACTTTGTGAGTAACTTAGTTGACTCGGATTATTTTTTAAATTATTTTTCTTCAATTTCATCTTTCAATTAGACTTTATAATTTATTTTGGTTTATTTTCTATTAGATTATCCTAGTCTAATAACTCGGGCCACAAGTGTAGTCGGTAAAACCGAGTTAACTTGGATCCTTTTTTTAATTGAATTTTTTTAAATTTTTTAATTTAATATTGGATTGATTGAGAATTAAAATTCATATTATATTTTAATTTACTTTCTATAGAGTTATTTTAGTCTCATAACTCAAGTTCTGGATTTGATAAGTTATTTCAAGTTAACTCGGATCAATTCAATAAATTATGATAAGAAAAATATTATCTTGAATTTTTTTAATTAAATTATATTTTTATAGATAGTTGATATTATTTTGGATCCACAAAATTAAACATATTATATAAAATCAACCCCAAGTTCTCTTTTTCTATAAGAAAACATTTTAGGTTTTTTATACTCCAAGAAAAATTCAATAAAACAGTAGAACACTAAAAAAAAATATAGTTTACCTTTTATCCTATATTTATCTTTTACTCTCTCCTTTTTTTTTTTTAATTTTACCTTGTCACTTTTTAATTTTTATTCGAGAAAGCAAACAGTAGAAAAAACCAGTTTTATATTCTATACATGAAAAAAACAAACATGAATCGAATTGAGGGTCAAAATTAATTCCAAATCAAAACCAAATTGAGACAGATCGATCGATCCGATCAGAGTTTGATGGGAGAGATTAATGAAGAAGACGAAGCAAAGAGCAATCACAGCAACATCGACGATAATGGTAATATGGCTGAAATCACCGTCAAAACTATTGGCCCTTCTCCTCCATCTCGCCTCCTCCTTCCTTCTCCCATCAAAGTGTGTCTCTTTATCTCTTCCTCGCTCTCTTTATGTACATATTTGTATCTTTTGGGTTTTCTTAGAGTTTGTTGTTTTATCCAATTTTGTCTGTTAAATAAAATTTTGATTCTTTATGCTGCTAAATTGGCTTAACCATGGATTACAGAAAGGCCCACTTAATATTTTGCATTTAATTCTTAATTTAAGCATTCCTTGCTTCATATTGTTGTGGTAAATCTCGAAAACCCATTTACTAAGATAGGGTTTCTCGGTCAAATTCTTGATTATAAGTGCATAAATTAGAGCAGCATTGTGGTTCATGGTTATTTATTTTTTTCCTCTCGTTAATGTTATGGCTTGCCTTCTGAGCATTTATTATTGCACTGCAGAATGAAGTTTGAAAATATTGAATGTCCCTTGAAGTAGAAAAATGTGAGGTTTAGTTTGAATTCATGTAATTCTGTTTCGCATCAAAATGGTCTGCTTGCTTAAAGACCATATGCATAGTAACAAAAGGAAAATATCTAAATTTGAAAAGGATAATAAGATGCTTGTCATTGTGAATTCTTATAATTTGCTTGCATTGTTGTAATAGGTCCGTGATTTGAGGAAGTTGGTTGCTGAAAATAGGCACCTACCAATTGAGAATTTAAGGCTTATCTTGCGCGGGAATGTATTGCATGATAGCAGAGATGAGGATGATATACGGCTTAATAATGGAGGTTCATGTCTTTTCTTTAGTATTAGTATTACCATTCATATGTTGCTTGTTCCTGTTATTGTTGCTGTCCTGTGATAAGATTATGCGGTATATTTTTCTGCTTTGGGGAAATCTCCGGGTCTGGTGGAATTTGCTATAATCTCTGATGTATTTTTAAACAGGATAATGAAGTTTTTAAATTCATAATATTATCCGATTATATTGACGTTAAATATCTTTCTTATGTAACTAATGATACTTTAGAAACTAAAAGTGGTTCAAGAAATATCAAAATTAGATAAAATGTAGAAACATTGTCCAATTTCAATCTTTAACCAGTTGAAAGAGAGTCTCCTTTAAAGGGCAACAAGATTTTCTATAAAATAGATAATAGGGTTCTCTTGCCATTGTATGATTACAAGGTACTAACTAAAACCCTAACTATGTATTAAAGTGCAAATGTTTTTTTTTTTGCCAAGGTTTTGAAAACTGATAACCTAGTTTAAAATAATGTGGCTGTTGATTTTGATGGAAAAAATCTTGTTCTATATAACAGCTAACACTTATTTGCTGACAGAAATTAATTTAATTGAAAGCTATTGTTACCAGATTCAAGATGCTATCAATTTTATATTTTAGGTTATTACTTTTTGCTTCAGCCTAATGTATCAACATAACAAAAATGCTAACTACAAACATAATTATGTGGGCCCATGCTGCGATTTAGTTTTACTGATAATGTTCAGCTCAGCTTCTGTGAAGTTCTCTAATTAAGCTCCATGTTCTTCTTCTAAGATATAGGCATTTTCTGTTTACTTTCCAGATTCCCTGATTGTCGCTGTCAAACCAAAGCCGCCAGCAAAACATCTCCGAGATGGATTTGATGATGATGACGATGATCTGGTATTAATGAATAATTAATTCTACTGAACTGAGTTTTGGTGATTCTTAGAAATACTAATTTCTTATTAGTTAAATTGTTTTTCTTAATTTTCAACTCTCCAGAAGTTTCAGCTGCCACAATCAGCAAGTCGGTGGAAGAGGAGGCTTTATTTCTTTCTGCATGATAAGTTAAAGCTCCCTGGTGAGCATCTAGTAGAAGTACCTTTTGACGTAAAAAAACAACATTCTTCTGATAAAATTCTATTTTATTTCATTGATAGATATCCTTTTGATGGGACTTTTCTCTCTCAGTCTGAAGGCATGGGCTGTTTTTATTTTATGGTTCATTTTGGCACCTGTTGCCCACAGATGGGATCTGGGACCAATATATGTAAGTTGCTTCTCTTTGTGAGTTCTTTTTTTGCAAATGTGTGGTACCTGTTTTATTTTTCAGCAGCAACTTTGATCTTTCTAAGAAAATGAAGAGGATTTGAACTGGATCTTCTCTGACCTCTTGCTAGCCATTTTGCCTTCTTTTTGCTTGACCTGAGTTGAATGAGAATGAATCCTGCTCGATGTAACCCATTGAAACCTCACATCAAAGTCACCTAAACAATCATTCTGATAATCTGCCATAAGATTTAATGAATAGAATGTTCCAATGATATATTTTTCCCTTCCCCGTGCTGAATTGGTGGGCTGCAATAAATTCAATAAGTTGGCTTGGAAGCTCATTTATGATTTATCACTGCAATAAAAAGAAAAAAAAATGTTAGTAGATTACATAGGTAGCATTGACTTTACCTGCAAATTGTTTTTGCCAGGTAGACATCACTATAGAATAAATATTATGGTAGCTGATTGCAAATGTGGACTGGTGATGGCATGCTAGTGTTTCTCGAAAAAACAAATTTGCAGAATTTGGACCGTATCTATGCTGCCACAATTAAATGTTTGCATGGTTGAACTGGTTACTTGATAACAGCATTTTAAACTCTGTGAAATGCTATCCATAGCATGACCATAACAAGCCTGAAATTTTCTTTGACTCATCTTTAACATATAGAAAGAGCAAAGCAAAATCCAGTTGTCATGCCCTGAGGACCATAGGATGTTATAGAAAGCAGATGGATAACTTTGGTGCGCTGTAGAATCTTCTATATAACCTGCATTTTATTCTGACAAATTACCTATATTCATTTCTCATTAGTATTTCATGTATCCTCATTTCTTGCTGCTACTTAACTTTCAGATAATCGGCACTGGCTTTGTTATCATCCTTCTGAATCTTGGGCGGAGGCAAGCTGGTGATCTCAGGTATAGAGTATAGACTAATAGGAATAGCTAGCTTGGGAATTTGTGTTGTTCTTTCCCCCGCATGTCTGTCCATGCATGCATGCATGTGTGTGCCTACGACAGCTTAAGTACATGAAATGAGTTCCTTTTTCATTATGATTGTCATTGAAATTAAGATGTATACATTATTATTATCCATGCTTTGCAGATTGATATGCATAGAGCCATTTAGCTCATTGTGTTGGTTGTCTCTTTTAAGTAATTTTCTGATTCAATTTGTTCTCTATTTCTTTGGTAATTCTCCATGGTGATCTATAATGATGTATTGACTTCAGGTCTAGTTACTTCTTTCTTGCTTGCAACCTGTGTCCTTGTCCAATTCCCCATGTTGTTTTCCAGTGTCCGCTCACTCTGCTGCCTGTCCATCCATGCTTCTATTTCTTGCATCTTTTTAACAATGTGATTCACCCATGTGTGTTTCCGGTCTCATTTATTGGTTTTGATATTACAGCGCATATTCTATCTTCAATGAAGACTTTAGGGAGCTTCCTGGGACCCTTAACGCAGATCGCCTGGATAGAGACATTCGGGCCGGCCAGTTTTGAACCTTAGACGGGTACATCAGTGCTGCTTTCAGGCCATGCATGCTGTAACAATGTATACTCACAACTTTTTGATGTATGTGTATACCCATCCGCACAGAGAGTCTTGACTTGTACTAACAAATTTCCACCCACATTTTTCCTTGTTAGTCTCATTATGTTTCTCACCGTAAGATTTTTAACTGCTTTTTTTTTCCCTACTCGTAGAAACTGATGAAAACATCATTTGTCTCATTAAAGCAAATATACCTGTGTGAGATGAATGTGAATGGAACACGCCCAGAATTGGAGGGTAAAATAGAAACTGAAAAGCAATGTAGTTCTGGAATTATTGCTCCTTAACTGTGAAGAATTTGGGGATCTTCGTTGCTAGCTTGTTCTGTTGGGCTTAGAAAAGCTGAAATGGAGTTCCAGAATTGTTATCCCCCTCCTGAGGAAATGGGAATTGGATTCCCATGTAGGAACTAGGGGGGAAAAATTTTGGTATTGTTGATATATGATAGTATATCCTTTGTATTTTAGTATAGTTTAAATACTTTCTTGCTATAAAATTTTCCATTCTCAAAACCCTTTTTTATTTAATTTTGTGACTATTAAAATAAATAATCAGAAAGAATTTAAATGATTTAAATTATGGAGTAAATAATGTATTTATCCAATAGAAATTATTTTTTTCTTATTTGACATGGTCATGTTTTTTATTAATCACTTGCATGATTTTTCCAATACAAACTTAAACCAATTAAAATAGAAGTTTGAAAGAATTCAAATGATTTAAATTTAAGAGAAAAGAAAATGTAATTCTTTTGACAAATTTTCCACTTCATGGGCCGGTCCAAGCAAAGCTTAAATTCTCAAAGTTTCTCTTCACTCGGTGATGGTGATTGAAGTGCAAGAATGAAGAAACTATAGACAAGAAGAAAAAATGATGTGAGGCATTAACCATCCATTACTGCCATCAAAACTTCCTTGAGCACTCTGTCTCCTTTCTCTCTTCAATTTTCTCCCCGCAGCTTGGCCTCAGCAACAACTCGTTCTCTATCCAAATCTCTGTTTAACATCTTAGCAGTTATTTTTTAGTGAGTCGTCTTTTTCTGTCCCTTCCGAGTCCCATCTGCATTCAGATCCTCCTTCCTTGATTATGATGATGCAAGGAGGGAAGGGGATGGGCTGGAATTCTTTATATAAATACAAATTGAGATTGGAATTTTTGTGTAGATTACAATAATCTCATATCGAAACTAAATTAGTGTTTTGATTCGTGGTGTTTGTGTTATATGCAGGGGTGAAGAAAAAATTGAAGAACTGGATTATTGCAAGATTTATGAGGTTTTTTGGTCTGATGCTTAAAAACAATAATTCGATTTTGATTTTGATTTAGAATCTTTGTTCATCAAGAGAAAACAATGGAATTATATATGAACATAGAGAAATCGTGTTTAAAAAGAGAAATTCTATATTTTTATATATTATAGTGCAGGTAATTTGACCATTGTATCATGTTTAAAAATTTATGTTAATGCCTAACGTAACGTAAATTGTGATTTTTTAAACTATAACCTGTTAATATAAAATAGACTAAACTAAGTAATTTTTTCTAATTAACTTGAAATGTGATGAATGATAGATTAATTTCTTGATTCTAGTAATATAATTCATTTTTCCTATCCAATATAACTGGTAGCCTGTACCTGATGTTTAATAAGCTAAAATGATTGCTAGCTAGTACTAATAAAAGATCCTTTTTGATAGTTTTGAGGAATTTATGATGCTTAAATAAATATATTTTTAAAGATAAAATGTGATGATATTTCAGAGAGAAAAGCTCTAAAAATATATATATTAAAAATATTAAAAATAAAAAAATTATGATCCTAACACTTGAAGGATTAACGAGGTATTTAGAGTTTCTAAGTCTTCTTTTTTTTATGAAGAGGAGGGGATGAAGTGTTATTTTACCCTGATAGCATTTAATAAAAGATAAATATTTCATACAAATCATTAATTTAATAAAAGATAAACATCATTTATAAATTATCAATATTGATGAAAATATAGTAGCTCTTTAAAAAAAAACTCTTATACACTTACTATTGTTGAAATAATGTTGAAAGATAAACATGTTTTAACTCAATATTTTATGATAAGAATAATAAAAATAAATAAATGGGAGTTTTGCTATTCAATAATAAACCTAAAAAAATTATCAGTTGTATATCATTTATCTTTTAAGTCTCGGCACGCAGCTTTTGCTAAATCTTTTAGAACGTTTCCTCTTTTTGGGAGATTATTGCAAGGCTTCTGCAAAGGCCCAACACTACTAATGTTCGCTCAAAATCTTTCCTGCGATGCTCTCTTTTCCCAGCTAATCAATAAACTGGGCTGTCGTTAAGGTGTGTGTGTGTGTTATAATGAATTTTTAAAAACAAATTGATTGCAAGGAGAAGAAGTTGATTCCCCTTGCATTATTTGGAAGCGACACATGCATTTTGAATTTTTCCATCCAAACAATGGAACCAGAGCAGTTGTCTAGGTCGCCGCCACGAATGAGATGGAGACATATCTCCGGGCGGGCCTGCAAATTAATTTAGGCATACGGCAGAGGGTATTGGAAACTAACCAAACCATGGAGTCTAGTAGTTATCAACATAAATGCCAAAACCCTCCTGATTCACGAAAGGGCACAAAGATTTTCTTTTTTCCCAGCTTGAAATAGCAGCCATGCTAGGTTGTCATTTTAACATCAATTTTGCGTTGCTGAGACAAGGTTTTCATGGCCTTCACGCAAGCCTATACATGAGAGATTACTTGCTATTGCAATCCAAAGTTCGAATTCAAGCACCTAATAATGCTAATAATGAGCTTAGATTCACAGTTCTAGGACACTTGCAGAAAGGAAAGTGTTGTCACAAAGTTCAAACCATTTTAAACAGAGTCTACATTTTGAGGTGGAGAATAAAAGGCATGCAAGTCCTTCTCACATATCTACTCAATCATGATCAAATCCTTTTCAGCTGAGGCTCTTACAGCACATTTCCTCTTGTTCGTTCTCTCTTTTTCAAATTCATGCTTCAAATTTACGTCAAAGCTAAATTCTCTTCACTGTGTATCAGTTGAAAGGCAGAGAGAGAGAGAGAGAGATTATGAAAGTGGCCGATCGGCTTTAACCAAATCTGGAAGAAGAAAGAGCACAAGTCCTAGTCGATTTTTCCATTAATGCACACACAAATCCAGGTCAATGCAAACCAGTAACTATTCAATCACCATGTTACCTTACATCTATACACGCACACACGTGCAGATGTTTGTGTGCACGCTTGTCTTATGCTACGTGCCTGTTCAGCATTTAAGGTTTTTTTTTTTTTAATGTTAGCCGTGAGTTTTTGTTTTTCCCATCAGGAGATCCATGCGACTAATTTAGATTTATACTATATATGAAGCTAGTTCTCTCTCGTTACGTGTCAATTATACAGTTGTTGTTATTGGAACTTATTTTAATAAAAGTAAATGCTGAGTATAGTGTATAATTGAGAGACTGAACTTGTCTGTATGTTGTTAGCCATGATTTGATGAGGACTCGTGTGTTTGTGTGTATATATATATATATATATATATATATATATATATATAAAAAAACCTTTTGTAAGAGCAATAACTTTTTGTTGGGGTCACTTTCTTGTATATATAAAAAATGAAAAAAAAACTATAAAATTGGTGATGTGTCAATTTTTTAAAAGTAAAATATATATATATATATATATATATATATATATATATATATATATATTAGTTATGTTGGTGTGTTTTTATAAAGCAGGAAAAGAAAACCATAATCATTGTTTCTCAATTAAGCTTCAATTCTAAAAAAAAATTCCTAAAAAATTTAATGTGATTGTATTAAAAAATATATAAGAATAGCAAAACATTTATGCATTATTATTGGGAACTCTCCATAAATGCAATTAAAGCTAATTATGTTGGTCATTCTTAAAACTGCATAACATAAATTTCAAATTAAATTATAAAAAAATCAACTGATGTGAATCAATTAACTTTATCAATTTAAAAATAACATAAAAAATTAGTAAAAAATATAACTTCGCTAAAAAACTTTCAAGACAACCTATTTTGTCTATAAATACAGAGGTGGCTATATATATATATATATATCGAGTCTGGGTGGCTTAGCATGAACCTTTAAAAAAAGGGCTTGACATATTGGTCTATTAGCTCAGACCCGCGTGCTTTAGTCTTTAATTTTTTTTCTTTTCTAAATTGAATGAACGACGCGTCAATTGCCTAGTTTTTTTTAAGAAAAAAAACAAAGAAATAGATAATATGTTGTCTACTAACTCATAATAACTCATAATCTAGTTGCCACAAAGGGAGTTAGAAAACCAGGGCAATGATGTTTTTGACCTAGAAATGTAATTTTCAAACTATTTTCATCTAAAAACACCTATATTAGCCTAATAAACTAATCCTTCAACCCTAAAAATCCCCAAATTGATTAAAAAAATACAAAATAAAACTGTAAAAAATATATCTCCTTAGCCATGATCTAATATTTTTTTCCAAACGTCTAATTTATTTTAAAAAAAACAAAGAAGTAGACAATACGTTGTCTGCAAGCTTAAAATCTAGTCATCAAAGAGATGGGTAGAAAATCAAGGCAATGATGTTTTTGATCTACAAACCCAATTTTTAACCCATTTTCATTTTAAAAAACCTATATTACCCCAAGAAACTAATCCACCAAACCTCAAAAATCCCTAAATTAGTTCAAAAATTCAAAATCAAATCGTGAACAAATATATTTCCTCAACCTTGATCTACTTTTGAAGGTTATATGGAAAAAACACCTCAACGACACTCCTCTCATAAAGATAAAGATTTTAACAAGAAGTTTATCCATTTTTGTCAAAGAAATCAAACCAACCAACCTTTTTCCCTTTTTCATTGTTCTCAGCAATTCTATCTCTCTCTTTTCTCCCAAGCTTAGAGATTAAAACATGAAGAAAATAAAGTTTTTTTAATCAAAATATAAAAATCTTAAAAAACATGGATTATGGAATAAAAAAAAACTTAAGGGACCAAATATGATAGAAACGAGTTTTTGCTACAATAATAAATAAAACATCCTAAACTTTTTTTCAGGTGTCAAAATTGTCCTTGAGTATTAATTATATTTAATCAAGAAAATTAAACTTGATTTTTCCAAATCAATCATTAGTTTAGTGTTGGTATTTTAAAAGAAAATATTGGGAGAAACCAGTAAAAACCACTGATCCTAATATTGAATCAACTAAACTTTGAATGATCCAATTGAAAAAAAAAATGATAAAAAAAAGGAAACACAGTGAGACTAAGCCTTTTTGTTTTTTTTTTTGGTTTTTATAGTTCTATGTTTTTTAAAGGTGGTTTAAGGCTATATTAACAAAAAAAAAATATAGGGATGAGATTTAGCACTAGACACAATGTACTATGAATTGCTACAATAAAATTATCATTTTGTCCTTGAATAGAAAAAATGGAAGGATTGGTAGTGGGGGTAATTTGATCTTTTCTAGTGGTCCATTGGTCATTAAGTGATTGTTCGGGTTTATTAGCCTTTTTTAATTTTTTAGCATAATGAAATAACAAATATATCCTTAAGGTCAACAAAATCTATAATTTTTTACCAAGGGTTATTTTATCTTTTCAAAATTTTTAAAATAATAAAAATATTTTATCTCTAAGGTTAAAAAAAATAGAGTTGTTGAACAAGAGATTTTTTTAGGTTTTTCGCTTCTTAGAATAAAATAATTCTTTCACAATGCAGGCTCGTGAAGGGCATTTTAGTATTTTTAAGTTGGAAAAATATTTTTTATTTAAAAAGTTTGTTGACTCGTGCTCATTAAGCGTCAACGTGTGGGTAGTGTTCGCGCATTTTAAGTGACACATGTGATGTCATACAGTGTCCAAACTTGATCCTTTACCAAGTCTCCAAAAGCATCACCATGTCCTCTTCTTGATGATATTGTGCATGACAACGGATGATGAGAAGTTTGTCGTCGATGGTCCTTTTTTATCTTTTTTTAGAGAAAGTACACGCATGTCTTCTATTATTTTGATATTTTAAGTTTAGTCCTTATATTTTTATTGCTTAGTTTCATCATTGGACATTTTATAAAAGTTTTTATGTTTTCAAACAAGACCTTAATTTATAGCCTATCATGTATTATTTTTTTCATTTTGGTTTTTATTTTTTTGATTTCTGATTTTTTTTCATAGCTTTTTTATTAAAGTTTTATTGGTTTTCAATTCCACCCTTCAATCAAAGTTTATGTTGTTGTTAGTATTTTCTCTTCAATTTAACCCTCTAATTTAAATTTCTTTGATGCCCTCTAATTTATTTTTATTTCTGATTTTCACCCTCATTCTTTTAGTTATAATTTTTTGCATGATTGTTTTTTTTTCTAATTTTATTATTTGACGTTTAATTTGTTAGGAATTGGATTTCGTGGTTTTTCTATTTGTAGTGCTTCTGATCTAATGACATGGGTCATGAATTTAAAAAGTTAATGTAGTGCGGAATCTTTCTTTTTCTCATTTTTTTTATGATTTTATCATTCTACATTATTATTTTTTTTAAAAAAAGATTAGTTTTGTGGTTATCTTCAATTTCTTTTTTATTAGTTTATCTTAATCTCATGATCTAAACCACGATTTTTGTAAGCGTTTTATAATAGAGTTTTTTTTTTAAAAAAAATTTTGTTTTTGTTTAATTTTAAAGAATTGTTTTTTAATATAGACAAGATTCATGTTATAAAAATAATATTTATTTTGAAATATTATTTCTAACATGCTTGTCTTGTATAATATATATTTTTAATTTGTCTATTCAATTAGTTTTATATGTATTTTAATTTTTATTAATTTTAATAAACAAGTTTTACATATACAAATGGGTAAATATCTTATTTGGAACTATTCGATTTTCTTATTCTGGTCGAATTGAGTGGCATCCTAAGCTCACCTACCCCCTCCAAGACACCAATATAACTTTAAATCTGTAAACAGGGACGCATGTTCTCATGCACTGTTGCTTAAACATTTTATATAATTGCTAATGCTAGATTTTGTTTTGTCTTCTATTTTCAATGAGATCTTAAATAAGATATCCATCCCGACCGATATGTTTTTTTTTTTTATTTTAATTGCGGTTACTCTTAAATCTGTAATATCAGTAATTAATATAGGAATATATTCACTTACCTTTCAGGTATATTTTTGGATTTTTACCTTTAAATCTATATAACAATGATAATTTATTTATGAAATGTTATAAAACCTAATTCAATACGCTTATGAATGTGCTCAGTACATTCGTTAATCCGAATGGTGGCATGACGAACAACTCACGAAGCCCTTTCTAAATTCAATGAGATTTTAATGTATTTTTTTTAATTGTTTTTCACTCATTCACATATCAAATTCAAATTCGATGACACTCCTTTCTAAATTTAATTTTTTAAAAAATTATTACACCGCAACTCTTCTTGCATATAAAACATTATAGGCAAACTTGTATTCTATGATGACATGACTGTAGATTTGAGTTAACTGTATGTGTTGTTTTTTATTTGAAAATATAATTGTGGTTGTTTTTTAAATAATTTTTCGTGCTAAAATATATTAAAATAATTTTTTTTATTTTTAAAAAATTATTTTTCACATCAGCATATTAAATTGATTTTAAAACACTAAAAACATATTAATTTGAAATAGATAAAAAATAAAATCTTAAAAGATAGGTTTAAATACCCTAAATATTTGTAAACAACTAGAAAACAACCGATCAAGAAAAATAATAAAACAATCATCTAGTAGGTGCCCAGTGATAAGAGTTTGGGACCAAAGAGTTTGCTCCCCCTATGGTTTCAGGTTTGAACCCTATGGTTGCTAATATGATGGTCACTGGAAGTTTACATAGTCGTTAACTTCAGGGCTCATGATATTAGTCGAGATACGTGCAACTTGATCTGAACACCTATATTATTCAAAATAATAATAATAAAACTAAAATCTAAAATTAACAAGGAAAAAATCTAAAATATGATACAAAATTTCGAATGCAATTTTGAGAAAATCTACCTGGAAGGATTTATATAAAAAATCTATTTGTAAAAAATTAAAGCTATATCCAATAATCATATAAAACATTATATTGTTTCGAGGCACTTTTTGAATTGCACATCGAACTTTTATGACTTTTGAATTGTTTCAATTGATTATCTCATTGTTTCTCGGGACTCTAAAAAGTCTAAAATCCCAATATTAATTCTCTTTTTTGAACGAACAAACATATTTTATGACGCAATTGAGGACTCAAAACAAATAAGATTTGGAGTCAATAAATCTCTTCTTCAGTTAGCATTTGTTTTTGTATTTTAAAAATATTTTAAAAAAAATAAGAAAAATTTCTTTGCTTTGAATTGTTTTTTTGTTTTCATATATGATATTAAAAATAAAATTTAAAAAATAAAATAAAATATAAAATTACGTAATTCCCTTTTACTGCTAACCAATCTGTCACCAAAGTAAAACCCGCAGAAAAGAAAATAAAATATGCACCCCGCATCCCCACCCCCCACCAACTGTGCACGTGATGTACCAAATATAAAATTATAAATCACGTCGTTTGATGAAAGAAATAGCTATTTCATTCGCGTGGTTTGGCTGTGTATCCAATAAATTTTTTAGAAAAAAATAATTTTTTAATATAAAAATATTCTCATGTATAAATAAAAAAAATTATATATACGTTTAATTAAATAAATTAAAAATTATTCATATCAATAAATATAAAAAAAATCTTTAATAATAACTAAAAACTAGAATTGAAAAATCCAAAAATAAATGTAGATCTAGATATTTGATCTTGCAGTACTGGTCGTGTACCTGGTTGCATTTAATGATTTTTTTTAGAATACTTTTTTATTTAATTAAATGATTATTCATGCCAATAAAATATTAAAAAAACATTACTTATAAATGAAGACTAAACTAGAAAAATTTAGAGATAAATATAAATCAAGATATTTGATCTTATAATATAAATTATATATCCAATCATTTTTAATAACTATAATTTTTAAAATAATTTCTCCATTTAATTAAATGAAGATAGAAACAAACAACGTACACATGAAAAAAGGGCTTTTGTTTGAATCTCCATTAAAAGTTTTTTAACATGCATGTTATGTAAAATTGCCTGACGTTTGTTTTTGAACTCTATCTATCCTTTTGCATTTGCATTGCACCTTCATCTTTTGCATTAAGACGAGATTATATGTCTTTATAAAGATGGACTCCAAAAATTGATCGGTGTAATGTTTTCTATTGATCAATAAAAAGGTAATGCTCAATTGGACCGGGGATAGAGCCTTAATCAAATTAAGTTTATGGCTAACAATATTCCCAAAAATTATCAGCCATAATTGCACCATTAATACCTACCTAGCTCTAGCAAGAATCTTCGCAAAGCATGGAAACACAAGCCATCCTTGGTCAATAATTTGATCCAACAAAAACATTAAATATTGACCCACATTATCCTAATTTGTACTTAGAGTACAATGATTCAGGATTAGCTAGGTAATCAACTTTCCCTTTCTTCAAGCTTTAACGCATCAACTTGCTCTTTATTGCGGCCATCTTTACTAACCCAACGTTTTGTGCACTCCATACGCCCATATGCGCGCGCGCGCGCGCGTATCCATGCACGGGGGGCTCTCACACGCTTCGCGTGACATTTTATACTCTTTGTCGTTTTTCTTAAAAAATTCGTATCGACCAACAAACCCTTTGACTTGCAGCCAAAGGTAGAGAGAGAGAGAGTGGGAGAAAGATTTTCCCGCCTTCACATGCAAAATTCGCCTTTTTATTTATTTGACTCTCTCTCTCTCTCTCAAACTTAATGAAAATAATATTTAATAGATAAATTATTACAGTGGGGTTTTTTTATTTTTTTATTTTTTGACTACTGGGAAGAAAGCTCTCGACTCGGTGCGAGACTTCCCATGATAATTAAAACCACCATTGGATAAGGTAGTAAATAAAGTATTTATTAAACACTAATTGCTTGTGAATGGAATTTGACTGTTTTTTTTTTTTTTATATTATTATTAATTTATTACTATTATCAATTAACTAAGACTTAGTTGCACAGTGATAGAGTAAGTGCAGAACGTGATGGCTCTTTTCAAATGTTCTTCCCGCTTAAAAATATTTTAAAAATAATATTTTTTATTTATTTTTAATATTAGTATATTATTTCAGAGCAAGAATGAATTTCAGAAATTAGTGAGACAGTTATTCAACCGCTGCGCCAAACAGTTACTGAGTGTTTGTACGAGAGTGTGTTAAAAATATAAGAAAAAAATATATTTTTTATTTTTTTAAAATATATTTTTAATATTAACATATTAAAATAATAAAAAACAACTTTTATTTAACAAAAATTGCTTATTATTTTTTTAATGGGAGCTCTAGATGACGCAAGGCAAAGATGAGTGAAGAGGAATTCGTGTCCTTCGACTCCTCCTCTGATAGATTTCTCATATGCCAAGACAAACACAACTTTCTCACCCTATTGCCAGATTCAATCCTGGTCGTCCAACGGTTTATGTACTGTTTGATGACGTGGCAATGAAAGATACCTGACCAGGAGCAGCAGCAGCGATGCAGATGTGTGATTGCCCTTTTCTGAGGTTGGATTTGGGCCCATCCAAGGTCAAGGGCACCCTGTTTTATATTCCATTGCCCTTGAGGTTGTTCTTTCGTGACATTACTACCCTTTGTTTTTTCTTCTCCCTCTGGCTATTTTTTTAACTAAAAAGAATTAAGAGTGTTTCAATTATATCTGCGATTTTTAACTAAAAAAGATCCCCATCTCTTTAGATTTTGATACTCAGTCAATAAAATATTATAAAACACAAACTTAGAATATCTAATATGTTTAAATTACTATTACTATTACTATTACTGTTACTATGCAATATTACCGTGCATTGATGAAGGAGTGTTCTTAGCATTAAAAAAAATCTAAAGATCAATGGCTACACACTCTTAAGGGCATAACTGTCAATGCGATGCGATGCCACTCCCGTTTTGGGCCCGGGCTTTTCCCAAAAACGAAGATCACCGCCTCCCGCAAAAGCTAGGAAGACAAAAACGCCCCTCTCAGTCCAAAAGGGGCAGACAACTCCAGTCCATCCAAAGCTAACTCATTCTCGTTGACTCAACCACTTTTTCCTTATAAGCCCGCATAACACACATTCATTTCAATGCTGAATGTCAAAAATACCAGTCTGGCGCTTTGCCACGTGGCTTGCCCAAACTTGACCCCACATATTATCCTCTGGCTCCTTGCCGGGACCCCACAAACCCGTAGCTAAAAATCGCCAGGTGTAACCGTCAACCAAAAAACAACAACTGCAGCTTACAGATCACCGAAACTGAAAAACAATTTTCAAATTCACTCTCTCAAAAACTCTCTCCCCCCTCCCCTTCCTCCCTCTACGACATAGAAAAAGAAAAGAAAAGAAAAGAAAATCAACAAGTCTCCTCTCTCTCTCTCTCTCTCTCTCTCTCTCTCTCTCTCTCTCTCTCCCCCGCTACACTTTAGTTACTTTCTCTTTCTCTTTGAAACTTGAAAAGAGAGATTCAATCTTCTCTCTCATTTTCTCTCTCATTTTTCTCTGAGCTTCCAAACAGAAAGTGGAGGAGAGATAGAGAGAGGAGACTATCAAATGTGATGGGAAGTGGACTCTCCACACTCTTCCCTTGCTTCAAACCGCCAAACAACAACCAACAGGATTTGATTTTCACTGCTTCTGAGCCGTTAGATGAAACCCTAGGCCACTCATTCTGTTACGTCCGATCTTCTAACCGCTTTCTCTCTCCTACTCCCTCCGATCGCTTTGTCTCTCCTTCCCACTCTCTCCGTTTCTCACCGGCCCGGCCCGTACCCGAAACCGGCTTCAAGTCCATTTCCGGTGCTTCCGTTTCTGCTAACACCTCCACTCCTAGAACCGTCCTCCAACTTGACAATATTTACGACGATGCCATTGATGTTATTAATTCTTCGAACAATACTGGCGGCTTTGTTACTTATTCTGCTGGAGGTGCAAGGGCTAATAATACTGGCAGTATTGTGAATAATGTGAATGGATTTGAGAGCACGGCGTCGTTTAGCGCGTTGCCGTTACAGCCAGTGCCACGTGGAGGGGGAGGGTTTTTTTTGTCGGGTCCGATTGAGAGAGGCGCATTGTCGGGTCCGCTTGACCCGAGTACGAGTGGAACAACCGATGGAAGTGGCGGGCGGGTGCATTTCTCGGCTCCACTTGGTGGCATTTATGTAAAAAACAAGAAGAGGAGGGGGAAGGGCATGTCGGGGTTTAAGAAGGCTATGTATCGGAATATTTCGGAGAAGAGCCGGCCGTGGGTTGTTCCGGTGTTGAATTTCGTGAACCGGAGGGAGAATTCGGGGACTGTAGAGGAGATGGAGGGGAGAGAAGAAGGGGATAACGTGCAGTGGGCGTTAGGGAAGGCAGGAGAGGATAGGGTGCACGTGGTTGTATCGGAGGAACACGGATGGTTGTTTGTTGGGATTTATGATGGGTTTAACGGACCTGATGCGCCGGAGTTCTTGATGGGGAATCTATATAGAGCTGTTTTTAATGAACTTCAAGGTTTGTTTTGGGAGGTTGTTGAAGAGGAGCCTCAAGAGACTATTCATGTGGAAGGAATTGAAAATAAAACAGACCCATTAGTGGAAAAGAGTGGTGCAAGTGACGTGAAGGATCTAATTGTCAAAAGTGAATGCAACTTGGTGTCAAAAGCGGATCCATTAGAGGAAATTTATGTTAAAAAGGACGGCGACGGCATATCTTGTGGAATGGAATCTAATGCGGTAAATCAGGATAGAGTGAAGAGGGTTACGTTTCAACCAGAGGAGACGGAGGGGACAGCTAGTACCCGGAGGAGGAGGTTATGGGAGTTCCTAGCTGAGGATGATCTGGAAGATGGGCTTGATCTTTCCGGGTCTGATAGATTTGCCTTCTCTGTTGATGATGCGATTAGTGTAGGTAATGCAGGGTCAGCTGTTAGCAGAAGGTGGTTACTGTTGTCAAAATTGAAACAAGGTTTGTCGAAACATAAGGAGAGGAAGTTGTTTCCGTGGAAGTTCGGATTGGAGGGAAAGGGGAAGGTGGAGGTGGAGGTGGAGAGTAGTAAAGTAGAGGAAAGGGTTTTGAAGAGGAAATGGAAGGCGGGACCTGTTGACCATGATTTGGTTTTGGGGGCATTGTCAAGGGCGTTAGAGGCGACTGAATTAGCGTACTTGGACATGACAGATAAGGTGTTGGATACCAATCCGGAGTTGGCATTGATGGGCTCGTGTTTGCTGGCTGTGTTGATGAGGGATGAAGATGTGTATGTGATGAATGTGGGTGATAGCAGGGCAATTGTTGCCCAGTATGAGCCACAAGAAGTTGGTTCTAGTGTATGTGAAAATGAACTGAGCACGGAGGCAATAATTGAAACGAGATTGACTGCATTGCAGCTATCTACTGATCACAGCACAAGCATTGAAGAAGTAAGTTTTCAATTCTGGTAAATCAACTTTACTTGGCTCATCTAGTTTTATTAATGGTTGTATGCTGTCTTTGATTACTGCCGACTACCTAGTTGTATATGATGTTGACTTTATATTGGTAGAAATTCCAGGGTGGGCTGGTTTTGTATGTTAACTAGTTAATAATCTTACTTTTTCCTTGAACAGTGGCTGGTGCTTAGAATCATTAGGATAATACTGGTATTGCTATTCATATATTTGCTTTGATTTTTACTATCATGTTGCGCAATAAGCTCCATGAAGTTATGTGCAAAGGTGTCTAGAATTTCAGTTTAAGAAATATTTTCTTTAGATCCTTAAGCTGATCTATGAGTAACATCTAGTCATCAGGGGGTGTTTGTTGAGTCTTTCAAATGCAGGACGGTATCCATATCCTACAACAGTTTCATGCATTTCTGTAGTTATTTGCTTTTTTCCTTAAGTATCTTAGTGATGCCAGTTCTCTACTTGGAATGGTACTTAAATGCCCAAGGTTAGATTTTGATACTTTGATGTGTATGACTCTTTGGTTCCACATTCGATACCTTTTTGACTCTTTTCTTTCTAGTTTTGACAGTTTGCCATTATGACTTACAATCATAGATTGGAGGGCATCTTTAGTTGTCTTTTCAAGCAATCCTCTTTCCTCGAGGACCTTGCACTAACCCTTAATGATGCCAAGAAACTATTTATCCTGTGATTTTTTAGCTCTTGATGTTGATTCTTTAATTACTAGAACTTGGGATATTAAAGCATGGTGCCAGGAGAATTTATTGCTCTTTTGACCTTGCTTGTTGTATGACAAGTTGCAGACTGAATTTTTTTTCCCTTTTTTGTTTTACCATAGTTGTTTTAAAGTGTATGCTCTATTTTGACTTGTAGATTTTAGATGTTGTAAAAAATCTCATTCTTTAACATGTGGACATGATATTTAAACAATCTGAAATTTGGAAATTATATTCTGCAGTTCCTCTTATTTTACTGTTTGCTAAAAAAAAGCATTTTGCATTTGAAACTTTTATATCACAATTAAATTGTTAGAATAAATCTGCCTCGTTTTGTTTCATGTTATGGAGTGGCATGCCACATATCCTCTCCTATTCATTGTACTTTCCCTGTTTGTTATTTCATATCTTCTTTTAGGATAGAAAAAAGGGAGATGCATGGAAGCTTCCTTGTAAGTTTCATTTTCATAGCTGGCCAGTGTTTGGAATGTTGGATGCTTCCTTTGTCAATGTCAATTCAATTTGTTATTTTGTTTGCATTTCCTAGTATTTGGCAGTTTCTCAATGAACGTCAATCTTTGTTTGTTGCTTAAAATTAATTGCACCAAGTATAATTTTCCCCTCCTCCAGTGTTGTGTCCGGGTAGAAGATTTACTGCAAGGAGCAGCCTTGTCTTTGTAGACATTTGATTGGAACTTTCTTGGAAAGTCAAGTAGCAAACTGATTCTGTATCATGTGCTTATAGTTCTAGAGCATAGCCATATCTCAACAGGAGGTGACATAACACTTCCATCAAAGGTGCACAGTTAGCTATAAGCTCACCATGCATAAATATAGAAGTTTGTTGCTTTAGTGACTGTTTGCGCTAGTCTAGTACAGTTGTGGCCTCCTTGCACTTTGGCAATCTGCTGCTTGCTAAACTAAAATATATTATTCTTCTATGGTCCATCAAGTTGTGCTTAGGGCATATATGTTCAAGTGTGATGTAGGCTGTAATATATTAGTATATTTGTGTGATGGAATCATTTCCATTTGGTGCAAATGCTCATTACATTTTCTTGAGCAGTTTTTTGTGTTAGTTACAGGAATACATAATAATTTTTCCCATCAATTCAAATTATTGTCAAAACTTGTAAATACCTCAAATCTGTCTTCTCTGTCCTTTTAAGGCTGATAAGAGTAATTAAGAAGAAATTCTTATGTTGTAATTTGATGGACATTAAAGAGACTTAGTAATTTGATGACATTAAAGAGCTTGAATTGACAGATAGGATATTCTGTTTTAGAGAACTTTTTTTTTATGGTCATCACCATGTATGAGGCTGTTAGAGTGATGGGTTCTAATGATAGGTCCCAAGGTTTGTTTGCAACTTCAAAACTAGCTGGCAGGGACACATGTTTATGTCTGGAAGAGGTACTTGTATGGAAATAGTTGATGCCTTTAACGTTGCATGAAAGTTTGAGAGCCTTGCTATTTAGCGTAGAGAATTAAGCATCTGAACTTGCTATGACTTTGCTGTTGTGGTTGAACCACACAATTACTTTATCACTGTCTTGTTCTGGAATTATTGAAGTGTGTTGCCGTATTTCCTATATTTTTGTCTGGTAGCATGAAGATTTGCCACCTGTATATATTTTCTGTGATGAGGGGTAGATATTCAAATTTCTGTTACCCTTGGAAAAAAGAAAAAAGGATCTGCTTCATCATGTATAGCATCAATTATAACTTTTTAATCTTTATCCTATTGTGAGTCTTGTTATTGATAGATGAAGTGGCTGATAAGTTTTCGTCTTCGCTACTTATGCAGGAAGTCATTAGAATCAAGAATGAGCACCCAGATGATAACCAATGTATTGTGAATGACAGGGTGAAAGGTCGTTTGAAGGTTACCAGAGCCTTTGGGGCTGGATTTCTGAAAAGGGTATGTGAAACACGTTTTTAGACTCTGTTTTGCTGAAAATACTTAATAGGAAGATGTTTTCCTCCATTTTTCAGTGTGAAACAAATTATGAAAAATATTTTCCAGTTAACCCCTAAATAGCTACAATTTGGAGGAAAATATTTTAACCTTGTGAAGGAGGGGAAAGTATTTTCTGTAATGCTATAACTCATGATATTCACCAATTTTCTGTGATGCTATAACTCATGATATTCATCAACACCACCCACCCCACCATAATCTTCCACCACCACCACCACCACCACCATAACCACTATCAACACAACCATGGCCCCACCACCATCAGCCAACATCTTATTACTAATATAATTACTATTTAATCACCATCCCACCATAACTCTCTAACACCATTACCACCACCGCCTCCACTATTTTTGCCACCGCCACCACAACCACCTTGTTATTAAATTAATTATCATTTCATCATTATTGTCATCATCACCATCATTACAACAACTATTATCCTCTGACCACCACCATTATCATCAATTTTATTAGTATTATAAATGCTATAATTGTAACCATCATTAACACTACCACAATAGCTATCAGCACCACTACCAGCTTCATTACAATCATTGCAGTTTTTCTCATTTTATTATCCTTGATATATCCAAATGATGGAAAACAACTCATTTTCGGGAAAATGTTTTCCTTGGGAAAATATTTTTTTGCAAAACAAACGGGCCTTTAACGTAGATATTTTTCTCAGTTGAGGATCTTGTGTTGTTGATGCTTATTGACTTACATAACAATTTATGCTGGCACAGCCCAAGTTGAATGATGCCTTGCTGGAAATGTTTCGAAATGAGTATATTGGCACCGCACCATACATATCCTGTTCACCTTCTCTTCATCATTATCAACTGTGTCCAAGAGATCAGTTTTTAGTCCTCTCATCTGATGGATTATATCAGTATCTGACAAATCAGGAAGTGGTTTTTCATGTTGAGAGTTTCATGGAGAAGTTTCCTGATGGAGACCCTGCACAGCACCTGATAGAGGAGCTTCTTTCTCGTGCAGCCAAGAAAGCTGGTACACCTACTTATTTTTTTCTGCTAGTCATATCAATTGCTTGATATCACATCCACTTTTACTTGTATATAATGTGGAGAAACATTTCAGGTTCACAGAAAGCCTGGTAGAAAAATGTAGGGTACCCAATGCCCTACCCACATAATTAAAAACTTATCTATATTTATAAGATGGGAGGTGATGTTGCGTTGTAATTTCTGCCACCCCACTTATGTGATTCTGCAAATTTGTGTAGCAGATATTAGATCAACTCTACTTTTATCTAGGGACCAGCCTTTGCTCTTCATGCTTTCCTGTTCTGCCCTCTGAATCCTGGTTTTGATATTTGCTTGCTATGTGATTGCAAATAATATTCTACAACTTGGGTCTTCAAGGGGGGTTATGGTTCTCTCACTATTCTTGTTATGGTTCTCCCACTATTCATGTTTTCCATTTGTTTTTTTTCTTATAATATATCACAATGCCAAGTTTGTTAAGAGATGCAAACTATTTCTGGGGATTTTCTTTGAACATTATTTATTCATGTAGAATAAATAAGACTGGTACATTCTATTCTTCATGTTTATCATAGTTTAAGCTTTCTAGTTGATTCATGTACTGTATTTTCCAACTGTTTGAGCAGTGCTGATTTTCAACCTCCATGGACTGTCTGCAGGAATGGATTTCCATGAATTACTGGACATCCCGCAAGGGGATCGCCGAAAGTACCATGATGATGTTACCGTTATGGTAATATCACTTGAAGGAAGAATTTGGAAATCATCGGGGAAGTACCTTTAAAAGTCTTTGTGCATTGGACAGTGTTTCCATTGCCGATGACCTTCCTACACAATATGGGATGCAGTTCCAATTCTCAAGTCGATTTTTTGGCAAGCAGTGACCCATTTGTCATGGGTCATGGAAATTTTCTTGGGGTGGTATACAGTTAACAGGGGTGAAGTCCAAATGATATGGGCAAATATTAATGCCAGATTGCTGTCTATAGCTCGTAGATGTCCCGAGGAAATGATGGGGGGTTAGCAAATGCTCTAGGAAATGAAAAAAGAAAAGGAAGTTCCTATTCCTTCTTCGTTTAGACAGATGTTTGCTCAGGTGGAGGCTTTCTCCATTCCTAGCTGCCTTCATTTTTCGTTCATTTCATTTCATTTTTCTTCTTCTTTTAGAGCAAAAAGAAAGGGGGGAGATGCTTGTAATCTGGGTTGGGGGGGTGGGTATACTGAACTAGGAGAATGCCTAGTTAAAGGTGAGTTGTAATTTTGAAGGTGGATTTCTCCACTGCGGTTTAATAGAAAAAAGGAGGTTTCTACACGTTCCTTGTGTGGAATTTTTATCTTCTGCCTGTACAAACAAATTGTTGCAGAAGGCCATACCTCTCAGCAGCAACTGCCCCAAAGGGAACCGAAAGCTGTAATTACAGTATGAAATAAGGATGGATGTAGGGGATGAAGAAGTGAGGACTGAGGAGGTAGTTCTGTTTCCACGGTGCTGTCGGTTCGGTTCGGCACACATAACTTCTGATTTGAGTCATTAAATTTCATGTAAACTAGTTAGCATTCAAACAATGTTTGGTTAAGATTAAAAAGATTGTTAACCATCTCTGTCGTAATTAACTTGAAGGCATCGCAATGATCAGATTGTGCTTCAAAATTTTATTTTTGACTCTAGAATTGTGGTGCCTGCATGCGATGAAATGTAATTGCAATTCAATCTTCAAAAATAAAAATAATAATAATGATCGCAAACAAAAAGAGCACCTTGATCTATTTATTTAAACAATTAGGAAGTATTATTGATTGCATTTGGCATGAATAAAATCGCAGTTGCCTCCAAATAGCCATCAGCAAACACCATCGTATTTCATGCATCTCAATAACATTTTCCAACATCCAGAACAAATTGAAACCAAACAAGCACCCACAGAAGCATCATGATGGCGCATCCTATTTCTTCTGATGCCATGCAGTAGAAATATTTCCACGCGCCATCTGGGCTGTGCGGTTACATTGCGGTTCATGCTGTCACCGAAGACGGAATCCTTGATTGCACCCAAGTTACCAAATCCTCCCGTGTGGCCACGAAATGACCAGCTCTCTCTTCACTCTGCCTAAAAGGTGCTGCAAGTTTCTTCACATGGGAATCAAAGGAATTGGCTAAGCCTTGTGAGAACTTGTGAGTTCCTGAACCCGTGTGAGCTGAAAATAACTCTGGCAATTCCTCATTGCGCTGCACGAATTTGGTCAAGGTCCCCATCCACTCTTCAAGTGCAGTGTGAGCTGCACCCACAGACAGTGAGCGCACATCCAAACTCCACTCCTTTACAGTCTTGTGGTGTAAATCTGGGTATAATCCGTAAAGGGTTCCCAGATAGAGCAGCTCATGTGCTCTCCCATGAAGATCTCTCTTCCTACATATATCTATTAAGCAATTACAAAAGGGTCTTCTTGTTTCCACCACGGCGCCGCTGACAACAGCCCTAAACTCCTCTTTTAGGGTCTCAAAGCGAGTTTCTTCTTCTTCAATCAATCTCACAAGGGCAACCAACCTTGGATTAGCTTGCTTCAAACAAGCTAGGACCTTAGCAACATCCTCACTCTCATCACATAACGATGCAACAGAGAGCAGGCACCCACAAAACCTATCATCCAGCTTAACCCCTCCATCAATCGCAACATTAAAAACTTTAACCAAATCATCAATTCTTCTTGCCTTCCCTAAGCACTGAACCAAACAAGTGCAACCCATTATATTAAGCCCAATACCCAACTTAGACATCTCTTCAAACAACTCCATTGATTTATCAGCATTCCCTCCACTGCCATATATATTTAGCATAGCAGTGAAAGTCCAACTATCTGGCCTACATTTCTCTGATCTCTTCATATCCTCAAACAACATCTCGGCCTCCTCAACGAGGCCAAGATCTGCGCACATGTTCAACAACGTATTGTATAAAATGAAATCCATTGGCCAGTTATTTGACCTCATTCGTTCCCATAAATCCATGGCATCCCTGGCCCACCTAGCCTTACCATAAATCTTAGCTAGTGCAGTTAGTGTTTTCTCACTCGGGGTTAGCCCTGAGTCCACCATCTCCTCAAATAAACTTCTAGCCAAGCCAGGCTTCCCTGCCTTGCCCATTGCCTCCAACAATGTATTATACACAACCAAATTAGGCTGCACGCCAAGAGACTTCATTTCTTGCAAAACATACCTAATGCCATCATAATCTCCAGCCTCACCAAACATCTTTGCCAATACAGAGAATGTTATAGGGTCGGGTTTCCACCCACTAGCTACCCCTCTCTCATACAAACTTAAAACCTCTTCAACCTTGCCTAATTTAGCATAAACATCTAAAATAGCAGAATATGTGACCTCATCAGGCATTAATCCAGTTTTATACATTCTTTCAAACCACTCCACAGCCTTATCAAACCTACTGCATTTTTTAGCACAAGTAATAATAGTTGAATAAGTAATGTTATCAAGCTGAATCTCATTGCTTACCATCTCATTAGCAAGCTCCTCAATGATATCAAACTGCAACCCGTACCTCAAAGACTTCATTGTGACATTGTAGAATATGGTTTCCATGGGAAATACATTCCGGGTCTTGATCCAGTTGAAGAAAAGATGAGTCTTTTGCCATGGCCTCAAGCTATTGAGTATCAAGAGAGCATTTTCTCTAGTTGGTGGGTATGGGATTGTCTCAAGAACAGACTCAAACTCATCCTCACCAGAACCACAATCATTCAGCTTCTTCGCAAAGAGTTTCAACTCTCTAATTTGAGGATTGTAAGAGTAAAGAGACTTCTTTTGCCTTTGAAGTGAAAGCACTGACCTTTTTGGTCTTGTGGGGTTGACCCATGTGGACTTGGGTTTTGACAAGAGTTGAGCTTTATGGTCTTTGGTGGAGAGAGTGGTTGCGGAGAGAGGCTTGAGTTGGTCAGATAAAGAAGGGTTTTTGGGGCTGGGTGATTCTGAGAGATTTTGTGGTGGTTTTATAGAGGATGATGTTTCTGAGGTGGAAGAGTTGCAAGAAATGGCGAGTCTTTTCTTGGGGGGGTTATGCCTGATTGGTGAAGTGAAGAAAATGGGTCTCTTTGTATCTGATTTTGGTATTGTAAAATGGACATCGAGAGCTGTAGAAAGACTGGCAGCCATGACTAAGGCCCAGTGAGCACTCAACTCCCTGGTTGAAGAAAATATCTATCAGTTCAGTTGGAGCGGGAGATGTTTATGCCCCTCTCGATATTTTTGGACACCTTATCTTAATCTAGATGGATACTGAAGAGGAGAGAAGCCCTATATAATTGAGGGGTAGAAAAGGAAAAAAAAAATTTGGTTATAGATCCACCTATAAGGTGGAGAGCCTTAACCGGATGTGTGGTAACAGGGAAGCTCGAAAGCTGTTCCCGTCCCTGTCAGGGGAGATGCCAACCATCTCTCCTTTCTACGAACACGGTTCTCTTTTCTGGAGAAGGCATTAAAAAGGAGGGCAAATATTGTCAAAGTGAACGATGTGGGATTTCCAAGATGTGGGCTTAAGCCTTGGCTTTGTTTGACTGAGTCCTAAATCATGGAATATTGTTTTAGTGCAAAATTTGGAAGAAATCAAAACGGCTGCCTCGAGTATGAAAGATTATGGAGGTGGAGGAACATGTATCTTGGGTTCAGACACAAAACTCTTGGATATACTTGGTTAAACTCTTTTAATTTATGCACGTCTGAGAGAGCTTGCCTTTTATTATTATAATACGTTAAGTGGGGAAAAAAATCAGTTTTGGGCCGTCCTAATCAAATCCATCGTCCTCTGTCACAGTGAGCTATTCCTCAGAGAGACACAAGCAGGCACCAAGTGATGGTAAGGGCGGCAAACATTACTTGCGAGTTTGGGACTGAAGTTGTGAGCATTTTGTTAAATAAAATTCCAGGTGGTTCCTCTCTTCTGTCTACAGTTTGGATAACCAACGTAGCTCATAACAGTGACAGCTTTGAAACAACAAACGAAATCTGCATTAATTTTGCATTTTGATGGTAGCACAACATCCCTCCTCATCGTTGGATACATGAAACCCCAACAGAACATTACCAGCTACTTGGTACATGCCAAAAATATACTGGTGGTGACTATCCCTCTGCAAAGCAATTTATAACTCTGTCAAAACACGAATTTGCAAAACTTCCACTACCCCTCAATGCGAGGATCCCTTGAAAGAGGAATCCAGCAACCCCTTGACATGATTCTCGACTTGTTTCCGGATGAAAGAATAGGGTAACTTCTCAATCACCTCAGCACCAAAGGAAAATACAAGAGCTTTTCGAGCCGTCTCTAGGTCAATGCCACGTGCCTGGAAGTAGAAGAGTTGGGTTTCTTCCACATCACTTATTGCAGCTCCATGGGAGCACTTGACATCATCAGCAATAATTTGGAGATTGGGTTTGACATTCACAGTTGCACGTGGTTCAAGGAGGAGGCTCCTTGTTAATTGTCCCGCATCTGTCTGCTGAGCATATCTGCAAAAAAGAAATATAGTTTTAAGAAAGGCATACACCAAGAAAGACCAACCAATAAGATGCTTTGCACTTGCTATATCAGCGAGTAAAATGTACAAGGTAACTGATAGAATGACATTAACTAATCAGTATTCTCTCCTGCCATTCTTTACCAACGAAACACAGTGAGCATCCTTTGGAGCGCTGAATGCGAGTACAACTTAAAATTTGTACTTTCATCTTTCCTATTCCAGACACATGTTAGACCAATTGACAGTTAAACACTTCCAACTCTATAAATTCTCATCACTATTTTGAACAAAAATGTCAAGGAGCTTGACAAGCTTGCAGCAACAATTTAGCGAAAGAAGCTCCATAAAATTACTGTATTTATCATTGCATTAAAATTAGGTGCAATCATGTGAAACAGTCATCATGATAGGCATTATAATTATTTACCTAGAGTTCAAATCAATAAAATTTCAGGATTATCCAAAACATGAGGACGGGAATAGTAATGAGGCATCAGAAAGATAAAGATTAACAAACAACGAAGCAAAAAAATATAAATGTTATAACAAAAACCACATATGATGGGACACAACAGCCTTACCTGTTAACCTTTACATTCCCATCAAAGACAGCTTGTCCTTGTGAATGAGCAACAATACACTTGTGAAGTTGCTGAGAATAACCTCTTGGATGGTCCAAGACTAGCCTACTGTGTAAATCTTGTGTTTGATCACCAACAGACAAGTGGAAAGTTGATAACTCAGTTGCCGTATCTGGGCCCAATTGTTGAACATGGAGATTGTGCCTACTCAATTTCCCACCAGTGCTTACCTCTACAAGCTCATAGGAACTAGCTGCTTCCTGCAAATGATCCACTTGAAGTCAAATTTATTGTACCCGGGTAAATTCATCACCCGAAGATAAAGTCAAATTCATTGTTGCTGGAAAATTCATCACCCGAAAATCATTGAATAGGCCTGAGAATTAACAGAGGTAAAATATGTCGTAATGTTTAAATTCTTCTATTGAATTAATGACTTATTATGAATAATTTCAGCGCCAATTCCATGATCAAAAGGTGCCAACAGAAACACACCAAGCAAGAAATACCAACTGAAATCACTAGAACTCAAGCAATTTACTAGTAAGAACCTGATTAATTTATAATATAAAAAGCCCATTGCCATCTCACGTTTTGAGCAAATTAGAAAAAAGAAAAATGTTTCCTTGAGACATTCCCAAAAGATAGGCTTCATGATAAATGTGTCAGAAAGCACTAAAAACGGTGCAAGCCAAATATGGGAAGCACACAAGTGACACCCCAGCGAAGGAATTAAACCAAAACAAAACCACCAAAAGTCAAGAAAAGAATAGCAAGTACTAACAATCCAGGTAAGACTTAATCTGAAAATCAAAGATTTGAGTGAATAAGAGGAAGATTTAAGACATTCCCACGTCTCATTCCAAAAGCACCATGTGAGAAACAAAACACAGAACCTATTCAAACTTGTTAACACTTAGCAACATTAAAACCAAAATTAACATTTCCTAAAGAAATACACTTTAAATAACCTGCTACCTTCATATTCCCTTTAACTAAGTGAGTTTCTAAGGTAAAGATATAAAACTCAAAGACAAATTTAACCACTCTACAAGACAAGCCCTCTATTTTGAAATCCATATCTATATTCTCACCCTAAACCTCAATGGCTTCACATAAACTAAAAAGAGAAGATTCCCATGAAACCAGCAATATTTCTACACATACCATAGTTTTCAAAGGCTGGCAGTATTCTCAGGTAATCCTAAACACTTCAAAGCAAACTCCATCCAGCAGATTAAGATAATGCTCTAGGTTATCAGCAAGAAACAACCTAAAAAAGCTCGAGGTCAATCCAATTTTGGTCTTGAAAACAACACAGATCAGGTCCAACTAACCTAATATTCACCCTTCAGATTCATTCCCATCCTCCTTTTTCGACGCATCAAGTCTACACTAGAAGCAGGACAATTTTCCATCCTTGTCATTCAACTAGCATGCATGCAAGCAAGTCCTCGGTTTCAGTTAACTTCCACAATGGACTCTACCAAATATATGCCACCACCAAAAATCATGAATATTAACTAAATTAATCAAGTGAACAGAAATACTCCAGAGAAGTAGATACCAAAGGCTTGGAAACCTCACCAGCTTTTTTGTGCCTAAGCAATTCCTCAACTAATGCAACAGCCAACAGCAACTCCTAAGTAATCCCGGGCACATGACTAGTCACAAGAACTCCCAGTTTTGAAAAAAATGGCTTCTTAATTGCCATTTATCCATCTCTAAAACACCTCTCATGACAGATACTGTTGAAAAATAAAAAAAAACACATTTGGCAAGATCATAAAGAGAAGAATGTACCAGATCAATTTGGTGAACAAAACATTCCCCAAGCTATAACATAGAAGAAAATGTAAAAAAAAGAAAGGTAAACGACCACTCCAACCCGATTGGATATCATGAACAAAAGTAGGCACTCCTAATAACACACAAAGCATACTCTACTTGGATGCAAGAACATTTTCCCATCCCACAGCATCTGCCTCAAAGAGAAGTGAACTAAATTATAACAATTGGAATTGTTTTGGTAAGAGATAAAGGATTTAAACACATGAGAATGAAACACAAAAAAGATGGATGCTTTCCTCAGGAAGGAAGAGAAATAATCAACGCAAAAACCTCAGACGAAGATCTGCCCTCACTCATATCATTGATGTGCAACATGAACTCAAGACACTTCTTGTGGGTTAGGGTTTAGAGGATGGGTGAGGAGGAGCTTATCAGATGACAAGAGCAACCAATTTTTTTTGGTAAAGACTCACTTAGGGAAGAATCTTTATTGAGATAATCAGATTTCTCATACCAACACAAAACCGTCTCTAGATTAAAAATGCTCATTGAAGTCAAAATTAGTTCAATGTAATAATTATACACAATCTCTCTCACAACATCATCTGTTAGCAAGAGACATCATTACTTCTCCTCAAAGGCAAACCTGTCTCCCATCACCCCTTGTCTCCTTATATATTATTGAAAGAACAGTTTCTCTCAAAAGAGTCTTCATTCTAAATCCTAACCCACAGCAGAACGAACAAATCACAAGAAAGGAATGGTGAATTTTGTCTTTGGAACAATGATAATGACCTCCATATAAAGAAAACTGCTGCTTTATCTGAGGGCCCTGCTCCAGAGTTAAGAATAGCCAAATACAGAATCCTTTTCGGGATCTGAAATTGAAAACCATTAATTGAATTGCAGTTTTGGAAACACTCAGCCAAAAGTAAAGAAGTGTATAGCCAACTTCCTTAATTATGTCCTTTTGCTACATATAAACTTCATTTCAGTATGTCAAGGTTTTCATTAAATAATATCTCGAATCATTCAAAAAGTGTTAAAACATCAGAATTGGTAACGAAATAATAGATGGCTTCTAACAATTCCACTAACAAGAATTACATGATTATTTGATTAATGAGATTCTTATTTTACTAGGTGTTCCATAAAAACCTTTCTTTAACTCAGCAGCATATGCAAGTGCAATTGTCTTGAAACATGAAACTAATTTTACAGCAATTTGACCCGTTTACACGCGCATTGAGCTCATTTCCATATCCTCCTAACATGATTATATTCTTCACATATGTTTAGCTAGTTACTAAACAAGAAAAGAAAAGAAGGAAAGCAAAAAATATGCAAGCAAAAAAATAATAATAATAGAGAAAGAAAAGAAAACCTCCAAAAGAAATCACCTGTCGCACTGCAGTCCACTTTATATGAGCAGAATTTAAGGACTGACTCTGCACATAAGAATGCCGAACCTTTGCTCCTTTCCCAATCACCACTTCTAGAACAGGATTCGCCCAATAACGCTTATTATCATTCCCTTCTTTACTCACGAACTCCTCAATTATCCCAACCTCCCCTCCCTCCTCCACCACTACAAACACCCTCGGATTCGAAACTGGCAAGTTTTTAGACCCCTCCTCTCCTCCCTCGACTGAAACATACTTAAAATGGATTGGATTGTCCACCTTTACACCAGCAGGAACATAAACCACAGTCATAACAGGAGTTCCTAATCCATTAATTGACCAAAACAAATCACCCCATTCAAAATCACCTACAAACTCCAATACCCTTTTGGCAATTCTATCACTAGAATTACTCAACAAACCACCTACATAAACCCCATCAGGTAAAGTAGACACCTTTGACATAGAATTTAACACAAACCCATCAGCAATAACAATATTAGGCAAGAGGGTATCCCCATTAATGCTTGGTAAATAATCTAATTGTGGTGGTTTGGTGATTGGAAGGATTTGAGAGTGCCTGATGAATGAAGTATCGGTGAACCTAAAGGGCTCATCTTTACGAGAAGGCCAGGAAGTAGAGAGAAGAGATTCAGAGGAGGAATCTCTGAGTTTTTGAAGAGAGACAGAAGGAGAAAGGGAGTCTTCAAGAGTCTCGGCTAATTGAAGAACAAAAGGGTCAGAGAAACTTGCTTGTGTTATTGGGGTTGTGGAAAGTGAAAAGCTTTTGGGCTTCTGTTTCTGTCTGTGCTTGATTTTGGGTTTACTTGTAAGGGGTGTATGAATTTGGGGAGTGAAAGCTGAAACAGACATAGATGATGACGATGACGATGCTTCAAATAACAGACTAGATGTTCAAACAAAGACACACAACACAAGTGACAAAGTTGTTGAAACTATATGGTTTTAACTAATAAAAGTACTGTCTTAGTTTTGTAGAATCTCAATCAATAATGCCTTGACTCCTAAGTCAATCACCAATACATGTCCCTGAGAAGAGGGAGATGGTGAAACGGTGAAACCAGAAGTTTGGGGTTATGATGTGAAGCTACCAACTGGCTCTCCAAATATTCCCAAGAATCTTTTACCTGTTTCAACATGATCGGGCTTTAGTCGTACTGAGGCGAGGGAGCGGAGCTGATGACAAGAAAAGGCCCAGCTCAATCTCTAACTCAACCTCAGATCCTAATAACAAGGGATCCACAAAACAAATTGCAGCTATCAACTTCGATGCATTTCAACCCTTTTGTATTTTTATTTATCTACTTTACAATCCACTTGAATGCACTCAATTTTCCTTATTTTTCTTTTTGATATAGGCTTCATGTCATGATAGTCCATGGATATGGATCTTCCTCTCGGTCTTGATTTCATAACAAGGTGTTTCTATGCAGGTTAGGCTTGGGTTCTGATCTTAGAACTAGGCTTGAGTATGGCCCATTTCTTCATTCAAGCTAGTTAGTATGTGGAGGTAACAGCCTCATGATGACGATATCCAAATAGTGGATGGTGGGCTACTTTTGACTGTGGCTTTCGTATTCGTCGACCATCACTTCTGGGTTCAAGTCATCGAGTGCGGAATCTTTGATCGCCCTTTGTCCTTTCTTCTTCAATGAAATCAACATTACGTTTGTTCAACAGTCGTTGGTAACGCAAAACACGAAGCGAGACATCCAAGAAGCTCTAAAACGTTCTGCTATTAAATATTGCCACTTTAGGGGAGAATCGCATGTCATTTTCGATGTCAAAGATTATTGTCTGTTTGAGATTTTCTTAACACTCAATACATTGTTTGACCATAATGGTTAGATTACATATTCTTACCCAGTTGAATCCAATTGTTAAGCTAGTTCATCGCCAGCAGAGAATATACAAGTCTTGGTCAATATTCTCATATGGAACAAAATCTTTGAATTACTATTAGTAATAATGTCAAGGAGTGTTTGAGACTATAATACAATTATTTTTTAAAGTATTTTTTATTTGAAAATACATTAAAACAATATTTTTTTAAAATTTTATTTTAACATTAATATTTAAAACAAGAAAACTTCGTATCTAGACAAAAACATGATCCAGCCATGTAGCCAAACAAGTTTTTAGTCTATCCTCGAGCAATTACATGTGGAATTAAATACAACAAAATGCATATAAGTCGCCACTTTACTGTCCTAACATGTCCCGTACATGAACTCATAGCTGTAGCTTGATTCACAGGCCAAGGTTTCTTTATAGAACTATGAATGATGATTAGGGGGACATTATTGATTAACATAATATTATTGTAAAGAGAGGGGAGAGGGCAAATGCAAACATCCGTTGTCTTATTTCCAAGTTGCCAAATAGGGTTTGGAGGCTGGACCTTTTTATCCTTTTTAACATTTTCCAAAAGACGAAATTATTACAGTGCATGATCATGGATGGAGCCAAAATGACTGACAGGTCACAAGTCTCTCTCTCTCTCTCAGCACAATAATTTGCTGGATGCAGCCAAAATCATGGGTAGGAGCTTTTCCTTTATGATTATCACAAAGATCCAATCTCCAAAATGCAATCTCACCCACTGATGTGGGAAAGCTACCTGTCCCATCTCTCTCTCTCTTGCTCTCTCCGTCTCTCATATGTGGTCCTGGTGGTTGGCCGGGAAAGGAACATCTATGCGACCCATTTTATAACAATGGTGACGGACGTGAACTTCTTCCGGCAACTGTAAAATGCTTTGATATTGATTCGAGTTTACATTGAAGTTCTAATATTGGGGTTCAAAAAATTGCCAATTCCAGGGCTTGACTGTCACTAATGATCTATACCTTCCTTAGATTTTCACTGGATAATTAGATACAGCTAAGTTGCATATTAGACCAAAAAAAAAATCTTAAAAGGAAGTTTTAATTATAAAAAAAACCTCTAATAATTTAAATGCAGGGGCATTAAAAAAATATAAAAATAATATGCATTTTAAAGGGAAATTCTTTGGAAATATCATAAAACTTGGCTTCGTCAATCAATCGTGAAGCCTCCTGCCGTAAACCCCTTAAATCATTACTTAGCTTGGATTATAAATCAAATCATGAGTTAATTTGATATGACCCGGTTAATTTGACAGGTTTAAAAACAAAATTAAAAACTAGTATAAAAAGTTTCTTGGCTAAAAAAAATATTTAGCATGATATATTTTTTTTAAAAATAAAATAGTAATATATTGGATTGATTTAAATCAACCTATCAAATTCGTAGTTTAGTCATGGACTTGGTTGGGTTAAATAAGTTCACCTTTTTAAAATTATTTTTTATTTATGATAACAAAAATAAACAATCCTAGCATTTAAGATTATAGAAACCTTTTTAGAAAATTAACAAATATTCTTTTTGTACAATTCATCATAATGAATTTTTTTTAAATAGCATTTTAATAATTTTAATGCAAATATATTAAAAAAAATATATGAACAACACGTCACTCAAGCATTGTTGCAGGAAATTTCTTGTAATTTTTTTAACCTACATGGAGAACAGGAAAAAAAAAAAAACATGAAGAGTTAGTTGTAAACAAGTAACCTTCAATCCTGTTTTGCAAGTAAAGATCAAGCTCATCACCGATACTAGGAGAAAAAGAAAGAGAAATCATTCTAGATTCACCATTTTTTTTACTTCGCTAATGGCAACTCATGAATCCACATGCCATCAGTAGTGGTGGCGTGTGGAGTATGCCGGCCATCACTACTCCATCATGTCCAATACTATTTTTATGGTTATAGAGGATTCTAGACAATATAAACAAGAGATACTCAGATAGACAAGAGACAATAATAGAGATTGAAGGAAGAGATTCTTGCAAAGAAAAACCTAAATATCAACAAGAAAAAAAATGATCCAAAAAATTATTAAAAACAAACCATATTTCTGAATTGTCAGTCTCTCTTTACCAGAGAAGGTCATCTACACTACCATCATCAGGAGGAGAAAGAAGAGGAGAAGTAGCTACCCCAAGATTCCTCGTGCCTCCCTTCCTTGATGGTGTGTAAAAAACACCCTGCCATCCTGATTGGTCCTCCACGGGTTTAGTCAACGCACTAATACTGTTTTGTTTTCCATCCATTATTTGTACTGTTATAACCTCTTTGGTCTAGCTCTAATTGACTGACAACTCGTAAAGGTCAGTTTTGAATCTCCATATGTGGTTTATTTGTTCAAACAATTTTGTAATTTGTTTTCGTGAATCTCTATATTTTTTATTTTTGTTAATTTTGGTCTTGTTTACCATGAAATAAATAACGAATATTTTTCTTATTTTTACTTCCTTCCACATGATTTTGAAGGCGATTAATGAGAGGCAATATATATTGGTGTCCTTCTCCGCTGGCTCTTCAAAGGTCACAGACTTCCTCGACTGTTGACGACAGGGGGCGGGCGGGTGGTGCTAACCATGGTCCAAGGCGCCAAGGGACAAAGGGGCCGAAAGCACTAGACAAAGGGGATAAGGTGGTTCTCATTTTCCAGTCCCCCCACCCCCCACCCCCCACAGAAGAAAGAAAGAGCTATGTGCCCTCTTATTTCTTCCATGATCGATCCTTCACTGAACTTTTCCATGTTCATTTCATTTCACATTTGATTTTATGGGGCTGTATATTGTAAACCACCTCATCAAATGAGACTTTGGAGTCCTCTCTGTGGGTCAGTTTTCTTTTTGTATCTCACCACTTTGAGATTTCGGGGCTAATTCATTCAATCGGAAAGTGGAAAAACAGTCAACTTATATCATGGTTGATATTGTGATAACGGTTAATTTTTAAAATGTATTTTTATTTTAAAATATATCAAAATAATATATTTTAAATTATTTTAAGACTTATTTACTACATCTATATATCAAAACAATCCAAAATCATAATAAAAAATTTAATTTAAAATTAAAAAATTAAAAAAATCTTCAAACACACTCTTAATATAATATGTTTGAGATGAGCAGTGATTGAAAATTTTAAATTTAATTGACAGGATATAAGGGAAAAGAAATAAAGATAACTTTTGGTTTAATTTCAGTCATCAAAATTTGGCAACTACTACTTGCATCCGTGTGTATTTGCTATTACAGTCCATGATAATACTTTTTAAAAATATATTTTGATTGAAAATATATTAAAATGATATTTTTTTTAATATTAATACATTAAAATTATAAAAAAATATTTAAAAAAATCAATTTAATATTTTTTAAGATAAATAAATAATTTAAAAATTACTTTAAAAAACAAAAACTACCGCATCGCAAACAAAAATTACAACAACGTCAAAAAATTTCTTCAAATTTCCAGATATTTCCAGATTAAGCAAGTTACATCTTTGAAAAACAGGATAGAAAGAAACATTGTTAAACTCCTAGCCAAAAAAGAAAGAAAGAAAGACGGAAAGAGGGATCCAAGAACTTGCCTTTGGATTCTCGACTTAAAAATTTACTACTTACATAGTTTCCGTACTCCTTGGAATGTCTAAGTGGATGGAGATTGCTGCTGCTGCTGCTGCTTCCCCTTAAATTAAAACCCTACTGCATTGAAGCTTCAACTAAAAGGTCACATGGACTCAGGTTGACCACCCCCCCCACATAGCTTGCAAAAACAATTTCCGACGATCAAAGAGGAGGATCGTCGGAAAGAAATCGCGTCCTCAAATAAGCACCGGTGGCCTTTGAGAAATTCGTACGCTTAACATTAATCTATGTAATAATTAAAAAAATATTTATTTTAACTATTGCATAATTAAATATAAAACAGTGTGCGGGTAAACCTACGACTACGAGGGTTGCCTATTGCCCGATCGAGGAGTGAAACAATAACTTATAATATTCTAATTCAAGTCTTGCGTTTAGACCCCAAAAGGGTTTTGCTTTCGGATTTTCTTTATTTCATAGCCGCATCAAGTTTGTTCAAGGATTTGAAATTTATCCGAATTTGCAGAGTTCATATTGCTTGCTAAATCTTACACCTAGCCGACTATATATATATATATATATAGGTGGAAATCCAGGCATGCAATCCATGAGTCAGCATATCGGCTCTCCCTGCTTGCCGCTTTCCCATATGAAAAGAAATGGATTTCCATGACATGTAATTTCCTTTGTAAAGTCTGGCAATAAGAACCCTATCCGATATATTATAAGGATTGAAGGTAAAGCTTTTGATTATATATCTCCTTCCATTTCCCTAATGTAAAATGCCAGATGGCCCCGTTAAAAAGGTTAAAAAAACTAAGCAAGCACTTTTAGGACACTCTTTTAGAACAAGGGACCCATTTTGATGACTCAATCAGTTCCAAAAAGAAAAGAAAAGTGTTTTGTCTGACTCAGAATGACGCGGGGGGAGGTTGGGCGACGAAGAAAACCCAAATTCTCCCATCAATGACAGCTTGACCACTCCACAGTTGCATCCTTAAAGCGAGTTCAATGCTCTCTACTAACACCCGAAATGGGCGTAGGATTAGCAGAATCTATTGAAAGATTAGAGCTCTCATCTTCCGATAACATGTCAAATCTGTGTTCCTGTGAATCTACTAGTGTTTTTCCTCGGCAAGAACAGAGTGTTGACAGGAAGAGAGGCTTCGTTTTTTTCCTGCAGTTGAATCCAAGATCCCTTGCATTGACAAGTATTTTGTAACCACGTTGTTTGAAAGTTATAAATTGACAATCTTGTAGTTGTTTTTAAAATTTTTTTTTTAATTCAGAACTAAAAATTTGATAAACTTCATTATCTTGATAAACTTCATTATCTTGTAGTAAGGGAACAAATCCTCTGTTATAATTATTGGAATTAGTTTAAACCTGTAAATAATCTTGTAGTAAGAGGCATGTATAGGGAGGGATGTTCAACCCACCATTTCCTTAGAAGAAGATAATATTTTTCTAATATAGAATAATATTTTTATTATATGTTTTAATTCATCATAATTTGATAACCACTTGAATCATTGAATTATTAAAAGAATTAAAGTTAAAGAACAATTAAAATTAATTAAAAGTAACGGTCACGAATTATATTGGCGGGAAGGAAAAAGAACAGTAAGGTGTGAACTGAAGTTGTAAAGTAGGTCCCATCCTGTGGAATTTTGGGCACGCTCTAGACAAGCAACCTCTCCACTTTCGGTGTGCAAAAATTTGGACTTTGCTGCATGCTCCAATCGTATATTATATAAACACACACATTACAATTCCATTGTTACTCTACCAAGCTTCGCCTTCTCTCTTCTTTAATTACACACACACACACACACACACAACCTACTCCTTTCTTTTGTCAATCTCTCTTTTTGAAGCCCACATAAAAAGTTTTTTGAGTCCATACCATTCGAGATTTGCAGTTTTTGAGAGATTCTTGAATGGTCTTGGCTTCTGGTCAATGCAATAGGTTCCGGTTTTGGAAGTTCTAACTAGTTTTTAGACCAAGTTTTTTTTTCTTGTTGAATTCACTATCTAAATTTGCATTTAAGGCAAATTTCTGGCTTCTGGGTATTGGTTAAATTCTTGTGACTAAATTCTGAGGGGGTTAGTGGGGGTTTAATACTTTGATCATAAGAAAGTCGAGTTTCAAAGGAAAATGATTCAGTTCTACAATGGGTACAACCTGTGGAAGTTGTGCTTGATTCTTGGTAAAAGATCTAGTGTTGATAAGAGCTTTTATTTTTGGATTTTTCAAATCTTTAATAGATACAGTCTGGGGACTTAGCAAGAAACCTTCCTTACTCTACTCTGTTTACTCTGTTTTTTTGTTTTTTTTTCCTGTTCATTTCTTTTTCACTCTAGGTAGATTGAGATAATGGGAGGGGCTTCACTGCCACCGGGATTTCGTTTTCATCCAACTGATGAGGAATTGGTAGGGTATTACCTGCATAGGAAAGTTGAAGGGCTTGAAATTGAGCTTGAAGTGATCCCCGTGATCGATTTGTACAAATTCGATCCATGGGAGTTGCCAGGTAACTTCTCTTCTAGTAGCCCATCTACTGTTATGTTTATAAGATGTAAGGAGAAGAATTGTTATCGATGATTTGTAATGCTTCGTCAAAGTTTCCTTATTCCTATCCAAGAAATGATTGGCATGGGAATGTGAATAGTCAATGCCCCTTGGTTTGAGAGAGGTAAATATGACGCATGCAACGCTACTTGCCTTTTAGATATCTTTGGGATATGGATTAGTTTTTTTCGTGGGCAAGTTATGACCTAAGCTCAATAAATTCATACGTTGTTGCTTTAGATTTAAATTGTTATGGTTCGAAAGAAGCTTCAGTATTGCTGTCTGAAGTCTGAACACAGATATTTTTTAGTATTGGAAAAGCACTTTTTTGTTTTGTTTTCTTTATGCTTGATTTTTTTTTTTGATTAATCTGATCTCAAGAATACTTTTATCGGTGGAGCCTTCAACAACTTTTTTCTTGCAAAGTCCGGTTCGGCCGGAAACTTTCATTTTTCAGAAACAGTTTATTCAAAGGAAAGCACTACAAGAAACAGTTTCACCCTTTAATTTTCATATCACTCTTTTCCTGTCGATCACATTGTTCTAACAACTTGGAAATCTAACTTAATTTCAATATGTGATACGCAGAGAAGTCATTCCTGCCGAAACGAGATATGGAATGGTTCTTCTTCTGTCCCAGGGATCGTAAGTATCCCAATGGTTCGAGAACAAATAGAGCCACTCAAGCTGGCTACTGGAAGGCTACTGGCAAAGACCGGAAAGTTGTCTGTCAATCTGCCGTGACTGGGTATAGAAAGACTCTCGTTTTCTATCGCGGACGGGCTCCTTTAGGAGACAGGACAGACTGGGTAATGCATGAGTATCGCCTCTGCGATGATCTTTCTCAAGGATCACCCAATTTTAAGGTAAACACATTTAAGTTCAATGCCTGTTGAACCTATATTTGAGTTGTTTAGAAGACTGAGAAAGCATCTGGTTACTTTATTTCTCCAGGGTGCTTTTGCTTTGTGCCGTGTTGTTAAAAAGAATGAGCAAGGTTTGAAGATGAGTGATCCACAAGGTGAGCCTAAAGCCAAAAAGGTCGGAAGTAGCTCGAGCAATGTGGATTTCACCTCTAATGTAGTCTCGAACGAGCCTTCGAACATCTCATTTGGCATGTCTTCTCAAGCAAGTTACCTGTATAACAATGGGAATCAATATTCAACTCCTATTGCGTCTCCTTATCAAGTCACAACAGTGTCAGAACTTGAGCCAGCTGCTTCACTGGAAAGCAATCCTCCAAGCCATTGGATCTCACCCGAACTAATTCTTGATTCCTCAAAGGTATAGCTTAGGTGAAACGTAATTAACAGACTACATTTCTATATAACGAAGATTTTTTAATCTTTTCTATGGTTTTGTTTCAGGACTATCCACAAGTACATGAAGCTGCATCTCAATACTTTCCACAGTATGAGTATCCAAGCTCCATGAATACATGGCAGCCAGACACACAGGGAGAATTCTCGCCGGGTTCATCATACTCGAATTTTACAGGAGAAATTGAGCTTGCCGATGATCTCAGTCACATTGGGTTCATGTCACCTTACTCAGAACATGGAAACTACATGGGTTTTGGTGGGAATGATGACATGCACTATCAAGGTTATTGACCAGATCAGTTCACTAAGATATGCACGACCCTTTGAAAAAAGAAAGGAGAGATCATTGTAGCTCTTATTTCAATGCAGGATCAGAGAATTGGAACAAAGCTCCAATTTGCAGGCAAGCAAGTGGAGATGGGAGTTTGGGGGAATATGGCGGTCTTTGGTCGCAGGAAGACAACATGGTGATTGTGATCTAGGGGTGTACCTCGAGCAAAACAATCAAGAAGGGGGGTCTCCAAGACAACGCCTTTTAATGTTTGTTCTTGGGAGGGAAATAAAGAATAAATCCCCTTCCTATGACTTGTGTTTGGTTATGTTATCTTGTTTAGTAGCTAAATGTTATTTCAGTTCCTGTTTATTTAAGTAAGGCTGCACTCCCCCCCGGTGGTAATCACTTTTATAGATTTCACTAGGAGTTGGTTAATGTCAGTTTGAATTGTCTACTCTATGGCTTTAAGTAAGCTTTTTTCATGGAAGAAGCTTTGATGTTGTATAAGCATTCAAAATCTCCGTTCAGCCTAGCACAAACGAAATCACCCTATTTACCAACTTTTTCCGAACGCCAGTAAAAGTCAATAACAATTTCTTTCTTAAATGCAAGCACATTAAGAGTAATGATGCCCATTCTGGTCAAAATTTGATGCAAATTGTGATGAACAAGCAACTCTCTCACATGTTTGATGGAAATCCTTGAGTGCAGATGTTACTGTGGTAGAAACCTTTGAATTCGTCACCAAATATTTTCCGGATTCTTTACCTTTTCCTTCCCCTGTTTGAAAACAAACAAACAAATTTTGTAGCAGATCTGAATGGAGCATATGTGATTATGTTAGGGTGGGGTATGATGTGGAAACTTGAGATCACTTCTGCTTCAACTTTCGTATACAGCAGTTGTAGTCTTTACTCTCCATAATTTGTCAGATTGCTTGGAGCTTTTGAATGCAATATTCTCTAGAGATTTAAAGCATGCTCATGTCATAATCCAGTCCATAAAAAAATTTGCTTTAAGAAACCCATTTATATCTTTTGGTTGGCCTTGTATATCAAGCTGGTTGATCAATCAGTGTCAAGGTTTCTCCGTATCCAAACAAATTCTAGCTTCTTGTGTTTATAATTCTGGACCTCTAGAGAGGTCGTTTTTAGCCAGCATTAAAAGTGTTGCCTGTATGTGTGCATGCCAATGTCTTAGGTAATTAGCATGCTATCTTTCCATTCAAAATATTTAATAAATGTTTTTTTATTATCTTTTATGTATATGTGACGAGACAATCTTCATTTTATGTTAAGTGAAGTGGTCCTTAGGCTCCTTTGCCATGAGAAATCACCCCATAAGGCCAATCCATCAGAGCAATATTCTTGATCAAGTTTAGCCTTCTTTTCCTCTTCTTGTTATGGTGGCGAGGTAACTGACACCTCTACATCAACTTTCAAAGAGCCCTAGTAATGGTATGCGGCGACAATTCTGAATCAACTTCAAGGGAAGAGCTAAAACCAAGTGCAGGTCTTGTTTACTGTTAAATCACACGCAACTAAACTTTGACCAGAAACTGAACCAATTCTGCAGTCTAAGCAATCTTTAAAAGGAATAAATGCCGAAACTTGTTGACGAATATTCGTCCATTTCCCCAATACGAAGCTCTCCATCCACATTGAACTTCCATTACTTTCAGGAATCGCCAATCACTTGTGTGGAGGGGAAATCAAAGGAATATTTCCTTCCAAAGTTGCAAAATTTATCATTAACTAATGATTAATGGAGTTAAGATGAGCAATGAGAACTCAAAAGCAAGTGCCAATATGCAGATGGCAAATATATGTGTATATCCATCAACGGTAGTTTAGACAGTCCCCTCTCTCACTTTAGCAAGAATCTTGACAAAGAGACTACACTAATGCAACCTTTAAGAATGCTTTCCTAAAGGGCCTATTATCCCCAAGCTCTTTACACACCACAACAACCAAAATTTATTCTCTGGAATGGATTCTGCCACCCCGCCCCACCAATCCTTCTTCAAGAACACCTATACTTTGGCCTTTTGTTTGAGCGTGTGGTCGGCCCCTTTCCCTCACCAATCAAACACAAGATTTGGTTTTTCCTAACATTATGCTCCACTTAGGAAAACAAGTTGCAGCCGAAAAGAAGAGCACCATTTAATTTAATTAAACATGATCTATACTGTAGAAGAGTAAAGTTTTGTAGAGATTGAGAACCAATTATGTAATCAAAGAACCGGTTTTATGTGACTTGGAAGAATAATCTTAAATGGTTTTTCTTATATATATAGAGCCTTATACAGTATCTAGATACCTCAGTATAGACTTGCTATTTGAGGACTGCAGAAAACTTGGACTTCTTCTAGAGTTGCCCTGGAATCATCACCGAATATAGACTCCTTGCCGTCTTCTCTTTTTGCGTATGACAATCCCAGTCTGGACTTGGCTTGCCTCAAGTCACCAATTCCTGAATTGGTATCAGGTCCTGCAAACCCGCCCATGACAGGTGCTAGTGGAGGCCCGATTAGCAACCCATCAGCCCCAAACTGAGGTCCACCTCGAGCATAATCAAAGAGGGCTGCACCGCTGCCACCAACTTTGGGTAAGATGATGGGGTCAATTTTCTCAGTGTCTGTCCAATAGAAGAGAAATGCATCAAACGTGTCATAGTAATCATCTGTGCTTCTATAGCCTTCAGGGTTAAATGCACCAAACTTGATGGACTTGTTTGTGTAACCTATGATCACACATGGTCCCTTGAAGTCAGAGCCATCATGGAAATTGGTCGCACTAAATCCGTCAATGGTGGCTTTGTAGCAGCACTTGAGCTCCCTACCTGTTCATAATTAATTTATCAAAAATGAGATTCTGCGAGAGAGAGAGAGAGAGAGAGAGAGAGAGAGAGAGAGAGAGAGAGATTTTACCCCTCAAGAATGTTTTGTCAACGAGAGATGTTGAGAAGGGAAGATCAACCTCGTGATACTTAGGTTGCGGTCTATCATTAGTATTTCTCTTGCCTATGTTCCAACCAAACAGGCTCTGAGGGCTTGTTTTCCTCCACACATGGCAGGCTGAGTTTGAGACACAAGCAATCTGCATGGAAGTGATCGAACAACATTCTCTGATATCCTCTAACAAATTCAACTAAAATAAGTAACCTTATCCTTAGAACTCTTGTGCGTGCCCAACCCCTGATGACATGTTGCTTTTGTATTGGTCTAACCATATTATCATTTTTAAAAAAAGAAAAAAGAAAAAATGAAACTAGAACAAGTGTGGTAAACCAGCAGGGAAAGTAAGTTAGCGTGTGCAATGCACGTGCTAACAGGTAGGAGGAGCCTGTTTAGATAACATGTGAGTTGTCTTTTGACGGCTAAGCAGTGGCTTTCATAGCAATATTCAAACCCTTGTGCCCTGCTCTTCGTAGTGGTCTCGCGCGTGTTTGTAGCGGCGTGGTGGTTGAAAATAGATAAAGTTTTTTTTTTTTTTTTTTTTATCTTTTCTTTTCCCTCTTTTTCTTTCTTCCCTCCTCAAAAATCATGATGGATTGTCAAAATTGAGTTTTATCGTGTCATTGTATTAAATTTTATTTTTTTATTGTTATTTATTTTTTAAAAAATTTATTTTAGATTGATCTTTTTATTTGATTTTATCCCTTAGCATTTAATTTTATTTAATTTTTATATTAAATTTGATCCTCATTCTTTTAATTGCTATTTATTTATTTTTTTATCATTTTTTTATTTGAATTTCTTTTCAATTTCATCCCTAAATATCTTATTTCATTTTATTTCTATGTCAAATTTTGTCATCTTTGTTTTGATTGCTATATGTTTAACATGCAATGCATTTTTCACATATTCTTTGCACATCTCTTTTTATTTTTGGCCAATCAAAATCTTCATGCAATACATCCAAATTTTTATCAACTCCAAAGTGACCCATTAAATCACCCTCATGTGATTCACAAATAAGTAATTCACGTAAAGAATTAGCAGGAACACACAATCTATTCTCTTTAAAAAAATAATCATCCATCATATAAAATTTTTAAAAGCTAAATGTCCACATGCTTTGTAAGTCTCGGCAAAGTTAGAATCATTAGCATACAATTTCTTCACATGTTCAAAGCATAGCAATCTAGTTTTCATAGTGTTTAAAACATGTTTGCGTGCAAGTGCATCAGTTACTATGTTTTCCTTACTTTGTTTATACTTGATTATGTAAGTAAAAGTTTCTATGAATTCAATCTATTTAGCATGTCTTCTATTCAACTTTAATATGCAATAACCTTTATACCAAAAAACAACGTATTTTAGTTTATAGGTCGTTCTTCTATACCTAGATATCAAAAACCTATGTATGATTAGTTTACGGTAAAATTGAACCCCAAATTGAAATCTCAAGCAAACAATATCAAAATAAAACCCCAATTTTATTTGCAGAGCGATTTTACCCCTAATAAAAGTATATGAAATTTCAATTGATTATAAGGTGGTTTGCTCAGGGTTCTCTATGATTTTTGTTTTCATTACAGATCTAAAAATAGGTTTTAAATAACATTTAATCTTCCTTTTTCTTTTACTTTTGTTTATGCTACTGAAATGTTTAGAGATAATAACAAAATAAAATAACATTATTTTTTTGTACTAAGCTGTTGAAAAAAAAATAAAAAAATAATTAACGATACACATTGTAACTTAAGAAACACTAAGAAAACAAGCATTACTACCTTTTCATGATGCACCACTACCATCTTATCACCACAATCTTATACTTTATGTGCTTTAGTAATATGATTTGTAATTAAAATGATATCTTAAAAAAATTATTTTTAATATTAAAATATCTAAAACATCAAAAAAAATTTTTTTTAAAAAAATCAATTTAAAACAGGTTAAAATTGCAAAAACAAACACAAATGCAAGTCCTATTATGGTCTCAAAAGCAGCCTATGCTTAATTGATCTAAGGTATGTGCTTCGAAAATAATTGGCTTCCGTACATGTATTACATGTGATATTTTTTAAAAAAAAGTCTCAATATGACAATTTGAAACTTGATAATTTATCAATTAACGGTGTGATTTGAAAATATTTTGTGTTCATAAAACATTAAGAACACGAGTGTGTTCAAATTATAATTACAATAATGAATTAAAGGTATGTAATTTAAAATATGTATATATATATCATTTCTCCTCAGCAACCATATAAAATTGAAAGAAAAAACTCCACAATATAAAATTTAGTAATATATGAGACTAGTGTTCGTGATACGTTGATAATTCACATTATTTTTCCAGTTAAATACTAAGACATTGCAAACGTGTTTTTTTTTTTAAATAAAACTAATAACTCCAGTTATAATTCCAACTAATTAAATAAGTTGGATTTATTTGAATTATATAAAAAAAACAGACACAATTATAGCAAACAGGAAAACACACACACACGACAATATAAGAAAAAAAAACTTCATCAAAAAGCAAAAAGATAACTCATCTATCTGATTATGTTTAATGAATTTATTTATTAAAATTAATTTTTAATAGAAATCAAAATATATATAAAATTTATTAAATAAAAAAAAGAAAAAAAAACTATGCAAGGTTGTACATAATAAAAAAATCATAAAAAATAAATATTTAATCTATATAAAATAAATAAAAAATCAGATGAATCATACTAGCCACTTAAAAGATTAAAAACACTCAATATAATTCAAAAATAATTTCTATTTAAAAAGGCTAAAAAATAATAAAGAAGAAGTATTAATTAAAACATAAATCTAAATATTATTTTAAAAAAGACATAAAAAAGAGGTATTAATAAAAAAAATAAAAATTTAAACAAAATAAAAAGAAAAGAATTAGGTCGGACAATATGGATTGGTTAACCAAGCCAAGCACCTAGCCCACTAACAAAGGGCCCGCGCTCGAGCCTTTTTTTAAGTTAATGGGGTGGATACCATGTCATTCATCTTATTTTTTGACAAAAAAATAATTATTGTGTCGTCTATAATTTTTCAGATTCCAGCTATTATGGTAGCTACAAAAACAAAGTTCTTGTTTTTGCCACTCAAAATCCATTTTAAACTTGTTTTTTTTTTTTTTTTTTATCTAAGACACCTAAAAAACACCTTTGAAACCTTGTTAACCAATTAATGACCTTCAAAAACATAAAAAAACAGCCCTAAAATTCATACTCAATCCAAAACAAAAAATCTTCTTAAGCTCATATATGTTTTTTCAGATGCTTTCAATGTAAAAAAAAAAAAACACTTGATATTAACTCTCCTAATTATATAGAACCATTTGATATAAAAATCGATCGTTTTAATAACCGAAATCATCTCTAATGAAAAATTTAGTATCAAAATTGAATTTTAAAAAATTATAAGGACTAGTTAAACCTAATATCTAAAAAAATAGGACTAAAATGAATTTTTCAAATAAATCTCAAAACCATCACCTATTTTAGCCGTTCTTTTCACTTAAATCCTTATTTTGCATGGATAACAACCAGATGCATAAATTTTGTTTTATTAACAATCATATTAAATTAATTACATGTTTATTTGACATGTATTGACGAGATGTAGTCCAAGTTTTTTTTGCTATAAAACAAGCACATGACTTGTATCAAAAAGAAAAAAAGGATGATTTACGCAGTAGTTGTTACATGTATTTCATTGTTCTAACACGTCAATGGAGATAACAAATCAATTTACTATACAAAGCAGAAAGCAAGGCTAACAAAATTAACCTCTCCGGAGTGATATTCACCCCTTTCTTTTTAATATATTTGTTTCTTTTTTAAGTCCACGTGTATTCATTTTTATTATTTTCTCTAATTAATTTCAAATTGTATGCTAATATTTTCCTTTCTTTAAACACTAAAGTCATATTTGAAACGAATATATTTCAAGCAAATGGCAGCAACAAGGCAGAATTGCATCGAGGCTGGCTGAAAACATGCTTTTATTTACATACATCCAGTGTATTTAGCTGAAGTACCAGCAGTAAGACGAGTATATGTAAAAAGAAGTTCCCATAGCATGCCAGTATATGATTGCATATACATACCAGGGGGGAAACTGCGTTTTCTTTTTATTCTTATGCCTGACATTGTCTATGAACTCGCACCAAAAACACGGATTCTCTGTTCAATTGGAACCCGGCAGCACGGACAAGTAGCTTTCCCCTTCTTCCCGTAATTATCACTGCAACTTGCACATATAACTTGGTGAGCACAAGGGAGGAAAACAACAGAGACTTCATCTTTTCTACAAATCATGCATTCCCTGTCACAGTTGGCTCCTTTCTCAGACGAATTTTCCAGTTTATCTAATTCATGAAGCAACCTAGCAATTGTTTCTCCTTGGGGCTTTGTCCTCTCAGACTTTCCCGAGGGCAAAGCATTTGACTGATTATTCAACTCAGTGGACTCTGCAGCAGATTTCAGACGTGAAAACTCTTGTTCAAGTCTTTGGAGATCATCCTTGTGGCGCTGGAAGTCAATCTCTATCTTTAGGCGCAAAGCCTCAAGCTTCCTTTTATTTTCAGCCTCAGCAGCTTCCTTGGCACATCTTTCCTCTTCCACTAAGGTCAAAGCTTGCTCTTTGGCCTTCATCTCCTGCCTCCACTTCACCTGTAATAATAACATTTCATGGAATAACTGCTTCCCTACTATAGTTTAAGATAGGTAGAATGCATCCATAACCAATTCTGGAAACAAAGAACTGATAACTTAAACAGTTGCGGCAAAATTGAGAACTAGGCAACTAGGGCAAAATTGAGAACTAGGCAACTAGGTTGCTAACTATATCAAACAGTTGGCTCTAAGACAACTGGTGCGACCCAGAAAAGGCTACTGAACAGAGTCTTGAAGGAATACAGCCTACCAAATGGCTTAGTAGACCATGAAAAACAGAATGTTGGCAACAAAATTCAAAGACACAAGCACAATAAACTAGGATAGATTTTATTTTAAACGGTGTTTAACTTGCAGATTCCAGCTTTCAAAAATAATCTCAAGTTTTATCATATAATCTAAACTAGAGAGTGCAACAAGGAATCAGTATTCATTCAACCATAATCAAAATTTGATCACATATCAAACAAAACAAACAGAAATAATTGAGAGTTTCAATCAAAACTATGGAACAATGGTGTCAAAGCAATGCATGCATATTCTCAAAAGCCACAGATAATAATTATGAATTATTGACCAGTTTTGGAACATCAAATGCATCATAAAATATGAAATAAAGATAAGTAAAATAGATAAGCGTATGGCTAAATGTATATGATGTCACGAACAAGTAACAATGTATGGATAAATGTATTTTATCATGTAAACAATGATAACTCCCTAGGCTTCTCTAAATCACATCACCGTCGAAACAAAAGGATAGTTTGGTAACCTTCTTTGATTGCATTCTCACTCATTTTTATGTAGTAAACTGATAAACGAAAGTAGACAATGATTCAATATAAAGCTTAAAAAGGTTATGGAAGTTCTGTATCCAGGCAAACTACCACTTTGGAGTGCATTTTGAGGGTCATGGCAACTAGCTGGTCTCACTGGTGTTACCTTGCATACCCATGCAACTTTGCACCAGTAGGAGGGGCCACACACTCTCAAAAAGAATAAGATAACACGTAAGCATACAGGTCCACATAATCATGGGACATCAACTAGTTCTTACAAGAAAGAAAGAAGATGGGACAAGGAAAATTCTAAAGATTAAGATGCTAGATCCAGTTTTTTTATTAAATAATAATAAACAAGTATTTCAGGTCGCATTCATTGGAAATCTTGAAAGTTTTTGCCATTCCCTTCCTACTTTCAATGATGTATAACTAATCTTTCCCGAGTAATATTTTCTCATTTAAGATGAAGAGAGGAATGAAAAAGGTTTCTTGAAAAAGTCCCAGTAGAGCCTTAATTTACATTTACCAGTACTTACTCAAAACCTGTCTCCAACAGTCAAAAACTTTCCTCACAGAGCAAGGCCTCACCTACATTGATTAAATATACAATCATTTCTCACTAGACTTGCACTTAAATCAACAAAAGGTTTGATTTCATGACCAAAATCTAGCCATTGGATGTAATGTGACAACAATGGAGCATCATCTTTCCACTAATAGTACATCTGCCTTTTTTAATTTTGCTTAAGTTAATGCATGCCATTAAGGATACAAACAGATCATACTCATTTATTAGAACCTCATGTTTGTAATTCTAAATGAAGTCCATGCCAAATCACTCACAGCTAGCCTAAAATGTCATCCACCTAGAGGAAGGGGTAGCTCAATCAACTGAAGCAGATAAATATAACAGATGGAAGGATATTGAAAAGGCATGTTTATGGACTTTAAACAAGCTATAACCACCCTCATTGCTTCTTCTTCGAATAAGTTGAGCTCCAAGATCAGACACAGAGGAATACAACATCAATGACAATAAATTATTCTATCAACAAGTCATACAAGACCATGTAGCCTTTGGTTCTATAAAACTCTAATCCCAATATTAGAGTCCCAACCAGTTAAGAGGTAGGAATCACGTGGTATGGTGGTAGAATATAATATCTACTATCTAGAGCTAAGTGATGCATTATTTCACATTCATTTCATCCTTGCTGTGTTCAGTTAGTCACATGTAAACCTTGCTTAGCAGGAGATTAAACTTTCAGTTTTCCTCTGAGACATGTAAATCTTTGTCTTCCTATATGACTACTGTAGGAATACCAAATAAGACACTATTTTGTTTTTACTAATGGACTTCATGAATTTTGATTCTATAACCTTTTGGTCTATGAAACTCTACTCCCAATAATTAGAATCACAACCAGTTAAATGGTAGAAAGCATGTGGTTGAATACAAGTGACTGGAGCTAATTAATGCATTTTTTTTCAGATGCATGTGATTTTTCTTTTTTTAAATTCACTTGCACTGTTCCAGCTAGCCTTATAAGATTCTTGCTTAGTAAGAGGTTAAACTTATGCTTTCATCCGAGACAAATGTGCATTTTTATCTTCCTATCTGATCACTACAGCAATAATACACCATTTTGCTTTAACTAGTGAACTATATAATTCCGAAGGCTCATCTTCTGTCTCTCACACTCCAGGTTTTTCCTTCTGTTGGGGGCAGGTGTGTGGAAGCAGTGTTGAGTACTTGAATGATTTATCCTTAAATAAAGCATGCTAAGAGAAACTCACCAGTCTCACAATTCACTGTACCTTAATTACAACATGAAACTGTGACAACACATGTAGGCAGGAGAACTTGTTGGTGCTTGTGCATGTGTGTGTGTCCTGGATTTAGGTAGATAGATGTATAACGCACCTCAGCTTCCTTCTGAGCCTGCTCAATTTTGCCCAAACATCGCTGCAACTCCTTGATCTTCTCTTTCTCATCTGCAATCTCGGCCTGCAGCTTAGTTTTCTGTTTCTCCCAAGCCAAAAGCCTCTTCAGGCACCTTTTCTCCCTCTTTGCTACCTCCAAACATGTTGTTACTGACTCTGATGCGCTTAACTTAGAAGCTTCCATCTCTGCCCTGATTTCAGCATTCTCTGTCTCCAGCCGTCTCACAGCTGCATTTGCCCTGTCCACTTGACTGCTAGCCTTCCTTAAAGCATTCTCCATCTCAGACAGCCTCTTCATGGTAGAGTCCTCCAGAGTCTGTTTCCCCTTCTTTAATCGCTGGGTCTCCTCCCTTTCCATCCTCAACATTTTAAGCTCTGTTAAATCACTACTAAGCTTTCTGGCAGCTTGCATTGCCTTCTGATGTGCCCACTCCTTCCGCTCCTTCAATTGTTTCTCCAGATCCTTTATCTGTTGAAGCAGGGTCACCATCATCTCATCCTTCTGATCTTCTCCTACAATCTCCAAATTCTCATCAAGCTTCAAATTCTGAAGCTTGCTCAGCATCAAACTAACTCCATCTTCGTTCTTCAAATTCTGAGACTCCTCACCCTTCTCGACCATACCTTCTTTTGCCTTTACAACTGGGGCAGCATCCCCACCTGCAGTAACACTCATACAAGCCTGAGATTGCAACTGAGGTTGCATCTGCATCTGTTTTGAATTAGCCCTAAAACCAGCAGCAAAAATTGCAACATTCCTCTTCAATAAAGACTTCATTGAAGGCGATAGATTAAACCTTTTAGGACACTCAATATCCTTATGCAAAGTCATTTCTGCACTATAAGAGAAAAGCCCATTAACTGAAAACTCAGATCCTCCCCCACTTCCAAATCCCCATCCTCCATGAAACCTACACAAAGCCGGGGCCACAACACCAATCCCATTACCATTATCATCCCCACCAACACTCTCTACATTAGTCTGAACATTACCACTCCCATTCCCTGGCAAACTCGCAATAGGAATTTCAAGCGCACTTGCTCTGCCCACATGAAGATCACTCATCAACAAACACCACATAGCATCACCTTTACTCAAATGTGGCTTAACTTGTTGCAACAAACAAACCAAACCCGCAAGAGAATACTCCTCTAGTTGCCTTAAATCATCAAAAACAAGCTCAGTTTCATCTGCATTTCCGGTACTACCACCACCACCACCACAATTATTATTATTATTATTCAAAAAGGCCAATGAATTGTGCAATATATTAGTTAGCACATCCATGCCACCATAACAATGCCCATTGCGCAAAATCGCCTTTAACGCAACATCCTCATCATAACCTAATCCAACAAGCTTAGAAATGGCTTCTTTGTACAAGAATTCAAGATTTTTTAAAAGAATCTCTTCCAATTGTTCCTCAGTACAATAACCCCATCCATTATCATCAAAATTAGAACTGGAGTTATTGTCGTTGTTGCTATGGGTTGGATCGTGAAGGCCCAGATGGTACGCTAAGGGTTTGAGACCCGATTCAAGAAGGGTTTTGGCATAAACACAGGGATCGAATTCAGTGTAATTGGCAGGACGGGGAACCCTCCGATTAGCACGGACATGTTTCTCTCTTGCAGTGCAACCCATATAGATTTATTTATGGAAACACAAAATCAAGAACTGTATAAAAGGATAGATATACGAGAATATAATAATTAAAGTAGGAATATTTGCAAATAGATAGAAAGATAGAACACTTACAGGTGGTGGTGGAGGAGGAGGAGGAGGAGATTGGGGAGCTTGTTTGGTGGTTGTCTGGGGTGAGTTTTGGTGAATTTTGTGTGTGCGAGAGAGAGCGCGAGACAAAATGATGACAAGGGAAAAGGCATGCAGGCAGCTGAGGTTACTCGTATTGTTGGGTGGGCTTGCAAGAAGTTTGGTGGCTTGCTGCCCAAAAATAATGAGGGCAAGTCTTGAATTAATAATCCCTCTAACCATCGAGTAATTGTCAATTTATTATTATAAAAAGAGTTAAATAAAATAGAAAAATCATTGGAGATTAGAAGAGGTTTTACTGTAAATTGTAATAGTAATTTTATTTTTAATTTTTTATATTTTCATGGGTGAATAAACGTTTATTTGACTTTCTACCACAAAAATATTCAGGTTTTTTTAATTTTTAAATACAGTTAAATAACGTTTTTACCCTTAAAAAGACAAAAAAAAAAGTTTTATCTTTAGATGTATTTTGATATTTTATACATGGGTATTTTGTATAATTAAAAAGACCATAGGAGGCGATTTAGTATTTTTATAAAGGATTTGTTATTTTTTAATTGAAAAGCTGTGGACGTGTATTTTTCACGTCTCAACAAGTGGGCGGCACCCGCGCTATTAAAAAGGCGTGTATAACGCTTCATAGTGGCCAAATGTGTTCATTTGTCGTTTAATTGGATATGCAGTCATGCTCTCTTTCACATGTTGTGTCACGTGTAGGCAGATAATGGTTGGATTATCGTCAGTAATCAATTGTTTGTGTTTTTTCTTTCTTTTCTCTCTCCTGACAATTAAAGTACACAATTGTTTTCTTTGTTTGCACCTTTATTAGGGCATGTTTGTGCCGACACATGCAAGCTCAATGCACCCGAGAATTTAAAAAAATTATATTTGTATGTTTTTTCTTGATTCGGTGTTTTTTGGTAAAGAAATATGAAAATATACTGATAAAATCTTGATTCATCAATAGCTCCCGTCTTTCTGATATAATAATATGCGAAGACTTTAATTAATCTCCTAATTCTGGTAGAGTGATAAGAAAACATTTATTAATAATAAATATATTTTTACATAAACAAAGGTAGCATCACATATAACTATTTGATTAGCTACATGACATATACATTAACACTAAAAAAGGCATCAATCCTTCCCATCAATAACACAAATAAGACATAATAAAAAACAAATCATGTTTCCCACTTTTCATAAAGTACTTGCAAGGAAGAGTAATTATTCTTTATTATTACTTCACTTTTGATGAAGCAAGTTGATATGGCCGAGGTATATAAATGTTTCAGGTTACCAGGAAAATACGTCATTCAAGAACTTCATACGGAATATATCTTCATACATAATCATTCACTCTCTTAAACTCTTTTAGTTATATTTTCATTCTTTTCTACAAATTACTAATTTAAACATTAGAATGTTTTTTATTATGATAAAAGACTTTTGTTTTGCAAGGAATACAGAGTTTAGAGACAAAGTTCACATTCAAGTCCAAACATTTTGGCCCAAGACGCAACTATGAAAAATCCAAATTTAACATGAAGTTTTTATGGCATCATCAATTTTTTTTAGAAAAATAAATTTGCACACTCTAAATAACAAGAGTTTGTCAAAAACACTAAATGAGCCAGAAATTAACATATAAATAAAGCTAGTGAACTAGAAAAGATGTTGTTTTTCACCGCTATTTCCCTACTACTATCTACTAGAAATGGCTCTCATAATTCATCAAAAATCATGTTTTTCTATATTATTTTGTTCCTTTGGGTGTAATATATTTAAAAACAGTTGTGTTATGTACGTATGGCTTACAAGTGTGAATCTTTTTAGTTTGTTGAGATTTTTTATTGGGTGTTTTCCTTTATTTTTGCTTCTTTTAGTGCATGGAGTTAACGAGAGACTTCAATTTTACAAAAGTAATTGTTAATGTTTTTGACGAGGGAGGAGGGAAGAGTTTCTACGGAGGAATTCTTTTGTCTTTATGCCTTCCCTTCTCTTCCTTAAATTCACAATTCATCTTTTCTTTCTCGTTCTTGTACTTTGCTGGTGGGCCCCTTAGTTCATATATATTATCTTTTCTTTCAAAAAAAATAAATTAAAATTATATGCAATTGACTTCATTGACTTGCTTAATTCACATAATTTAAAACATTTTGCATCTACTTTAGTACCCTTAGAGATCATCCATGTAACAATTTACCTTGATTTTAATTCTTGTAAGCACCGTAGAGATAATGGAATGGAATTTAATACTAACGTAATTTGATTAACCTGTGCCCATCAGGACTTGAGAGTTGATAGATACAAGCCTGTCGATAAAAGCACAGATAAGAAGCAAGAAAAACAATAAAAAAAAATAAAATGAGAAGATACCTTGAAATGGGGAGTGGATAGATGCCATGGAAGCCAGAGCACGTCACGAGGTAAGACAGAACAAAAAAAACTTTATGTTGCGATGACTTTCTCTTTACCTTTGATGGCATTTCATCGCATTGCTCACCCAAGATGTCAGGGTGAAGTAACGCCAAATTCTGTGTGCAGACTTTTTGTTCACAGTATCAACTTTCTTCCAAAATAAAAATCTTGTCCTGTTTTTAACCTTTCATAATTTCGATCTCTTTTCCTGATATTAGTCAAGGTGTAAAATGTTGAACAGAATAATACTAACGGTAATTAATTAACAAAAATAAAATAAAATTATGCGTTCTCCCTGTTTATCTATCTATCTATCTATCTATATATAGCAGTATATACTTTGTTTCCAAAGTTAATATCTCCTTTTAATTTGATTATTCCATAGATTAGACCGGTGATAATTATATAAATTCAGTAGCTGTAACCATTTCCAGTTCAAATCATATTCAATAAGAAATAAAACAAAGTTCACATATACAGCCCATTTGTAGGCTTCCTCAAGATTGCTATAGCCATGGCTGTGAAAACCAGCAAAGATCAAGACCCTTCACCTGCTCTTTTAGATGCAGTGGAAGAAATCATGAGACTCTACAAATCACTACCGTCAAGACCCTCCATCGAAGAAGTTGAAGCAGCCATTTCTGTGATCAAGACTGTCAACAATGAAGAGCAGGCAAAGCTTGATGATATTTCAGACCAGGAATGTCCTCAAGATGTCCCACGGGAGCTCTTCTCCGTGCTACAACAAGCGAGAAAGACCGCGTTGTTGTTTAAAAGCCATGAACAGAGAAAAGAGGCTCTTCAATTGGTTGAAGTTGACAAGATGTTCGAGACCTTTGATGGGTTGATTCAAAAATCTTCTCTGTTGGTTTCCGGGGGTACTCAGAAGGAGAAACTGGTTTCTATCAGTGAGTCAGTTGAGGAAATTGAGAAAGAAAGTGTGGTTAGTGATGAAAGTTTGATCAAGAAGAGAGAAGATGGAGAATCGAAGAAAGATAGCTTCAAGGGTTTGGCGAAGAGCTCTTCCTCGAAAGCTGCTTTCTTTTCAGGTAAAGAAAAAAACTTTCTTTAATGTTTCCTTGGTGTTTGGCTTCAAGAGTTTGTGTATGCATATACTTGAAGATTGTAGGATCTTGGAATTCAAAGACAAACTATATTGATCACTTTAATTCTTACATGTTCAAAACATTAAAAACGGGAGAGAAAACAAAATTAAACTTGTCTAAATTCAGTTGTGTATTTGGAAGTTCAAGAATATCTTGGTTGTTCTTGACTCATATATGCAATTTCAGAAATGAAGTTTTGTGTGATTATTGAAAAGAATATTGTGCTGGAAGAGAAGAAGGTAGTTTTTCGTAATCGATTTAGGTTTGTTTACTTATGATCTACATCCTATCAATAAGATGTTTGAATTAACTTCTGTGCTGTTGAGTTCTTCTGTTAAATTCTGGTTGAACATGTAGTTCTCTTTATTGCTGATTCTATGGATAGCCAAAAAGAGATGCCTGGACTGCTCAAGTGCTGCTTGTAGTACCAGGTTGAGTGTGAGGCTTAAAGTAAGGATGAAAAGGCAAAAGAAACAAAATTCTAATTTGGAATGAAATTCTTATTTTGTTTCCTGTAACGATCGATATGGTATTCCAGCTCCATTTCAGTTTTTCCTAATCTGAAAATCCTACTCTCTTTTTTAACGCGTGGATGTGTTTTGGTGCATTGCAGGTGAAGTGGGCGCTGATAAATTAAGTCTAATGAAGGTGGCAGCGATCATAGAAAATTCTGCAAAAACTGGAGCTGTAGTTCTTGATCTTAGAGGCAAGTTGATGGATAAAGTTGAGTGGCTCCCTCTGTCAATTGGGAAATTATCAGTTATTACAGAATTGGACGTATCCGAAAACCAAATCATGGCACTTCCATCCACCATTAGTAACCTCAAAGCCTTGACAAAGTTGGATGTCCACTCAAACCAACTAATAAACCTTCCTGAGTCATTTGGGGAGCTAATCAATCTCACCGATCTCGATCTCCATGCAAACAGATTAAGATTGTTGCCAGCTTCTTTTGGGAAGTTGACAAACCTTGAGAATCTTGATTTGGGTTCAAATCAGTTCACTCAGTTGCCAGAGACTATTGGGAGTTTGACCAGCTTGAAGAAATTGAACGTGGAAACAAATGAACTTGAGGAGCTTCCACACACAATTGGAAGTTGCACGTCACTAGTGGAGCTGAGATTAGATTTCAATCAGCTCAGAGCTCTTCCCGAGGCAATTGGAAAGCTGGCTTGTTTGGAGATTCTTACTTTGCACTATAACAGAATTAGAGGGTTACCAACAACGATGGGCCATCTTTCCAATTTGAGGGAACTTGTTGTAAGCTTCAATGAACTAGAATTCATACCTGAAAACCTGTGTTTTGCAGAAAATCTCAGGAAATTGAATGTTGCAAATAACTTCGCGGATCTAAGAGCATTGCCACGAAATATTGGAAACCTTGAATTGCTCGAGGAGTTGGATATAAGTGATGATCAGATCAGAGTCTTGCCAGATTCTTTTAGGCTCTTGTTAAAATTGAGAGTTTTTCGTGCTGACGAAACTCCTCTGGAAGTTCCACCAAGACAAGTAACTACTTTGGGCGCTCAGGTAACGTTTGATGAACAACTTCTGGCTTACCAATTACTAAATTCTTACCTGTTTCACACTTGAGACTGACTTATTCAACTTCCGTTCATCAGGCTGTTGTTCAGTTCATGGCTACACTTGTTAACAAGAGAGACACAAACCCTCAATTGTCAAAGAAGAAGGGGGGTTTTTGGCACAGGGTCTGCCTAATCTTTTGGCCTTGCCGGAGCAACTAAACCCTCTAGTTGACCAATGCTTGAAGTCATATACATGTTTATCGTTGATGTGCATAAGCTGAAATGTCCTGCTTTTCCGACAAGTTTTCATTTTGTATTGGTTAATGTATAAATCATTCCTTAAGACAACACTGGCTTTGTTTAGTTCAATTGTAATTAAGGATAAACAATGTAAAGGCATTCCTATTCTGTAAAACCATTTCTACTGTGAGATACGTTATCTGTAATTTTCTGCAATTATTTTAAGAGATGAACTATTCTTTAAACTGCCCTTATTTCCTTCTTGTACATCATCACTTTTGGTTCGAGACTCGTGTAGAATGGCTCCTGTGTACGAAACAAAGGTATTTGAGTTGCGGCAAAATGTTTCAAGTACAATTGATGTCAATAGGAGCACTCACTGGCCTATCCTGAACCATTACATCTCGCATCGCAGAAATGAGACGTTTTTTTTTTTTTTAACTGTTGAACTCTATACTAATTTTACGAGATTTTAAAATTAACAATTATATAAATGTAACACTTAAATCAGTAATATCTGATAAACAAATTCAGAACTTGCTACAGTCTTTACAATTACAAAATAAGAGGATTTTGCTCATACCTTGGTATATCAAACATGTCAACAAACTCTGATAACATTTTATAAAACATGCAGTGTTCATCAATCCCTGAGATTTTTGCCAGGTTACATCACTTGACAACAGATAAAAATCTAAAAATCTTGATAGAAGTCTTTATTTCATTAATTTTATTTTTAAAAATATGAAAATATTATTTATAATAATTCTAGATCTAGAATATTTATAAGAAAAGATTCTCATCGAAAGCTACATGGGTAATAAAAATCAATTAACAGCATCATTATAAGATTAAACAAATCCTTGTAAATCCTAAGGATTAAATAAACATTACAATGAAAGTAATTATATCATAAAACTAAAAAAAACTGCGTCCGAGTCAACATCCAACACTGGTTGGCCCAGCCTAACTGATCTTGGGTTTGAACAATTTAAAAACTCTAAATGTTAATACTTATCTCTGAAAGACGAATGATCATGACAATAATCAAAATCGGCCTCTCGTCAAACTTATCCCAAACAAAGTGGGAATCTGTATCATACATCTCTGAAATGGAGCCATCATCCAAGTCTTCTTTTATCTGAGAGCAACTCCCAATATTTGTATGATCATGAGCATTGGACAGGCCTCGAAAGCCATAGTTTATCTTAGGGATAACGTTCTTTTTTTCTTTTTTCTGTTTTTTAAGATGGAATGTTACTGTAATATTGGTATGTGGAGCATTGATTGAGGTTGACCATTTAAGCTACTTTTAAAAGAAACCTTGTTTCAAACCAGTTGGCTTAAATCTGTGGTCGGCACCCCGTTTTTTCAGTTTTAAACAAGAGTGGACCAATTCGAGTAGATGTTTCGAACGTGATTAGTTGTTTTTAAATGTGTTTTTTATATCTAAAAATATATTAAAATATTATTTTTTATTTATTTTTTTAAATTAATTTTAATATCAGTATATTAAAATAATTTGGCCGCAATCCCAAAGAGACACGAAGTGTTGTGGGAAAAAATGCTGTTCTCCTTTTAGTTTCATCACTACCTTTATATTTTGTATCAGAATCTTCCCACATGCAAAACTTTTCAATCCATGAATTTCAAATTATCAGACATTTTTATATACATAAAATTCAAGGTAAGCGGAGTTTTGTTCTTCGAAGGAAGTTTTATGGGGTTTTTTCAACTTTATTAATTAAAGGTATTTTAGATATTTCATAACCTTTAAGCCGTTCATCCCCCCTATAGTTTATTTCTATTTTATTTTGGTCGCTGGTTCAACTTTATATATAGAAGTTCTTTTTCTGCATATACGTTATAGAACCAGGTTTGCCTGGCCAAGTAGCATGCTGGGCCTGCATGTCGAGATGCGTGGCCCTGGCAGCATAACACAAATTTCAGTTTTCTATGTTTTTTGTTTAATGATTAAGCTATTTTTAGCTTCCTAAAATTTAATTAATTTTTTTTATTTTTTATTTAAATATTTATAATATAATCCGAATCACATTCTTAAATTATGTTTTGTGTGTGTGTATATATATATATTATTGGTCTTTTATTGAAAATTATAAAATCCAAAAAATAACAAAATTATAGATAAAATGAAATCTTTTTAGTATTCTCAATCTATTTTATAATAATAAACATCAGAAAAATGAATATAGCATCAAGAAGTTTATTGGTGCAAATGAATTTAATTATTAATTATTTTTCTTATGTTAATTTTCAAATGATTACATCCTTATTTTGAAGTTGACCGAATTACTTAGACATGTTTTAAGAGTTTGATTTCCTTTTCTTTTATTTCAAAATAAGCACAACAAATAATTTATTGTCTGAAATTAATTACATACATGAGTTTATTATTAAATTTCAAATATAATGAAACTCAATATTTAAAAATTTTCAACATTGCCCCCATAAAAATAAAGAAAGTTTGAACGACTAATTTGATTTTCACCACCTTCTACATCACTTCAACATTTATTATAGAATCTTTTAATTTTTTTATTAAATAAATTAATAAATATATTTTTATTGATCAAAATTAAATATTTTTGCAAGTTAAATTTAGCTTTCAACATAAGATACGTATATGTTAGTAAATAACACAAAAAACACTAGGAAACAAATCATTATAGATTGTCATAATAATTTGTTTTATTTTATTTTATTTTTATTGCAACCTTGTAAATCTTTAATATTCATTTAAAACATATTTATTAAGAAATGACATAATTCAAAGATAGAGTAATGAAAAAACGGTGAAAGTAAATTGTTTTTCTAAATTTAGAGCTAAACATACATTTTGATCTTTCACTTTTAAAATTATAAATTTTTAGTTCCTAATAATTTATGAAATTTAATTTTAATTTTAAATTTTATTATTTTTATTTTTTGATTCTTTGTTTTAGAAAGGAGAGAGAGAGAGTGGTCGAATACAATGAGAGAGAAAAAAAAATCTGAGTTGAGACCCATTTTAATAATGAACCTATGCTGTGAATAACCAGAATGCGAAACTAAAACCTAGTAATCTACCATCCTGATGCCAGATTGCTTGATCTTGCTTTTTAAGACATTCAAAGTTTTCTCCAATGACTTGTGGGACATCATAAATGATTGTTATATCAATCTCAAGGCCAATTGGACAAATTGCGTTGTTGATTACTCCTTTTGGACGATTAACATTAATATCTTTTGATGATCCCTAAATGGTACTCTTGTCTTGCTTTGGTGTCTGAGATGACATGTGCTGGCAGTATTCTCATTTATTCATAATGTTCTTTCTCATATTATTCATCTGTCACAAATCTAGCGCGGGCATTCTTGGAGCAATGTTCAGGCAAGAAGGTTGCGTTGCCTATACTGTGGGATCATCAATCAACCAGATGCTGAGTTTGAGCACATTAACGTTTTGGTGACTTCTGGATCATTGATCGATCCCCAGCCTCATAAAATGTTTACCTTTTCGACTTGACATTTCAATATCACCTAGAGATGGTCAGCGTCCCTTTTGCCTCATCTATATATGTAAGACCCAGATTTTTAGTCCAAACCCAAGCCCAAGCCAGCTCAAACCCAACTTAAATTAGCCTAGATATTTAAGGAAGAGTTGCAAGAGAATTTATTTTCTCTCTTTTAATTCCTGTAGCCGCTGTGACCCTCCCCTCCTCAAACCAAAGAGTTTAGTTTTTGATCTTGAGTTTTTTTGTTCAAGAAAAGTGGAAGTAGCAAGTAAGTGGTTCTCTTTCATATTACTTTCAATTATAGTTTGTTTATGGAATGATTAAAGAAGAGATTAGGGTTTATAAGGATTGGAGGTTTATATTGTTAAGATTGATTTATGATTATTAAGGGTTTAATGTTAGGTGATTAATTAGTATGTTGTTGAAAATAAGAATTTATGAGTTGATTTGTTTAAATTAATTTTTATGGGTTAAGAAATTCAATTTTACCTTGCTGTAAAATCTGGACAGAATGGTCTTGAGGTTGAAGATGACCAAATTTTATTTTGGTCCTTGATTTATGAAAATTACAGTTTAGTCCCTAAACTTTGGGAAAAATTATAATTTGACCCCTAAATGTATTTTGAGATTCTGGACAGTGTTATTATGAGGTTTAGGATGATGAATCTCAGTTTGATAATTGATTTGGAATATTTTCAATTTGGTCCCTCAATTTTGGGAATTTACATTTTAGTCCCTAAAATTTATAAAAATTACAGTTCGGTCCCTGGTTTGTTTTAGACAGAATTAAGGATGGTTTATGGGTGAAACTTCAATATGGTTATGTATTTACAGTTTGGTCCAGTTTTGGTAAAATTACGTTTTGGTCCCTGTTTTGGATAATTGTCGTTTTAATCTATAAACCTAGGAGACTAAGCCTGGTTTTCTTTTATGCATTGGAATCTTTTATTTGTGTTGTTTTGAGTTGCTTTTGAGTATATTTCATATATTTATTGTAGGTTCTCCTAACGATCCTCAATAGGTTTTTCAAGTCTTTCATCTGATATTCCTTTTAATCTATATTCTTCCGGGTGAGTGGGATAATCTTTAATATGCATATATTATAAATAAATATGTATGTTGATTATACAATGAGTACTAGTTAATTTCTTGAATACTTATATATGTTGCTTTATTTTCCGAGTACTCATTTATTCTTGAATTTGCACTCGTAATCTGTCAAACTAAATTCTATTTGATATGATATACGTTTCTTTAATGATTCTGTGAATATCTATTATGTCTTGATATGGGACTTGTCAATAACTCCATGCTAACGAAGAGAAGTTAGCCTATGTGCACATAATATTCTGTATACCTAGCTGGTGAGAGAGACATCAGCCTGTGGTGATTGATCATCCCATAGTGGTCACCTTCGGGTGTCATCTGGTCACCCTCGGGTGTCATCTGGTCACCTTCGGGTGTCATCTGATCTCTGACATGTATTCCACTACATTATGATAATATGTTTAGTATGTATATGTATATGTATATCAAGATAAATCATCTTGCAAACTATTAATATTATAAATATCTAAAATGTATATTAAATATTATTCCCTCACTGAGTTGGTTGAACTCACCCCTCATTCTTAATATTATTTCAGGTTCTTAGTTTCTGATAGCAGTTGGACTTGTAGAGTGTTCTTGCTTCTTCAGTTTTGGTCGGTATGCCTTGCTTGTTTTGCGAGGCTTTCCTTTTAGTTTTGATTCGATGTCTTAGACGCTCCACTATTACCTTGTTTTAAATAAGTTTGGATTTTGACAATGTAATGAGTATTATGGATTATTGTTTTTGTTTTAATTACTGATGAGGAGTTTTAAACTATCTTTTGGTTTCATAAGTTTTGAATAATATAATATTTCTAAAGATTATGAAATGCTGCGTATTTTTGAATAAATTGTTCTTTTGATATGTCTGTTTTGAGGCTTAGTGTAGGTGGGGTGTCATTTCAACACCGCTCCTGCGTTGCCGGTCATGGACCCGGGATTCGGTTCGTGACAATATATGCATTTTTTCACTTTTCATAATTGGTTTGAATTAGCCAGCTTCATTTCAGCATTCTTTCAGCCTTTGAATGCAATGCGTTGTTTCTCAAACAAATGGCAAGTGGATTTCCAAATTATCTTGTTTCTCCATAAGAAAGCATTTGTGGCTATACTAGGTGATGCTGAAGTTATTACCTGAATGAGAATCCGGGTGGCATTGTAGATTAAAATTTTTTTAAACTGTTGAATTAATTTACATGCTGTTTCACCTCACCTACCTCACATGGTGAAGGAAGTCTTCATGGCAGAAATAGTTGAACTCTGTTAACTTACTTTTGACCTTGTTTATGCTGGATTGCTTGTAGTCATCACTTGGTATCCTCAGAAGATAGTTTCTAGGAAGTTAGCATTTGCCGTACTTTACTGGACAAAACAGTCCTAGTATGGAACTTCCATTGTTTTGTCTTCGAAGTCAGTTCAATTGACTTTCAGTTTAGAGAATTGTCGTTATTTGAATGTTATCTGGTCAGGTGCTGAATTTGAAGCTCAGCTGATAGTAGATAAACCTGTCCAAATAGTGCTTCAATTGGATGGCGTCAAACTATAATTACTAAAACTTCAGAAAAACCTTGAAGGGGAGCCTAGGGTGGTATCATGCGATTGGTGGGGAGGTGTAGACTGAGATAGGGACTGAATTTCACGACATTTTCTTTGACTTTGCCATTCCCAAGGAAACACACAACAGATAAAGATTCTTTTACAGCCTTGTTTTTGTTTTGTCTCGCTGTAATTGCATTTCTGGTTTTTCATCTGCAAAGTTTTATTATATGGTTTAAACCCAGTGCTTACATTTTATGGATAAGCAACTTTCAATTCTTGTTTGGTGACTGGTTTCTTGATGGGCACTAAAGATGCCTGATTAAGTATGTGGCAAAAGCTAACATGCATGAATGTGACGCAGGTTTTCCAATTGATATATTCATGTTCTAGATAATAATCACAGGAATATATTCTCATTATTATAGCCTTTTTCCTATTTTCACTTAATAATTGATTGAGTACGTCTAGTGAATTTCCACTTTTTCCATGACTCTATTAGTTAAGATAGTAGGCCTGAGACGAAGTGTTCTGTTGTTTCAGTCTATAGCTCATGGGAAGTGGGGAAACCTCAATGTTTTCAGTGGATCAAGGAACGTTTTAATGGTCCAAATGTCCATTTTTGTGTGAATGGGGATGGGTGAGAAGAGTGTGAAGGTGTACAGGCCATGCGATGGCCATTCGTCAAGATCTATATGCACCCAGGTGGGGATCACCGGTTTCCAGGCCTTCCAGTAAGAACTCCTGGCTACTACTTTGCTGTTGTGTACGGAGATCCTGGTACTGAAAATAATGAAGATGACTCATGATGTAATTTGAAATGTGTGATCTGGGCTGTTCTGGATATTTATTTGTACAGTCTTAGGATAGAAATGTGGAAATCGTATACAGTAACCATATAGACATCGAATGCCCGCAAGTTCCCCTCGGGCAACACTTCTGGCATTATATGTCCCCTGTTCTTGTGGTTAGGAAACACCTGTTCAGAATGATTCTCCAATGATAAATTCTCTTAAGACTGCCACATTTTGTATAGATCACGCTGTATTATAATCGTTGAATGAACTCTTTTATACATATCTTTTGCTTGTTGTTGCAAATATTTCAACAGATTATTCGTAGGAGGCGATTTACATAGTGGAATGGTGTAATCTTGTGTTTGAACATGCTCACCAAAGAACAGAATACTCTGCATATCCAGAGATACATGCAGATCAAATTCAAATGGTCAGCCTTGTGGGATAGAGATTGATCGACAGTGTCCTCCATCGAGCAAGATTGTGAAGGACCACATTTGGATCCCTTAAAAAGATATCAGGTGTATGCACACCGTGTATATTTTTTGAATTCTCTCTTCATAGCAGTCCATTCATCTCTAGAATGACTGGTTTCAAGCCTGAAATTGCGATCGAGAAATGACATGCTTGCCTAAATATTCCATCCACAGAAATAGTCCGCATCCTTTTTTTTATTTGGTTCTTAGTTTCGTCTGCATTAATGAATCGGAAAAACGTGGCTGAAAGATGGATAGCTGAACTTTTTGGGTGGTGTAATGTCTATGGGGCATCCAATGGCTGTTCAGTCAACGTCTGATATAATTGGCCAGTGAATTTTTGCAATAGAAAATAAGATCCCTGTCCCTGTCCCTCTCTCTTGTCGGAAGTACATTTTCGTTGTGTTCAAACTTGAGTTGCTTCTCTTCATTTTTACCCCTGCAGATTAACTTTCCATCTCTAAGCCTATTATACTTTAAAATTTCCCACTGTTATCTCTATAACTGCTTCAATGTTATCCCTCGTCATTTAAACCAGGAAAGCCAATGGCATACTTAATTGCAAGAGATTTTTTTCCATTTTCTATCTCCGATTTTCTTTTCTGTTTCTAGTTTCGTTCTCATTTCTCTCTCGAGATCCAATGTAGAATGTGTGTTCATTTGGTGATTTTGAAAAACTGTTTTCAGCTTTTGGAAATGGAAAGATCAAATGAAAAACTTGTAGCACCGTTTTCATCTGCTTTCTTTTCTTTTCTTTTGACAACCAGAAAATGAACAAGAAAAGAAACAAAATTGCAACTTCAACGGTTTGAAATTATTATATTGTTTTGATAGATAGTAACAGCTCATCCATTCAATAAGAGATAAGTTGAAGTGCATCACTATGGATAAAAGGAAGAAATGGAACCAGGGAATCAAGATATTTTTAACAAATAGATTTTCCTCCTGATTTGTTTTCTTTAGTTCCTGCTGTAGAGCTAATGTTTAAGTGCAGAATGTGATGGGACGAGTTAGATATTGACCATTTTCTTTAGTTCCTGCTGATTCAATAATTTTATGCTGGGTTTGTGCTAGCAGTCTCCATCTTCTTGAAAAATAAGTCATTTATGCAGGATGTGGGACCATTCGGTGTCTAAATTAGTGAGGTGCTGGAGAGATATTAACTAATATACTAAACGGTGCGGGAGATTTACTAAATACACAAAACACTGTGAATTACAACAGTAATTTACAGTGATTTTTTTTTAATTTTTTTTTCTTTTTTTTTAATTTTTTTTTCAACTTTCTTATTTTTTTATTTTTTGTCATTTATTTTTTTTTCAAAATTATTTTTATTGATTTTACCTTTTAAAATTTTTTCTTTGTAATCTTTTTCTTTAAAATACTATGGATTGCTATGATGTTTTTTCACTTAGTTTTTCTATTTTATTTCTTTATTTTTCAAAATTATATATGTCAATTTTTTTTTAATATTGAGCTGATTAAGAATTTAGCTTTATAATTTTTTTCTTTAAAATACTGTGAATTGTTGCAGTGTTTTTCCATGTGATTTTTTTATGATTTTTTTCAAAATTATCTTTGTTGATTTTTTTTAAATATTAAGTTGGTTAAGAATTATAATTACAATAAAACTAAATCATATGAGGAAAGCGTTGTAGTTTTTCTCACAAAACACTGTGGATTGCTACAATATTTCTCTAAATGGTTTTTTATTTTATTTTATTTGGAAAAAGCGTTATAGTTTTCCTCACAAAATATTATCAATTGCTGCAACGTTTGTTCTCATGGGTTTTTTTTCCTTCCAAAATTATCTTTGTTGGTTTTTTTTTTAATATTAAGTTGGTAGAGAATTTAGCTTTGTAATTTTTTTTTCTTTTCATTAACTGAAAAGCTAAATCATGTGGCGAAAACACTGTATCTTTTCTTACAAAACATTGTAAATTACTACAAATCATTTTGTTCAGTTATTACTTATCTAAGTTTTGGATCACCAACACAAATTTTTTTTTCGTCATGAAATATTTCTTCTATCATACATGTAATTTCTATTACTTATCTAACACTGGTTCACAATTATAACACTATCAAATACATTTGTTTTATAAACCTGCGGCAGTGCGCGGGCATGTCATCTCGTAACATACGAAAGAAGATCGATGCGGCCCAAGAAGTTTATTTTGGTTGTTTTGAGTGTGGATATGTTATCTTTCATACCTTGTGATTCTTGGTATTCATACACCCAGCATGTATTTACATTGTAGGTAGACACGAAGATGTTTTCATAGATAATGACAATCAAAGACAGCCTTAAACATATATACACACAACAAGTATTTTTATTATTAAAATTAAATAATAATATAATTTATCTTAAATAGAATGATTTTTTAATATTTCCTTTAACGTGATGGCTCGAGAGTGCTTCATTTAGAGGGAAAATCTCCAACGAACGTATTAATTGAAGTAGTCAAAAGGGAGAAACATCGGTTTCAAGTTCACCATAAGAGACGAGCTTCTCTGGAAAAAAGAAGAGAGAATCAACGGCAAGAATATCCAATTGGGATCTAAGCCAGAAACGCGGGGAAACTCCAAAAGAGGCACGAGTAGAGTGGTCCCTTGGCTCTTCGATTTGCTCTTCCATGGACCTCTTCTGGTTTTCTGTATTCTATACTATAGGATACTTCCAAAAGTGCAGAGCGACTGCCCATGCCTCACATGATTCTTCTCCGTCACCGCCTCATTTTCCCCACCCCCACCTCCCCTTCCCCCACTCTCCCTTTCCTCTTGGAACTTAGCCAAGTCCTGGTTGGGTTTTTATCTGTCTGCTGATGTGACTTCTCGCGAATTATAAAAATCATAGCTTCTGTGATGTTAATTTTTAAAATATTACCAGACGGAGGAGATGCAGGAGGAGCAAGTACTCTCTCTGTCTCAACTTGCCACCGTGCCTGGTTACAGGACGGATGGAGAGGGACCCTGATAGACTGGGCAGAGTAGTTTTACATTCTCCACGCTTTTTCCATGCATATAATGCAAGTTTTATTTTAAAAAAAAATAAATAAATAAAAATTCAAGTTTTTTTTAAAATATTTTTAAAACATGAAAATGTAAAAATAAGTAAGTTCATAGAGGTGGGTGTTTTATTAGGACTTAATTGAAAAATTTTGAATGATGAAGGAGGATGTTGAACCGTAACTTTCACTCTACCAACCTTAGTTCCTCGTCTATGTTGCTAAGTAACTAGGTTTGATTGTCTTTTCTTTTTGTTTGGAACCATTTCGTTACCAAAAAGGTAAAATTATTGATGGAAATAATTCTGTCGGTCCAATTAATGATGAAATTATTTTCTCCCACATAACATGATTTTATTATTGTTTCCGTTGCTAATTAAAAAAAATAATTCATGTTATTATTTTTTTCAGATTTATTTTAAAAATACTGAAATGTATTTATTAATTTCATAGATAAAAATTACATTTTAATAATTTACGCCAATAATTCCATAGGAAATATTATAAATTCCTTCAAAAAATTTTAAATTTTAATATGCCTCTGTAAAAAATTAAATTGCAAAGAATTTAAGCAATTTTATAGTTTTTAATTTCAAGTCTGAGTTGACTGGCCATTTCTGTGGTTTTTATCTCAAGTTCTATATTTTGATTTAAAAATATTTTTAATTATTAAAATCTGTAACCCAGATAAGAACTCCATTGTATCTACCCTTTCTTTATTAAATTTTTTTTATCGTGAAAAAACATATAGTTATTTTTTATTTTATTTAATAAGAAAATGCCCATGCTTTACTTTGATCCCTATCCAAAAGTTAGGTGCGGGTAGGGGGGATGGGTGGGGTCCAATATTTTTCTGATAATCTATGATTCTGATAATCCAGGGGACAAAATAATGTTAGAAGAAATGAAAATTTAGATAGTGGACCGGTGGTCCTCATCTTTTATTACACGAGGGTATTTAAAGAGAATAATAATAATTGTTTTTGAAAGTATTTAAAAAATATTTTTAATATTAGTACATTAAAATAATTAAAAATAATTTTTATATATATATAATTTTAATAAAAAGTAGGTTGAATTTCTTTCTCGAACAGCAGCGTTTAAAAGCCGCTGAGTTTTATATACACACAAAAACAAAAGAAGGCGGATTAACCAGTTCAAAACTCCCTCTATTTTCTAAGTTTTCTTAATGCAGTACTTCATCTATTAATTTTACTAATATGGTCCTTGTATTTATGCTTTAAACATCGAAAAATCAAGTTAATCTAATTACTAGGATCGGTTGTAGGATGACTCACTTTCGCTCCTCTAATCCAAAATCAAGCTCTCACATTTATTCTATAATGTTGATTACAACTTTGTCATAGTTTCATAGTTAAATTGTAGTAGTGTGGATAGACAATCTAATAAACCAACTTAGTTAAATTGTCCCTTTTATTCTCTCTCCCTCCCCCTCCTCACTCAACTGCGTCTGCAAGTCGTTAAAGGTGCGTGCTTGCCACACTTGAACTGGATTTCTTTGTTTCTTAATCTCTCCAGGCTTGTTTGTTTCTCTAAATGATATCCAGCAAACATTCTTGTATGGTTTCCAGGCATAATTTTAGGCAACTGGGTGCTGGTCATTTCTGTTAATAATCATGTATTTAATTACCTTTTCTCTGATACTGTTTCCCTTTGCCAAGGCTAAATAGTGCTACAATTTAGATTTGCAACTTCCTTGTGTTCTGCACAAGCTACTCGTACATCCATCTGTAATGCTATAACATTAGCACTGATTGTACATCTTTGTTTTCATGTGCTGTCCTTGTTTCCAGGCATTGCTGAAATGGGAGAAAGGGCTGTGATTTGTGTGTTAAAGACTCTGTAAGTTTGTTGGAAATTGGAAAAGAAAGCTACAACTTTTGTGAGATATTGCAATGCCAGTTCCTCTTGCACCTTATCCAACACCTCCAGCCCCATATGCTGCTACCCCTCCTCCTCCTCCTCCTTCAGCAGCCAATGGTATGTTAGTTTCTTGCGCACTTGTTTTAGCTTCAAAAGTCAAAACTATTTTGGATTTCCTTTGCGTTCCAATCTCAAAGAAAAAGAAGACGAGGAATTAAAGGGAATGGCCAAGAGCCCTTGGAATCTTGCATCTACTTTTTGATGCTAGTCTTTCTTTTCTTTTTCTTTGAATAAAACTATGCATCATGTGATTCAGCACGAGTACAGATTCTCTGCTGTTATTAATTACTTGATACTGCAAATGCAATCTATAATTTAAATTTCTCGTTATCAGGTGCTAGCTCTGTAAATATTTTAATTTGATGATGATTTTCAGGTGCACAGAGCCAGCTTGTGTGTTCTGGATGTCGAAACCTGTTACTCTATCCAGTTGGAGCAACCTCTGTATGCTGTGCTGTTTGCAATGCAGTCACAGCCGTGCCACCTCCTGGTACGAGTAAATCTATCATTTGACTAAACAATCTTCATATATTTATTAATCAAAAACTGAATCTGTTAAATCCAGTTTAGACTAAAGAGTTCTCTTGTTTCATATCCATCAATAGCAATAGGATCCAATTTTCTATCATCTTCCTTGATACATGAGAAATAGTCAAGACATTTATCTTTTCCATCGTTGTTATAACTTAAACCAGAAATATAATTTTTTCCCCTCCCATCAGCCCTTGGCCCTTTGCTATTATGTTATGGAAATGTTCAACAGATGCAGTCACCATTCGATGAACTCCTGCGATGCAAAAACAACAATTTCAGATATAAATTGTTTATGACATCCAGAGAAATATCTGAACATAGTAATTTGTCTGTTCAACAATATATGAATTAGGCACGGAAATGGCCCAGTTGGTTTGTGGAGGTTGCCACACCTTACTCATGTACATCCGTGGAGCAACCAGTGTGCAGTGTTCTTGTTGTCACACAGTCAATCTAGCCTTGGAGGGTAAGGAACTTGAGAACCTATTGCTTTTCAACCACTCTAGTATGTAATGTATTACCTGCCGAAAGACTTTTTGCTTAAGATTAAGCTGGGAAATAAACATCACATCCATAATATGACAGCAAATCAAGTGGCACATGTCAATTGCGGGAACTGCAGGATGCTGCTGATGTACCAATATGGAGCACGGTCTGTGAAATGTGCTGTTTGCAATTTTGTGACACCTATTGGGGTCAGTATATAACTTTTTTCCTCTTTTTTTTTTAATATATTTTGTTAGTTCAGAAGCCCCTAAAGTAATTGACAGGGTCCATTCCTGAAATAGCAGTTGAAGGCTAAGTTATAGATGGCATTCATAGGTGCTCAAGACCTCAAGCCAACAAAAACCTTAAAGCACCCCGCGCGTAGAGGCTAATTAGAACATGAAATTACATCTGTAGATATAATGATCTTAAAGAGAAGTTAATACCAATATTTAAGTAATCAAGGGTCTTTTTTCTTCTGATGAACACTCAAAACCTCTACATCTTTCTGTTGATTTTTTTCCTTTGTTTGTTGGATGATGCAGGTCTCAACAAGCGCCACTGAAGAGAAGTTCATTGCCTGAATAGTTACACAGCTGTACTAAGTTGGTCATTACAGATTCTACAAGTATGTTTTTGCATATTACAATATCTCCTCCGACGATAGCATCTCCTGGTGAAGCAGAGGAAAATCCCTCCAGCCACAAGTATAGAGTAATGTTTTATCTCCCGTTTGCGTGACCTACCTACTTAATATGAATAAGCAGTTTTGAATGAATGAACGAATGTGTGTGAAGTGTTAAGATTCTATGGAAAGACTTTAGACTCTGACTCTGAGTGCATTTGGAAATCCTGGGATAAGATGAACTTTATTTTCTTCTACTTTAACAATATGTGACTGCACAAGTAGCATCAGGTGCACCGGAAAGATTCATTTCACATACTCTATCTCTGCTTTGGAATTCTCTGAAAAAATGGTCTCAATGCAAACAGTTTCTACAAGGTCATTTTCCTAGACCAGATAACTTCTTGCTTGGATTAGAGATCACATAGGGTACCAAAGAGATATTTTAAGAAGTATTTATAACTTAATCGGTGACCACACCTCCCCTTCAAGGAAGAGTTTCTATCTTCAGAATTCTTTCTCGAGCAACAAAAATGAAAAATGGTCATGTCTTCAATCAACTCCCTACCAGAAACGTTTTCCTCGTGGTTTGAACTCACCCATCTTCCTCTTCTTCTTTTTTTCACCATGGGGATCTTGTTCTCTCTTCAGCTGGGATACAGTAATTAGTCCTCTGCAATACAGTACGAGTCATCCAATCAACTTCCTTGGGTTCCTTTCGTAGATGATCCAAGAATTTCAAAGAAAAATAATGAAGATTCCAACACCACTTAGGCAAACCATGTGGCTCACTCCTTTACAAGATTTTACCCATCTCAGCTTCAACTTCACTGTTGATTGCACATGTATACTGAAACCTAAAATTTGTGCTCAGACCACAGGCATATCTCATTTCTTTAATAGCTTAGAAGATAATAAATGCCATTGAAACTCTTCCACATCTGACCATATCTCATATCACCATTCACAGAAGAAATATCAGCTCTCTTGTCTAACGTGCAATCACAGCACTGAGTTCAGGTTTTTCCTGAAGTTTACAGAGGAAGGAGCAGCAAGAACAAGTTCAATCATTTCAATTAAGTACTTCTGTCCATCTTCCGTTAAGTTTTCTGTTATTTGGATGATGTGTCGTTTTTCCTTAAATCATTATTCGTACTTCAACTTTTATTTTATGTCAATCGACTACTTTTTTTTATTATTCCAATCAAATACTTCAGTTAATTTTTTATTTTCTAACGTGGGTTTTTTTTAAGCTACACTCTAAGATAAGGTTATTTTTAATAAATAAAAATATCATAAATTAAAATAAATTATTTTAAGATTTTTTTATAAAGACTAAAAACTATTTTACAAGTAATTAAAACTAAAAAACAATAATACAACTAAAATAGCCCCCTCCATCCAGATTCCAGTCTCTACATTACTTTTTTTTTTTTTTTTTACTTTTCAAATCACATTTTCTTATGATACGTTTTTAGGCTATCATTTGCAGTCATAATTAATAATTAATGAAAGAGCTTATTTTAATAAAAAAAATAGTTTGAGGTATTCAAATTAAAAAAATAACAATTCAGGAGTTAAGTTTAGTTTGATCCAAAGTTGAAGGTTGTGTAATTATGCGGAAACTATTTCTGCCCTCTCATTCTGTTAGAAGTAAATTGTGTTTATTCGAGGGAGTGGTAATGTTGTTTTTTTAAGTATTTTTAACTTAAAGGTATATTAAAATAATATATTTTGTATTTTTTTAAAATTATTTTTGATATTAAAATGATTTAAAAACATTAAAAAAAACTATTTTTAAATAAAAAAATCAAGTTTTTTTTTTAAAAAACCCGTTTGAAACGAATCCTAAACTGCCACTATTTTCAGGGGATGCATTTATCAAAAAATAATATGAAAAGAGGTATATTCGTCTCTACACTCACGGGAATGTGATAGACCAACTGCTGTCCATGGACCCCAATTTTGTCCATGGATGTTCATCGCTAAACTTCTCATATCTACACAAGTCTGCCATCACAAATCAAGGGTCGCTATTGGGGCCTTGAATAAGGAGACCTTAGAGCCCGGTTCAGTGATAAGGCTTGCTGTAATTGCTTTTCTTTTGTAACTGCAATTTAATTCAGAAAGTTACCCATTTTGGGCTCCGGTAATTACTGGGGAAAAGGTGATTTTAATGAAATTGAGTGCATTGCATTATGATGGTGCGAGTTGAGAGATGCATGCAGTTTAAAAAAGAGCTACACTAGAGAGGCTTACATGAAAGGTGTAGCTAACCTAACCTAAAGTGTTACAAACCTCAAAATCATTATAATCTACGTGTTTGTTAACTTCAAGATCTCGATATATCATGTTTTGATTTGACATCCATGAGCACAAATATCATAGCCTGCGCCCTTTCAGTCCCACAGAGTACCTTGATTAGGGTCACTCAGTTGTCGTCATCTTTCAGCCCGAAGATACTCCAATCTAAACGAGATAAGATTCAAAACAATGCCAGACGCAGCCAGAGATGTCCTGCATGTGTATCCCTATCGCTCGAGATTATAGGAAGAAGATAAATCAAGAACCACCAGCCACGCTATGAATCTAGTTGAAACTAAAAGGCTGATTTTGGTGGTCCATCGAGCGTGATCTGATAGATCCAATCTCTGTTCCTTGTTACGTAGGAGTCATTCGCTAAGAAAGCAAAAACCCATCAACATTTCTATCAGAAAGCAGGCCCGTGAAGATGGATAGCAATGCTTATGATGCTATACTGTGTGCAACAAACAGTGACAATAATGCTGACAGCAAGCTAACGTAGTGTTGTTGTATGCCATACGACCGGTTCTGGTCATCTTTCAAGTCAAGTCACTATGATCTGGATAAAACGCATTTATATATAAACAAATAAATAATTCAATTCAGCTTAGATTCATATGCAAGTTAACGAAAGACCAGAAAGTTTCAATTGAAGCGAAACTAAAAGAAAGAAAGGAGATTCCCAGACTTTTGAACTTCAATAAGCTGAAGAGGCCAACAACGGATGTGAAGCACATAAAGATTGGCCAGATCTTTGTTCGGTGAGCTTGCTATTGGTTAGGATAGATTAATAATTCTAAAGGGTCATCCTCGGCTATATACACAGCCTAGACGATTGTTCTGTAAATGGAAATGGAATCTGCCCAACATGTCTTGGATTTATTGGAAAGAGCCTAACGTCAATATTGCTCCTACGCCTGTGCAAAGGGCTCATCAGTGTGTTAATACAGGTGAAAACGGAGAACACATTCAATAATAACCCATTAATACAGACGCTAGAATAAATTGATATAGGAAATGGATCGACAACAAGATCAGTTCTATCTTGCAGGAGCTGCTTCTTCATTTTCATTGCACCCTATATATGTAGGTTCCTCGAATTATTAATCTAGAACTATTTATATAATCTGCTTTTCTAGCTTCAGCTGTTTTCTCAACTTTCAGAACACAAACTACTTTAGACCTTTATAGAATTACACGTCCTTTCACTATCATAGTAAGACGTACCCTAAATTCAGAAATCAGAGGCGGTGTGTTGTGCGAGGACTGCAAAGGGTATGTTCTCTATCGCCAAAATAACTTAGCCTGCAAGAAAGAAACCTTTAGGAAGTTCATTTGGTCAATAGGCAGTCTTCATATACGGGAAAAGCCAATTAGGAGACCCGGGCTTTTTGTTTGTTTTTCAATTGGGGGGACTCCTAATTCTTATCACCATAACAAAACTTTAGCATGCATGAACGTCTGCTTAGTCTTCCTTTTTTCTTTTTTTCTTTTTATGAGGACCTTTTGCTTGTAGCCTTTAGGTTCACCTATACATCTATATTACTATAGGAGCCAACAGGCTTTATTGTACCCATTCCAAATAGAGAGCATCTCTGCTGAATTCTCTCTTCTCCGTAACTGCAATTTCAAATATAGCAGTCATAACAAGCACTAAAAGCCCCACAGCTTATAAGGCTCCCAGCAAAGCTCATATATAATTTTTATGTGTTAATATTAGAAAACCACAAGATGGAAATTAATGCATATCTACAAGTCAAGAGCATCATCACAACTTCATTCATGCAATGAATCACGTTTGAAGTTTCAATATATCATGAAAAACATCCAATCAACCTGTAAACCATATATAGCATACAATGGTTAAAAAAGATTTAGGAGGGCATAATGAAAATTACAGGAAGGGAAAAAGCAATCCGCTTGCTAGACTAGATGGATTCTCACTTTTGATCAAGTATACTAAATTACCTATTCATCAGCCATGGCCAACTCCAACGCATAGTCATCCCTTTCCTGTGGAATTGAAGCATTTAAGAGTAAGATAACCCCTCCAAAAAATGCAACTTGGTCTTTACCTGTCTCCTTTATTTTTCTCGCTTATTTTTTTTTAAAAAAAAGTGGCCTTCCTTTTATATAGATGTATTTACTTTAAACTTAGGTCTTAATAAAATGGACCATGATACAGTGCCATGTCCGTATAACACACTGACCTGAGGCCGTTAGACTGTTATATTATTTGTATTTTAGCTTATTTTGTCTCCTTGGATTTGATTCCAGAATACTAACGTACTTTTTTTTTCATGCTTAATTATAGGTCTCTGTGTATAAGCATCAACTACATCTATCAACCAATCCCACATTCCCATGATTCACCAATTACCTAGTCTGTGTAAGTTTTTACAAAAATCAATCACCCATATTGTTTCTCCAAAAATCAAACCATGAATGTGTGCATTATGAAAACTCTCCTTCTTGGAGCAAAATCTGCAATCCTTCTGTTCCTGGTCTTTACTGCTGGAATTACCGATCCAGTAGTTGCGAGGCTTGAAGCCACTAGCATACAAGGACTATTTTCCACATGGTAATCATCATGTGGCACCTTCTGGACCTAATCCGTGCACTCTCTTCTCTGTGCATGATCCTAGGTCTTGCAAGCCTCCAAATTAATGCTATTCTGAAACTAGTTTCAAGTGGGGTCTTCAAAATCTTGCTTATTTCTAATGTATAAAAATCTAGCTAGATTTATATGACTCCTGCTATATTAAGCTGGACTATGTGCATATGTACGTCTTCCCTTTTCTCCCTCGATTTTTTCTTTCTTTTCTTATCTATGTTTCTAGCTGGATTCAGTTCACTAATTTGTACGTGCTGATCATAATTAAGTTAGTGGAACCGCATTAATTTCTTATCTTTTATTTATAATGTCCTCGTATGATGTTATAGTAGACAGTGTCGACAGAAACAAAACAAGAAACATGTGTACTAGTTACCATAATTCTTCATTCACAGCATGTTTCAAGAATTTGGAACTTACAATTGGTCCTCGGGCAAAATATCTTCCAAACTGAAGCCAATACACCTGCACAAGCCAGTTTTCAGAGCTACAAGCAAACAAAGATTCAACGCCTGAATAATTTCATGACACTGCAGTCTTATTTTTTCTATTTCTTGTGAGGATCAGATAAACATAAATGATGTTTTTCAAAAGTGAAAAATTGAGTTTGCAAGTCACCTCATCCTCATCTTGTGTTTCTACTTCAAGATCAGAAGACGGGAAGCCCACACAAAGAAGTGCATATCCCTGCAGATTGCATGTCAAAATACTTATCATTCATACATTTTCAAAGAACATGGTAAATTATCATCACAAAATTGCAAATTCAAACACAGCCAGCTAAATTATCTGATTTGGAAATACTAGCTTAGACAACAAGAGAAAGTTGAGCAAGAACAGAAATGTTTCCCAAGAAGAAGAAACTACTTTCATCAATGAATTTTCTTTCTGATGTTATTTAAAATTTGCGATGTTAAGCATAAGAAAAGCTAGATCTTGGATGCAACCACCACTTTTAAATTCCACATCTGAAGGATTTTTTCAAAATACACTTAAATTAGAGGTCTTTCATATTGACTAAATTTGATTTTACTGTTTCTGCAATTGAGGATCACCATGGGTGTTATGCAATCCTTTTAATTTCACATAAGCTTACATCTCTGGCATCCATGAGGGAAAAATATGGAAAAGTTCATTAAAAGACAAGCTTGACCAAAATGATTTGCCAAAGATGTCCTAACAGCATAAAGCCATTACAAACTAAAGAGCACAAAATACAGAACTTTCAATCATGGTGCTAATATCTGAATACTAATAAATATGAAATAAAATATAAGCCCTTCATTCACCTCTTACTTCTGAAAAAAAAAGAAAAGAAGAAGAAGAATAAACTAGACCTTCAATTCCATGTTATGTTTTATATTTATTCTAAGAAACCATGTCGTGCTTTATTGAGAGGCATGGGATATCCAATTCAATTATCATTGTCTATTTTTCTTCCTGAACTCGTCCGCTAAACAGGATTTAAGTTGTTGCCTCTAGACAACTGTGCATAGTTGGTATAAAGTGAAGCTTCAGAACTCTGCCCCTTCTACAAGGTCCCTAGAGCACAATCTCCATAAGCCTAAATTATAGGTAATATTCAGAAGCTATGTCACTGCGATAAAAAAAATTAAGAAAAAAATCTGAAATAAAGGGCACAGACCTTCGACTTCAACTCAGCAGAGATCCCTAAAGCTTCTGGCTGTCTAAGTTGCCCTGATTTAACACGTACAGCACAGCTGGTGCAACAACCTGCAAGTACATAGCATTTCATCTAGATCAATTCTAACCAGAAAAATAGAAAGGGCCATAGACAGCAGAGTAATACTCAGGAAATCTTATTCTCAGAAGAAAAAAAAATCATACAGAAATTATCATCAAATGGCCTATCAGAGAACAGTGGAGTAATTTTTTCTATTGATTTGGTACTGTCAATAACGCAGATGCAAGAGATCTAATAAAACTAGCACTTCCTTTCTTATAAAGTTAAGTTCTGGGTTTAATGCGCGCTAAAAAAGTTATGACTGCAGTGAGCTATAAGTTACATAATACATTAAAAGGAAGCTACTCAAGCGGTGGAAGAATTGATAGATTAACAAATAAACAAAAGAGAGCGAAAGAGGAATTATTTGTTGGGTTTCCTTTTCTTGTCTTCCCTCCCCACTCCCACTCCTTTTCATAATAAGCTAAAATGAAAGACCCAATGCACCATATCCGACCGAAAACCTCTAAACTCCCAAATACTATTTAACCATGAGTCTTTTAAAATAAATAAAAAATTAATTTAATTTAAATTGATAGAGTGGCATTTGAGAACCGTATTACCGTGCCTGCAAGCAAATGGAAGTGTGATGTTCTGTGACTCCGCTGTGTGCAATATGTACTGGTCCTGCATTTCGATTTAAAAAAATAAATAAACAAAATTTATACAAGCAACTCAATTACTGTCAATTAAATTCAACAAACAGAGTCTAAATTAATAATTCACCTCTGGAACAAGGAACTCGTGAACAACGCCCCGTTGCCGGTCGTGAACAGTGACCTTGTGAGTTGGAATCGAGGGAGAGTAGCTGTTGCCGGTTCGATCGCTCACTCCTACTGAAGATTGAAGCTCCGATGTCGTTTTAACAACGCGGCACTTAAGAGAAGTGGAGTGTTGAGTCGTGGGGTTTGGAGACGAAATTCGCCGGTAAAATGCCGGTTTCCTGCAGAGCGAGTTGCAGGAGTGGCTTGAAATGATAAGGTCCATGGATTCTTTTCGTCGTTTCTCCCCTCCTCTCCCCTCCTCTCCTCTTCTTATTGGCGGTTATTTTATGTTATGTAAGGGTGGAGATTTGCTACTTGCCTTTGTAGGGAATCGTTGGATGTCACACCACTTGATTGTTTTGCACATCTGTTTTTCTTTTTTTTTAGAAATACTGGGATTGACTCGTTCTATGGAATACTAACTTTCTTTTTATTGGGGTCCAATGGGCTGCTTTGAATAGAAAGGAGAAAAAGGGGTGCATCATATGATATAGAAACAAGGTTTATTATAATTTAAAAAAACAAATACAGTATAAGTTGTAGGGAAAAAACTTACTAGTATAAAAAAAATTGAATTGATAATAAATGTTGGTCATAGACCTACAAATGATATAAATAGTATGTTTAAAGAAATTGAAAATGATTTAGCTTGAATTTTCAAATTTAAGTAATATAGTTGATTTTCTTATAAACGAGGCATCCATGTCCGATTCATATAATTAATACTAGTAATTAGTAGACTTTCAAACGCTCTACTATGATATAAGTGTGACGAAATTTCTTTAAATTTATATAAATATAAAAATGTATAAAATTTCATGTATGGTATTGGTGCCTATCGTACATTCATTTTATGAATGAATTTATACACACACACAAAGTGATACTCACTAATAGATTCTCAAACACATTTCACATTTCCACCACTCAGTCTTAAATTAATATTTTAAATTAAAAAATTATAAATGCACTGTGTTTATCCATTTTAATCTTTTTTCAAATATAAAAAAATAGGTGTAATTTTATTTTGGAAGGCTTAAAGGCGAACCTAGGTCATACTCTCTTTTTTTTTTTCATTATATATTTTGTTCAACAACAATCTACTAAAAATATGAATGGTAACCATCTAGATGGTGGTCCAATAATAAGAGTTTGAGATCAAGATGTTTGTTTTTTCTGTGATCTCAGGTTTGATCCCTATGGTTACTCATATGATGACAATTGGAGGCTTACATGGTCGTTAACTTCAGGCTTCGTGGGATTAGTCGAGGTGCACACAAACATGCCCGAACACCTACAATAAACTAAAAAAAAAAAAAGGAGGACGGATCATTGAAGCTGCCGCTCATCTACTCCTTAAGAATTTTGTCTCTCTTGTGCAATTCATGATCGCTGTTTGATCTCACTCTATGATGCACAGTCGCACGCCATTAAAAAAACTAAATGTCCTTGTTGCTGCCGTTTTCCTTCTTTCTTTTGCCCTCATGTTAAGCGCAAAAAACCCACGTCCCTGGAGGGTGCATTTGTTCAACCTGGCACTTATTCGCAGGCATGCAGCTGCATGAACGGCACTCGGCAATCACCGTGGCGTCCTAGCAATTCCTTTCATTTCTAGACTGGAACTTCACGCGCGGAAAAAAGCTGTTTCTATTTCAGCAAAACATAAATCAAAAACTGTAACGTGTTTCTGTTGTGAACGCAAAAGGAGAAGGATGCAAGCTGCTAAGGAGAAAATCAGCAAGATATCTTGCTAGCGTTGCTAAGGAGCGCATGACCATTTGCAAAGCTAAAGTTGAAGAGCAGGTTATATTTCTTGAACAACTCAAATAGAGAGGAGAAAAGGAAAACATCTATTTGGATATTCAAGTGTTTTATCCGTTACAGTGTACCGTTGTTTTGTAAAGCTTACTTGGTGAAAACTTGCAGGCACAGTAGGCGATAGCCAGGACAGAAGAAGAGAAAGAGCTGGCCAAGGAGCGTGGAAAAGTAAAGGAAGCACAGGCAAAGATGGGGTTGCATCACCAAGCATGCAGCTGAGAAATTGAGTCCCAACCACCGCCACCACCAACGTCCTGCGGTGGGCACTCAGCCAGTGGTGGGAACTCGGCCCATGGTTGGAACCCGTGCAAACCAACCAGTTGGGACTGCAGGTACCGTGCCTGGAAGCACAGTTCCTACATACCCCCTAGGAGGGCACCCTTCTGGACAGAACTATGTTTAGACAATTAATCATGCAGTGTGTTGGAAGGTGGGACTCCATGGGTGTATGTACGAGTGTAGAGTGTAGACTTGTCTGTCTCGAGTTTCAGTCTTCTGTTGGAAACTCTCTGTTATGAATGGAAAAATAGATTCGATCAAGCATCCCTCTTTACCACGCTGCAAGTCATCGGACATACAAGTATGAAGCAGGTGTTTCGAGAGTCGAGCTGGTCTGGTTTCAGTAAGAAAATTTTCGTTTGGTTTGCCCATATAACTCATTTCCTGCAAGGATATACGGAAATAGTTGATGGACAGATACATGAAAACAGTCAACTGCACGGCATGCAAGTCATTGGATCTTTCCTGTATTTAACTTTGTGTGCAAACAAACAAAATATAGCAAATCCGAGAATAAGAAAATGTGAACAATCAAACCAGGTGTGCAAGAAGACCGGATATGAAGGCCTCTTCAAAGGGAAGGATGAGAAAATATATATACGAGCAAGTACAGGGAACAACATGGATCAATTGGAGCATGCATTCAACTCCAACAGAGTCAGTTTTCTAGAGCATCTGTGACATTTATCTGATTAGATGGTCTAAATTAAAATCTTATCGCATACCAGTTGGACAAAGCCTTGTAACATAAACAACAATACAGTTGGGTCTAGGGTCTTCACACCACAAAAACAAAGCGTGAATCTATTCTAAAAGAATAACCCAGCAGCAAACCTACCCTATAGACCTTACAGATGAAACCCAGCCACCCCTGAGCCCTGAACATGAAGACCATTATACCCACTGCAGTCTCCCTTGATGTTCCACACGCTGTTGAATTTTTCCATCATGTGACATCATCTGCATCTTGATTTTAGCTGGCCGGGTACTGTACTTCACTTCAAACCTCGGCAGAGGCTTGTGTTGTTCATCAACACTGGAAGATGTATCTGGTAAAACCTCGTCAAAGAACTCATCTGCCACGTCTCCATCTTCATCTATTCTGAGGCGTTTTGCATACCATCTCAGACCCTAAATAGGAAAAGATAAACAGACCATCAACATACTTTAAGATATCAGATCAATAAAAATGTCAGCTAAGACACGGATCAACTGTATACTGTCTTCATAACATTTGGAGCTTGGAACTACAAGACAAAATACATAAAATAAAATTAAGCAGGATAAATTGACTTGCTAACTTTGCTCTGTTTTACCATTGCTGCTCAAGATTTCAAGGAGCCTACCAATTAAATCCATGAATAACTAGTGTAATTCTGCGATTCAATTGATCACATGTGTGAAGCATCCCATATATACATTTCGTGAATTTAAATTTTCACGAACAAAAAATTTATCCAAAGGAATGAATGAAGAGAAAGATCAAAGTGTAAAGATTACTATGCTCAAGAAACAGCGACATTGCATATGGAGGAAATGTTGATTTTTATGAGGTCACAAACATGAAAAGCCCAATTTAACTAGCTAGGTTTATCAGCACCTACAAAAGTTCAACTATTTCTATCCTTCCCCATGTACACACAGGACCTCCTAGTTCGGGCTTCTCCAACCTACCTACTTCTACAGATGCTATTATCTCTGCCTCCTGTAATTTACCTAAAACAAACCAGCAGAGTATAACCCTTATTCATTGTCAAGTTGATTAAAGAAGAAGTAATGTTTCCTCATGCCCTTTTGGTCTATACAGCCAGGTGGCCCATCCTCTGCTTGCCAAAGGAAATTGAAGCTGCCAAGTATTTTACCTCAAAATCACCTAATATGCATGCTTCATAATTATAATCTCTCTCAAGAATTTGTGCTTCCAACAGCAACCAATACATCTCAAACATGCCATTATCTCTGGTACCCATTTGGATGTAGTCATTGTACATGAAATAAAGAAAGAACCAAAAGACCATAAGCAACTAACAACTAGACAGTGCTGCAGAAAATGGAATACACTTCATCCTTCTCTCATTCATAGAATATGAACTTGAAAGAGTATGATTTTTGGCTGCTGTCCATGTAAAAAAGATAGCTAAGAAGGAGACCCAGAGCAAACTCCTCAAGGGGAAAACATCTCGAAATTACCATGCAGACACCTAAAGTACTCTTCTAAATTTTAGTTAAAATCCAGCTACCTCTTTGTAAATGTGCAGAAATGGCTAGGGGTAATAGAACGGTTATCTCTCCATTTGTCAACTAATTCACAAAATGGAAAGCATATTCTGCCCCTCTCAAGCATTGTATTGTGATGCCTATGCTATTGCAGTACACTCTTTCTCTTGTTTCTTCAAATAGATGCCTCTTAGTTAAACATAGTATCAGCAAAGGTTAATGCATTCCATTACTTTGTATCCATACCTCCGAAAACCCACCTCCGTCAATTGCATAAATACAGTGGCTCGTTTATTTTTTGTGGGTATCACACATTGCAACATTCAAGACAATGGGTTATCACTCAACATTGCTCCTTAAAACTTATAGATCTTACTCCTACTTGATTATTACCAGCTGATATTTGAGACCAAAAAATTTGCTAATGTCCAATGAGCCTAAAGATTATTTTAAATGATCTAAAGGCAAAATAATCTAAGAGCAATAAACACAATGAACTAATGTTCACATTTTTTTGTCAAATCATTTGAAAATAGCAGACACCCTACCTTAGAAAAATTTACAGAGGCGACCATGAAATAACTAATAACTTCAGCGGCACAAGAACTACACACCAAACCAAAGCAAAAGGCCAATCAAAATGCCAGTCAGAAGGTTCAAAGTTGAGCTTCACCGCACATTAATGGTGATTTGAAGTTACTGCTATAGGGTCATCTCACCAGAAAACACTCTGCAGTAGCATCATATGTTGCAGACATTCACAAAGATTAACACCAATGTGAGGCAGGCACAGTAAAATGTTGCCAACGTGACAGCATGTCATGACACAAGAAATCATTAGAATGCAGAAAACTAATAGAAAACAACAGGCCACATTCCATAACTCTGATAAGAAAAAAGGTTGCAGAAGTTATTTTATGAGACACTACAAAAACTCAATAGGTTAATGGAGGTAAGGGCGAACCAACTCATTAGGTTACAAGATTGGCATTTTAACTTGCAAATAAGACTACTACGGTGCATCAATAAAATTTGGAGGATGAACATTGCTTTCCATTTATAACTGCATTTATAATGCAAGATTCCTCGTGGAAGAAAGCTAGAAATAACAATCATATGTTAAAAACTTTACAATCAAACTCAAAAATTTGGAGCTGCATTATGAGAACCTCAACAAAACTCCAAATGTAAAAGGTCCAAACTCCATCTTCAATCATTCTGAACACGTTAACCAAGGAAAAGAAGAGTCAGATTCTCATCATCCATTCCCTCTTTTCGAAGGAAAGAAACAAAGATCCTACTGACCTTTATTGGGATTGACAATAATCTAACTGAAACACAGCAAATTGATATCGAAACTTACTCCTTAGTAAACACCAGCAATCATATATCTTCCGCAGCTACATTGTTTAATGACAATTCAACAATACCAAAACAACCCAACACTTGTCATTTCAAAACCCCAAACAATCACTAAAATCGAAAACTAACAAAGCAAACAAAAATGTGAAGTCTAAAGAAAGAACAGACCTGAACGCCGCCGTCGCCGGAGTTGCAGGAGACGATTACGGGTCCAAGCTGGGGGCGTTCGACGGCGACTTGGAGAGGAACGCTAAAACCTTTACGGGGAAGCCCAGTTTCTTGGAAATTGGAGCGAAAAGGGGCCTGGTTGGGGTGTTGATGATGATCTTCTTCGTCTTCTTCTTGTTCTTGTTGGTCTTTCACTTCGTGGCCTCCATCATCTTTAGCAAATCCAAGAAAACCCGCTAACCTCTTAAAGAATCGCATCGCATCCCCAACTACGAGTCGAACTTAATCGAGAACTAGACAAGGAGAAGATGGGATTGTTTGTGGATTTTATGGAGAGGGAGAGAGTTGGGATTTAGAGAGAGGGGGGGTGGGGTGAAAGTGAGGTTTAGATTAGAGACTTAATTGTCGCAGAAGAGATGACAGGGAGAGAAATGATCTGTTTGCTTGCAAATCTGTTTTGCTTTTGTTTTGTTGTTGGTCTGGAAATGAAGGATTTCGATAACGTTTAATTTTTAAAAACAAATATTTTTGAAAAAAGTTAATTGTTTTAATTTTTATTATTATTTTAATATATTAATATTAAAAATAAATTTTAAAAATAAAAAAAATATTATTTTAATATATTTATAAACAAAATATATTTTAAAAAATAATTATTATCTTAATACCAAACAAACTCTTTTAATTAAAGTGTTCGTTTTGTCTTGTTATGTTTTTTTTATTATTGAGATTTTTGTCCATTTCTTTTATTTCTTTTATTTTGCATGAAATTTTTTTCATGCAAATTACCTAATTATTTTATATGTAATATATTTTTTAATGTTTAGTTTTAAAAAATATTTTTTAATGATTATGGAAAAAAAATAATGATAGTGTTGATTGTGAGACGATGATAATAATTAAAAAAATAAAAAAGTAAAATAATGGTGATAAAATGGTGGTGGTAGTGAGATATAAAATTAATGGTTTTAGTTAAGTGATTCAGATATAAGTTATAATCAAGAAATTAAAATAATTTAAGGATAAAATCAATATAAAAAATAGTTTGGATGCAAAATTGTCACTACTTAATAATTTGGGGATATATTTTATGTTTTCCCAAAAATAAAAAGAAAAGTAAGAAGGCGCGTGCGAAACAAAGGAAGACCAACGAGTTAATTGCTCTTTGACTTCAAACAAAACCATCTCTTCAACATCTCAAAACAAATGAAATGAAACAAAGCAAAACCTCATTCTTTCTTTAAAAAAATCTCAAAATTTTCCACATCACCGATTACCTAATCGACACCGTCCATCAGCCTCAAGACTCCTTAGATCTGCATTTCCAACCTCCACCGCCTTCTTTTACCGGAGAATAGTGGTTGTTTGAGTAATATTTTAAGCGCGATCCACTGGATCAGAGATGCCGGTGGCTGCTTCCGCCGTCTACTTCTTGAATCTTCGCGGCGATGTCCTCATCAATCGCCTCTATCGTGACGATGTCGGGTAATCTCTTAATTTTCCCTTTTATATATGTTGCTTTATGAATTTTTAGGAACCTAAACTTGTTGTGTGAATTTTTTTTTGTGGAATTGAATGTTTGGCTCTGTTAAATGTGAAGCAAGTAAAATCATCTTTATTTTATCTTAGATTAACTCTACTAGATTTCGAAAATAAATTCACTCGAACAACGAGTTAATAATGTTGTTGGATACTGGAATGATTTTTTTACCATAAAGGAAGGAATAATCGTCACGAGGACACACGATACTTGCACACATCAATTTCTTCGAAATAGTATTTCAATTCCATAAAAGAAGTCCTGCTGACAGTCTAAAACTTGGCAAACGTGAGTGAAATGGTTCATGCAGCTCGCAACTTCACCCTGCTACTTTGCTTTTGACATATTCAATGAGGCATGGCCATTCTCATTTTTTGTTGTCTTGAAGAAGAATTAAACCTCAAATCTCTAGCTAGCTCAAGGATTTAATTTCACAAATCTACCCCTTTCCCTCCGAGGAATATTGAGAGTGAACAATATTCCTCCTTTACTTTTGCAAAGAAGACAGAATGCGGTGTTCCGTGTATGGTACAGGCCACACCTGTTTTGTAATTAAAGCATTGCAGCAGGTAATGCTTGTTAAGCATGGGCTCTTGAAATCTTTTCCTTTTCACGGGAAGGTGAGGAACTGCATGAGTGGAGCCACACACGGTGTTGGCAGATGAACACTGGACGCTGTAGCTTCTTTATCAATGCTATATCATTCCCCCCTTGATTCGTGAAAAACCTACTATGGAATCCATGTGCTTTTTTTATTGAGAAGCAATGCCTCCTGCTATAACTTCTCTATCAATGTTGTATCATTCCCCCTTGATTTGTGAAAAACTTATTATGGAATCGATATGCTTTTTTAGCAATGCCTCCATTTTTTATGATTTATTTTAGCCCATTCTTCCCATTTCCCCATTTTTTGCATTTTCTGTTCTGATCCTCTTGTTTGTGTTTGAGATGCAATAATTGTGGCGGCTTTGCAGTTTGTAATCTTCAATTGGTACTAAATTTACAAATTTTTTCAGTGGAAATATGGTGGATGCCTTCCGGACACATATAATGCAAACGAAAGAACTGGGAACATGTCCAGTGCGGCAGATTGGAGGTTGCTCTTTCTTTTACATGAGAATTAGCAATGTCTACATTGTGATTGTTGTCAGCAGCAATGCTAATGTAGCTTGTGCATTCAAGTTTGTTGTTGAGGTAGTCAACTTCTTTTTACTTTTTTTTTCAGGTTTAGCTTTAAATACGTATAAGGATTGGCCTAGATGGTCTTACAGAAGGCACCTGGAAATTGCCTTCTGGCGTTAATGGATTTGAAAAAAACAAAAGGGTGCTGCCTACGAAACGATGAGCATCCATCATTATCTAATTATTTTTCTGTTTGTAGTATGATTCTTTTACTAGCATGATTGCATTGTTCTGTTATGATTCTTGCTAGTACACACACCAAATTTTATTGTACTTTCAGTGCCAAATGAAGTCCTTAGCCATCACAAACCCAATGATCAAAAAGCATATCTGTTGGATATTTTATTTGTAGGAAACCGAAAGTAAATTTTTTCTTCTGCAGCTGATACTGCTATTTTCCGTGCTGTATGCAGGCTGTTGCATTGTTCAAATCATACTTTGGTGGGGCTTTTGATGAAGATGCCATCAGAAATAATTTTGTTCTGATTTATGAGCTGCTAGATGGTAAGCAATTGAAAGCTACTAGACTCTTAGGATTGCTTGCTTTTAACCACCCCCCCCCCCCCCCCCCCACACACACACACACACCTTTTTTTTGGAAATTTTATGAAATCCACTTTACTACTGTTTGTGTTGTGGGGTGATTTTGCTTGTCATTATCCAGAAAATGAAAAATTAGATCAAATTTGCATTTCAGAACTGTAATATTATGCAGATTAGTAATTGATTGGTATTTACATTGAAATTGCAGAGATCATGGACTTTGGTTACCCACAAAATCTTTCTCCTGAGATTTTAAAGCTTTACATCACACAAGAAGGAGTCCGCTCACCGTTTTCGTCCAAGGTTAGTTGTTTGTTTTAATAGATGCTGTTCAGAAGAACTATGACATGGAACCTTGATTTGCTATAGCTTTTTTATTTGCCAGGATTGGCTCTTCAATAGAAATGTTGTGTTAAATAGCCATTGACCTTTTCTCTTCTTGTGTTTTCACCAATGGGAAAAATAAAAATAGCCTACAGATAAACCTGTCCCCAATGCAACTTTACAAGTTACGGGTGCTGTCGGTTGGCGCAGAGAAGGCCTTGTTTATAAAAAGAATGAGGTGATTCAATTTTTCCTGCTTCTCACTTCACTGGAATTTGGCCATTGTGCTGGATTTTCACATTATTTGCGTACAGGTTTTTTTGGATATTGTGGAGAGTGTTAACCTTCTTATGTCTTCAAAAGGTGGGTTATGAATTTTTTTTTATAAAAAATTTCTCTTGTAACTTTTCTATATCTGTTCTTTTGGATATAATAGAATCACTGACTCGGTTGATCATAAACAACTTGGTGATTATAGGTAATGTCCTGCGCTGTGATGTAACTGGGAAGGTTCTTATGAAGTGCTTCCTCTCTGGAATGCCTGATTTGAAGTTGGGTTTAAATGATAAAATTGGTCTTGAGAAAGAGTCACAACTGAAATCTCGTCCTGCTAAAAGGTAGTTTTTTAATGGAACATAAATATCATCCCTTCCCTCCCTACTGTCAAAAAAGTATTTTGCTTGACAATTTCATCCTTTTCCTTTTGTTATTCTTGTATTTCATTATGACCTTCCTTTTTTTTTAAGCATAATGCATCATTCTATTTTCTTTTTCATTTTCCTTTTTTCCATCTTTTCTGACTGGTTAGGCTGAGAAGTGCTTTCCTCGGATGTGATTTTTCTTCTCTAACTGAACTTTGGCCTCAGCTTGATTCTGCAATCCATTTGAAAAAAAACCCATAATAGAAGGCTTTGCCTCTGCTGGTTTACTCACCCTAATGCAGTCATAACATATGCATATATCTAACCTGGGATGAATAAATACTAAGCAGTTTTCTTTGTGAAATCATCTTTATGCTGATCTCTCTCTCTCTCTCTTTCATCATCGTCATCACAGTATTGGAAAGGTTTTTGCTTGCTGGGTCTTGAAACTAATCAATTATGAATTGCAACAGTATTTCATTTCCTCTTCTGCTTATAATTCATTGCTGGGATGGAATAGCCTCAGCTATTTTTGCTGCTTGGTTTTGTGATTTCTTTTTGTTTTTTACATCAACTTTTGTCTAAAAATTGATCTATTCATTTAGCGTTTCTTAGAAATCAATTCTATTTAAACACACAAATAAATTGTGCCTTGTTGGTTTTAGGCTGCAAGTTGCTATCTTTATGTTTGTTTCAATAACTTGGTCTTTGAATATGCTGTTATGCAGTGGCAAAACAATTGAGCTTGATGATGTTACTTTCCATCAATGTGTAAATTTGACGAGGTTTAACTCAGAGAAGACTGTAAGTTTTGTCCCTCCAGATGGTGAATTTGAATTGATGAAGTAAGTTGAAGAAATCTCTCTCGTGATTTGTTATATGCCTGAAGTTTATGTTTGAATTCTCAAGTTTTCCATGTGAATTTTGGAATTTGACGATAAAAATATATACCTGCCGGGGTGCCCGTCAGAGTCTTCCAAATGAATTGGTAGTTTGTCCATAAAAAGGATAAAAATAAAAATTAGATATTATTTTGTTCACTTTTGGTCTGATAATAGTCTGGTGTATCGCATACTTTTCAAAGGATTTTAATTGCATTAACCATGGTGAGTTTACTACCTTGTATGCTTGACAGTTGATTGTGTTTTGATTTTTTGCTTCTCGACAGCCTATCTGGACCCTTTATTTCCATAGACTGTTCTATTTTAATCCATCAAATCTAGACTAGCTTGAACTTCTCTTCCCCTCATTAACGATCATGCACTTTGGATAAATTCTTCAATTATTTGAGGCTTGCTACTGAAGGCCTGTCAGCATTTTTTTTATACCATAAGAAGTGCAATTAATTTCTTCAAAAATTAAAGTGGCTGGTGCTGATTTAATTGTGTCATTGTTTGATGATCTTTTAAGGTTTGATGTATTTATTTGCTCAGTGTTTTATTTTTCACAGGTATCGTATCACTGAAGGGGTTAATCTTCCATTTCGGGTATTGCCAACAATCAAGGAACTTGGTCGAACACGCATGGAAGTGAATGTCAAGGTTTGTTTTTTGGTTCAGTTATCATGCTCTATGTGGATGTTTGCAGTTGTCCAGTTATCTTATGTAGACTAATCTTCAGGTTAAGAGTGTCTTTGGTGCAAAAATGTTTGCACTTGGGGTTGTCATCAAAATTCCTGTTCCAAAACAAACTGCTAAAACCAGTTTCCAAGTTACATCTGGTCGAGCAAAGTACAATGCTGCAATTGATTGCATAGTTTGGAAGTAAGTTTGTTTAGCTTGTTAAATGTGTAAATTTTATTTGTTTTTTGGGTTCCGTAGATAGATTTTCTAAATATAAGAACTGCATTGTTGTATGCATCCCTTTCAATATCACGTGTTAGTCTTATATTTATTTCAAATGTGAAGGTGCATGGAAATGGCCTTAGTTTATGGTGACTTTCTGATCCAATAATGATCCTTCATACTGGTTTAGTTTATTTCTTCAAGTTCAATAATTATAATACCACCGATTCTTTCATAGCCTCTGAAGTTCAATTACACAGAAAATAATGCCAACTGGCAGAGGCCATTCTTGAGGTTGGATGACCTTTTATGAATATTTGTATACAAATTAACTTCTAGTGAAATCTGACTTGGATACAAATCATTGGAAGATTCAGATTGTTTAATTTGTTCAAGGCTATTGAGCTCAGGCAGTACAGATAGATTCGTCCGATGCCTTTCTGAGGATTATACTGAAATGACAGTCTGTGTGCCTGTAATGCCTGCAGTGTTAATTAACATGAAGGTTTACATTTACTTGAAAATGAAAATAGATACTGATCGCAGCCTTCATTAATTATTTTTTAATGAACATTCAACATTTAGTCAATGTCTCTTACACCGCACATCAGGACTATAACCAGCAATGCTTGCATGGAAAGCCTGTTGAGGTTCTATAATTATCATTTGGAAAGATGGCACAAGTGTGAACACATGTAATCTTAACTAGTCACTGTATGTGAGAAATTGAGCAAAACTATTATTCAACTATAAATACTACATAACTTACAAGCAGTTAAAATTTCTGTTAAATTTTTTGTTTTCCAAATTCTAAAAGTTGGCTTATATTTGGGGTTTTAACTGCCATCTATAACTAATGTGATAAATTATTTGGAATCTCCTTTTTTTGTTGGTTAAAAAGAAGATTTTATTGCAAAGTAATCAGATCTGAATTGCAGCAAGGAAGCATTTGCTATCCAGTGACACTGCCATTTTTTCTACTTCATAAAGGTTTTGTCAATACTAACTTGGAAGTTTTGATGTGTATTCCAAAAGATGGAAAAACTTTAATTAATGGCTTCGTCAATTATTTTTTGTAATTAATATAACGTTTTGGTGGATATTGTTATTGAGCCCAGATTTGATTTCCCATGGTATAGATGGTTTACAAGATGTCCTGCTGTCATGCTTTTTGCCTGAAAAGGAAAATCATTCTATGATGTCATGCTACTTTGGGCATGTCTTGATTGATCAACTCAGACTCTATTGCATTTACTAATTTGTGCTTGTTGGCTTTATTGTATAATTATGTCATATTGTAAATGTCTTGTTATCTTTATATTGCACTCCAAATGCTATTGCTCAATGGCATGTTTTTTGATCTGTTTAGGATAAGAAAATTTCCTGGACAAACCGAGCCAACCATGAGCGCAGAAGTCGAGCTGATTTCTACCATGGCAGAAAAGAAGTCTTGGACGAGGCCTCCGATTCAGATGGAGTTCCAGGTTCCGATGTTTACAGCATCTGGTTTACGCGTTCGTTTTCTGAAGGTATAGATCTGAAGTTAAAAGTTACGGATACCTTTTTACCTTTTTTGTGTAAAGAAGCAGCTATGACCATGAATGATTTTATGCAGGTATGGGAGAAAAGTGGGTACAACACAGTTGAATGGGTTCGTTATATTACCAAAGCAGGCTCGTATGAGATTAGGTGCTAGAAGCGATTGAATGCTGTTCTGAGACTTGTATGCAGAGGACATTGCGGGGAGATTGAATCATTTGCTAGTTATTCTAGCCAGGTTGAAATGAAACCATTGCTTCTTCATTAACCTTGTTGGCAACAATGATTAGAGCCTCCCTTTCCTTCCGAAATGCAGCTACTGGGTTTCTCGGCCTCTTGATTCATTTTTTTGTTGTCAATATATTATTATTTGGAGTGCTTAGTGGTTGTACTGTAAAGGCTCGTCCTTTTGGCAGAACTGAAAGACAGTTTTTCCAATCACGCTCAACTGTTTGTTGCACTATTGCCAAAGTTTCTGTTTGTAATTTGATGTAATCATTAGTGACCCCAGATTGTGGTAATTTCAAGTTCTCTATCGAGTGGTGTTGGCTATTTTGTTCCGAGTTCTTCCATCAAAGCGAGTGCAAGAACACATGGTTTATAGCTTCCACCTTACCTGCGGTGCCTCTGTGAAACGAGCTACGTCGTTCAGATAGGGTGGCACGATTGTCTGCCAATGCCCATGCCATCTTAAGGATAAGCTCCTTTTGCTCTTGAGAATCTAGTGGTTTTGGAAGATGGATTTGCCTTGCCTACAGCCCCATGGAAATTACAAGAACGGAACCTCGGCGTTAAGCTGGTTTAGATCCCGTTCATAGCAATGGGACTACATAACGGACGTTAAATATCTACTGGGTATGATACAAGTTTGCAAAATGATCTATCTAAAGATAATAGAGCAAGTGTTTGAAGAAGAGAGAGAATCATTGAAGTGGGGAGGAGCTTGAAAAACAAAGCTCAACTGGTAGAATTTTTCAAAGGCCCAAAAAACTGAAGATTGCACAGAACCATCATCTAGGTAGAGATTTTATAGATGCAAGAGATTATGAATATAGAAGAAGAAGTACAGTTTCCAAGGAAAAAAAGAATTATTATTCTTGAAGTTGTGGTGATAGCCATGCATTTGGTTAGAACTTGGAAAAGTTCCATTCCAACCAATTAACGAATGAGACAAAAGTGACGCGGAAGTATTTGAACTATGGAAAGAGGAATGGATTATGTATTTAAGAAAGTAGTAGTTGGACCACAAATATATTTTTTAATTATTTAGAACATAGTTTTGCAGGAGTATTGGCAGACAAGTATAATAATCTATGGTTCGTTACTGGAGATAGGATTAAGAAATGAGACAATACCAAACTGAATGTTCGTCAAATTTGTTGAGCGGCACGAGGAGGATTTTTAGGAAGAAGTTTAAAAATATAATTATTTTTTATTTAATTATATGATAATAAAAATAATTGCTTGTAAAATCAAATATCAACTCAAAATTAGAAAGTTTATTTAAGATTGTAATAACTTTATAAAAAAAAATCGAAACAAATTAAAAAATTTAATTCTGAATTAATTTAAGGTAATACATCAAACCAACAACTCAAGATATGGACTCCTCTGAATTTAATAATTTTTTAAAAAACTAATTTTATTTAATTATATGATAAAAAATAGATGCTCGTAAAATTTAGTATTAATTCAATATCGATATGTTTGTTTGAGACCATAATAATCTCATAGAAAGTAAAACAAAATAAATTATGAAACTCAATTTATAATTAACCAAAATTAACCTACTAAATCCGTGATTTGAGTCATGAACTCCATAAATCAAAATAAAGTTTTGGACTAAATCTTTTAATTTCAAAACTAAAAGGACCAGAAAGAAAATTTAATAAAAACCCAAGGCACAAAGGCATTAACACAATTCTTTTAAAAGACTTCCCATTCTTTTTCTGTTTCAATTTTGTTCTTTTTATTTTTATTTTTCCTCAAATAACAAAATAATATTATTATTTTTTCATGATATTGAGTACCAAACTAATAATGCAATTTTTTTATTTAGATTGAGATAACTCCATAAAATTAGATTAAAACAAATCATCTACCTCAAATCCCAATAAATACAACAATGAAAAATCAATTTGAAAAGAAAAAAGAATTTGATTATTTGAAGGGGGAAAAAAAGAGAGAAAGATAACAAAAGTTGACACCACTTTATTTCTATAAACAAAAGGTTCAACATTTTTTATATATAAAAAAATTGATTCTCTCATTTTCAATCTCTTACAAGCTATAAAATTAAGTTTGTTCTAGTGAAACTGTGCACCAACTGAAAGTCAAGTTAATTTTTCAAGATCTCGCTAAATATATAAAAAGTAAATCAAAATAAATTATTAACCTTAAATCCTAATCAACATAACATTAAAAGGATAAAATTTTTAAAAAATCAATAACCAAAGAAAAAAGAATGAAAAAGAAAAAAATATAAAGCAATGTGAAAATCCATGGGTTGTGATCCTAAGCCAAGACATGCAAGCATAAAATGAGCCTTGTGGTTAAGCTTACTAGTTGTTGGACTTGACTTGAAAATTTACTTAAAAAAACAAATTTCTCATAGAATGAAGGGTTTTTAATGCTTAAGTGAGTAGGTATATGAGAGAATTGAGAGAAAATGTTAGCAGGAATCATCGAATAATGAAATTGTTGAGTGCGAGAAAATTATGACTTTTGTGTTTATTTGGTGTCTAAAAATATTTATTGTAACAGCCCGCCCCAACATGTTGTATATTGTCCGCTTTGGGCCTTACCGCCCTCACGGTTTTGTTCATGGTGACGCGAGCCCACTTCTAAGCTTGACGCCCCAAAACACGTACATCATGTTAGTAACCAGCATCACTAATAAGGCTCTAGCTCTGGACGTTCGCTTCCGATGTGGGATATCACATTTATAAACCTTAGTCACATCAGTTCATCTCAAGAATTGCATGAAAATTAATTAGTGAAAATATTGGTGCCCACCAATGAATATAATATTTGGCACATCATTAGTGAAGTGGTTGGTGAATGTTAGTGACATATTGATTAGAAATAATAATTGGTCAAGAAAGAAGGTTCTTGATTTTCATGGAACGTGATGCATACTTGTACTGTTAATTATTGGCTATAAAAGTTGATGTCAACCTTATATAAAAGTGTATACTTGTAGAGAATATGTCAGGGAATAAAAAAAATATTGTGTGTATAGACGATGAACGATGCTATGTTCTGACTCCTTAGAGACTAGAAAAATATTCATTTGTGTGTAATGGACAATCTATATAGCGAAAAAAAAGAGAGAAACAAAAGATGTACAATAAAGAATGTGTGAGAGAATAACATAAAAATAAAAAGAAGAAACTTTGGCTAATTAGGCCTTTGCTCAAATGGAGTTGCATGATTGATGGCCATAAACGGGTGACCATGCATGGTATGAGGTGGCCACCACGTCATTTAGGTTGAGCCCGAATATGGTAAATGTGATTTTCTTATACAATGAAAATTTATATGCTATCAATTTTCATATTATTCTAGTTAAATTTTGCTTTCTGAAACCATATTTAAATGACATTTTAGATCAATTTGTTTTAAGAATTTTAGTTATATAGGGTGTCATGAATATCATGCATAAATATTATAAATAATTCATTTTTCTTGCTATGATTAGAAAAATAAAAACATGAAATTATGCAATTTGTAACCTAGTTGGAGGTAAAAGTTGGATATTCATAATCATACACCTACAAGATTTATATCCAAGTAATAATGGTCATGGTTTGATGTTACCAATTGTCATAAATGTCTTTTACTTCTATATAGTAATATAAGTGCATATTTGGATTAATTTTTATTTATTAAGATTAAATTTCACAATTAAATTTTAAACAAGTCATTCAAATCAAAATTAGTGTATTCTAAGAATTAAATTGACATAGTCATATAAAACTATACAAATACACCAAGAAAATAAAATAAAATAAAAATCAAACCTTTAAAACGTTTTGAAAAGCCACTTATAAAAGTATTTGGGCGTTAATTTAAGCCCTCACTATCCTTGGTATGTACTTATTTTATTTGCAATTAAAAATTGGAAAACATTGGGGCATAAAGTGGGAGGAGAGAGAGAGAGAGCACCTTTTAAAGCCCTAAAATCCAAAACCCTACTTTTCAGCGTCGCTTAAGTTTTTCGTTTCCATCTGTACACTTCGAACTTCCCCTAAATGTGAACGAAGTGTTAGGTTCCATTCTCCAACTACACCACACCACACCTCTCTTTCTCCCTTTTCCCAATTTTCTCTTCACATTTTCCCACTCCCCTAAAAGAAAGAGATTACCTTTTTTTTTTTCTTTTTTTTTAAGGGAAACGAAAACAGATGGACTCGAGAGAACCGCCACAGCCATCACCACAACCACAGCAGCTACAGTCACCGCATGCACCGCCACCGCAATTACAATCACAGCCAAGCATGATTCTGGTCCCCACCTCCTCCTACCCCTCAACCACTTCTCACCTGATCAACAACCCCAATATCTCTCCTCAAAATGCTGCTCTTGGCGGTGGTTTCCCCTTCAATACGATGTCAGGAAATCGGCTGCAATCCAAGCCTGAAGGTGCTTTTGATGGATCGTCGCCCACTTCTTCTTCAGGGATGAGGTTTAGTATAGAGCCCGCCAAGAAGAAACGGGGGAGGCCCAGGAAGTACACACCCGACGGTAACATTGCCTTGGGTTTGTCACCCACCCCCGTCCCTTCAGGAATTTCGGCTGGGCATGCGGATTCGGGTGGCGGCGGTGTCACGCATGATGCGGCATCTGAACATCCTTCTAAAAAGAACAGAGGAAGGCCGCCAGGTTCTGGGAAGAAGCAGCTTGATGCCTTGGGTAATTGTTTGCAAATTTGTTAAATTTTTTCTTGAAATGTATTCTTGTGTTTTGATGAATGCATTTTTCTGGACAGGTGGGGTTGGAGGCGTAGGGTTTACACCACATGTGATCACGGTGAAAGCTGGAGAGGTATGTATTTGTGCAGTTTTTGAAGTTTGTGCTTTGTATGTAATGCATTTTTATTTTGTTTGTTAGATTAAAAATGCTGGAAGTGCGAATAATATAGTCTTTTTGAGTATTTTTGTTGATTAGTTAGATGATATATCGGAGATAGTAGAATATTAATATTTAATTTTTTGCAAATGAAGTTTTCATTTTGATTTCAGCAGTGTTTCTTTCACCAATCTTTTAGATGCACAAGGCAATACCCAAAAGACCCAAATAGTTGAAGTTCTTGGGAAAGTGAGAGGTCTTTCCTTGGGATGGTTGTTGGTTATTCGTATATGTTTATAGTGTGACGAGAGACTTATTTTTCAATATTTGATTTTAGCTCATTTTGAAGTTGATACATTTTCTTAATTATTTATTACTTGGATGCCTAAGCCTTTGAACTTTACCCTGTTTTTCAAGGTATGTCCATTTCAATAATAAATCTAAGGTTGCATTTTTTTAATGAAACAAGTTCATGTTGCCAAAACAAATTAGGGGTAGCCTAGACTCTTGGGTTGGTACTTGCATGTAACATACGTGGTTGTGCTGCATTTCAGCAAGTTTGCAAATTCAACAATTTGGAATATCTGTGTGTGATCAAATTATGTGGTAACTTTCAATGCTTTTTTGTAATGATTTTGAGAGATTGTTGGCAAAGCTTAATGTTTGATAAATAACGATGATCATAAGTTTTGTACAATTGCTATTAAACTGGCCATGCTTTGTGGCAATGTGTTGGATGAGGAAGAAGTAGCATGCTCGTATCATGAGCGCAAATTAGAAGCAGTTTTTAGCATAGATTGTATATATACCAGAAAGGACCGAGTAAGAAATGACTACAACCATTGTAATGTGGAGCTGACAATTTTCGATGAAAAGTTAATGTCATTAAGCTTGTTTTGTTATATCTAATGTTTAGTGTTCAAATTCAAACTGAAGTATTGGAAGAGATGGGGAGCAGAGAGAAACGAAACATTTATTTGGCTTAAGTGACAATCTGTCGAGTGATAGCTTGCAAACCACGTAGCCCATAACAAATGATCAAGGAGGTAGAACATGCAGCCTGCTCCAAGCAGTTTGGAACTCAGATGTAATTGTGCCAAAGAGTCTTCTACTGGTTAAGTCTCTTGTAATTTACTGGAGGAGGGGAATTATTTGCTTTACCATTAAAATATATGTCATGCAAAATAAAGTTTCTGTCTTTTAATGTGTGAAGGTTTATATAGAATGGGATGGAGGCAGAAAAGGAAAAATATTGGAGCAGTGATGCCATGCTTCAGATCTGGAGTTTTTACTGGATTTACAAAAGTCAAAAGCATTTATTCTCTGATATGATGTTTTGCAAGGATTTCTTCTCTCTTGCTGTATCAAAGAAAGAATTTTAGTTGATTCCTGTTTTTTTTTTGAAAAAAGGGGAAGATAAAGTATTTTATTTTATGGGTCATGAACAAAACATTTTAGTTTGGGGAAGGGTTCAAGACTTTTGTTTGAAATTATTAATCAGAAGATAAGGTTGTTTTATTGCTCTTTCTCTAAAAGCATCACATCACATCACACTCAAAGTATTTGCACTTAATTGCTTCTGCTGAAGGGAGAGCTTCTGACAGCATACTCCAAATTACTTGCAAGCCGGATAAAGCACTGACATTGATTTATTCCACATGGGAGTCGCTCAAATTTCATTATTTCCATTCCTCAAATTAGCACTGTCCTTCTGAGTCATTTTCTGAAAATAAGTGCATCTTAGTGCAATTTGATGATTTGCATTCACACTTCCTGATGCTTAACGAAATATTGTTTAAATTAGCACCACATTATTTTTTTTTTCCCAATTGTAGATATGCTCCATAGATCTCAATGAATAGTTGTTTTCTCTACCTTTCAATTTTCTGAAATTAAAGGTGAGGATATGGTGGTGGAGAGGTGGCTATGAAGTTCTGTTATCTCTCTTTAAATAGGAACTATGAAAGCATGTGAAGTCTTCTAACAATATACCCTTCATTTTACAGGACATAGCATCAAAGATTATGGCTTTTTCACAGCAAGGGCCACGGACAGTTTGTATTCTCTCTGCAAATGGTGCCATCTGCAATGTTACACTTCGCCAACCAGCAATGTCTGGTGGTTCCGTGACATATGAGGTACTTGTGATGTCTATAAATCACCATTAATCTTGGGAAGCTTTTGTTTCTTGCATTATAGATAATTCAGGTACAATGGCCTTCAAGTACCCTTTTCCATTGCTATAATTTAATCTCAAATGCCCGTAGGATCTTCATTCCTTATTAGAACCAGATGTGTGATGTTCTGTGAATTTATATTTTAGATGCCCTTGTCAGCCTTGCACATCAACACACATCATTCATTCTGGACCTGCATTTTAGCTTGGTAAGAGCAAATAAGATGCATTGTGTGTGGCTATTGGGGGTGTTTTTCCTAAATATATAGCATGCTGTGAAGCTGGAAACCAAGGTCTGGTCAGTCTATTGGTTGAAGTTTTCCGGGGCTCCTCATTTGCTAATTTATTTGCAAAATATTTAATAAGTATGGTCTTAGTGAAGTTGAACTTGGACTATAAATAGTAGTGTTCTTGATTTATTGGAAATATATAAACAAAACTCTCTTGCAAAACAGTGTGTGTATTGAACTTGTGTAAATGTTCTGCTTCATATCTTGGCATGGTCATTTTGTGAAATATGTCAAGGTTATGGCCATTTCTAGGTCGCCTTTTCTGGGTCCACTTTTGCCAAGAGCAGTAGTGGATGACATTTTATTGAAATTGAGCTTCCCCAAGAAATCTTCCAAGAATGGGATTGTTGCACTTGGGCTATGAATGGTGGGCTTCTTGTTTTATGGGTAACACAAATTCTTTCCGCACAAAAAATAGTGTATGCAAGGAACTTGTGTAAATGTTCTGCTTTGGCATGGGTCATTTTGTGAAATATGTCAAGGTTATTGCCTTTCCTAGGTCACCCTCCTGAGGTTCATTTTTGCCAAGAGCAGTAGTGGATGATGACCATATTATTGAACTTGAGCTTCCCCGAGAAATTTTCAAAGATTGACATTGCTTCTGTAGATTCGAGAGCATATGTCCCATTCCTACCACATATTGGTTGAACAAAGTATTTTCTCATTTACTAGCATAAAGGAGTAGAATGAGAACTAGGAAAATCTGTAACTTGACTCTTAAATTGAGTTTTTCTCACAAAATGCTACTGGTATTAAGCTTACTGTTGATTGTGATAGGGATATATACCAAAAATGTGCATTAGGCTAATGCTGCACTTTCTAGAAGTGCACTAATTGTGCACTTTTTATGCTACATTGAATTGCATATCATTTACTCGATGGTGATTTATCATTCTCCTCTTGGAATGCTTGGAGAGTGTGGCTCACAGCAGATAAAGTCAACCTCAAAATAAATCAAAATTTAGCCTAGGGAAGCTGAGGCAGTTACAACATGTATATGTACTTATTTGCACCTTTAGTGCTGTTAAGCTGATAGTTAGAATTCTGCTTGCTGTCATTTGAAATCAAGAAGCAGAAAGATGATGTTGATCCAAATCATTGAGTAAGTTACATCCCTGGTATTGGTGGTTGTGTATGTGGAATGTCATTTCTTAGGTTAGATGAACTTTGCTTAGTTGCTAATTGATATACAAAATATTGATGAGCTTCTTTCAATATCTATTGAATTTAAACCACATAATTGCATTCTTCATGGAAATTAGGTAGAAATTTGACAATGAGGAAAATACTTCCATACTCTCGGGAACAAATGTTTGATCGTTTGAAGCAAATCATAGAAGATCTAGCTCTATTAATGGGTAACGCAAACAAGGATTGTGAAGAGAAGAGGAACTTGCCTGAAGATTTATGTCGAGGCAAGCCAAACCCTAGATCTATTCTTGAATTTGATGAGATTCTATTCTATGATGGGAGATTTTCGAAGAAAAGATTTATTATGTGGTTGGTAAAGTTGGAAGCTTACTTTTATTTCAACAAGGCTTATTTTCATAAAAAAGTAGGACTTATTGTACACAAAGTTTATTATAATGCTAGAAAATAGTGGTTTGAATTTCTACACTTTAAAACTCGTATCGGTATGCTTTTAATTTCATCGTGGCAAGATTTGAGACAACCATTAATTTTGGAGCTTATATAAGATAATTATGAAGAGATTTTATTTTGGGTAGATAAACAAATAGATTATTATTATTTGTCTTGTATTCAACCATCTCAAAAGGCAAAGAGAAAAATGTGGAGTTTGATGAAAGCAAAATTTCAAAGTTATCTAATCATGTTGAAGATAATGTGATCAAAGAGGGTGCTGACAAGCAGTTTCAGTCTTTTGACCTTAAGTTGGAGAAGCCAATGGTAAACAATAATCTTTCAATCATGGATGAAGATATTGCAAACAAGGACATGAAGGACATGGGAAGTTCTGAAAAGTCTCCTAAAAGTTTTTCAAAGATTATCTTGAAGTTTTTTTATATCCAAAGGTTGAAGTATTTGAAGTCATAGATGATGATGAGGTCACACTTGAAGAAAAAGAATGTGTGAAGGAACTACAGGTGGACTTCATAGGAACAAAAAATATAATATTAACTATGAAGTTTTTTTTAGCATTCACACTTTATAAATTAAATTTTAAAGTTCATTGGTCAAGGACATGCTACTTCATGAATATGTTGGCTACACTATATTTGAAATATTTGTTCATTTGGAGTGGAAAAGTTCAATTCTTGATAGATAACTCGATGATGATATTTTTGGAAGTAGAGGGGTTTAACTGGGGGGGATTTCTTCCATATTCTTGGCACAATAATGTTTATTGCATTATTTCATTAATGGTTAAGATTTGTAGGTTTTGAGGATTTTAAGAAGAGTTTAAGATGCAGTTTTGTAAATCAAACATAAATTTTAATTCAACCATTGGATCAAGTTGAAATTTTGACAGAAGACTCTAAAGGCCATGTTTTCTATTGGGTTTAAATTTCATGATGATCGGAGATCAAGAAGACCTTCAAATAATGCTTAAAAGTTACTGTGCTATATTGTTTTGATTTACCTTGTTGTATTTGAGTTCTTTTTTCTATTTAGCTTAGGACTTTAATTTAATTAATATTTTATTATTTAGAAATTTTAATGCTAGATGGATTCTATTAAATAAGTTTTAATTAGAAATTATTTCCTATAAAAGGTTTTAGAACTAATATAAATAGGGATGTCTGGTTTATTTTGAGAAAAAAGACTATTATTAAGACTTTCAATAAAACACTAGAGAGTTTTTCCTAAATTTCTTTGCAGTTCAAGTCTGTAATCTTAAGATCTGAGAACCCTAGCTTTATCCACGCCATATGCCGTGTCAAAATTAAAGCTATTACCAAGTCAACAGGTTTAGAGTTTTTAGGTCTTACATTTAATTGACTGCTTAGTACCTTCCTCACTATTGGTCTTTTTCCTGTTATCTTCAGTAAAATCATCTTCTTTCAAGATTTATTTTTGTCTGAATGTGATGGTGGTGGTGGTGGTGGTGGGTGTTAAACTTTTAACCAGCAGGTCCATCCCCTCTACTTACTTTTCAGGATTTAATGTTTCCCTCATGTGGTAATGCTGGCTTTTCTGTTCCTTTACACCATTTTCTTTTCAGGGTCGATTCGAAATCATTTCTCTATCAGGTTCCTTCTTGCTCTCTGAAAGTAATGGCAGTCGGAGCAGATCTGGTGGTTTGAGTGTATCGCTGGCAGGGTCAGATGGTCGAGTTTTGGGTGGGGGAGTTGCTGGGATGCTAACAGCAGCTTCTCCTGTACAGGTATTCATGCTGCAAAAAGCTGTCTTTATTCATGCTGCCGTCACTTGTCTTTTATTTGTTGCTATAATACTATGATGGTATTGGAGCATCAGGGGATCTTTGATATGCAAAAGCCTGACAGAAATATCGTTTGTTTGATCTATAATTCACATGTATTCCTTGTTTCTTGCTAGGTAATCGTGGGCAGCTTCATTGCAGATGGAAAGAAATCGAATTCAAGTGCTTCAAAATCTGGACCTTCCTCAACACCCCCACCCCAGATGTTGAATTTTAGCGCACCATTAACCACAGCAAGCCCCCCCTCTCAAGGGGGCTCAAGCGATTCTTCTGACGAGAATGGTGGCAGTCCTGTTAATCGGAATCCTGGAATTTATGGCAACCCCAATCAATCCATTCATAATATGCAGATGTACCAACAACTATGGGCTGACCAAAATCCACGGTGAAAATGCTTCCCACTCAACACTACCGCGCTTTGGACCATTGACATGGCACTCCTTCCATAGTATATTGAAGTCGACACTAATCTTAACACCGTGATTGAATCCAAAGCACGAATGAACTCCTCTCTAGTGTAGTTCAGATTTTTTTTCTTCACTAGTTTTAATTAATTCCTTCCCGGTCATCTGATCTAAACAAGCCATGGCTGCCTTAGGAACGTCTTAGTTGAGCGTGCTGTCTAGTTATGTTACTTTACTGTATTACTTCAGTTGTAAAAGTTATGAATATAACAGATGTCTTTAAATGGATTGAGTGGGATTCTACCGCCTATGCTCTTTCTGCTGGCTTACACGTGCGCATCGGCGCGCACAATATCGGCGGGAATAATGTCAACGTTACATGCTCGGTTTGAGGTTTTAATGCCAGTGTGATAAGAGTGATATTCTTCTTCTTCTTCTTCTTCCTCCTCCCTGGATGAAGTGAAATGTTATTGTTGCTGTTTCTGCTTGATAAAAAGGTGATGGGAAAACTTTAAATTGAAGTCTGGCGTGGTGATTTGCTGCTTATGGGTACGTACGCCTTGAGGTGGCAGAAGAAAATGGAATGCTGATTCTTTAAATCCGTAGGTGGATTTTATTTGAGAGTGAGATGCTTACGGTTATTGTTCATCATGTTTGGGATGAAAATTTAACCTCAAGTTAATGGATGCTAATCCGAAGTTAGTGGATGTTAATCTAAATTGATCTAAATATATAATTAATTAAGTTTGAAAATATTGGTAAATTTAATTTGAACTCAATTTTAACCCTATCCAAAATTCATGTTAGTACTGTGTACATAAAAATATAAATGTTCTACATTTATATTTTTTAAATTTAATATAATATATACATAGTTACATACTCCAACATTAATATTATATATTTGTATAATATTTGTAATTTCATCATTTAATATAATATACGTGTATGTATCTTGATTATTTATTATTTTTACTTTATCTTATGTTAATAATAAATAATAATTATCCAATAAATATTTTTAGATACCAAAATCTAAATAATAAAGTATGGATATCTATTTTTTTTATTAGATAAATTATGGTATATGCTTTAAAGTTTTTTTATGTTTGCCTTAACTAAGAGGACTTTAAATTTGAATATCGAGTGCTAAGTTTGATGTAAATGAAAAATATTATAATCCCGTGTCTAAATTCTAGATGTAAAATCTGGATTGTCCTTACAAATCTAGACTTTTAATCCCAAATTTGTAACAATTTTAGGAGTAACCACATGGTAACCACTCATCTTCTTCATTTCTTCCTTGCTTCAAAGATGGATGACTAAAATTGCTTTGCTCCATTACCTTGCATGCTTAAGGTAATCAGTTATTTACACAACTGTGGACCTTGTTAGGTCCAACACACACTCGGGCCTGGCCTTCTTTTTTTCTGGCCCAAACTCCATCACTTGTCTTATTAATTTTAGTATATGATAGTAAATGTATAATGATTTGACGAGAGCAATGAGAGTCTCAAAATGGAGAAAGTCAATAGTGGGACGCGACACTTAAATTGGATAGGTTTATTTGTTTAGTAGATATTAATACGACGAGCCTTCTCATTATAAATACAGAGTTGATCTACATATACACAATATGTAAGCTATTGGTAAACCCATAACATAATGTTTGACATTTTGTATCCTTAAAATAAATAAATAAATAAATAAATCTAGAAGGACCTTTGAAATGGTATTAACGATCAATATGCAATACTTATCCATGCTCGTAAATTTTTAACTAGATATGGGTTTATAAATATTGGGTGTTCCTATAAGCTAAACAAGTACTCATGGATATTATGTTAGTTGAATTTGGATAATTGTTTTAGAGTGTTTTTTATGCCTATCTCGTGGAAGAAATTTGAATTTTAAAGTTAGATGTTAAATTTGATATTAATAATCTTAACTCTAGCTATTATTTCTACAATTCTAGATTATCTCTCAAATATAATTTTTTTATATATAAAAAGCAAACTAAAAACTCGTGGAATAATCAAATGACCTAAAAAAGATTAACTTAGCTTTTTATAAATATTTTAAGGTAATTAATTTATTTTTTAGTCTAAATAATAATTATTTTGCTCGATAGAATATCAATAGGTAAAAGGACATTTTTGAAAATAAAAATAAAAATTCTACAAGTCGTGCAAATCATATGTCAAACCCTTTAGTTTGAATAAAAATAAAAACTTTAATGGCAAGAGCTGTAAAGAGTACGCTTTCATATAGAGAAGACATTTTGGCTGCAAGTACAAAGATGTCGTTCGCAACCACAAGGACACATCCTACACTAATTCCCCTAATCTTTCCTTCTACATTTGCAAGGGAGACTTGCATGCAGAGCATCACTAAATGTGCAAAAAAGTATACTGCTGGAGCATGAACTGATTCTGTCGATCCATTATGAAAACCTAAACATTATTTACAGTGAAAGAAACAGTGAAGCATCCATGGTAGGAAACAACAGCTTTGGTTCCATAACCTGCTTCGCTTCCTTCTCTTCAATGGAGGTAGCCGAGGCCAGAGAAAGAGTGAGAGACGTCGAGCATTCGTTATTTTTGTTGCTCGTTAGTTCATTGGAATCCCTAGTGTCTTTGCTTCTATTATGCCCGACATTTGGAAGCAGGGAAACAGCCCCATGATCGCGTGATTTCCCAAATCCCAAGGAAAGTTCAAGGTTTAGATTTCCAGATTCCAAAGGATTCTCACCATTCATGGGACCTTCTTGACACTGCCCGGACTTAATATAAACAGGACTAAGATCAATTACCCCAGATGGCAATCTATCACCCAAAAACTGGAAGTCACCAGAAGTACTATGTTCCAACATTCCATTGAAATTTTTTATCCTTTTGCCCTCGCATTCTTCATCGACTGTTACCATTTCTATATCACTCTCTCTATTTGGATCAATTTGTTTTCCTTTCTCCTTTTCCTTTTCTTGCCCCTGTACAATAAACAGCAAATATTTGAATTCATGTTCTTTTGTCAGTTTCGTATGATTAAGATGGTGAACTCCGTAAAACTACAGCAAAGGGGTCATAACTAGGCGAAGATAGTAACATTAAGATTTAAACTTGTGAGCATATCTCAAAAAAGCATTATGTAGGCATATCTCAAGTTCAATGAGATTAATAACTGGAAAACCCTTTAGAAACATGAAGAGAAAGCTTGAAAATTATTGTGGTCTCGTGAGAGGATTGCATTTCTGTTAGAGTTGCATCAACGAAGGAAAGTCATAAAGAATCTATTCTTTTAGGAAAACTGAAAAAGAAAAAAGGAAATTCAAGTTGAGTTATAATCAGTTCTGCATCAAGTTATCCTGAAAAAGGTACCCTGAAAAAGGTACGCCTTATAAACAGCATCTTTTGGAAATAAACTATGAGGAACAGTATAAATAAAAACATGCTGACCGAGTACTAAAATAATCTAAAAGAACATCAGTCTAACCCATCAGACCAAAGAAAGAAAAACTTGCAGTCTGATTTATGAATAGCAAAGCTTCCAAGATGGAAACAGCAAGCAGAATTTATGCTCTGTTAGTGCTTTTTCATTCTTTTGCTTTTTCCGGGTAAGCAAACTAAGGTGAGGTTGTGTGTGTTTCCTTTGTTCAGCAACTCATTTACTTAACATGATGCATTTCATGTACAAAATGAAAGATAAAAATAACCAGACTAGCAACTAGGGATAGACCACATTACCTGAGAAGGGTCATTGTTTTTCACATTCCTAGACAACCATTCACTCTTCATTGAAGTGCCATCAGAACTCAGCCATTTGTCAAAAGTTTGAAAACCTAAAAGCTTCTGCAGTGGAGAAGAAACCTTGTTTTCGCAGCTCTCGCCCGTTCTAGCAAGAGTAGGCACTTCGAATGAGGTAACAGAGTCTGATGTTTGTTGAATATTGTTAAAAATATTTGAGGGAGACATAATTCCACTCGCATGAGCAGAGGAATGCAGGTTCTGCAAACCAGAATGTGCCACATTCAACCCGGAAAAACAAGTCCTTTGAGGATTTGGAGTTTCCTGTGAGTAATTTATCTTCCTCCCTCTAAATACACCCCATAAAAACAGCATTTGATTCCAACCTGGAACAAGTTAAAAATTTAACTGAAGTACAATAAACAAATCCTCATTTCATCTGGACAAGTAAAGCCAGCTTTCAAAAGTCATTGCTTACGCTGGGATCTTTTTGGAAGCAGCTTAGATGAGAATATTAGCAGATCAAGTCCATCAATGTTTGCTTTTAGACCCAAGTTGTTCTTAGTCATGTATTCCATCAGGATCTTGTAGTTACTTTCATAGCTGCATGAGAAGTGTACAAAAAAGTAAGCCACCATGCAAGTAAGCATTATAATCTCCATAAAGTAAAACTTTAAACCTCTCCAAATCCTTGGCAAAAAAGTAGAGTGCAATGTTTTCTTCTTTGGCCTCGCTTTCTGGGGGCTGAGTTGGCCACATAACCAAGCAGGATGCTTGCTCTGCTAGAATTTTCTGGGGAAATTTACGCACTATTTCATGAACTTTAGGTGAAGCACAACTTGATGCATGTGCTTGAATGCCATCGCAAGAACTAATAAACACTCCACTTCTCTGAATTCCAAATCCACCTCTGCACAACAGACCAAAATCCATAGATGAGACTATTCCAGGAAGAGCAGTGCCAATTTACAACATATGTCTTCAACAAAATACAAAATGTAACAGTAAAAAGAGAAAAATGACATACTGCCATATGCACTCAAGCTGTGGGGCAACAGAAACCCAAGAAGGAATATCCACTGCAGAAGGTAACCAGGTCAATCCTTTCAGATAAGATGGTTCATTAGAATGGTGGATGGTGATCAAATTATTTTGATTTGATCTGGCGGAAAATGCTTCATCATTTGATGCATCATTGAGAAGCCTTTTTTGTTCTTCATTTGGAAAGTTTCTAAGAGCAACATCCCTGATGGATGTTAATGAGCTACTTGATTTTCCATCACCTTGGACAGCTGTCATATCATGATGTCCGGGCGTAGACAAAGGCAGTACGCTAGCTTCCCCTCCTTGCGGGGTTCTTTTATCCCTCATTGATGCAGAGGCATGATTATCGGCAACTGGTGATTTCTTCAATGATTTATGGAATGTAGTTTCTGATACAGCCAAATTTTGCCCTTTTACATGTCTTAGTCTTTTCATTTCTTCTACATGGGCCAAATTAGAAGAGATCTTTTTAACCTTGGAGTCAGCAGCATTTACATGGTCAGAGCTAGCTTTCTTGAATGATGTAGATTTGCATGGTATCCTGCCAACCCCCTCCTTATTGCCACAGGTAGCAGTTACTCTCCCCAAATTTTGCTTGTTGACACCACCCTCTGACTGTTGGAGTTCAGCTTTTGAACTTATATCAAGAGGTGATTTTGATTTTGAAAGAGAACCTGTAACCAAGGGTTAAAATTTAACCAAACAATTAAAAGAAGAAATCAAATGAGACTTAACACAACTTCTTCCTCAAGTTACAGTAAAAGCTTAACATGAAGTGATTTATTAGCTTAACTGTGGCTACTAAGAATTCCAGAGAAAAATAAGAATTATTTCCAGAAGAAATACCTTCATAGGCTGGTTTCATTTTCCTCGTATCAATGTTCTTGAGGGAAGAACCCTGGCAAATTTCCACTTTGCAGCAAGGATAGGATTCTTTGGATAGCATAGATGAGTTGTGATCTTCTTCAAGGGCCATTCTTTTTGCAGTGAAGGTTTCTGAATCATCCGCTGGTCTCTTAGCAGGGAAGTGACAGGAAGCACTATCATTTCTTCTGTTCTTATCATCACCCATCCCTTTAGTATTTGATTCCAAACTAATCTTACAGCTGAAAGCACCTGAATTTTTGGAGTTCTTTATTATCTCATTCAGGGATGATTTCTCTAATTGAGCTGCCTCTTCTTTTTCGAAGTTATTTTTCTTTTGTCTTTTATTTTCATCCCCAAGCATGCACTCTTCACACATCCAATTTCCTTCAGGAACTTTCTCCAGCTTTTCACGCATGCAATATCTGGTTGACAGAAGTCAATGGGAATAGCTTAAATGGCACCCACATGAGTAGCACATATTTTCAACAGAATGATTAAATGAAAAGATAAGGATCCAGAAGATTAGTTATGTACTTACATGTGTTCTGCTCCATCACTGCACTTGCTACATGTAGCAAGCTTCTCCTCCTGACCCACATCCCCACAGATATCACAGACTTTTACCTGCTTTGCAATGACATCAGAAAATAACCAGCCCATGTCAATCCTGAAAGTATTTTAAAGTTTAAGCAAAATGATAGCAGAAAATGTAAAGACGTTTAGGAAATGAAATTAGAACAAGGTGTATATCAGGAGACTCTACAGAAATAGAAACATTCATTAAATGCAACATGGTGAAGCGAAGTTCATGTTTCTAATGGCAAATTGTTAAGACAAGAACCCTTAAACTAATAAACAATAAGACTTGAAAAGTTTGATATGATGTATCCGTTACATAATTATCCAATAACTAACAAGGTACAAACACTAGAAAAAACATCTCAAATAATATACAATGAGCCAAATTCAGGAAAGAATTTGGCAATAAAATTAATGTAGTAAATTACCAAGAATATATGGTTCTCTCTCTCAAACAGCAAAAGAGAGAGGAATGCGCAAGGATCTCTAACCATAGGATGGAGAACAAAAGCTTAGATAGAAATGAAGGGAAAACAAACTTTTTCAGCAGAACTCATTTTGCTGGATTCACACATCACTTTAGTGAATCAAGGTAGGTCAACTGCACAAGCTAGGTTGAACGGTAAATAGGCATAGGTCATAATGGTTGCATCATGCAATCAAAATGAGAAGTCTAATTAAAAAGTTATCATTTTCCACATCAAATGAAATCTCTTTAATGAGTCTTGTAAAACAAGAATAAGAACTTGTTCAACCGTGGAGTACTTAAGGATGGATGTGGTATGTTAACTAGCAATACTTTATATCATTCTAGTACCACAATAAAAAAAAATCAGGACTCCATATTGTTGATTACAATGGAGACCAAGAATCATGGGTTCACTCCTTTCAACTCAATAAACCTGTGACACAATTGTTTGAGGCCAAGCAAGCAACTTCCTTTCCATGTCATTTTATAAACAATTATCTCCAAGCCTGCCACACTAATTAACATTCTCTCGGTCATCTTTACCTTGAGTTTTTTCATTTATACTGCATATGAGCAGTCCATCTTAGACAACCTCTCTCAATTTCTTCGGTACTCTGCATCTAACTTGTCGTGTTGTATTCATTCCTTATTCTCAAGTTTCTTCTAAAACTTAGACATGCTATTAGCACCCAGTTTCCGCAATGTATTTAATAAATATTAGCTTCTTTCCCCCTCTAGTAATCTGCACTAAACATAGATTACCTATCAATTTTATTTCTTCCATTAACAGCACTTCCATTTCAATCCTTGAGCTTATTCTTATGGTCATGCATGTTCACTTTGGCATTTTCCTCCACCATCAATCTTCACCACGGGCACATCTTTACTTTTAGATTACATCTTCTAAATTATAGCACACACCATAAGACCACTTCCTTAGTTCATATATTTTCTTCAGCATAGCTTATCTATCACAACACCTCAGAGGACTGGCCTTTGCCAGAAAAGTTTCTAGTTTAAGTTTGTGTTGGTAAGCAGGATTTCAATAGAACCTAGAATATATATATATATATATATATATATATATATATATATATATTAAGTTTAGAATTTTTTAAATATTTCTTACAAAAAAAATATTATTGTTCAGAGCTTTCGGAAGTTGAAATTACTATTTTGCCAGCTTTACTAGTTTCATATTAATAAACATTATAAGCGCAGTATATAAAGCTCAAAATATGCCAAAATACATAAGAAAACAATACATACCTCATCTTGTATGTGGTCCAGTTCACCATCATGGTCCATGGGCTGAGCCTTTGGAGGGGGTTGCCATTTAGCAGGTTCATTTTCCTTCTGATCTGAACATTTTGCAACCGCAGCTTCTCCATCTTTCCTTCCAATCTCAGATTTCACAGGTTCTGTGTGGTTCTCTTCTTCATGTATCTGAGCATCAACCCAAAAGGTTGCTGCTCTCATCAGTGGTGATTCTATTTGCTCTTCGGAGCACTCCGATGGTTTTCCCTGAAAGAGAGGAATATAATACGTATCTAGGAAAATTAAATTGCAAAAGGTGTATTTATCTGCTTAGGGGAGAATGTCAATCACTCACCTTTGATGAGTTGGCCCCAATATAGAAATCTCTAGCTGAAGAAATATCTATTTGGTTAGATTTATTTGAAAAAACTGCAATTGTCGGTGAAGATTCTTTGGTAAACTTAATTAAGGTTCTAGGCTGATTATTGTCTATTGTATCAAATTGACCTTTAGCTAAAGAACAGAGAGTAGGTCGAACATTAGCAGCATTCTCAATTGCAGGAAAACTGTCAATTGAGGTTGAACTAGACGATACATTCTTCCTATCAGTATAGCAATGATGATCACCAGCAATCTTGTCTGTGTACTCTGAACCACTAATGCAAGAGGCATCATCACCAATGCATTCCAATTCTTTTGGCTTCTGATGATTTTTAAACAAAATATTACTATCATGAAATAGTATTGTTCTGGATAAACCAGGATTTTTCCGAGCAGTCTGCTGATCATTTTCTTCTACTAGCATCTCAGAGTGTTCAGAATTACCAGATGCTCTCAAAGTGTCTTTACTTTCTTCATTTTCAGAGAATGAATCATGACTTGAGCATGCACTTAGAAGGTTGCTAATCTCGCTGGTGGAACGATTTCTACTATTGCATGAACTATCTACAGGGGATAGCATATCAGCACCACTGCGAGAGTATTGAGCGTCTACTTTTCCCTTGGAGGTTTCATATGAAAACCCAACATCGGCCTTCATTCTCAGCAGTGACGCCGCCATACAACATGAGCATGAGCTTGTGCACTCATTACACGTCCCAGATTCTTCTTTGATGTGAAGTTTATCACTTGAATACTGTTTGCTACCGAACATATTTTCTGTGACAGAGGATCCCTACAATTGCAAACTTTAATAATTACACCTAAGATGGAAATGCAGTAATAAGGAAACAATATAACTCAATAATGAAATTCCAAGATTCACAAACTTGAATGCACAAAAATAAAGTGGTAGCATGGATAGTTAAACCCATTGTTGGCAAAACTGACAGATTATAGCAAACAATACTGAATGAGTAGGTAGTTAATTTATTCACTAAAATTCTATTTTAGAAAATTAAAAGAATAAAGTGCAATATAACTAATGCTACATGGCAAGAAAATTAGTTTGGTATCATAAATGAAGCCATAAAAGCATTAGTGTTCAATACATGTAGAAAAATGAAACTTTCTCCATTTGGAATTGATTGTGCAATGAATCAAATCCAGATTTTCCTATTTAATTTTGGAACATATAACTAAGAATCTAAAGTCCATCACAGACTGTGATATATGTCCTGGTGATGCTGAATATAATTGGGCTCATTTGAAACGAAGCTCCCCAACAAAACTTGTCATAAATTAAGTAATTATTGGAAACTACTGGATAAAACGACTGATCGGCACGTTGCTTTACTATCGTGGCAACAAGATTCATTGATGATCAAATAAGCAACGAAACAATCAACATATCAAAAGCATCAAACAAAATCAACTATGGTTAGATCACTCTTACCATATTCAACCCAACAGTGTGGTTCTTTCCATCTGAAGGCCCTTCTACCGGATAACCGACTTTAAATGTCGGCGCGATCTATAAAACAATAACAAACCATTCAGCTAATTAATGTCCACTGTAAATCACCTTACCAATAAAATTCTCACAGCTCAAAACAAAACACAAACGTTTTTCTCTTTCTAAACTATGTTCTCAAAATGAACAGGTTTGCATGATTAATTCAGATCACAGTGATAAAATGAAAGGCTTATTTCGTATTCCTGCTGTTTAATTACTCAGAAACTGCGTAAACACTTACAAAACAATAGTTGCTTATATCACACATTTCCATTGCAGTACGGCAGTGGTCACAGTAATAAAATAAAACTGAGGGTACAAGAACAACCAAAACAATAATAAAAGTTGAGGTTAATGATCACATATATGATATATCATGTCTTCTCCTACCAGTGCACAGGCTAAATGAATTAATCCGCAGTTATAATTTTATATAATAAAAAAGATTTGAGCTTTATCATAAAGAAACGAAACCCAGTACATTAAGCAAACAAAATGGACAAACTCAGCTTCCTTCACACAAAAGAAAAGACCAAAAACAGGTCAAAAGAACATAGTCAACAACACCACCTCTAATCCCTTAAAAACAAAGAAACCAATATAAAAGAAAACCAGTTTTATTAGCAAACTGAAAAAAAATGAAATGAAATGAAAAGAACTTAGATTATGATCTTTCGAAATTGAATCAACCCACAAGCTCAAACCTTCTCTAAAAAAAAATGAACCATTAGCACCCCAACCAAAGAAAAAAGAAAAGGGGGGCTTCAAAATAAGAAAAGAAACCCGTGAACAACAATTCTACCTTGTACTCAATAACCTCACTACTATTCTCATAAACCTCCTTCATACTCTTAAACCTGACTTTCCTCATCTCTCAAGAACCAAACACACAAACAACAACAACAAAAACAACAACAACAACAACAACAAATCTAACCCTTTATACAACTTACCTTAAAACTCAAGAAGGAAACCAGCAAGACACAACGAGATAATCCAAAACATGACACCAAACTTACTCTGCTTTCTTCTTTCCTTATATATCTTACTCTCTTTCTCTCTCTATAGATTTTGTTTTTTTAATTTATTAGGTTGCTTTTCACAGAAGGGGACTAGGGAGATTTTCTTTTGTATGAGGTGGCAATTATCTCTATTTTTTTTTATTATTATAGAGAGAAATGTCGGTGTGTTGCAAGCTCATACGATGGCGTAAATGTATGTTTGGGGTTTTGAGCCGCCTGATTGTGGATTGGGACCAGTAGAGTTTCTGGATGGTTATGATTTGAGAGACGTGGACGGTTATTATGGAAGAGAAGTTGGGCTGTTGCTTGGGATGCTTGCACGTGTCAAACGTGCCAACGGTTTTTGAATTCTTAACCATCATATTCATGGGTGGATAAACACGGAAGAAATGAAATCCCTTTTATGGAGGTTGCTTTTCTTAGTTAAATTGAACCCTTTATTAAACAATACACGTTAAGAGCAATAAATTTAGAAATCTTAATAAACCGCGCTGACCGTAATATAATATTCACTGAAAATTTATATTATTATTAATTTTAAAATTTATAAAATTAATTAAGATACATACAAGCTGACTCGAACATCTATATTAATAATAATAATAAAAATCCTAAGCACTACCAATAATAAAATCTTAGTACATTTTATTTATTTATTTTCTATAGATATTGTTTTCTGTAGTATTCATTCAATAAATAAATGGCAAAAATCATAATTACCTTGTGTTATCTTCACATGTCTTACTTGATTTTCCAAATATGAATTTTAAGAGTTTATGCCATCACATTTGACAGTAATAGCCTATAAAAGTTATTTAAAAATAATCAGAGAAAATTGAATAAAACTTGACAATTTAAAGTAAAATTGACCAAAGTTTTTACATTACTAGGAGGGAATTGTATCATTAATCATAACACAGGGCCACAGGGGAACTTAGGGTTTTCTCCTTCAATAAATCAAACATCATTGTTTGGCATTGTTATATATCTTATAGTAACAAAAGGAAAAGAATCTAGAATTAATAAGTCAATTCATTTATTATTTATGTTTTTATTCGGGATTTTGTTTTTAAAAACATACTTTTATAAACAAGGGGTTATACCAGTGGTTTTTTCTAAAATTATGGATTGAGAGCATTAAAAAACCATTTATTTATGCGTTTTAAAAGTATATATTTTTTTTAAAAAAATATTTGTTTAAAATTAATTTTTTCAGTGTTTTTAGATCGTTTTAATGTGCTAATATTAAAAATAAAATTTTAAAAATAAAAAATATTTTTTTAATGTATTTTTAAATAAAAAATATTTTAAAAAATAAATGTTATTACAATACTAAACGGGTTCTAAGTTATCTAAAGCAATCACCTAAGATTTATAAATCTACTTTTTTATTTATTTTTTTATCCAAGTTCAATCATATACATGAATAAATGCAAAACCACACGGTCCACACCTACAGAGTCAGATTGCATGTATTGGAGAGAAAAAATGGTAGAAATCCAATATAAATTTGGAGAATTAAATTTCTTAACATCTAAGAATAACTATCAGGACTTAGCCCATTAACAGAGATCAGAAGGGGAAAAAAAATTATTATTTGTCTTTATATTTCCCTATAATAGGAATATTATTAATTTTAAAACTGAAAATAAAATAAATACGCTGAATAATTTTGAGCTTTCATTTTTAAATTTAATACTCGACTCATATCACGGTTTATTTGATGTTATAATTGTGATTATGTTTTAAAATTGTGTTTTTTTAATATATTAAAATAATATTTTATTATTATTTTTATATCATCACATTCAAACAATTAAAAAATATAAAAAAATAAATTTTTTTTTTTGATAAACAGTATTTATTTGGATGGAAATGAAAAACACGGTGCAAGTCACACAACGTTGCCTGGTATCGGCGTGACAACGAAGGACATGCAACTGATTGGCAGTGATGCAAAACGAGCGGGTAGGGAGGTCACAGCTGGACGAGGTCAGGGACTTACTATATAACTCGCTCCGTGACCCGTCAAATAGCTAGATTTCAAAATGACAGGTGGACGGGACAGCGACAAGCACGTAAAATGCAAAGAAAGAAAAGATGGTTAAAGCAAAGAAGGAAGCAGGTTTCCCTTTCATTGATCGACGCTGGGGGGAACGAAGGTATCTTTCCCTTGAAATTAGGTCGTTAAGACTTAAGAGGTGATCGCATGAATTATTGGGATTGCGCAGGATGGTTAAGATTTCAGTTTTTTTTTTATTTTTTATTATTATTTTAATATGCTAATACCATAAAATAATTTTTTTTTAAAAAAATATATATTATTTTGATGTATTTCTGAATGAAAAACACGTTCAAAAGCAATCACCACCACAATATTAAACACCCCATGAATTATTGTTATTTAAAACCCGTTTGTTATTATGATAATATTTATTTTTTAAAGTTTATTTTTCGCTTGGAAATGCATGGAGATAATTTTTTAAAAAAAATTATTTTTAACGTCAACACATCAAAACGATCTAAAAACATTAAAAAATTAATTTAAAAATAAAAAATTCAATTTTTTTTGCACTAGAGCTTTCCAACCATAAAAACAAATGGAGTCCTAGTTTCAACCCACTTTTCAAATTGCTTTCAAAATTGTTTTTTATCTAAAAAAATTAAATTAATATTTTTTAAAATGTTTTTAATATTATGATATGTAAAAAAAATATTTTAAATTTAAAAACACTATTAAAAAATACATCATATCACAATATCAAATACACACTTTTAACTAAAAGTATTTCAATTAAAATAGTAATTTTTAATTGAAGATAGCGGTGTTTTTACAATAAAAAAAAATATTTTGATTTAAATATTTTAGTTTAAAATAAGAAGATAATATTTTTTTAATGTAGAACAAAAAATTATTTTAAAAAATTATTTTAAAATTTATTATTTGCTATATATATAAATTGTTTACTAACTTTTTTACATATGATATTAAAATTTTAAATATTATTTTAATTTTTATGGGTTGATATTGGGCCAAAAAAACCCCATGAATTGAATAACATTAAAAAACAAAAACAATGGTGTTGACGAGAAAAAAAGTGTGGAGTACATTTGACTATTTTTTGTTAAGAAAATAAAAAGAAAAGATAATTAGATTTCAGATATATAGTTTGGTTTGTCAGATTTTCAAATCTTTTTATTTTTTTTTTAATCTAAGAAATAACCTTCGTGCATCAATTTTTTTTTTCAAGTCTTGAGTAGAACATCCTCATTTGAACTATTGTATTCATAATAAATTATTTTTTGAATGGTTCTTATATCGATCCAAACCCTAAATATGGAATGCAAATAAGTTCAATTTTAAACAAATGCTAAGATTAATTAAAACCATGACTTCTTGATAATTACCATTAGTCCAAAACCACTAAATTAATTACCATGAGTCCACAACCACTAAATTAAAGGTATATTGGTTAACTATCTTGCGATTTGGTTGTAAGTGAGGCACGCTTTAATTATTAACTAACGTGATATTTATTTTTGTGTTTAAAAAGTATTTTTGAAAAAAATTATTATTTATTATTTTTTTCATTGCTTTAAAATAAATTTTTTGATATTTTAAAATTGTTTTGCTGTGCTGATATTAAAAATAAATTTTAAAAATAAAAAAAATATTTTGATGCATTTTTAAACAAAAAATATTTTAAAAAGCAACCGCTATTATAATACAAAACCGAAACTTACACATCAAATTTGTAAATGTACTAGCTAATTGACGCACTATGTCATGGGTTCGGAGAAATTCTTTTTACAACTGGTAAAAAATATGTAATTGTTGTCAACATGGTTTTAATAGCAAGAAAATTTTAATTATGAATTTAAAATTTAATATATTTAAGGTGACGTTTTATCACTAAGATTATAGAACGAGTTTGTTTGTGTATTGAAGAGTAAAAAGGAAAAATGTAGAAATGAGGAACACCAAACAGAGATTGTAAATTTGATGGTCAGTAGAAACAGTAGCCAGCAACCAGGACCTTTTAACAGAAATCATACTGTGCAGAATCTCTTCTAAAATTCAAGCGTATATCGAAAGGTTTTACCCCAAATTGATCTGTATTTGAGTCCTATAGCCGATGCTCTCATGCTCAACAATGGCTATTAATGATCTCACAAGATGCATGCAATATACTAGGAGTAGTGTTTGAGTATATCTTAATTTTTATATCCTATCTTACGAGGAAACCAATTATATATAAATACTTACTTTCATATATCTTTTTATATTTTTTGAAACAATTGGTTTTTTAAAATAAGTTTCTTTGTAATCTATTTCTCAATTATTTATATATATTTAGTTAACCATGTATGATCAATAATAAAATTTAATATTTATATAAACGTTTTTTTTTCACTTTCAATTAACTCTAATATATTACAGCGTAATTATATATATATATATATATATATATATATATATATATATATATATATATATTTTATCCCATGTTATGATTTTTTTACTGAAAAATCCTTTTTTATATATATGATGCGTAGTTTTTATTTAGGGCAAACTCATGACTGTATTTAGAAAACAACAAGAAGTAACAAAGAAAGAGGTTCATCCCAAATATTTGAGTAGCAACTTGATGAAGGCAGGCAGAAATAAAACCAAGATAGGAAACAAAAACTGAATAAAAACAACAACAATAATTGAAATGAAAAGGAAAAAGTGTATACAAAAGGGGAAAAAAAGTAAACGATGAGTGAACATTATGGAAACGGAAACGAGAAAAAGGAAAAAATAGAGTTTTGTGCGCGTGTGTGTGTGTGTGGGGCTGAAATAGAGCAAAGATGAAAATCAAGAAGAGATATCAAGAGCAAAGAACATTAAATGAACATAGGATGGAGCCATAACAAATGAAAATGAATCAAAACCAATACAATAGATATTAAACGCGAGATACAAAGAAGAAGAAGAAAGGCTAAGAGTGAAAGATGGACATGCTAGATCTTAATGAAATGAAGTCTTAACTGGTACAGAAGAATGAAAACAAAAGCTAACTGAAAAGGATGATGTCTAAGTAAGGTTTCTGTAAGTGGAAACACCAATGGAATTGCCGATGAACAGGTCTATTTCATTGGCATTTTCAATTAATAATTTCACACCCATTCCGTTGAAAAGTTTATAATTCGATGATTGTTGCCCGTACACATAAAACAAGGTTTGGTAATTTATTTATGTCTACAGAGCATCCACTATCAATATATAGAAAGAAAATACATATATACAATAATGAAGGAGAAGAAGGAATAACTCTACTTAACTCAACTCTCACTCACTGGCTGCTTCACCTAGTAGACATACATCAATGATTTTCAACTCAACTTCAATCATAATTTTAGCACACTTTAGCTATGCTTTTATCTTTATATCTAACAATCTCCTACTTAGATAAAAGGAATCAAATTTTCTTCTACCCTCGATCATATTCATATGGTAAACTCCCATTTGATATGAATAAGCATCACTTAATGAACTTTCACTTGATTAAAATAGTCCATCTCGCCTATGTTATTGTGCATCCTTGCACTTCATCTAGGCTACAACTTTCTTTACAATATGGTAGAATCTCTTCCTCACCTATAAATCTAATAATAACTCAAGTCTAGAAAGCGACAAACATCATTTATATATTATAATGCTATTAAAAGCTCCCCATCCTTTCAAAATATTGTTTATCATGAGTTTTTTTCCTTACTCTATTCCAACCTAGGAATCATATCTTACCACTTTATAAGTCATCTACTCTTTATCCAATAGTTTAACTAGCTCTCCATTTTTCTTAAAGAGGCAATCTATAAAATTGATTTGCACTTGTTTTTATATTCCGAGTATTATAATGTCATTAAAAGCTCACTACTTTTATAAAACTCTATAAATGTGGTTCGCTCCTAACTAGGAGCTTGTCTTACTACTTCACGAGTATTTTGCTCATTGTCAAGAGACCTACTTAGCTCTGCACTTTATCACAGGGGTAATATCATCTCCATATTCATTCTAGTCAATACTTTATCATTATCTATGCCAATACTTGTATATCTATGTATCTCTATCTGAGTATTAAATTAGTTCTATCATTAGAGATAACAAATCACATTTCTATTCACACTAAAGGATCACTCAATTAGATGGCTAGCCACATCATTTCTGAAGAGTGTTCACGCTTGTCTCTAACATAAAACTCCAACTACAAGTTTAACTTTATAAAGATAGATGTTCTACTTCGTATCCTAAGGCTTTCACTTGCCTTTCTCTTTATAGATAAAATGTGGTGTTAGGAATGAGATTTAATTCAATGATCAACAATCCTATTTGGTAAAAGTTTTTTTTGGCAATTCCATATTAGATAGAACTTTTTAAACTATATCGATCCATCGTACTGACTTTTGTATATTTAAGCAATCTTGTATATGTGAATAGCATCATATAAATAATTTTAACTTATTAGTTGTGTTTTACCTATCTTTAACAGCTATTCCATCATATATTTGGTCATAAACTTTTCCTTTCTAATCCCATCGCAAATTATTTAAACATCTTAAGTAATCAACTTATCTTATTTCTCTACACCTAGCGAGACTACTAATGCTAGAGACTTGTCAATATTGGTTTTTCATCTTTTTCTCTATGCATCATGACCTTTCCACATTCCATATGTTAAGGTGTCCAGAATACCTAATTCCACATTTCTTCACGGTATCAAGCATGCCAAATTCTCTTTAACAAGGCTAAAATCTCTAATAAATTCCTCAACTTAGTAATTCAACATACGTATTGGGTTAACATGTGCGATTTTTCTTCTTCAACATTATTGCCCACTAAGATGACCTTTAGATGACTTTTATAAAGGCAATCCATCATAATTTAGTTTGCCACCATTTCTAGTCCAATTCTCAACAATTGGACAGCATCATTGCATCTAGACTTAAATTAGCTGAGAACTCGTCTAAATCGCATTTTAGACAGCTTAGATTTGATCAACAAGAATCTAGCTTAATGGATAGCCTAAATTAAATAACAAATCTAGTTGCATATAGGATTGATTGTACTCAATCTCTACCATAATCTCATGGATCGGCTCAACTCACCCATGACTTGCCTCAACTCATTTCGGCCTGGCTTATGGCTCAATAACATGGTCGGTAGAACGCTCTCACTAACATGCATGCCGACTAAACCTATATTGATGTCAGGATGACATAATAAATGACATCATCTTCTAGTATCCAGGTTGGGTCAATTGGTATTCATATTTTGTCCAGGTAAAAAAGGCACGCGGTTAACCCTTTCCTCAATATATGAAGGCATTTATAGTCTCTTTAGGATTCTATTATGCATGCAACTTTTATGTTGTGTTTATCCCAATCTTTTCTTTATAATGGTATGTTCAAAACATATTTTGGATCATTTTATTACTGGGTAAAAATCAAACATCTACTATTTTCTTTATCCAATGTTTTCATACTAATTGTTAGGATCGATTGATTATTATCTAGACCCAAAACACAAAGTTTTAACATGATTCAACAATTCATCTATATCCACGGAGCAGCCAATATCAATATATGGAAAGAAAATACAAATCTATAATAATAAAGGAGGAGGAACTCTACTCAACTTAACTCCCACTCATTTTGTAATTATCTCATATCTCTCTCACCCTCTACTATGGAAGCTCTCTCTCACTCGCTGTTTCAATTGGCTGTATTTATTATGATTCTTCTTACCTCTAATTATGACTAAAAACGGGGGACAAACATTTCACTTTCAACCAAGATTTCTATCAACAATGGTAGAAATATAACCATGATTTCCAGCTCCATTTTAGCCATGATTTCAGCACACTCTAGTTGTGCTTTTGTCTCTATATCTAATAAAAAAGCACGCACATTTAAACAAAATTCAACAACCGTGTTGGAAGGATATATTAATATAAAGTAGTAATAAATAATTCAAGGGCCGAATTACTGTTTTTTTGTTTCGAGATTGAAAAGTTTTTAAGATTCACTAACACGCTAGATAAGTATCCGAGCTTGCATGGAGTGTTTTTTGTAACTTATAGACAATACAATGTAGGGGGGAAAGAATTTGTAATTTATGATGAACCTATGAAGCAACTAAAGATAAATAACTTATGATTAATCTTTCGAATCTTGAACTCCACGCTATTGCTAATTTTCAGCCTTATTTGACAAAGCTAAAGAATCATAGAAATTCTTGAGCATGGCATTTTATATACATACAGGTGCCTCGTTAAAAAAATCAATATATTTAAAAAACTTTAAAAATTACTTGTCTAATATCATGACATAATTTAGCGATATGTACATTTTAGTATTTAGTCGTGACTTGAGCTTATATGTATACAAAATCCTAGAAAATTACATAACGATAAAATCAAGAGAAGCAATGAGCTTCCTCGTCCAGAACCTGAAGAAAGAGAGAACGAAAAATGAACTAGTTTAGGATTACCCATTTCGAGATGCACCCAAATTAGTGAGCGAACACATCAACGCAGCTAGTCCTGCCAGGGGAGCTCAATGCGAGGAATGCTGGATTTGAGAATCATCGCTTAATGTCCAAGTGCCAAATCTACTACAAGCCAAGGACAAACTATAAATGGAACAAAATCCAGATATATATTGGAAACATCACGTTCCAATTTCCAGGAAGCTGGGGCAACTCAAAAAAAAAAAAAAAAAGAGAAAAAAGAAGCATATTGGAAGCCCTTCAAAACTAGAAATTAACAGAGTTTACATGATAGTCATTTATTTCTTTAACACAGCACGCTTCTCATCTAGAATCTGGTGGTATTGTTATGACATCCACTTCGTTGCAAATCAAGCTTCTAATTGACTGATGATGCTGGAAAAAATCTGGTAGCCTTGGCACATATCAGAAAGCAGGCAGTACTCATTCTTGGCATGATATGTGGCCATTAAACCTGCACAGGGATGCAAGAGTTTCGGTGTAGAATGAATGATCATCCACTCAACGAGTTTCTATTCACTTAACCATGATGCTGAGGACAAACTGATAAATAGTAGAATAATCATTGAAAAAAAAAGAACTTAAAACCTTAACTCCACAATTAAATAGAGGTTTCAGAAAATGGCAACTACAAGTACTTCTGAGTCTCCATAGGTAATATTTATGGAATTATACCATAGGTTGGTTGGGTTTTTAAGGTCCATGTGCAAGAAAGCTCTTTCAACACCATCTTTCTGGTAAAAGCTCAGAGATAAATTTTTTGAGCATCCACTCAAAGACTCGGATAGAAACCTGGCAAGTAGCCTTCTTATATTACACAATGGATTCTAGAAACACCATCTCCCAGGGGATATTTTCACCTCATGTTGGATACCTGACCTTTCTCAAGGAATGGTGACTAGCTTTCTCTAGATTTCAATAAATGCTCATGTGAAGGCTAAATCATTAGCCAAAAGAGTGCGAGTTAGACAAAAAAATGAATGCAGTAGGTCTAGGTTTCCTTTGTTGCTCAATCCCTAGCCTATATAGTGAGTTGTTATTGTATTTTGCATCTTGTTTGTCCTGTAACATAGAGTACAACTTCAGGGAAGCACCAAGTAAACTCTCAGAATAAGCTACTTTCAGCTTCAAACATGAAAAACAAAATAAAAAAAATCAAATCAAAGCTGTCAAAGTTGAGATGATACCAAAATGCACCTTTTAGACTTTCAACTACAAGACTAATAATGCAGAATAATGTGTACTTGCCTAATGGATAACCAAATTTACACCTGCATATTTGCCTAATGATTACACCAGCCACAAAAATTTGTCAATGTACATCCATCCTACTGCTTTTTTTTTGTTCTTTCTGAATTCACCACATGCTTAACCATTTTCATGGTGAATTTTCAAGCTTTTCCAATGAGCTCTAAAGAGATTGAAGGCAAGAAGGACAAAACAAAGAAAGAAGGATATGAAATGAAACTACGGACTGGAAAGTGTGGATTAATTCAAAGTTTCTAATGTATTCTGAAATAAGTATATATGGGTAAATTAGCCCCACAAATTCCTTCGACAGATAACGACAATCTTAATTACACCCTAGCATCAATAAGGCTTGAGTTTATACAGTGAGATTAAAAATAAAGGATGAAAAGAAGCAATTGCATCATACCGTAGCCTGTAGTTTGAACATCAAAACCTTCATCCTACAAAATCCAAAAACATTAACTAACGGATGAAAACTTAAAGGCAAGTTACCATGAAAAATGGAAAAAAGGAGATATGTCTTACTTTCAGCTCTCGAATTAGTGGCAAAGTCCCTGTGATTGAGTAAGGCTTTACATGCCCAACTACTTTTTCAGTTGCTTTACACAACACTTCAAAGCCACGGGATTTAAGATCACAGGCAACTCCAGATGACGCTTCATTGAAGGTCACGGTAAGGCTGTTGGAAAAAAAAACATATATAACAACTTCCCGGAAGAGGTTGAAATGATGAATGAGAATAGCACACAAAAAAATAATTCTTAAGAACAAAAATAATTACATCCCAGAAACAGGGGAGATCCAAGGTGACAGAACAAGAAAGAAGACACACCTTCCCCTCAGGTTTTCTTCTGGGAGGACATATTTTGAAACCGGGCCCCTTGTGTCAAGCTTCTCAATGTTCTCATTTATTTCATCCACATATTCTTGTAGTTTGTCCATCACAACTTTGACACTGTAAATAATCAGAATATTGGAAATCAGAAACCTGATATATTATTGGGAAAAAGAAATGTTGGAGCTATCCAGAACAAAGTAGACCCAGATCAGAATTACAAGGACATGCTCTATAAGTGCTAAGACTCTGGGAGTAACACAAGGCATGCAACTTACCTATAGAAGGGTGTTAACCTGAAACAGAAGAAAAGGAACAGATGGTGAGACTTCATTTTCATATCAGTTGCTTGTATAAAAATCTCTGTAAAAAGTTATCAACCTGACATCTCCTGAAATTGTACACTCAGCAGGAATTTGATTGATCCCACCTCCTGGATCTGCGACAATAAAGATGGATTTCAGAAATTAAAGCATTTTCTTTCCACAATAAATCATTGCATACTGATACAAAACTTACAACTCCATTGAGTTGGCTTCATTGTTGATGGTGTTGCAAATCCATATACTTGCTCTTCCTTATGGGGTGGGAAGTCCTTGTAAAATCGAGACTGTATCTCTTTAAGTGCCTCCATCCCCAGCTCCAAAGGATTTATAGCCTGCAAATAATACACTCCTTGAAATTAGAAAATAAGCAGAAATTGGAAATGTCACTCCATCTTATATTCTACATAACAATTGTTTCAGAAAGTTATAATGACATAAGTAGCGAGCAATTTATATCACATATGAAACTAGAAAGTCCCTTATTTGACTTAATTTTGTGAGCAAATCATCATCTATATAAAACAAATCTAGATATGTCTGCACAATCTACTGCTTTAAAGATACTCATCAAAGGGCCATAAAATCGTGTCTTTTTAGCAAACTCTCAAAACTGGGAAACTAACATGTAATGGGTCAATTGTAAATTGAAACTAGTTTAGTAATAAATTCTTAATTTTCTGGTTCTAAAATTAATGGATTAGCAGTCAAGAGGTTATATGTATTTCCAGAAATTGTTTTCAAATCCGCTCTTCATCATCCAAAATGCTTTAAACTGGATACCTTCCTTTCTACTTCTATAATCTATACCAATGCATGCAGCATCTACAGCTAAGCTGAAAGTGGGGAAAAGGTATTTTTCCACATGCATGTCAGTATTATACAAATTAATACCAGCTTGCATAGACATGCATGTGCACGCAACATACTCTAAAATTGGTCATGCTATAAAAGGAAAAGGAAAAACAGTACTTGCTTCCGAAAAGGTAATAACTCATGTCATGTAAGTTCCTTTCAAATATGTAATTATTTCAGTTCCAATAATCCAAACTGTGGTCATTATAACATCTTGGTTTTTCCACGATAGGCATATGGCCACACAGATACAAAGTGATTTAAAATCACAGCAACTCAGATGATTTCGTCCCAAAAGAATGCGCAAACTAGAAACATACAAGTTGACCCCACCGAACCAGGATAGGTATGGTGAATGGAACCGAGTTTTATGTCAATTCAATTTTTATTAAATTATCATTATTTGCGTAAGCAAAAAAGGGAAATGAAAAGAAAATTACTCCATCCACTTGCTCTTTTAAAATTTGTAATCACACAAACCACTTTTACAATACAAATTTCTGCATGTTGCATTTATCATCTTCACTCCATCACTTGCTCCTAGTTTCCAATCACACAAACCACTTTTACAATACAAATTTCTGCATGTTGCATTTTATCATCTTCATTGTGCAAGCCAATCAAAAGTCAAAAGTCAGCAAAACTCTGTTCTTATTATTCTACTAGAAATAGTCAGCAAACCACTTTTACAATATAAATTTCTGCATGTTGCATATTATCGTCTTCACTCCATCACTTACTATTTCTAGTTTCTAATCACACAATCCATTTATACAATATAAATTTCTGCATGTTGCATTTTATTGTCTTCATTGTGCAAATCGGTCAAAAGTCAGTGAATTCTGTTATTATTATTCCACTAGAAAAAGCCATCAGTTTATGCATTAGTATTGTTCATTAGTTTTTGATTTCTATCCAAATTACACACATTGGTTTACGTATCACATTATAATAGTCCTCTTTGAAAAGCAGAACCAGCAAACCATTCATAAATTTTTTTGGTTTCATATATTTATATCAGAAAGGTGGCAATAGTTTCCCCAGTGTAAATAAATGCATGAAAAAAGTTCCAAGTTGAATTAATAAGACAATAGAGATTGCCATAGTATACCTTATGTGGTAAACCACTATGAAAAAGTTTCCCGGTGAAGTGAAGTTTCCAAGGAATCATACCGCCAGTACCAATGCAAGGTTGTTTATCTGCTGTGTCAATCCAGAATCTACAAACACGAAATCACATCGATTAGATCAAATTTATACCTTGGAAAAAAACGAAGAATATTAAACTAAATTTTCGCTGAAGCTTCAGACAGACATCTACAAGACCATAAAGATGATTTATTTAATAACATGTTCCTTTCTTTCCTGCAAAATTGTAGGTTCCTTACAGAGGGCCTCCCTTCAGCTTATTGAGCAGACCATCTTTCACAAGTGCATCCACACCGACCCCTGTTATGGAAGAATTCTCCTCATTGGCTATAAAGACTGCAACTACTGTTGACTTCAATTTCAGCTTCGTCTCCCCCAACTTCTTCATCAGTTCAGTCACAAGAGCAACATGTCCCAAACAATCCGTGGTTCCACGGCCACGAAGTTTTTCCCCATCAATGCTCAACGAAAATGGATCAAACTCCTATGTATAACAATCACCATCATTTTGCATTCAGTGTTAAAGAATGACTGAGCAAAAATATCGAAATCTTCTCCTGAGATAAAATTACAATATTTCAAACCAAAACAAACCCGGTTCAAATTTTGTAATTAATAACTCAAAAGGTGTAAACTTTAAACTGAAAAATGTGAGTTTGAATGCAACTGAAACCTTAGCCACACCACATAAACATGAGAACCCAAATAAAATTCAGCAACAACTTCATGAGGAAATAGTGAAACTCTCATAACCAATTCAAAATCAAACAAACCCCACTTCAATAAACAAGAAAAGAAAAAAGAAAGGAAGGAACAAACCCAATCATTGGGATTAGCAGTAACAACATCCATGTGCATGCCAACAAAAGACAAGATCTTTCCTGGTTCAGTACCAGGGTACTCCACAATAAGATTGCCTCTTTTAGGGAAATAAGAGACATGATTCACAATCAAGGGACCTCCTCTAGTGGTGGTGCTGTAGGGGAGAAGAGAATTCAATACATGAGTGACAACCCTGTCTTCTTCAGGGATCAGCTCTGGTGGGTTGTTCTGGACATATTTGGACTCCCCAATGATGTTTTTCAAGAGGGAAACAAAGGAGTCCTTGTTCAGGTCTCCTAGGATTTGTTCAATATCGGCCATTAGCTTGTGGTGTCTCGGTGAGAGACTGAGAGAGAGAGTATGTTGACAAAATGCTGTAACTCTCTCTGTATATATAGTCTCTATAAAGCTGCGAAACGGATCTCCTTTGCTTGGAATTTATGCTAATTGACACTGTTGCCTTGGAACCGTACCTTAAAAAAACAAAAGAGTAAATCTTGATTATTATTTTTTTCAAAACTTTTTCAAAGAAGTGAGGCTTTGGATTATAATTTAATAACAAATCTTTGATAAATTTGTATGATTTCTAATTAGAAAACATCTTATTTTTTTAATAAGATAAAGGTTTATATAATCATAAACCTATCAGAATATTCTTGAAATCTTATGAAATATAATACATACATTTTTTAAACAATGATTCTTGAAAAAAATTTGGTAAAATCTTTGTTTTCACTTATAGATTAAACAAAAAGAATCACAATTGTTTAGATTATAAATTTCATGCAAAAGTATCTAAATAAGTAAAACTTGTAATCTCTTACACAAAAACTTAACATGCATTCTAGTCATATAATAAATATTATATATAAATTAGAAATCTAACATGCAAACTATCATATAAATATTTTATATAAAAAATCCAATATCAAGCGACAGTTAGATATATATACTTTTTGTATGTACGATTGTTTTGGAGTCATACATCCAAAAATATTTTTTATTTTTTTAAATGCATCAAATCCAATATCAAGCGACAGTTAATTAAAATTTTATTTTTCTATTAATGTTTTTATTTAAAGACATTTATTTTTGTTAGCGGTATGACATATTGTATAAAAGATAAAGGCAATGAAAATAGAAATTAGAAAAAAAAATTATTGATTGGAAATTCAGAGAGTGTGTGTATAGATATATATATTCTTTTCTTGTTCATATGTTTTTTTTTTTAAGAAGACATGTCTTTTTTAAGAAGTATTGTTTTTTAAAATAAAATTTATCATAATATTAAAACAAAGTTTGAATAAAAAATTAAAAAAATCATTTCTATATGAAATATAAAAATATAAAAAACAATTAACAATAAAAATAATTAAATAGATATTTTATCTACATTAAATCTTCATGAAGAGTTTTTTTTTTAAATTAAGCATATTAGATTCATATATAATTATTTTATAAAATAATTGTTAATATTATCATAAAAGCTAGAATGTTATTTAAAAACAATGTTATAATCGGATAAGTATTTAAATATCACTTGAATACATTTATTGAAGGTAAATCCTACTATATAATGTTAAAAAAAATATAAGATCATTTAAGAAAAAAAAAATAGGAGCAACTGGGCTGAAGAGATTGGCCAGTGTGCCTAGCCTCAAACTATAACGTATAAGCCCGCTTGTAATTAGAGTCGAAGTTTTTAGACTTTAAAAACCTAAATTTTAATATATATTTTTTACCCTGAAACATGAAAAACAATAACCTCTAAAACCATATTATTAACCACAAAATTAAAAAAGAAATTTCGAACCCCAATTTACCATGTTAGGCATTATTAAAGGTAAAAATCACCTCCACTGATTATTATTTTTTACAAAAATTTAAAGATACTAAAATCATAATTATGGGTGATAGGAGTTTGGCCATCCGAGAACTCTTTCATTTTTTTTATTTTTCAAAAATTTTATCTCTCCTCTAGACATCTAATGAAGGACCAAAATGTAAAACAAATAAACTTATGAAATGAAATGTAAAAAGCCCAAAGAAGAAGGATCGAATATGAAAAATAATGAATCAGGAGGGACCAAATTAAACTTCTCGGGAAAAAAAATCCAAATACGCATCTAAAAAAATATATTGGGTCATCTACTCGAAAAAAGAAAATCCAAAGTAATCCAAATAGAATATAACCGAATAGGAACAAAAGCAACCAAAACCAAAGTCTAAAAATATACGAGTGAAAAATTAAATTAAAGGGCAATTCTCATATTTAGCCTATGAAGTTCTACGAAACAGGTAATTGATTTGCATGGCAAAGGTTGTTCTTCATCGTAACTGCTCCAAGGAAGACCTTTTTAAGGCTTGCAAGAATCTTATTCCCGACTTCCCTCTCAAGTTTTCAATCATCTTATCATAGTCTTTTCTTTTGCAAGAATTTTATTCTAGAATAGACTACCAGAGATGCCTGCGTTAGTTTTCCGCTGGTTTTTATGTTAGTAATGAAACAAACACAGTAATATATTTGATAACAAACAAAATTGTGTTTTATACTATGGGATTCATTAAAAATTAAGTTTGAAATATAGTTTTTATATAGCAATTTTTACATGCTTTTTTGATCGAGTTTTGTAAAAATTTTGAACCTGTTTGTTTTTGCATTTCAAAAACGCTCTTGAAAAAAATTGATTTTTTTTTATTTTTTTCTTTACTTCAAATTAATATTTTTTTAGTGTTTTTAAATTATTTGATGCACTAATATCAAAAATATTTTTTAAAAAATAAAAAAAATATTATTTTGATGCATTTTCAAGTAAAAAGTACTTTGAAAAGTAACCGCAACCAAACATTTAATGTATGTTTTTTGTTACACATAAATTTAATCATATTTTTTACCAAATATTTATCTAAATCCAACTAACCGTACTTTTTTTAAACTTACTTTTATCAAACCCCAACCACAAAAACTATCTAAAAAACAAACACACTCTAACAAAGAAAAGTATTTTTCTAGCTTTTTTTAGTTGGCACTAGATTTCTGTACTTACGCTATGCAATGAATTTTTTTTTTAAAAAAAAATGTTCAGATAATATAAACATGTTTAAAAAAAGTAAAAAAAATCACAGCTTATGATATTGCCCCAACTCAACCAAATAAGCATGTATAATTTAATTAGATAATAAAATAATTGAGAAGAAAAGTAAATAGATACAATTACACCAAAAAAATGTTTCCATGAGAATCTAAGAAAAAAGAATGCCAAAGAAAAGGAAAAGGTTGTTGAAGCTCAAATCCATGTTTACCCAGTGCAAAAGAAGAAAATTGAAAGAAAAAAATTCAAATCAACTTAAGCAAATATGCTAAATCTACAACTTGAGTGATAATATTAGAATATTTTAATTTCAAAAAACATCTAAGGTAGAATGATGAGATCAGAACAAAAAAAATCAATTAACAAACAAATCCAAGAAAAAACACAAGCAAATAGGACAAACCAACAAAATCTCGTGACCCGGATCAAGCGAATGAGATAATCTAATAGAAGACAAACGAGAAAGAATTAAGAAGCTCAATTATAAAATAACTCAATAATAAGGGAAGAAAACAAAAAAAGTATTCAATTTTAAAAAAATAACTTAAAAAACCCAACTCAACCTAGACTAACCTTTTAACCCCACGATCAAGGTGACGAAATCAGGATAATTGAATATAAAAAAATAAAAAAAATCATAAAACCTAATTTTAAAAATCCTAACGTGGAAGGATAAAATTGAAAAACAAAGTTAGTGTAAAAAAACAAACCCTAAAAAAAAAGTTGATGTTAACCTTGGTTAAGTTTTCAAACCCGTGACTTGGGTTATAATACCAAAATCACCCCATCGAGGACAAAAAACATAAACAGATTTCTAACCAACATCAAGCCATAGGATGAAAGCAAAAAAAAAAAAAAATCAATTTTACTGAAGGACCCAAAACAAAAAATAACAACAAAAAGAATAAGGATCAAATTTGAAATAAAAACAAATGAGATTACAACTTATATTTGTTGATTCAACGTTGAAATTGAAAAAAAAAAATCAATTAAATAAAAGGATAAAAAACAACAATTAAAAAAATAAAAACTAATTATAAAATAACAATAAAATAAGAGGACAATTCAAAGTTTTTGATAGATCAATGTGTATTTCAATGAAAGGAGAGAGGTAAAGAGGTAAAAAAAAAAACATCTTCGCTGACATACCACCATGAAAAAGACCACATGCAGCGCCCCATGTAGAAGATAATGTCATGCCGCATCTATAGCCACCGTGAATGACTAGATTTGGCTATATTATAAGGCCGCATATGCACCAAGATTGATGTGGTTCCCTTCACTTCCTGACATGTACATACCACGCGCCAACCAACCTTACTATGACGGTTAACTAGATTGATTTGATCCCTATAGCCTTAATTGTTAAAAGTCAACATAATTTAAACATATTTCAACAAACAAGCATCAATCTAGCAAGAAATCTTTCCCCAACATTTTATTACACTTATATCTAGACAACCAAAATAAATCATTAAATCAATTCCAAAAATATAAAAAACATGGAATGATTAGATTTTATATATATAAACTTAAACAAAAAATATTTATGAAAACATTTGTCTTGACCGTGCAACCGTATGGAAAAAAAAAGTAAAAAGATCTAATATTTGTCAAAGTCTTAAATTGAGTTCCAAAAACTTTTATTGTTATAAACTAATAAAATAAAATTTTATTTTACAAAATCAAGCACCAACCAAACAACAAAATATTTTCTTGAGAACTTGAGGTCCCATACGTAAACATATAAAACAACATGCAAAACCCAACCTCATATTACTACAATGCTAAAAGGTCAAATTAAAGAAAAAGAAAATTGAAGGATGGAAATGTAAAATATCAAAGGACAAAAAAAAGAAGGAAACCACAATAATTTCCTAAGGAGGATTATGTTTTTGTAATAAACCAACACATTTCCTAGAGAAGCAGAAAATCATTAAACATTAATCCGTGAGAAAGACAGAACTGTGTGATTGTTCCTTGTATAAATTAAATCATATTAGTAATTAGGCCAAGACTTCCATAAGAAAACAAAATGGGTTGATTGCATGTAATTAGGACTATTTCTTGGAGTTAATTGTAAATTAGTGACTTTAATTACTCAAAATGAATTATTTAGTCTTTCAGGTATGATTTTGTATCAGTTGCTAACTTAGGTCCTCTATCCTTTTTTCAATTATGTATATTAAATCCAAATGTAAAATTTCAAATAAAAAAAGAATCCAATTAAAGAAAAAACTAGATACATGTGAGCTTTAAGGTGTCATTTAATTATCATGGGTGAAAGGTTTGGAATGAGAATGGAGTAACCAAAATGAAAATGAAAATGAAAATAAAATAAAATAAAATAATTGTGATGGAAATACAAATAATAAACGTAATCATTGTAGCAGTAATATTTTGTTTTGAAAAAAATGTTATCCCCGTCAAAGTGATGTTCGAGTGTAAGAAGTCGAGTCAAAGGCGTAGTTAACTCCGAAACAAACTCAATACCAAATACAGGGCTGTTGCTGAGTTGGGCCTGTCAGAAGTCAAAAGTCTAAACTTAGTCGTACTGCAAAAGGGGCTGGTTCAGCCCATCCTTTAAGGGCCGAAGTTAACTGGCATGGCATAATTGAGTCCATCAGAACCTAGTTATCAAATATTTTCAATACAAAAACCAAGCAGAACTGAAAATGTGAATAAAATAACTGAATATAAAAAAATAAAATAAAAATAACAAGATTAACCCAATTTATTACTGGATAATTATCTGTTTTTTTTCCCTTTATTTTTCTTTATTTTTTTAATCAATTCGGTAATAATTTCTCTTAAATTACTCCGATCTTTCAAATGAGAATTCTGTTTGTAAATATATTTACATCATTACTGTTAAGTTAAAGTAGCTGTAAATTTTGCATGACAGTTAGTATTCCCTTGCCGACCACCATGGGCACCCCTCGGACCCTCGGACATGGCATGATTAACATGTGTTAGAATTGGATGTCTATGTACTCTGCTTGCAAGTTTAGTATCTTATTTTGATGTTCATATTTGTTAGCATTGATTAGGATCTCTCTGTCCTCCAATGAGTGTCCATCTTACCATATTTCTTGAGATGCATGCCTGCAGGTCATCAAATAATTAGTTATTTTATCCTTATAAATATTCTGTCCAAAATAGTGCAGAAAAAACCAGTTAGAAATACTATTTGTTAGCCCTCTTTATATAGATAATCGTAATTAGGAACTAAACCGATAGAATATCCTTTTGATTATCCTCCATAAACTAGATTTACACCTGCTAGTTTTGGTTTTAAGAAGCTGTAAAAGCTGTCCAGGTTACGAGAAGCCAGTTTTGGAGAAAATTAAAGAAGTTAATCAAACTAATTAACCCATGATATGGAAAATAAGATTCTTTATTGACCAATCCAAGCTCAAAAATTAAAATAAAATAATCTTTTATAACTCAATTAAAACCTAAGTCAGGCTACATACATGTGGGTTTAACCGCAAAGCACACCTTGCTTAGATCTTCTAATTCCCTCTAAAATCTTGAGTATTATTTGGACCCAAAAATAATAATAAGAAGGGCTACACAACTAAATCTTTATTCGTTGCATCTCTCTTTATTTATTTTCACAAATCTACAATCAATTTTAGATTATGAAGTATGCATGTGACCTTAATTTCGGCAATGATTAAAAGTAGAGTTTCCAATTATATATATATATATTCCAATTCGAAAGAGTAGGACTTATGATCGAGTTGTCCTATCCTTTTTGTTATCTTAAAAGCAAAATTGTAAAGAGAGTCGCATAAAATGACAGATAATTGTGATATAATTCGAGAACTTTTGCAGACAGAATCCATGATCCGTTTGAACATTTTTTTTATGATAGTTAATCAGGAAACCTACCGTATTAAATCTGTATACACTTTCCTGTAAAAACACAAGATCCATTTATACATTCATCAAGGAAAAAAAAAGCCATAGATACACAAAGTTTGTCATTTACAGTACTGTTTAGAAGAAGTGTCACTATATTAACAGTGATTGTTAAGCGAGGCGAGGGAAAAGAGACAGGGTTTCCATGCATGCAGATGAGGATAAGAAAAAAAAAGGAAAAAAGGGCAATGATTACTGGTTTTTGGGGGTAACTCTTAGGAATCTGAGCCCAATGCACTTGATCACGACTATACCTCAAAACCCACCGGCCCCCACACATACACGCATTTCATTTTACAATATTGCTTTACACTTACACAACTGCACGATGCCTTTTATCAGCCCTCTCTGTATCTAACTTTTTAACTGTCCGAATCTTGGTCGATATAATTGCTACCTTGTGTCAGGTTAAAGGTTAAAACGAAAGGCAACATCCATGCACTAGGGTTTCTCTCTTTTAATGGGGTTCTAGCTAGGGTTTTCCTGCGATATTGCAAGAAGCTTAATTTATAGTATTTGCTTGCAGAGAGATAGAGAGAGGGCTACTGATATACAGTGGACACTGAATTCATGGTTCTTTGGGTCTACTTCTAATATCATTCACAGAATGGGAAGAGAGAGTAGAAGGCAGAGCTGGGCAAGAGAGGAGAAGGAAGAGGAGGAGGAAGGGGACCATGCAGAGTGTGTGCTGCAAAGTACTTAAAATTCATTCAGGCCTATAAATGTGCTCTATTAGCTGGCTAGTCTGTCAAGCTACGGATCATGGGGGGTGGGGTCCCGACAGGGAAAAGTTAAAGAGGATACAAGAGAAGCAGTAGAAACAAAGATCGCATTTGATCGATCTTCTCTCAGAAGGAATTCAGCGATCACTCACTGGCGTAAAAGTCTTGCCTTCCATCCGTATATATCTCTGTGGCTGAAATATATGTATTTCTTGGAAAACCTAAATTTGCTTCCAATCACTAAACTGTCCCTCAATAAACAACCATATCGCATGTAATCGATAATTGAACTGAAGGGTTCTCTCTGTAATAAACCATTTATGTGTGTGTAAGTCTCGTTTAGTCAAATATATTCACTAACTAATGTGATAATTTTTAATTCATGCGATATACCTTAATTTCTCTTGTTCACTACAGATTTTATGCTCAATGAGTTGGTTAATTGAGTTAATTAATTTAAACAATAATATTTACCTTTCTCTTGTTTGCTAGAGGTTTTATGCTCAACGAGTTGGTTAATTCTTAAAAAAAAAAACAAATTTTTCCATGCTTTCAAAGTAAAATATCCGTTTTAATCCTTAATTAAATCCATCCAACAATAGAGTCATGCTGGAATATTTAAAGAATTAACTCGATCAAATTAATCTACTAGATTCAATTTAATTTTAACAATTTTTTCTTCTTATATTAGGATTCAAGTTTTAGTGTTCATTCATCAACTCAAAAGTCTTAGCCAACACGTTGCACCAAAATTTATGATAGCATATTTGATTTTTATACTAAAGTACGTACTAGGTAATTTGTAGAATTCGAACTCATTTCATTTTCCCTTTCCACCTACATTGACGATAATTTATTATAGATACAATTTCAATATAATTTGACCATTGATGTATTTATTATTAATATTATTGAATCAATTAATCATCTCGCTAATGATTTGATGATCTAATGTAATGATCAAATTAGGCCTCGGGCAGGTATAAGAAAGATGGCAATAATAACAAAAACTAAAAAAACTAGGAGGCGTCCATTGCTCATAAGAATAGTGAAACTCTTACCAATTTTTTAAAAAATTTCTAGACTTTTCATTTTTCAAATGAACCCTTTTATAGTCTATTTATATGAAATTAGATTTTAAATTATAGTAGATATACAAAATTAAAAGATAAAGGACTAGAATGTAAAGTACATGGCTCACCTCAAATTCACGATAAATTTTATTGGATGATTTTAGGTTCAGTTGATTTTGGTGTTCTTTGATGATTTTAGAGTATTTAAAGATTAGTAGATGGTTCAAAAAGGCTTTTATTGTGTTTATTAAGTACATTTGGATGAAAATAGATTGAAAAATGAATTTCAACCCAAAAATCCTTTCTCTATGATTTTTTGACCACCATAATGGTGACTTAATTATGAGCTGAGCAGTAGTAGCTAGGCGATGCATCGTTTGCCCTAAAAGGCGATAAGTCACATGTTTTTTTTCTTAAGAAAAAAAGAATGAATGACATGTTGTTTATCTTTTATAAAAGAAAAAAATAAAAAATATTAAATGTTCTTAATTTTTTTTAAAACAAAACCTTTAACATTGAGTTTTTGATGAATTTTTTATTGTTTTTTTATTTCATCTTTTAATACTGTGGTGATATTGAAATGTTTTTAATTTTTTTATCATACAATTAAAATAAAAAATATATATCATCGAAACCAATGGAGTCCACAATCCAAGTTATGAGTTTGACAAGTTGACCCAGATTAACAGGAATCGATTCAATACATTATTGTCTTAATGTTTTTTTTTTTAAAAAAAGATATCAACTTCATTTTGTTTACGAGTCAAATCGCTTTTTACTATTCGTTTAGGTTGTCTTTGAACCCATGTGTTTGATATTTTTTTCCTTTTTAAACCCTTAAAATTAACTAAATTACATCAAAACAACCGCCACACAATTTAACTTGAAAGCTGAATTTGACATGAAATTGAGTCAAAGAGTTTTTAAATTGAACTTGTTATACATATTTAATGATAATGTCAGATAATTTATTTTGAATATATTTGTTATGTAATTTTTTTTTAGTTCATCCCAACGAGGAGTAAAAGAGTATAGTTACAGTGAAATTAAAGAGCCTAGAGATAGGATTGTATTAATAAAGGAGTGGTAATTTAAAAGGTGGGACCAGCAAAATCTAACTGAGCAATTTTTTAACTCAAATGAAGGGATAACTTTGGATCCTGTAAATGTCTTAGGAACCATAACATGACATTCCCGAAAATCGAGGCATCAGGCTTGAGAGAGGCGAAGTAGTGATCGGAGTGGTCCAGCATTACTGACATCTTCCAGATTTCAATCTCACACGTAATGCTTTATCATGCTTGTTTCCTCCACGGAGTGCTGTTTTTTTCCCTCCTTCAAGGAAATGGAAGTCAACTGCTAGAAATAGAACTAAATTATTTTGAAAACATTTTATCCTTGAGAAGAAATGGTAGAAACCAAGGATGTGAAGATTTTGGGATCGAATGGAAACTCTTAATATCAGATATGAAAGGGAGAGCGATCGAATTGTGAAAATCTTTAAACCCTTAAGGACTAAATTGATTAAAAAAAGAAGAAGGGAAACTCAACCGAGAAGCCCTGTATAGTCGTGATACTTACTTGAGGTTTATTCGAACTTTATTTCTAACAAAATTTCTCTCGAATGAATCCATTGTTGTGCACCTCCATTTTCCTTTTTTGAATATTACTTGATTATCCACTCATTCTTTGGATTTCTCTCTTGCTAAACACGCATGTTCTAATCCCTCTAATTTCCCACCAGGTCAAATCAGCTCCAATTATTACCCAGGAAATGATATTTTCTAAGAGAAAGAGAAGTGCTTGCAGGGTGAAATTTCTTTATTTTCTCACATAATATTACTCTCCTATTATGTACTTGTGGAATTATAGATTAATTACGTACAATACTTTCATGACATGTATTTATATTATTAGTTTGTGGAGAATTCTAGATATTTCATAATCATATTATTAATATTCTATATACATGCACCTAAAATAATTTAAAAAATATTTTAATTATAGATTTCAAAATTAATTGCAGCAAAGACTATGATCCCTTCCGTTTAACTAACTAAAGCATTAATTGTTGGTGCATATGAGTTTAGGCTTAGATAAAGGATATATATATATATTAAGCCCGGAATATATGTATTGCTATCTACAAACACAGTTTATATTATTTTTTAAAAAATTATCTCAATTTAAAAATTTAAGATATTAAATTAAACTTCAAAATATAATATATATTATTTTTAACACAAACCTTTTAAGTAAAAACTTTTAGAACTTGAGATTTATACAAATTCATACTACTTTATACTATTAATTAATTTTAATTAAAAAAATAAATAGAGATAATAAAATTCAAATTCATAACTATTAGATCAACAAAATTCTGATATCATATCAAAGAACTTTCTTAATCAAAATATTTAAATTATTAGATAAGATTCCAATATTATATATATATATATATATATATATATATATATATATATATAGTTGTTTAGAAGTTTAGTAAATATTATTTTTTAAAATATTTTTTTACTTGAAAATATATTAAAATAATATTTTTAATATTGTATATCAAAATAATGATTTTTTTAAAATTAAAAATTAAAAAAGTACGGTCAACTGCACTTCTAATATTTTTAATTTGATATGTTTGGAAGTGTGGCTGCGGTTGCTTTTCAAAGTGCTTTTCATTTAGAAATGTAGTATTAAAATAATATATTTTTTTTATTTTTTGAAAATTAATTTTGAAATTAATGCATCAAAATAATTTAAAAACACTAAAAAAATATTAATTTGAAGTAAAGAAAAAAATAAAAATTTTTAAATTTTTTTAAAAATATTTTTGAAACATAAAAATAAAAAGAATTTCTTAGCCACTGCAGCTGAATGTACGAAATATTTGTATTATGGGATACGCATTCAATTTTGGTCCATTGGATTTATTAATCAACATCTTTTCATGGACCACATAATTTGTAACTCTATAAATGTTTTTGGATGAGGTGGTCAAAGTCGATGTCCATGTGCTTCATTAAATATTCTTAGAGCAAAGATGTGGCCAGCAATGGTGATCTGGATTGACAACATAGTTATGTTAATTAACTGGCGGCTATCAGTAAGTTAATTAAGCTTGCCGGTCTATGTTCCGTTCGTAAGTTTTCTAGCTTATCTCTCGTTATTTTTTATCTTTTCAATATAACCATGTTCTTCGTAGCTAAATCAGTAGACTTGAAAAAGCTCGGATGATCCGGTGGAAAAGTAAGCAACAACGTTGATTTAACAAGAGAGAAGAAACGAAAACAGAGGAGGACATGGAGAAAAGGGACCTAACTTTTGCACTTTTATCAAACTGTTGGGGAATAATTATTATTTTAACTTGGCAATGGAAAAGATTTGCGCAGCAGATGCAGCTTTGTAGGAAGTAGAGCTTGCATGGTAACAAAGAAACTACATATGCAGACAGATCTTTTCATTTGAAGCAGTTCCTTTTTCTGGAGAAATGTAAAAGACAATTGGCTGGTTCATTAATTTTCTAAAGGTGCTCGCCGTCCGACCTTGCATTCGAACTTGACCTCCCTCCTTCAAGCCACGGAAAAGCATATGTGGTCTTGAAGATCAGGTGGGTGGGATAGGGCTAGTGTGGTCAGTACTTGCCTATTAATTACTCGAAGTAAATATTGACGTGTTAATGCTGAAAAATGAGTTTATGCGTACAATCTTCATCGATCGGAGGGAGGATACAGTTCCTTTTTAGATATATTTTCAATGCGTTAAGAATATCACATGAAAAAAAAATGAGAATTTTGATTTCAATTTATATTAGTTAAAAGCTTAATTCCTTGGAAAGAGCAAAGGCAGTAGTGCATAAATGTCAGTCTCATAGCTCCCTAGCAATAGACTTGGCTAACTTTTATATATATAGTGCCAGAGGTTCCACGGTAGAGTTCAGATCTATCTCTCGGTCGAGTTTTACAAGGGATCAACAATAATTTTTATTTTACTCATTCGATTAAAAAAAAATTAGACTTGAAATTTATATAAATTTATAATTTTTTATATTTAATTTTATTAATTTAATCTGATAAAATAAGATTTAAGTTTTCGAATTACTTCATCATTAAAATTATAATAATATTATTTTCTATATTACTTTTTAGCAACGTTCATATGGAGCACTAGTGATGGCTGTTTGGTGCAGTGCAGTATATATTTGCAATATATATTTTGTAAAAAGGGGGAATGGTGGTCCAAACCTCAAAGCTTAATTCCTTCCCTTGTTCTTCTCAATCTTTTTCTGGACAATTATAGATTAGAAAAATATTGGAGAGGGAAGCATCTTTTTCTATACACAGTGAGAGACTTAGACTTGGTCTCGTGATTATTATTTTTTTTTGTAAAAAATAATGTATATTTTTTAAAATATAACTTGGTTTATGGATTAGATAAAATTGAATAAGTTAGGTTTAATTTAATTAGATGGAAAGAAATAGTAAAAAACAGTAAATGGATCAATTTTAAAAAGAATAGTGATTAGGATTACCTGAGAAAAAAAATATTTTTTCAAAATAAAAAAATTATGTATCTCAACTCACATCCCATTAAATACAAAAAAACAAAACAAGGTAAAAAAATGACATAAAAAAATCAGTCCTAGTTAACCCGAGTTAGCATGATAAACCTATAACTTAAGTAATCAAAGTCAAGCCAACCTGAGATATCCTGTTAAATCCACAGCTTGGATCATGAGATTAGAATAATTTGGTAAAAAAATAAATAGAATTATAAAGCTCTTTTTTAAAATAAAAAACCTCGTGTTAATTTTAAAAACTCATGAGTCTTTAGACCTAAATCATCATATTTGAGAAAATCATTAAGTTCAATTCTCAATCAATCAAATATTGGTGAAATTGATAAAAGAATTTTAATTATACAAAAGGATTAAGAAAATAACAACTAAAAGAATGAAGATTAAAATTCAAGTACCAAATAAATTTTATATTTGAAAAGGTGAAATTAAAAAGAAAAATCAATTTAACAAAAGGACCAAAAAAATTCAAATGAATGAGGATAAAAATTGACATAAAAAATAAAAATAAATTTATGATTTAAGGGTGAAAATGAAAAGGATAAGATTTTTTTCTAAAAATACCAAAAAAAAAATAGAAATCAAAACAATGAGGACCAAATTGAAAAATATAATACTATTAATTTGGATTGAAGGATAAAATTAAAAATAAATAAAACTCTTATAAAAGGGTAAAGGAAAAAAATCAAAAATAAAAAAATAAGGACTAAATTGGAAAATATAATATTTATAAATTGGGATGAAAGAATGAAATTGAAAATAAATAAAACTTATACAAAAGGGTAAAGAACACAAATTAGAAATCAAAAGAATAAGGACTGAAATTGAAATATTAACAACAAAAAGGGTCAATTTATAATTTTCTAGGGAGAAGAAAGAAAAGAAAAAGAAGAAAAAAAGTCCATTGGTGATGAACTTGACCACCAACTTCATCATGCATCATTTCAAATGGAAGAGAACACGATAACGCTTCTAATGACATGATAAAAGAGTATTTTTAGCCGCTAGAAGGTACTGCATATGTCTCTGCGCTTTATATTGTCATGCATACGTGTCCATCCTTTTGTTTTTGTTTTTTTATTTATCCAAATATGAAATTGCTCCGGAACTAACTTAATAATAACAAAAAACCATTGTGATAAGCTAGATATGCCTCTCGACTCTAGGTTTATTATTTTTATTTTAAGGGTATTTTGGTCGTTTCACTATGCATTTTAATTGTTTATTTTTTTATATTTGAAAATAATACTAAATTTTCCCTTAGCTTACATTATAATAACTAAAAGACCATTGTGCAAATATGAATATACCATTGTACACCAATATAGTTATCAGTATTAGGAAAAAGAACTAGAAATGCGAGCAACTTTGCTATAGTTTTGCAATTAAAAAATAAATAAATTTATTTTTTATTTTTCTCTCTTGCAAATTGCATTTACAACCATAAATGTGATTGCAAAAAAAAAAAAAATTAGTTGAAACTACTTTATATCTTTGAATTTAGTTGCAAAACAGATTAGTAGCAATATTTTTCAAATAATTTATAACATCATGAAGTATTTTGGATCTATATCAAGAATGACTTCTTAATCCATCATATTCCTTTTATTATTCTTCTTTTTTTTCCTTCAAAGATAGCACTGATGGCGTAATCAAGATAGAATGAAGAGTACCTGAAGTCAATTCCAACAAGAAAATATCATGAAAAATAAAAGCCATGCCACAAAGTTATAACTTCTAGTCGTACTTGTTTTTGCAAATTCATTAGACACAAGATTAGTTTTATGCAAAACATGAGAGAAAAACATGGAACCTAAATAAAAAGAAAAATGAGCTACAAGATTGTAAAGCTCATGAGATCTTCATGGTCTATTATATGGCTTATTCATCGAATTGGTCACATTAGTAGAGTTTGTTTCAACGATGAAGTGTACTTCAAAAAGGTCCTTTCATGAAAAAGATAATTCTAAAGCTTTAATCATAGCTAGCAACTCAATTTCATTTAAATATTTGATACCAACCATAGCAGAGAAAAAAACCCAACACCAAACCTTTATGATCGTGAAAACCCCTTTTAATACCAGGTGGACTAAGGCTAATAAAAGATTCATCAATATTCCATTTCAACAAATAAGAATCTTGAGGAGACCATGAAATAATAGCTCTAATATTCTTGATATTATACCATCTAATCAATCCAGCAGCAAAGATTAATAAATTAAGAGCATAATAAGGAAAATCAAAAAATAAAACCTTGATCTATACATTTAGTCCAGTTAGGATTAGAAGGAAGATGTTGTCATTGTCAAGCTGTTTATGATTGAAAAGTAAATCATTTTGAAAAATCTAGAGAGACTATAAAATTACGAAGAATAACATAAACCAAACCTTTATTTGGAATTTTCCTTGGATAAGTGATTCTCATTACTAGAATAAAATAGACATACTTCTAGGGCAGCACCAAGATAAACTCTACCAACCAATAAATTTAGACCAAATACACTAGCGATTATGAAAATGAATGAAAAGATGATCCATGGATTCCTTATTAGGTTTAAAAATACCTCTCATAACCAAAACTCCTCTACTACTAAATTTCTCTAGAATAGCTATCCAAATAGCATATGACTTTTCCATATTTTATCATCTCCAAAGCTCTATGAAGATGATAGAAGGCCACACATAGATTTGATTGAATAAACCCCATTAAAGTTAGGTTTTCAAATCAGTCTATCCACAACTACATTTGATAACACCACTTTAGATAACTTGTCAAATAAAGAATCAAAAGAGCCTATTTATCTTTCTCTTAGGGCCCCTTTCCATTTGAAATTCCATATTAATAAAAATCCATCTCTCACACCCATATTAGATATAAATAAGTCTTGATTTTTAAATAGACTATAAAGTCTAAGAAACTGGACTACAAGACAAGAATATCCCAGCTACATCATTCTAGAAGTTAGTATCATGACCATTGCCAACCAGAACATAAACTTTTATCTTAACAATACTCTAAAGTCTCTCATCCCTGTAGCAAACATTGATAATCTTAGACTATGTATTGCCATTTCTATTAACATATACTAAAGGTATATTCAAAGATGTTTATTGGTTATAAATGTTGCAGGTAACATCGTTCCATAGTTTTATATCATAGCTCCCAAACCTTTAAAGCCATTTGAAAAGCCAAGTTTTATTTTTATCAAGATAAGAACATATACTTAGCTCACTGTGTTTTTTTAGAAGAACTACTGATGCCCATTTAACATTGCATAATTTTTTTTCCTTTAATCTCCTCGAACCAGAGGAAGAACTTGTTATGTTTCTCAATGTTAGTAATAGTTGTGGATGATATAGGGAATAAAGAAAGGTAGTGTGTGTGTGTGTATATATATACATATTATTAAAAAATGATTTAATCAAGTACATTTTCCCACTAATAGATAAGTGATGACCTTTTCAAGTAACCAATTTGCTACTAATTCTATTAACAATATATTTCTACATTGATTTATGAGATAAAGATGCACTGATAGGTAAACCTAAATACTTAAATGAAAGACTTTTCCATATTTTATCATCTCCAAAGCTATGTGAAGATGATAGAAGGCCACACATAGATTTGACTGAATAAACCCCATTAAAGTTAGGTTTTCAAATCAATCTATCCACAACTACATTTGATAACATCACCTTAGATAACTTGTCAAATAAAGAATCAAAAGAGCCTATTTGTCTTTCTCTTAGAGCCTCTTTCCATTTGAAATTCCATATTAATAAAAATCCATCTCTCACACCCATATTAGATATAAATAAGTCTTGATTTTTAAATAGACTATAAAGTCTAAGAAACTGGACTACAAGACAAGAATCTCCCAGCCACACCATTCTAGAAGTTAGTATCATGATCATTGCCAACCAGAACATAAACTTTTATCTTAACAATATTCTAAAGTCTCTCATCCCTGTAGCAAACATTGATAATCTTAGACTATGTATTGCCATTTCTATTAACATATACTAAAGGCATATTCAAAGATGCTTATTGGTTATAAATGTTGTAGGTAACATCGTTTCATAGTTTTGCATCATAGCTCCTAAACCTTTAAAGCCATTTGAAAAGCCAAGTTTTATTTTTATCAAGATAAGAATATATACCCAGCTCACCGTGTTTTTTTAGAAGAACTACTGATGCCCATTTAACATTGCATAATTTTTTTTTCTTTTAATCTCCTCAAACCAGAGAAAGAACTTGTTATGTTTCTCAATGTTAGTAATAATTGTGGATGATATAGGGAATAAAGAAAGGTAGTGAGTCTATATATATATATATATATATATATATATATATATATATGAAAAAATAATTTAATCAAGTACATTTTCCCACCAATAAATAAGTGATGACCTTTTCAAGTAACCAACTTGCTACTAATTCTATTAACAATATATTTCTACATCGATGTATGAGATGAAGATGCACTAATAGGTAAATCGAAATACTTAAATGAAAGTTGCTCATTCCTATACTGGAAGAAATAATAGCATCATTAATTTCAATTTTAGTGATTGAGCTCTTGTGGAAGTTAACCTTCAACCTAAAAATTCATTCAAAACATCTTAGAATTCTTTTGATATTTTGAAGGTAAGAGAAATTATCTAGATTGAAGATGAGTGATTTATCAACAAACTAGAGATGAGTAATTTTCTGCTGATCTTGACCAAAACAAATACCTTCAATAAGTCTTAAATCATGTCCTTTTTTTAGCATTTTACTAAGATCCTCTGTTGCTATATTAAAGAGAAAAGTGATAAAGAGTTTTATTAGTGTAATCCTTTTTTTAATAAATAATTCATCAGTTTGAGAGCAATAAAATAAACAAAAATCTTTGTTGTCAAAATATAATATTGTATCCATCCTCTCCATCGTGAACCAAAGCTCATACAAGCCATAACTTTATCTAGATACTCTCAAATACTGATAGAAAGCTTTATAGAGGTCATTTTAAAGAAAAAACCTTTTATCTTCTTCTTGTTTAAATAGTTGAGTAATTCGTTGGAAATGATGACATTATCCAGTATTTGCCTTTCTTTGATAAAAGCATTCTAAAAATCTTTAATAACCTCAAGTATGACAACTTTGAGTTTATTATCCAACTCTTTCAATATGACTTTGTAAAGACTTTCAATGAGGCTGATAGGCCTGGAGTCTTTAAGGTTGTTAGAGCCAACCACTTTTGAAATTAGACTGATGAATGAGTTGTTGATGTCGTGGGGAAGAGAGCTAACCATTTTATGAATTAGGATGGTGAATGAATTGTTGATGTCATAACCAATCATATAGAAATTACTAACCATATAAAAGACATCGCCAAGCTTTCTTAATGAAAAAAACAAATAACACCATCAAGTCTAGAAGCTTTATTGCTATCACAATCCCAAATAGTAGCTTTAACTTCCTTAGTAGTGAATGAAACTTCTATAGTAAAAGATAAGGAATACAAAATTTTATGGAATTTTAGTTTTGAGCAAAATGGTCTATACCATTATTCAAGAGAGTAGAAACCCTTATAAAACCTAACAACTTCTTGCTTCACTTTAGCTAGCTTAAAGATGGTTTTGTAATCCATGAAAATAGAGAAAATAACATTTTTTTTTAGTAATGACATTTAGATGGAAAGATAATGTGTTTCTATCACTAAGCATGCACCATTGAACTACTTCTAGTGCCATAGATATTCTTATATGTGGTATAAATATCACATATCATTATAATCTGCTTGCTTCTTTATAACTTAAAAGATGACACATCCTTGCTCTTTTTGGTGCTCTTTCAGATTTCAACTTCTATCTTTAAAGTCTTGATTTCTCATAAATATTATAAGTAATAACATTATTCCATGATCTAAGAGCCTCTTTAAGAACTTTAACAACGTTTACAATCTTTCCACAACCACTGATAGAAGCCATAACAAAACCCTAAAAGTCTTGAATAACTTTCCATTTATGATGTTTGTTTCTTTTTATTTTAGAGGTAATTTTATTTATTTATGAATTTTTTTTCTTCTTGGATTATTTTTTGTTAGGCATTGATATATTTGTATTTTATTACCCACTAATAACCACAATTGCTAAACACTAAAGGGTGAGGAAACAATATCTCAAGAAAACAACCTTGTATTAGAAAAGCTAATGATTTCTTCTTGTTTTCTTGTGTAGTCATCTGCCTAGTACCAAACTCTAGTTTGTTTTCTTTCTTCTAAACCCTAGAAAAAAATGGCCAAATAATCAAATTTAGATGTCTTTAAAAGGATAATTATTAAAAAAAAAGTTAAATTATAAATAGAAATATCTTCTAAGTGCTTATGGAGATTAAAAAATGTAACTGAAATTTATAACCCCTTATTTCTTAACTAAAAATTTAATTGCAACAATAAGCAATTGAGCTTCGATTGCAAATTTGACAATCTGGTAGTTAGACTGCAAATGTGTTGCGAATTGATTTATTCAACTATTTTGGCCCTTTTTGCAATTTTTTGTGTAGAAAAATGTTAACCCATGTTTTCTTTTGTCATTAGTCATATATATATATATATATATATATATATATATATATATAGAGAGAGAGAGAGAGGAGTGATTGTTGTTTACCTAAATGGTAACAAAATATTGCATATATCATGGAGAGATTATAGGTAACAATAATGTTGATAGGATTACAAGAATCCTATTGCTGCTATGATTGTGGACTCTAGAATCTTGCTTCCATAAAACATTTAGTTCTGCTACCATGAAATATGTCAGTTGTGATGAATATATATCTTGTCATTCCCTTTTAGTCTCAAGGCGATACATAATCGATGAGGATTTTGTCACGATTGGAAGTAAACTTGGCAGAACAAAGTGGTTTGGTTAGTATCTCTGCAAGTGGTTTGGTTAGTATGTCTGCAAGTTGATTAATAAGAGAGCACCACTAGCAACACGTAATTCTATAACAAAATAGATGTCAATTTCAATATGCTTTGTTTGATGATGAAAGACTAGATTTTTAGCCATGGTTATAGCACTAATATTGTCATAGTATAACCTTAGAGGCAGAAGGCAGTAACCAATGCTTTGCAATAAATTCATGAATCACATGAGTTCAATGATGGTAGATACCAGGGCACGATATTTTGTCTTTGTCGTAGAGTGAGATACTATGAACTGTTTTTTAATTTTTTATATTTTTAAATTATTTTGATATATTAATATTAATTTTTTAATAATAATAAAAATATTATTTTAATATATATTTAAATAAAAAAAGATCGTAAACAGAAGTTACCATTAAAAAAAGGAGAATTTATGATAGAGAGAGAGAGAGGGAGAGAGAGGGAGATTTGTACCATTCCTAATTGTTAATTTATGGCTATATTAAATTGCACAAATCCCGATGAGATAATAGTTCACCAACTTTTTATTGGTTTTCCATGATTGATTTGGCAATTGCTCAGTCCATAGCGTGACAACATTTAGAAAATACTCGCAAGGTTGTTAAAATCACGTTGACTCTTAAAATCGTACGATTTTACGAGTCAAAACATGCTTTACATGCTGAATCGTTTGAAAAAATCAAAAATGGATGAAATCGGGTTAAAATCGAGTGAAATCATTAAAATCAGGTAAAATTGCAAAAAATCACAATTTTAGAGTCGATTTCACAATTTTAACAGAACACATGCACTGAAGCAAAATGTCTCCCCCTACTCCAGTTGTCCAACGCCTATTGGTTGTGCAATTAAATGCACAGTCACGCGGTCTTCACTCGCTGCAGAACATGTGAATTTTGTCTGCATAGTGCATACCATAAAGAAGTGGATGTCAGAAATTAAGAGGGCTGCAGAGATAGAATGTAACAAAATTCGTCAAGGCAATAATATTAAATTCTAATTTAATTCAGATTTTTCCCCATATCTTTTACTATTCATTCCCCTTAAATTACTTATGTTTTTTAAAAGTACGATAGCAAGTAGAAGAGATTTTATAAATATAAATTAGATATAAAAATAATAACGGGATAATTTAAAAAATTATATTTATTATAATAGGTTGATTTGCAAAACTCATAATTAAAAGCTTAACTCGTGTCAGATTTTAATTTATACAAATAAAAACACTAATTTTAATAAATTTGATTACTTCGACTATATTTTTAACCATTTATTTAACCCGATCAATTTGATATTGCTTTATGTGCTAATTTTTCTTTTTTCAGTTAGCGAGTTGGTTGTTGCATATTGTGTCATGTAAACTAATAATCCTCTTAAGATGGTTGTTAATTATTGGCTAATGAAAAGTTATTTAAATTATGTATGAATTTTTATTTGAATCATGTATTTTAAAATGTTTGAACTATTTTGAGGCATGTATTTTAAGGTGCTTGAACTATGTATGAATTTTTATTTGAAACATGTATTTTCAGGTGCTTAAACTATGTATGAATTTTTATTTGAAGCATGAATTTTTTATTAATGTATTTTAAAACTCCTTACGATTTTATGATTTTACAATCCGTTTTTACGATCCGAGTTTGTATTGCATTTTCTGTGCCGTGTTAAAATCGCGATTTTAACAACCTTGAATACTCTTTTTCGCTTTTAATATGTATTTGACTCACTTCTTGTGGGTTATATAAATATATTTTAAAATAAATTATATATGTAGATTTTTTAAATATATTTTTGTAATTAAAGGAATTTTAAGTAAAAAAAATTATATATGTTAAAGAATAAAATAAAATATAAACAATAACTAAAAATAAAACTGAAACTTGATATCAATCTGAAACTAAAAATCTTACCAATATTATATATATATATATATATATATATATATATATATATATATATATATATATATATATTTCAAAATAAGAAAACTCTCTATATAAGTTCTTTTCATAAAAGAAGTAATTTGACACTATTTTCAATGTTTTTGGTTTTATAATCGGTGTAAACAAATATTGATTTTTTTAGTGCTGGATTCCAATAACTTTATCTTACTCCTAGCACTAGGAGTCAAAAAAATAAGGTTTGAGATAAAAATTGATGTTTCCCTTTATTTTTAAAAACTAAAGAAATCCAATATTAATAATATGTAAGATATAGAGATTACAATAAATATTTTACCCAAATTTTTTAAAACTATTCATTTCCTACGTATGTTTTAGTTTGATCTCCCATCAATCTCATCCTCCCCAACAAATTGACTTATGATTTGGTACAATAAGACAAATTAAAAGAAGAAAGGAAAAGAAAAGGGACAATATATAAAAATGATACTACGACATCCACAGTATCATGTTAGGAGATCCACAATATCGCACATGAATCCCCCCAACGTCATTTAGTTTTTTAGTTAATTATTTTTTAAACAGAGACTTTTATTATTTTCTCTGGTCTTCGTTCTTCAGCTTTTCTTTTTTTCTTACTCGTGAGGCATTTATCCAATAATCAAGGATGATTTGGATCTAAAAAATCAGAGAGCTTGGATTTACATTTCCCATCACCTAAATATCAAAACCGAAAAATAGTAACTAATAAGTGTAAATTTCATGGATATTTATTGGATATTAAAGAGTATTTTCAGATTAATTTGTACATCAATAAAGTTAAGTTTATTTTTTATATAATTCTTAGAACACATTATCTGGCGCATTAAAAAAATTCCATAATTTTCTTTGAGTACCTGTCTAAGAACTTGAACCCAAAAAATTAAAGAATAAAATATAAATTCTTAACCGTTAAATAAATCCGTAAAAATTATATCAGATATTCACTTATGCTCAACTTAATTATGTCAAATGAATTTCAATCAAAATTCTTCTATTTTGATATCTTGCTATTTCTTTTAAAATTTCTATTGGCGTTCCATTTGCAGTTTACTATATATATGTTTGCTAACATTGATACTAAGGAATTTGTTTCAATAAAATCTGAAACAAATATTTTTATGTCTAATGTCCATAAAAGAACTCCTATAATTGCTAGTAAAATTTAGAAAATTGCTGCTAAACATGTATAATAATATTTTTTTTAAATGACATTATAACATCTATTTGTGATGATATTATAGTCAAAATAATAGTATAGTTGTTGAATAATTGTCACTAAAATTTTATTTTGGAGTGGTGAACTGAGTGTGATATATATAATTATAAGCCAAAGGGTTAGTTTTTCTTTATTCTTTTCTTCTTCTTTAAACATCATGGGAGGACAGTGAAATTTTGATGCGTTTTGTTTTTTTGGGACATCATCCCATATACATGGCGACCATTTCATCGCCTCCATATGTACATGAAGATTTTCTTACTGTTAAAAATAGCGTTCAACATCAATAGCATTAGGTTCAGCATTCAGAAAATTCATAGCCTTGGTTCAAAAAAGAAGAAGAAAAGTTCATTCATCTAGATGATCAGCAAAAAAGTATTGAAAAAGAAAAGAACAAGAATCTAGGTGGCCTTTTTGTTTTGGGCACTCCGAAATGGATTCAGGGGGAATCTGAGAGTACTTTAGCACAAATAATATCGTGGTAGAAACATGAATAGATATCTGAACCTACAGGGTACGGCTTTCTAAAGAAAATCAATGCATTAACTTTGGTATGAACTCTTCCTATAATTGTTTAAATGTCTGTTCGGAGGTGCACTTTCTGTGAAGCTCTAAACACTAAAAGATGGCAGTTTCTGTGTTTTTTGGAAAATAAGAGAAAGGAGGTGTGAATCCGTCTTAAGCATTAATGCAAATAGTGCCCACGGAAATATAACGCAGACAGACTTTATACATAGATCCGTAATTGAAAATGACAGTACGATGCCAGCTTTATCAGTGGAGCAACCGAGCCCTAATATTGTGTCATTTATAATTTGTCAATGAATAAATCATTAATTCTCTTCCTTTTAATTTACATGGTGCTTTTCTTTAGCTTTTCGCTTTCAAATTTCACAGCACCTTGAGTTTCACACCCTCTAATGAACTTTTGATTAATTGAAAAAAAAAAATGTCGCTCAAGTCAATGAAAATAGACTGTTTCTTCAGATTAAAGGGCACTCTTGTTGACAGACATAGCACTCAAACAAATAACACTAAAAAATACTGAAGCTTTCTTATCTGTTATGATGATGATCTATGCCCTAGCCGGAGCTCTAGATCAAGTTCTTCGTTTGCCAACTCCTTGCAGTTGTTGTTTTCGATACCATTGCTATGATCAGTGGATGCCGAGGGCTCGGCTTTGATATTAGAGTAACAATGAGAAGTGCTTATCTCAGGTGGTGCTACCGGAAAATTAAGAGATGGTCCTACCAAGTTGTTATGGGGATATGGTGTGATAGAGATAAGAGTAGAAGATGAATCAATAGAACATGCAGTCATATTTGTGGGAGTGAAGACCCCATTAGGGTTTGGTAATTGGTAGAGTAGGCACAACCCGGAATTTGGGGGAAATTCTTGGGTCGGGATTATAAGAGTGGATGAGGAAGAACTGGAAGTCGATGAGTGAGGATTGGTTGAACCAGGCTGTGTTTGGTGGAGCCTAGCGCGGTCACGGCGGTGCACATTCATGTGACCGCCTAGGGCTTGAGCAGACCGGAATTCTCTTCTACAAAAGGTGCAAGTGTAAGACCGTGGTGGCCAGGTGGTGCCGTTGATGTTGCCTGTATCCTCGGCAAAGGCTCTAACCTCCCAGGAGTCATCATCTTCTTGAGTCTGCTTAGGGTTCCACATCCAGAAACTAGGGGTCTCACTGGGGTTCGGTTGATGTTGATACTGATTTTGGTGAGATTGAGGTAAATTTTGGAGTTGGGTCAAGGAGAGAAGGCCAATCTCAGCAGCCATAGTACTAGTAACATTTAAGATAGGTGATAGAGGTGATGTGGAAACAAATGGAGAGAAGAGTTAAATAGGGGATGGGCTAAGGTGAAAGATCGAGACAAAACGAACCCTAACACCGAGGATATCACCAAAATTTTGTAGCAAGCAATTGGAATTTAGTGAGATTTGCATTGCAATAATTTACCCTCCCAACTAGCTAACTTCATACGTAAGGACAACACTTCTAATTACTTCGGCTTCAACGCCCCACTGTTACTGGTTCAATTGCCTCTTGCATTTTTCTCTGCCTTCAATGGTTCAAATTAGTGCGTAATGGACAGTATCATTCAATCGGAAGTTTAATTACAAGAAAGGATTGAAGTTTCCGTTGATTTCAACCTATTTGTAAGGTAGACATGCTATTTTTCAATTATTAGGGTTATTGTTAATGTTAATGAAGTTTCTTGGCCTTCACAGCCATAGCTACTGTGTATGTATTCTTTATTCAACACTTAATTTGTGAGGTCACTTGTGCAAATAAGTTTGAGAGTATAGGAAAAGTTGCATTTTAAAGTATTTTCATTTAAAAATATATTAAAATAATATTTTTTTATTATTGTAAAATTTATTCTCAATATCATCATGTTAAAACAATAAAAAATATAAAAATAATAATTTAAAACAAAAACAATGAAGAGAAAACATAACATATGTAATACAGTAATTAGTGGAGGCTACTGAATGAGCGTTCGGAAATGATTTGTCCGATTAAAGGAAAATGAATCCTGTATTATATGGAAGGCTGTTGTGGCAGCGCATTGATTGCTCTTTTAAAGAATGTCCCATTTAATTCCCCAATATTTCTGCCTATACATAAAATAATCACATGGCAGTTGGGGAACCGCTCTTGCATTAACTTGCAGCAAGAGCACAACGCAATAAGAGAAGACTACTTAAGAAATAGGATTACCAAAATTAATGTCTTTAACTACTTAGCTTTATATATATGATTTATTTATGGTTTAATTAAAAAAAAAATTGTTTTTACAATAATTGTACTTAGCTCAAACCAAGGGCATATTTATTTCTCATGTATAAAATCCTGAAATCTTCTTGTTTTCGATACTTTTCTCATTGTTCTCTATGAAATAAAACAATTAAACCTCTTTAGTGCTGTCATTATCGAGATATTTATAACTACTCTCCGAACGACAGCATTGACTGTGTTGTGAGTTCCACTAAGTGTTTGCAACTAGTGCGATTAATGAATCTGATTTCACCAAAAAAACAAAGTAATTACATAAATTTGGTGTGGCATTTTTATGATATAATATGAGGGCCAATATGATTTGAATGCATTTAATTATATGAGTTTGAAATTCATATAAATATTATTTTTAATAAATAATATATGTTTACAATTTGAGAAATTTTGACACTGGAATGAGAAAAAATCATGAAACTATATTTATGGTTTACTCACTCTAAATGTTAAATAACATTCTATATTTCTGATTTTTCTTTTCTTTTATTCTACTATGATAACTTATGTCGAGGTGGGACATGGAAGCGAACTAAATATAAAAAGGGGTAAAAATATGAAAAAGAATTTGCTATCTATTTTTATAGTAATTAGAAACCCTGACCGGTATATAGAGATCTTGGATAAATAACTGTTTATGAAATAAAAAAATAGATATCACTATATACATCCTACATAAAGTAAGTTGCGTTGTTATATATTTTCAATGATAAGTGTATTTATGTGGCCTGTCTAGTATGTTTTTCGAGTATTGTCTTTATTATTTATTTAACAACATTCAAAGAACATGGAAAATAACATGACTTTTACTTTAATAAATGATGGTAAAACATCTTTTTTTTATTGTCACTAGAGGTTCTTGTCAACCGATCACAATTACATTAAGTAAGAAATGAATTCTTTGTAGGTAAAGTTGAAAGGGATGTTGCACCGCCGATACTATCAAGTGAAGAATTATATGAAGTGGCCTTGTACTACAAGGGTATTATATTTGGTTTTTAAACTGGTATGCAAAAGTGTTATGGTTTTAGTGTGACCCATAATTAGGTATGGATTTACCGATAAAATTAATGCTGATAATTTTTTTTGTTTGGCGTGTTATTCTCATCTATAAATCCATCGATGATTATATTACCGATTGATTGATCGATATAATAGAAATAACTGACGATATGTTTTTCAATGACATTTTTCTGTTTGTGATTCCTTAGGTAAATTTATTTTCAAGTAAATCAATGTTTAAATACTGATGAGATATTCTGTCAATGATATGAAATATTATGGTAATGATTCTACTACTACTCTAAAACAGTGTTAGATTTATGGCCGTCGTGAACATAGAAAATGAATTCTCTACAAGCTTTCATCACCTTCTACTAGCTTCAAATCTTGTATTGGCTATTGGCTTTTCAATATATTCTCGATGATTATCTAAAAAAAAACCCTTCTCTTTTTAAGCAATATTATGTTCTCCTTTTTCCTTTGTTTTTTTTTATATTTAAAAATATCCAAAGAAAATTTTATCAGTCTTTGAAGAGGTAAAAAATTATAAAATGACTAAAAATTAGCAAAATCGTTTCAAAAAATCTATTTTTAGTAAATTTTTGTATCTTTTTTTTAATATAATAAAAATAGGAGTCAAAAACGAGTTAGGACAACTTATTTTTCAAACAATCATAAGGTAAGTTTCTTTTTTCATCTCTCATAGCTCTCTTTATCAACTTTATAAAAAACCCTTTCAAAATATATATATAAAAAATTAATAAGTTGTGTTGGTATATATTTGGGTAGGGGTTCTCTTTTCATTCATTTATAATGTGAGAGAGTTAATATAAAAATATTGTAACCTTATCTAATAATTTAGATTTTCGAGTTGAGAATGTTTTTTTTTTTGTATATTATTATAACTCTAATTGTTAAATTTTCACATGTTAGAATCCTATTATCCTCAGTTTTTCTTTAATTATGTTAAAAATTTTAGTATATAATAGTATGAATCTATTCAAATTTTAAGTTTAAAGCTTTTCATTTAAGAATATGTATTCAAAAATTAATATAAAATTATTTTTGAAACTTCATCTAAAAACTTATATTTTAAATTTGAAATTATTACCTGAGTTTATAACATATGATATATATCATTTTATTCATATCATTAAATTTTGTGCATTTGAATGATGTGGCATTTTGAATTTATTTTTGGCACTCGTGCTATAGTATAAAAATTATTATATGGTTGAAATTCGTTTGACACTGGAGTAAGATATTAAATATAGTAACAAGCACAAGTTTCTTGAAAACATAAATGATAAACCCAGTGGATTTTCAGATTTGATATAGACCATGATATAAATTGACATTTGAAAAACGATTCCTAATTCATAAGATTCGATCCCTTTATTAAGCAAATCAAGTGAATTTCTTTCTTAGTTACTCGACTTCACCAAACAAAGCATTTATACTCGACTAGCAGTTTGTTTGGAAATTTGTTTTAGAGAAGGGAAAGAAAATAGGTTCTCCTTGATGAACTTGCAACGAGGTGAATGATAGCAGTGTTATTAAATCAAACCGAGCTTGAATCAGTGAAAATGTCGGTATCATTCATCATTTTAATTGATAGTTCACTGGTTCAACTGGGTCGGTTTAATACATGGAATTAAAGATTATTTTTTTTTCATATTTCTTTTTATCAAATGACACATAATATGAATTGATGTTCAATTTGATTTGATTTTTGGTAGATTCAATCTAGTTCGTAATCGGTTCAGCCTCTCATTCCACCCTCCAACCAATTAAAGAAAAAAAAATTCACTTCATGAAAAGGAGGGAAATGAGGGTTAAAGGAGTTTCCTTCCCTTCCAATTAAGAGTATTTCCTAAATATGGTTAACTAATTAGTTTCCCTTCATTCCCTTTTCTTTCCATCCAGTCACTTTGTTTCCAAACAAATGATGAGAGATTCACAAGGAAATTACTTTCTGACGGTCTATTTTCAAGGAATTTATATGATTTGAACTTGTGCCATGATGTTCACTGCAAATACAATACGTGTTCCACTCAACTAAATTTTGAGATTTTTACTCAAATTGAAAAAACTATTTGAACATAAGAAATTACTTAACCCTACAGTATAAAGACACAAGTTTGCTCGTTATTTGAACTCATTAATTCAACAAGCTATATTTTCCCCCCTGAGAGATCTAGCATTCGATGCTTAGTTGTAAGGTGCAAATTTACCTCTCAAATTAGAAGTTAACAGAAACTTATTTAGTTTCTCTCTGTAGTTTTCCTACATTCTGCTGACAGGAAGATAAATATAATCTTAGCAAGTGTTTTCATGCGTGTCTCCAGCGCACCAATCCACTTGAACGTGACTGTCAAGGACAACTAAGCCTCGACTCACTTGCCTCTCACTTGTTTCCATTATTCTCCTTCTTGTTACTTTCTTCTTGTTACATAAACAAGAGGGCATGCAAAATCGAAAGACGAATTGTGTACATTGATGGACTGTGAGAAGAAATATAATATTGGTTTGATGTTGTCAAACATAGTACAAGTGATATCATCTGTGTCTTGAAGCTCGCAAGTAAACGAAGCAAATGAATTAAGAAATGCTCTATTCTCATAGCTTTTTTCACCAACGACTACAACAAGAAATAGAGCTCTTAATTACTTTTCTTTTTCTTTGTCATGCCATAACCATCGGTTACTTCGTTTGTGTTACCTGCAAAAATGTTTGAGAACGCGATGTTTTAATTGTATTTTTAAAAATTTTAATTTTTTTTAAATAATTGTTTTTATATTTTTATATTATTTTAATATACTAATGTCAAAAATAATTTTTTTAAAATAAAAAAAATTATTTTAATATATTTCTAAATAAAAAATACTTTGAACCATCACCGTCGTTACTATAAACTCCAATACATGACTGTTACCAGTTACGGCCTGCCTTTTGGTTTTCCTATGCTTAGCTATACTACAACATGTACATATTTTGTCCCCCTTTGATCGCCATATCCTACTACATTTAAGTGGATGAAGACAGCATTATTATAATCAGGGGTCTTGACATAAAAGAATTACTTAATATATAGTTTCTTAATAGCAAATTAAGTAGTTGATTATTGAATTGCATAACAAGTTCCAAATAATTTATTTCAACCTTTTTTAATCACCTGAATTCTAGTGGGTAACGTGTTGAAAACATATTTTTTTTCTAAAAAAAGATAATGTGTCAATTTGACAACCAGTCCTTAATTGATATCATCGTCTCAAAGGATATTCTTTATGATTAATATCATAAATATCCCTTTCTCTCGAACACAAATCATAGGATAAAAAAAAATTAAAATAAAACCTGTCCTGACAAACACAAACAGCCACTTGGAAATCGATAAAAGAATGTGTTGCAATTACTTTAAGAAGTTACTTGATTATCTCCATCTAATTGCTAGTAACTTCCAATGCCGAGATAAATCAACTAGTCCTTGTCGCGATTAAAAAATAATATAAAAGGTGATTTCGGATCCATCGTAGAAGTATCTTAGAACACCACTGGAAAAATGAATTATATGGATCGAATATTCTGTTGTAAAATAATCTTTTAATCCATTAGTAAAATTATACAGATTTACTGACATAATAATTTTATCAGCTAATATCGTGTTTGTAGATTTAGATCTGTTTTATAATTTTATTATTAATTTAATCACTAATGATTATATGGACAGAATATTATTACCAACAATGAAAATACACAACAACCAATTTTTATCAGTTTATTGGTTGATAAATATTACGACAAATAACCTATCAATAATATATCTCATATTTTTAGCGAATAATCGACAGGATTATTAATAACAATTTTCTATCTATGATCTTGTCAGAATAAATCCAAACACTTAGGAACTCTATGTAATTCTTCAATAAAAATCGGCATGCTTGACCAATGGGAATTTTGGTCCATCGGGAATTCTATCAGTGGTGTGGATAATTTCTTTAATGCTATCGAAAAATAATTTGACATTAAACAGCATTAAAGAATATTATATCAAAAATTTAACTTGAATAATACATTTAATATATATTGAGAGTAAATATATATATTTCTAAATATTGATTTAATTGTAAAAATCAATTACAAATGTTTAAAAACATTAAAAAAAAGGTTTTTTAATATTAATTTCTTTTTCATCAACCATTTATTTAAATCATATTAATGTTTTATGTTAAAAAGCATATGTTAGATATTAAATTTAAATAAAGTTTTAACTTAAAAAATAGGTGGACTTTACTTTTAATTTAATATTAAAAATTTTCATTAACCATGCTATTTAAACAAATTTCCAACAATATTTTCACTCTTCACTTAAATGGCATCATGCATATGACTTTACTTGTCAAATAAAAAAGAAACATCTCATTTTAACTCTTTCAGCTCAATCAATTATACTTTCTATTGTTTTATTATCTCTATATATATAAGTATTGATGGTGCATAGTTTTCATCTAGAAGAAAAAAATCTAGCCATGAACGACTAGAAATCTTAGACCTTCATGGCTAGAAATGCTAGCCATGAAATGGCTTGTCCCCACATTATGTTGTTTAGGCTTCGGCGGAGCAGCATGGCCACCACCAATACTATATCACTTTAGACGAAGGCCTAAACGGCTACACCTGGCCTGGCCTGTTTAGGTTTTTTTTCCTTTCTCTAACCTTTTTCAATACACTATCCAAAACCCACACACTAAACATATTTTTTTCGTCCTAGGGAGTTAAAATGTGACGTCGTGCATTATCGATGCACACAAACTTTTATTATGGGTTTGCATTATATTTTTGAGCTAATGATTGATACTAAAACCATGCATCATATTTTATATATTTAAGTATTTTCTTTCTTGATTAATAATTATTTTTAACCAACTTATCATTAACAATCATCAACCTCTCCACTAATAAAAAATCTGGCATTACAACGTCAATATTTTCATCAATAAATTATCATACAACTTTTTATGTGATGAGATAAATTAATATAACAAAAATCTATAAATACTTGAATCATAAAAATTAAAAGAGAGAAAAACATTTTTTTTAGACTCAACATTTCATTTTATTAAAGAACCATCTCAACTAAGATTGTCAAAACACTTTTGTAATACGACATGAAAAATACAATATAAACTTGAATTGTAAATTCGGATAGTAAAATCATAAAATTATAAGTAATTTTTTTAACTAATTACATATTGATAATTTTAGTCAAGAAATTAAATTACATTAAAATCTAATAAAATAAATCAACAATGTTATAATCAATTAGTGATCTAAATAAAATAAGAGAGATAGATAGTATGAATCAATAAATTAATGATATGGAGAAATAAAAAATCTTAGAATAAAATTTCTGAATACAAGTGAATTACTGAAAGGTGGGAAGCACACATAAATCTAGTGACAACTTTGTTGTTCCCATCACAATAAGCCTCGATTGGTTCCTTTTGGGTTACACATTAATGAGTTTAAATTAATAATTAATTAACATAAATTAAATATAAAAAAACCCGAGTTAATTATAAGTAGCTCAAATCTATGACCATTATTATAAAATCGAAATAATTTTATAAAACCAAGTTAAAATAAACTAAGAAACTTAATTATTATTAATAAATTCAATGAAATAAAAAAAATAAAGTACTTATGTACTGAACAGTACTTCAAGAAAAAAAAAGTTAGAGTATTTTGTAAGGAGGTGAATAATGAATTCAATTTTGTTTTAGGGGCACGATTCTCATTTTATGACGAGAAGTTGTTTCAACCCAGAAATAGGCATAAAGCCTTTCACATTGTAATCCGGGCCACAAACTAAACGTGGCGACCTAAGTTAGGCCCATACAAAGAAAAGGAAAGCCGATCAGTCCATAAATAAAGTTCAGTTCACAAATAGTCAGATACAAATCCAAGGCTTGAGATTGACAGACCGAGTGGGCTAGCGTCCAATCTTCGTGCAGAGGCCCTAAGATTTAAACTGTCCCCTACCTCACCGGAGGCTCCCCTTGTTGCCTTTGTTGAGTTTTGTTCTCTTACTATTAAAGTTGCCGGATATCGGAGGACGGGTCCAATATCATTGGGCAACAGGACGCCCATCTCACCGGTAGAGTGTTTGGTTTTTTTGTTGCATGGTTAGCATAGCAACAGCTACCACTAAGTATACGTAAATGACACAGTAAAGACTGGGACAGTAAACATTACTTGAAACAAAGAGAGGACATCGAGAGAGTTGTCTGAAGCATATGCATCCATGTAAATGTAAGACTGAAGCATCACAAATTAAATCTGCTTTGTCTAGTATATTGCAGTGGATATAACTATAGCACCAGTCACCATGTGAAGCCAAGCGATGTGACTTTTTTCTTCAATAATGTTTGTATTTTACCATTAGCCCTAACCGCAAACCCATATTTGCTCTGCATAGCAAATATGATAATAATAATAAATCCTTTTTTCTTTCCTTGTTATATGATTTCAAGAAAGGGAAATTCATGCAGGAATAAGATTTCAAGAATTAGAACTTTTGTAGCTTAATCACGGCAACTCTATGCACGTTATCAGTGATCTATAACACATCAAAAACTATGTTTTAATTTCTTCGATTTTTTCTGTCTTTTCCCTTTTGTCCACATCACTACTCTCAGAAAACGTATCTGTTGCATGTTTTTGTCCGTTTTAAAAAATATATCTTTCTTTATGCAACTTGGGATGAGGAGACAATATTGTAGGGCACTACCCATGATTTTTCTATCTAACTTTTTCTTTTGGATTAATTAACATATAAAAAACAGGAGAATCTATGCGAGGATGGGTGTGTTTATGCATAAACTCCCTCCTTTTTTTAATAATGTAGGACCGTTTTCGAAAGAAATGAGGATCATTTTAATACCTTTGATATTGAATGCCTATTAGTACAAAAAGTTCAGCAAGATGGGTTTAGTAATGAAGCATTTTTCAGAAAAACTAGATTGGATGCGTCTGTAAATGTGATTTTTTTTTATGTATTTGGAGTTCTTGAACAGTAGTAGCACAGCTGCTCGCAAAACGTTGCAACGGACGCCATATTAAGACGCAAGGAAATAGATTTTAGTCTGCAGGTGCAGAGGAACAATAAACCACACATGACAACCAAGAAATTGGAATTTGAATTTGCAGCAGACACTAATCGCCATCACTAGGAATCTCAAGTAAATTCCATTTGAAAAACCACCAGCCTGAGAGCTTTCAGTCAATCTGTCACTCTGAAGCAACAATAAGTCCAACCATTAATATATTCCATCCCCGGAATTAATCATGAACAAACCGAGCCCCAGCCGCAACCATTTCTATAGCAGAATATCAACTATTAACATTCCGGATCCGACATCTCCATCAATAAATACTACAAATTGGAATACCACATATAAGATTCTGCCATCCACCATAATATGATGCCCTTCAAAGATGAATTCACTGCCACATCAACCCCACCGAAATTCTCAAATCCACACCATAAGCTCCTGTATTCTATTCACCCCTTGTTTTGCAAGGGAATCAGCCATGAAGTTTGCTTCTCAAAGGATATGACAGAAAGAAAAATTACTCTAATCAAAAGAAAATCAAGAAGCTTTAATGAATAGATCATGGGATTTCCAAGGTGTAGAAGAAGGTTTGTTCATCCAATTCACCACGGAAGCCGAGTCAGATTCCATTAAGAATTTTTTCCCAAAAAAATCATCCATCGAAGAAGACAATTCAATAGCTTTTACAACAACTAGCAGCTCAGCTTCATTAGCGTTTTTAGTATCCACTGACTTTCCACTGCATAATGATTTCTTAACACCCCTCCAATACGTATAGGTTCAAGTTTACCTTTAGAAGAGCCATCACATTCCATTTTAATACATTACTATTAAGAGGATTCCAGTATAAGATCAAGAGCCTACTGCTCAAGACATTCATCTAACAAACCAATCCCTCAACCAAGATCAATAAATCTATTGCAAGTTAATAGAAATCCAAAAAAATAGCTTTTAACCAAATACCCAATCTTGTAAAGATCAATTAAAAAAATAACATAATTAGGTGTTCTGTTATTGAACATCTTTTCATTTCGTAGAAGCCATAAAAACCATGAAATATCAAAAAATAACATAGTCCATACCTTCTTTTGAAACTTTCCATGAACCAAATCCACCCATTAATTAAAGAGAGAAGACATACATGTTGGACAACATCAAGACACCCCTACTAATCTGCAAATACGGACCAGACCCTCCAATATTTATAGCAGTGTAGAAGAACATGATATTAATGTTTCCTCGCAAACCAAACATAACGGACAATTGGCCTTATTAGCATCAAGAATGCCAATTTTTACCAGAACTCCCCTTGTGTTGATTTTGCCAAGAATGACCATCCAGCAAAAAAAACTTCAACCTTATAAGAACACTTTCGTGAAGGTATTGACAATAAGACTCATCTTGTTATGCTACAAAACTTCTTTGAAATGCATAAGAACTTATAAAGAAATAGTGCCTGTCTTGAGCTTTATGAACCAAAAGTAAGAACGAATTAGATTTCTATAGATCACGTCTTTGTGGAATATTTGAATGAAACTTAAGCTGTATATTGAAGTGACATATAGAAGAATGCTAAATAAAATAAGAACGCATAGTGGGAATTGACTCAAGATTATATATCTTTTAAATAATTTCTTGAAATATTAAAAGGGCAAATGGATTAATTAAACTAAAATTATGTATTCATATCCTCTCATGTTTGGAAAACAACATGACCATCATGTTTCAAATCTTTTCATTGATTTTGAATTCAACAGTCTAGCATTAATTGTGAATTCAATAATCTAGATTAGACAATAATAATAATAATAATTAAGTAGTCAAATTGGAGATGGATCCTCTCATGTGCTAAGAAGAATATCTTAAAAGAATATGAATGATCATGTTTCAGTTCTCTTAATTGGCTTTAAATCTAATGGTTTAGGTTGTAAGAGGAAAAAATGTTAACTAACTAAGTTGACACTATTTTTTTCATGCACTAAATTTTAATTATGTTCATTGAATTTGAATTTAATAGTTCATATTTATCAAATAAGATAGAAAGAAGCGTCAGAGGATCATAGTCCATTAAATTATAGCCATTTTGAACATAAATCGATATATCCGTTCATTTTGAACATAATAATTTAGTTTTAAAGAGACAATCCCATATAAGATATAAGAAAAAAACGATTTTAATATAGATTTATATTAAAAGTTCAATGCCACCTAAGTATATACCTGAATGACAGCAGTTACGTAATTTGACATCCTGATTTCTTTTTCTGACTGATTTGGTATTTAAATGAGCAACTTCACAACATATTTGGTGAAAAGGTTTCGGAGCTAGGTTTTTTTCCCCGCTATTTGAAGTATTATTTAATCTTTTCACAGTAGAAGGTACATGTATTCTGAAGGAAATAGAAATCCTCGCAATCAGATTTGCATGGATATATTTTTTGATTGGGATCTTCAAGGAACACACGACCATATTCTTATTAAATATAAATTACTGAATTCAAATTAAAAATTATGATTTAATATATGATAAAAGTAGAAATAACTTTAACTATTTGTTATTTTATTTCTATCTTCTAATATAAATTATTGAATTCAAAATCAATAATGAAATTTATAGCATCATTATCATATTATTTTAAAAAAAAACATGAGATTTTAAAAATTAGAATTTGTATTAATAAAACATAATTAATGAACATATTTTAAATCAAATTTAAACTAAGAATATACTTTTTTTTAGGGTTAAAACTTTGTTGAAACTGCTTTCCAACAAAATTTCATTAACATGATTGAAATAAATTGTGGGCAAATAACTAAATTAATCTTAAAAAAACCTTTGATTCACATATTTTTGTGAAATCCAAGACCCTTTATCTCAAATAAAAAAGAACTAATTTTTTTTAGTTTATATAATGAAAAATTGAAAATTTATAAATGAACCTTAGCAAATTAATTTGTGTTTAATGGCAGGTGAACGCGGCTCAGCTCAAGCACTAGCCTTGAGCCCTGAATCTTGAGTCTGGATTTGGTTTCTAATAACTTATTGTGATTTAAATTTGAGTTTATTATAAAAAAATTATTTGATACATAAAAAAATTATTTTATTCCAATTTTTTTATATGTATCCATATCTCATGAATAATTAGTCCTCTTCATCTCCTTGAATAATTTATCAAATGAAAAAACATTTAGTTTTAAAATTAAAAACTGTTCGATTTTTTTATAGCAGGTAATTAAGGTAAAATAATAGGAATAACTTTTAATAATTTTTAAAATTAATTATTCATTAATTTGATTTCAAGAATCAATATAAATAGGAGGTTTGAAACGGAGATACTTTGTACACTTGACAAGCTCTCTTGCCTTGCTCCATGGAATTTTCAAGCTGGTTTTGCCTCCTTTTGCTCTGTTTATTGCCTTTTCCTTTCCTAATCTAGTGCTTTAAAGATACCTACACTTGTGCATATACTTTTCTTAATGCATGTGTTCCTTATTATTTTATGGTTTTCATGATCTAAGACTCTTAACAGCAGAGGAGTATTTTACAATACCTAGTTAAGGTTTACTGAGATCTACTTAAAAAAATTATTGCTTATTTATAATGATAAGCATCGCAGTCCTTCATTTTCAGATAATAAAAACAATAATAATAAGAAGAAGAATATTAATAATAATCAACTTTTGAAACCAATAACATAGTTTAATATTTGACCTAGTAAATTGTGATCGTAATTTATTTATGCCCCTTTGTCAATTAACGTACAAACCAGAAACGCCGCTGTTCTTTCTGTTATAGTACAGAGTGAATAATTATTTTATGCCTTGGTTATGTTCTTTTTTAATTAAAGATTATATATTATAAAACCAAATAGTAATTTGATCACTAATAAATAAAAGAAGTTCATTAAAAACTAGAAAAGCAGATTATTATATATGTTTACTTTGCGCAGAAGGAAGATCCAATGAAGTAGGTCTGAAGATTTTATTTTTATTATATTACATAAATTGATACTTGCATCTAGCAAAACTTGAGGCAGTGCTCATGAGAAAATGATTGGCTGAAAAAAAAAAGCTATCAGAAGTTTATGCATTTCCATTATAATAATCTTTTATAGTCAATATAGAGAAGGGACATACTATAATATAAAGTAGAAAGTAGCCCTTTTATAATCTTTGAACACAAGTAGTACTGCAAATTAATTAACAAACACCGATGTAAACAGTCTCCATGTTATAATTGATATCTTAGATTGGTAACTTTTGAGTATTTAAGTTCTGAAATTGGAGTAAATACTTGACCACAAGTCATTCCTCTAATGAAATGGTTTTAGTGCAATTAATACTCCCTCAGTTACATATCAAGTATCCTACTCTCTATTTTTTTGGCAGCACTAATTTAAGTATCTATTCTAAAAATCAAAGTATATTTATTACACATTTTCACTCATTTCCCTCATTACTCTTTATTTTTAAAATATTTACTGAAAATAAACATTTAACTATATAAATATAGTTAGGGTATAAGTGAAATTGCATTTTTAAAACAACATCATGCTAGGCTAAAATCTTAAAACAGTAATAATAAGATATTTGATCATTTTATTATTTTTTAGATGATTTAACATACAGTTTTTCTATAGAAACTACTTTATCACTTATCAAATTATTGGATCTATGAAAATTAAATTTATAAGTTGTTCGAATTAATTTTATTATTATTTCTAGATATTAGGTTTTTTTTTGTTTTTTATTTATTCTGTTTTAGTTTTCTTTATGCTTTTAGACTTCTAGTTATTTTCTAGTAGAAATAAGATTTTTAAAACTATTTAAAAATTTTATAAACCTTTTAATAAGATGCCACCATATATTTATTTTTCAGAAAATAAAATGTAGGATGCTCATTTGAAATTCTTTTGACTCGTTAAAATAATTATGTTTTTCTATCATTGTTATTATCCTTAATTGCTTTCGTCTGCATCAAGTATGCTCCTCCTACCATAACTCAAACTCATTTTTATATATGAGAAGCGATTAGTTCCTGTATAATTTAGAGGTTTTCTAATTTGTCATTCAAATCATTAAAAGGACCAGTTATTACTTGGAAGAATAACTTACGGTATTGGTGTTGTCAATTATTTTCACAAACAATAAGTTATAATTTCTTTAAAATTGTAATTTGTTTAGTATTAATGAATTTTCTATTAAAAAAACATATTGAAGCGTAGGGAGCAAAGATTATTACATTTGTTATAACCTAATTTTTTAGCCCTATTTTTTATATATTTAAAAAAATCAAAAAAAATCAAAAAATTCGTATTTTCAATAAATCTAGTCAATTTTAATTATTTATTTTTTTAATTTTTATTTAATTTTTGTGTCAAATTAAGTTAGGAATAATCATTAAAAAATACAAAAAAGTTTAAAGATAAAAACAAAAAATATACTTGGGTGTGAAATTGGACCAATAACTAAGTGTAACAAATCAAAGATCAAGTTTGAAAAGTTCAGTTAAATCCAAGAATGGTTTTGTGCACAATTGAAAATTTATTAGAAGAGAAATGGAAGAATAAGAACTTAATTTGACTTTAGTTTGGCTAAGATTAGAAAAACTAAAGAGTCAAGGATGAATTTGAAACTCGTGGCTAAATTACAAGGTCAATCAAGGACTTATTTGAAGAGAAAAATAAAAATTGAAAGTTAAATCGGTTAAATTTGAATAATTTCAGGAACCAAGGATGAATTTGTTATAAATAGCTAAAAATAAGGGTTTATATTGACTCAATTTGGGATACAATTGAAAAGAAAAATGTGGTTTAGGGCAAATTCAATCAAAATTAGAAAAAATCAAAAGCCGAGAATTGTAATAAAGAATGAGGAAATATTCAAGGGACCAATTGATTTTTTATTTAACTTTGTTTCAGTCTCATTATTTTCAGTCCAATCAATTTCAATAGAGTCCAATTGAATTCAATTAATTCAATTCAACCTATTTAATTCAAGTTTTCAGTCTAATTATTTTCAATTGATTCAATTTAGTCCAAATTAATCAAGAAATTAGACCTCAAATTCCAGCAATTAATTCTTATTTTTCAGTTACAATCCCATCAATAAAACTAGATTTTTTAGCTCCTCAATCCCAAATTGTAGCCCATATCTTCAACCAATTTTCCAGGAATCAAGCCCCCTTTAAATTAGAATGGCAATCATCAAGTTCAACTTAACAACCAACCAAAATAAATTGGTGAAATCTCAATCGCATTTCCACCATCTTTATGGGTTCAATTTCCATTTTAAAAGTGGCTTGAATGACAAGTCTCTTTTTTATAGTGATCAATGTCAATATCTTGCAAAAGACAAATCCTTTTTTTAAAGGATCAATGGTAAAAATTTTATGCATAACCACACCGACAAGTTCCCTATAAAAAAGACCGATATCAAGATTTAATTTTTGTGAATAATCAAATAAACAACCCTCCTATTTTTAAGGATCAATATTAAATTTTCCACAAAATGATTAGAAATGTTAAAAACTAATTAACCCCCTAATTTTGTATATATTTTGAAAATTAGAAAAATTCAAAAAACAAACATCTTTTTAGTAATTTTAATCATTTCATTATTTCTATTATTTTTATTTAAATTTTTTGTGTTAACAAAACATGAAAATCATACAAACAAATACAATAAAAATAAAAATATATCTAGCTAGGGTTAAAATTGAATTGATAATCAAGTATCACATATAAAAACTAAGTCCGAGAATTTTTGGGTTATAATAAAGGTTTGGATTGAAGAGGCAATTGAGAAAAAAAGATTAATTTGATTTAATTATGTTAAGATCTAAGGAAATTTGAAGTTCAATGAAAATTTTGAAACAAATAACCAATATTAAAAATAAATTGAGGTTATAATTGAACAAGAAAATCAAAATTAAGAGTTATTTTGATTAAAATTACAAAATGTTAGAAACTAAGGATGGACTAGTAATAAGTGGTTAAATTTGGAGGTCTAAATTGATTTAATTAAATACACAATTGAAATGAAAAAGGAAATTTAGGATAAATCCGGTTGAAATTGCAAGAATTCAGAACATAAGGATTAAATTGAAAAGAAGTTAAATTAGAAAGATTATCTTAGGCCATGTTTGTTTCCCGGAATTCATTTTCTGGGAAACCACTTTCCAAACTTTCCTGTGTTTGTTTGCCATTAGAAAAGTTGGTCAACGGAAAACATTTTCCGGTCAACGGAAAACACTTTCTGGTCAACGGAAATACTTTTCAGTCAACGGAAAACACTTTCCAGTTAAAGAAAAATTTGGTTTGATTTATAGGAAAGTGTTTTCCCTTTTGGCTGTGTTTGTTTTCCGGAAAGTGGTTTCCGAGAAACCACTTTCCAAACTTTCTTGTGTTTGTTTGCTATTGGAAAAGTTGGTCAACGGAAAACACTTTCCAGTCAAAGGAAAATTTGGCTTGGTTTGCAGGAAAGTGTTTTCCTGAAAAATTTGGGCGGAAAACACTTTCCGGAAGTTGTGAAAAATTTAGAAATGTCATTATTTGCTAATTATATCAAATTTGATCCTCAAACTTTTGATTGCTATATATAATTTGTTTTTAATATTTATTTTTTAATTTCATCTCTTAAAATTTAATTTTTATATTAATTTTGGTCCTTATTTTTATAATTCCTATTTGCTTTTTTCTTATCATTTTTTTATTGAAATTTTTTATCTATCAAATTTGGTCCTCATTCTTTTGATTTTTACTTATTTTATTTGAAATAATTTATGAAATGTTAATTATTATTATTTTAATTTCTTCACCTTTCATTTTTTTTAATTTTTTAGATTTGATCTCTATTATTTTGATTATTATTTATTTTATTTAAGATAATTTATGAAATTATATTTTTTTTCAATTTCATTCTCATTCAACTTTTTAATTTGTAAGATTTGTTTCTTATTATTTTAATAAACTTGAAAAAATAAAACATTAATAAATTATTTTCCAGCTCATTTTCCATAACATAACCAAACACTGGAAAGTGTTTTCCAACTTATTTTCCATTACACTACCAAATATCGGAAAATACTTTCCCGGAATTCACTTTCCCGGAATTCACTTTCCTCGGAATTCACTTTCCAAAAGGAAACTACTTTCCTGCAAACAAACGGGGCCTTAAGGGATTATATTGAAAGGGAATTCAAGATTTAAAGCCCTGATTGAATGAATTGAAAAAACTCAAAAAGTTGAGTGCTGTAATGAAAAGGGGGAAATATTCCAAGGACCAATTAACTATTTATGTAACTTCGATTCAATCCTAGTTATTTAATTCCAATCAATTCAATCCAATTAATTCCATTTCAGTCCAATAAATAACAATTGAGTGCAATTGTTAATTTCCAATTAAATTAATTAGTTTAATTCAGTCCACTGACTTGGTCTAAAATAATTCAATTTAGTCTAGAATTCAATTAAGCAATCCAACAATTAAACCCAGATTTCATTCTCCAATTCCAGCTCTCAATCCCAGATTTCAAGCCTCCCTCATCAATATTTGGCACCAATCTGCAGCCTGGATTGATCTTCCAACAAAGCAAAAATGTGTGATTTTATTCTTCAATATACCAGGCTATGATTAGGGAGAAAAGATTTGATTTTAATGACAACACCAGAGAAAGGATCAAGAATTTCTTCATGAACGAACACTATAAATTTTTCCAGTATCTTCTCCACGCTTGAAACCCATTGTCCTCCCCCGCGTACCAAAAACCAGTCTCTACCCAAAACCATAGTCAAAACCCGAACCACAACAACAGCACCATAGCTAAAAAAGACACATCATCCTCTCTAACAACATTGCCATTGTCTGAAAACTTAAGGGGCCACCATAACCACATTTTCATTTTCATTTTAAAAAAATTTCCAGCCCTGATTCATCATCAACCTCCACCTTCTCCACATTAAATCCACTAACCTTCTTTCATATTTTCCATACCATTATTTTTCCTTAAGCCATTATAGACCCAATCAGCCCCGATTTCAACCACATCCGAACACCAACCACGGTGACACAAACCAAACACAACAATCCAACCCTCCATCTCTGTCTCTCATTTTCATTTGCTGCCCAATACGATTTGCTAAACTGTATTATTTATCTAAATAAGCTAAATAAGTTTTTAACTGTGTTACATTTTTATACTGTTCTACTTAAAAAAAAAACCCCTCCAATACCAACCGGTGTGGAAGTTGGGGGGGTTGACGTTTGACAGAGACACGCGGGGATTTGGAGTAGAGATGGTGGATCTTTCAAGGACGGATCGGGTCTAATCAAGCAAAGTCAAGTCTGTGGTTTCGCTTTTTATATTACACGTTATTATGTGTTTACGTAAGAAAAGGAGATCAGAGAAAGAAATCTCTGTGACTGTATCTGTTCTTTAGGAGATAAAACTGATTACTGAAACTTATCTGGTTGCCTAGAATTCAGGGGGCTTTTATCTAGGATTGGGAATGAAGAGGTTGGATATGTAAGGGTCAGTCAAAGCTTAGGCTTTATTTCTGAACTAAGCAAAAGCAAAGGACTCTTTCTCTGGACCAAACCTGTGACCTTATCTGCTCGAAACCCAAATAATACTAAACTAGGAATATCAGTGGCCACGCGCTATAATTAAGAGCCGTGCAATCACTCTTCCATCAAATAACAAATCCAGTTAGTACTAATTAAAAACAATGATAATATTAATAACCTCACGAATTATAATTATAAATACCTAACAATTTATTAGCCATGGAATCACTCTTTCATCTATTATCAAATAATCTAAAATTAAAAAAAATTAACTAAAAAAAGTAAAAAAAAAATATGAGTTAAATTAGGTTAACCCGTTAACCCTAACCATATATATAAGATCGGGATAATCTAATGAAAAAAAATATGAAGATCAATTTTCAATAAATCAGATATTAAAAGACAAAATTGAAATAAATTATTTTTTTCTTAAAAAGAAAAAAAATCAATATTTAAAATTAGTGACTCTAATCATGAGACTAAAATTAACCCTCTTAAAGAAAAATCATTAAAAAAAAAAGCAAAACTATATATAAAAAAGGATTATAAAAGGGAAAAACATCAAGGAGGCGATTCTCCTAAACATGATCTAATATCTAAACCTCACAAACTGTGAAATCTTAAACTCGAGTTCAATTAAAAAGCTTAATTTCTATCCAAATTAATTTTGAAGGATGAAATCATGAAAAAAATATCAATTTAAAAAACTTGACAAGGAAAAAAAAAATAGCAATAAAAAGAATATAGATCAAATTTCATAGAAAACAAACCAAGGATGAAGTAGTAAAGAAACAATCTAAACAATGATCATAAACAATCTAAACAATTATCCAAAATAAAATAAATAGTAATCAAAAGAACATGGACTAAATTTAAAGGACTAAGAAGTGGTAAGAATGAAATTGAAAAAACATGTAATTTCATAAATTATTCAAAATTAAAAAAAATAAAAATAAAAAAGAATTGAGACCAGATATAAAAGAGAAATAAATTACAAGGTCTGGTATGAGTTTTTCTAAGGGTTGTCACTAAATTCAAGAAGGAAAGAGAGAGAGAAAAGAAAAAAAAAGGATGTTAGCATCAAACCAGAAGCATGTTCGGTGGAAGCGCCACCGCATCATAGAGGTGGCGTTGAGACATTTCAAACACTATCGTTAAAGACGGCTTTTAATAGTTAGACAACACAAACCTCTAAAAGGTGCGAGGCTCGTCCACTTGCTAATGTGTGCTCCACATATGCAAACGTGTTTTTTTTATTAATATTTAATAATAAAAGTACAAAAAACACATTGTGAGAGAGTTATGTTGATCTTGTCTTTAAGTGAAGAAAAATAATTCTACTATTTTGATAAAATTGAAAAGACCATAACACCCCTAATTGAAAGGCATTATATTTTTTTTATTATTTTAGAGGTAAATCAATGATTTTACTGTGCATAGAAAAATGATACTAACCTAACCCTGCACAAATTGTTAAAGATAATTGTATCATAGTGAAAAAAGATCATCTTGCCCCCAATAGATAATTTAAAGGTTTTTCGAGTTAGAGATAATTTTTTCAAATCAGTATTCTAATGAAAAATGATTTGTTCCTATAACTATAGCAATTTTCCTTCTAACTTTAGGTTTTGTTAACTTGATAGATGAGTTAACTTTCCTTTTAAATATTTTTTGGACATTATGAAAAACATATTAAAAGAACATAAAAGTTTCATTTTGATCCCTTCATTTTTAACCTTTATTTTTTAATCTTTTGTCCATGTTCCTTTAGTTTATTGCACTTTTGTCCTAAATTTTATTTTTGTCATATATTAATCTGTAGAAATTGAGAGAAGAAAGAAAAACTTCTTAAGAAATTAAAGAAAGAGAAAGCTCTTGAATGATTGGATTTTGACTACCAATAACTTTGATTTTGATTTCTATATATTCGTCTTTGAGAGAGGAAATTAATAGAGGTTGTTTCCACCTTATTGATGCTAAAAAACTAGACCAAACCATGAAAAATTATTTTAAATTTAATTTGATTTTAAGTTTTTTGGTTACTTAAAATATGTTTTATTATTTCAAATGGTGTTCAAGAAGTTCATAAGATTTTGTTTTCATGTCTGGGGGTGAAAAAAATGGTAGAAATCTATTTTCTTTTTCTAGCTTAAAAAATTTGAATCCTAATTTTCCGATCATTGAAGATAAGTCTTGTAGTTGAAAAATTAAACCAAATGATGATAGGTCGTCTGTCTATGCAAAAGACATGTCGCTCCCCTAGATCTAAAAATACAAATCGTGGTTGGGCTTCTTCTTTAAAGGTCATGAGCATGAGCCTAGCTTTTTAAAGCTCAAAGTTCTGACCTTTTATTTTTTATTTTTTTATTTAATAATAAAATATTTTTAATTAAGATTATTAATGAAATTTAAAAAATAAACCAATTATCCCTTACTTTTCAAATAAAATCTGAGCTATTATGATAATATTTTCAATTATTATTTTTTGAATGATATGTTTTAATATGATTTTTTTTTCATGAATATTCAATAAAAATATATAGTTTTATGTTATTTTTATATAATTTTGTAAAATTAATCATTATTTACTTTTTTATGTTGTTATGTAATTATCATGGCATAACTTTTTAAATTTTTTTTATTGAAATTCGTTTTTTATATGATGATAAACTTTTATATAAAAATTATTATTTTAATAAAAACATATTTTATCTAGGAAAATACATGAATAAGGAAGAGGGGTTTTTATTAAAAAAATATATTTTCTTCATTCATGTAAATTAATTGAATTCTTGTGAATATTTATTTTGATTATGCATGGTTTTTATTCAAAAACATCATGCTACTTATAAAAAATAATTATTTTCATGAAAATAAAAAATTAATGCTTTGATAAGAAAATGATATTTGGCTAAACAAAATTACAATTTTCTCTCTAAAATTTAAATCATTTTTATTTTTAAAATATTTATTATAACTATTACATAAGTAAATAAAAATTGATTTTAAAAATCATTTCAGCAACGTGTGGGTGAATATCTAGTAATCTTTTATTGAAAATATTTTTAAAATAAGAAAATGAAGGTGTCTAAAATTAGGGTGTTTTTTCTTATTTTAAAAAAGTATTGGCAAGATAATCTAATTTGAAAAAGAATTGGTAAAATAAAACAGTTTGTACGTGTCATGATTGAAAAACTCAACAATCAAACTTATTTGTCATTAAAAAAATATGATATTTCAAATAAATTATGAAACAAGCTACACAAATTAAATTGAGGAATTTGCGAAGAGAAAAGGGAGAGAAAAAGAAAAGGTAAAAAAATAGAGAAAGATCTCTGAGGCACTTCAAAGTTTTGACTATGATACCACCATTACCATAAAAAATCTCGATGAAACAAATCTAATAACAAAAAGAAAAGTCATGAATGATAATTGAAGTAGATCATACTTGTTGGCATCAAATATAACACCCATCACCCATTAGGTGACAAGAGTGACACACTTCGGTTACTGTTTATGATTTTTTTGGTGTCGTTGGATTTATTTAGTCGAGATCTTCTTTATAGTACTGATGGTGTCATAACTAGAGATTTATTGCACTCTTGGGATTTTTTTTATTTTATTATTTGTTTACTCATCTTTCTTTTCTTCTTATTATAATTCATGCAGCCCATTTTATAATTTATTTTAAATAATATTTGTCTAAATAACAACAAATTTGAATGTCTCATTTATGAATCACAATATATATAAAATGTGTTATTTCACAAATTATTTTTAAAATTATGTTATATTGTTAATTATTTAAAAAATACTATATATATATATTTTTTTTAAAAAAAGAAAATCCTGGAACTAGGGGATCCGGAAAAGTCTGGGCCTGCGAGCCCGAAATGTCTTATTAAGGATGTTGAAGCAAAGGGGACCTGGGCGTGTGGGTGTGGGGCAGGTATAGTACCCCCGGGATTTAAGGATAGGAAAGGGCGCAATTCCCAATAGAAGTGACAGCTGCGTCGTGGCCGACAGCTATACGGTGACCTTGGAAACTCCTCTGGGTTTCTTACTAGGAAATCGCACGTGATTGATTCTCTTTTATTCCTTCCACCATAGTTTCAAATGGCACTCCGATGAGCAACCATTACAATCACAAATATCCATGTAATCAGAGAGAGAGAGAGAGAGAGAGCGGAGCCACTTGATTACCAGGATCAATAAAGACAACCTAGGCACTGGCACTTGGGTTGGGTTTTAAGGGGAAGTAAGTGATTGATGGCCTCGTTGTCTTACATGTGCCTGTGCTCAGCTGGTGTAAATTCCGAGGACATATGTTGTGGTGAGGACGCAGGTTTGGTTTTAAACCATACCTCTGACTGCTTTTTTACCTTCTTCTTTTTTTCCCCCATTTAAAGTAGCATAATGATAATAACACAGTGCAAAACTTAAGAAATAATACGATCGTATATTATATTTTGTGACTTGTTTATAGTAATAATAGTAATAGTAATAGTAATAGTAATTTAGTTTTACTAAAATCACTTGCATCTATTTTTTAATAAAAAATATTTATTTATAATAAATAAAATATTTTTTATAATTAAAACATGTAAATTTAGAAAAATAAAAAGGGTATGCTTCAAAAAAAAAAAAACAATTCATTTTGTGGTCACAATTATATGCTTGTATTTTTTATTTATCTTTTAGTTTATTATTTAAAAAGTTTTTTCTGTAAACTTTTAAAATAGTGTTTTTTTTATTAGAAATTTTATTCTGTGGATGTTTACAATAGTATTTTTTTTTAATAGTAATAATAGAGTTTTATAGATTAAAAATTCTAGCACAATTATTTTTAGCAGAGTTACATTCTTATTGGTTTTCCTTTGTTTTGACGAAGCTCTTATTCTTGTACTGTATAGTTTATAGGTATTAATTGTATAAAAAAAATTATTTACTATTAATAAATATTTTTTCATTAAAAAGATAGATACTTGCTTAATAATATCCTAGCTTAATTATACACTAATTAAAAGCACAACTTTTTTTTTACTTGTACAGTTTATATAAGAATGGAGCACTTATTCTTGTATATATAAGAATAGAGTTTGAATTATTTTTTAGATTTAAATTTTAAATAAGCTTTTAAAATTGCATTTGTTAAATTTTTTTTAAATGAGTCACAAATATATATCATTTGCAACTTCCTAAAATTTTTTATTTCTATATAAATTTTGAATTTTGTTATTTTCCTCAATTTTTTTTAATGTGCTATTTGTTTCTTTAATTTAAAAAACTCTACCGTACTCCATGCTCAAAATTTTCATTGGTGAGCACAAAAGGAAAAATAAAACAAGAAAACAAGAGGAGAGTGTGCCTTTTCGACCAAAATTGCGGAGCACAATCCGTGGAGAGGAATAAAAATACAAAAAGCAAATTAGAAAAGGTTTTTGGATAATTAATTAGTGTAGGTGAGAAAGAGAAACCATGATCACTAAGAGGCTTTTGAATTGGGGACCATAATTAATCACATGGCATGAGTTAATTTGATAACAATATCTAAATATTAGATAGGGTACTTAATTTGAAAAATTCAATTGGCGGGGGTGATGTTGAATGAATAGTTTTATATTACTCTTTTATATATTATTTTAAATAAAAATTGATTTAAATTTAAAACTTGCACTCATTCATTACTATTTTTTGTTTAATTTTATTAGAGAGAATTGGGATAATTAATGAGATTTGAAACCTTGATCACTTAGTTATTACAATTATTTTTAAAATTTGACCATTAATTAAGGTATATATAATTAAATATCGACATATATTTAAATTAATTCCTCCATGGTTTTAACTAATAGAGTTTCATGTTTTATCAAGCCATTTTTCAGTCCATATAAGAAAACGATAGATGTGTTCGCTACTGTTTTCTTGTTTACTATACATATCATATGTCTATCTTGTTATAAATACATTAACTATATATTAAAACAAATGAAGTTTTTATTTTTTGTATTCATTTCTCATTCTCTCACATTTGTAATTTGTTCACTCCAACTTCATAATAACTTTCTTTTTATTCAAGGTCCCTGGTATTTTTATTGTTGTGCACTTTAGCCACACTAAACTCCTTTTCTTTCAATTCATTCCTTTCAAGTTATATTTTCATGGTTTTATGCACTCAAATCCTTTCCAATTTGTTTTTATCGCTCTTGCCTTACATGTCATAAAATATTTAAACGTTAAATTAACGATCAATTTATGAGATTGAACAAAAAAAATAATTGAAGCTAAAGGACCAAAATTGACATTATGGAAAAACATTTAGCCCTTTGCCACTAAAAGTGTGCAAAGCTGTATATACTTTAGCCCCTCAAGTTTAAATTTTGCTCACAATTGGTCCCTCTCCTTTTAGTTTTTTGGGTTTTTAGTCATAAACTTTATTTTTTTCATTTCAATTCTAGATTTTATTTAATTTTTGTTTTTTAAGAGATGAGAGGTTGTTTTGGGATCGTGAATGAGTTTTATTAATGTTTTTAGTGTGTTTCTAAGTGTTTAAGATGAAAAATAAATTAAAAATATATATTATTAAAGTCTAAAAACTCAAACCCTACTTTCTAGCCATTTAAAGTGACCAAACAATTGTGCATGGGATGATTGGTCCTTTACCACAACAAACAATTTATTATCATTTTTTTAAAAAAATTAAAATGTATGACGCATTGTTCACTTTTTTTAAAAAAATCAATTAGGCACGTGAACCTGAGATTTATTAAATTCATGGCTAAGCAAGCGAGCTTGGCCTCTTTGCTTAACTTTTGATTAATTTTTTTATTTAAATTTTAATTAATCACCTCTTTTTTATTTAAAAAAATTTTTAATTTATTTTTTTTAAATTAGTAATTACTCTTCTTAATTTCATTTTTAACTTCATAGTGCTTTAAGGAGAATTTTTTTTATAATGATTCAAAGAGATTATTGTAATTCTTTGTTAAATATTTGTATTTTATATTTTAATAAATAAATTCTATTTACATAACATATTTATAAAAATAAAAATCAGTTGTTCTTAACATCTAAAATTAACCTCTAAGATAAAATAAATAAAATTATATAAAATTAAAAAGATAATAAGAGTTAAATATTTACAGACACATATCTATCTTTTATTTTTTAAAGACTAGAAATATACAATTGTAAGAAGTAAAAGTAAAAATAAGTATATATGTTTGTTTGTCCGCCACGCACCATCTTCGCTTTTCGGCTTTGACAAATTCTTGGCAATGCTTTATTTTGTTTAAAAATTCAATCATTTTTTTACCATTATTTAATTTCCATTAGAAGATTATAATAGTATATGTGTCTTTTAAAAAAAAATGAAGAAAAGATAGAGAATAAAACACACTTAAAATATTGTGTATAAACCCTTGAGTCTGCGTTGAGGTTACGTGGATCCAAGTATTGCATTTGACGTTTGTTATTCGTCTTTTTAAAATACTTGTTTCTTTTGCAATTAGAAGAACACAGTATTGTTCCTTCTTTGTAGGTCCTTTTGATGGACGACGTGACGATTGTGAGAAACACGAAATCTCTACCGCCCATCTTCACCCTCCACGAGCCTGGGTGTTTCAAAATAACACTGGATAAAAAAAAAATATTTCGAAAAATAACATATATATATAGCATAATAGTTAGAAATCGCGAAGTAAAAACAACGGTTTTAAAAAAGTTTAAAAAGGTTTATACACAAGGAAGAATAGTTGGTGTTAATTTTTTTCAACGTTATTTCTAATTGTGTTATTTTTCAAAATATTTTTTAAGTTAGTTTTCTTAAATTTTTATAAATTGTGCTAATTTTCAAAAGAATCCCACGAGCATTCTAAGTATTTTAAACTGCAATAATTACCTTTTCTTATAAAATTAATTTTTTATTAAGGTTGTGTTTGTTTTAAAATAAAAATGCATGACACTTTAAAAAATCCTATTCTAATTTTTAATAAGAAAAAATATCTTGTAAAGTGCTTTGATTTTAAAAATATATATTTTAAACTAAGAAAACAGCATTAGTTAAAAGCAAATGTTTTGTGACTTTTTTTATGAGAATCAATAATGCATTGAAAGCGAAGCAGCCATGTAGATGAACATAAGGTTTATATTCAAAATACAAATCATAATTACAACCATAAAATGAAACCGTCCTTGTCAATACTTAGCATATATATGCCAAGTGGTTTACTACCATATTATTTTCTCCATAGATGTGGGAAAAATGGACATGCTTTAAAGTACCTATGAGAACACCGATATTGAACTAATAAAAACATATTGCACTAATATCCATGGCCTAAATTTTGAGCTACAATCAAGCCATTGGTTGAGTCGGATTCAAAGAACCAGTCCACTTAGTCTACATAGGAAGATGATGAGCTGAGCTCCAAAGCTTTCTTGCAACACCTGTAGGATACCAGAAGATACATAGAAACCAACCTGTGATGTCGTCTCTCAAAACACCTCCAATCCCTGATTTAACAACTGTTGATAATTGACTGTTGTGCTTTTAGCATTGATGTTAGTTAAAAGGGGTAATCTATTTTGATTAAAAAAACAAAATAGTTAAATTTTAAATTCATGTACTTTGTTCATAGAACAAATCAGATTTGATCTAAAACTACGCTGACAAAAATAAATGTTAAGTATTTTGATAGCTTTTGTAGTTGTGATTTAAAAAAAAAAATTCAAAAAAATTACTTTGAGTTGTAATTGGTTTAATTAAAATATATATTTGGTTAAAACTGTTATTGAAATTGTTATTTAACTAAAATCATGTCATGTGCAGCTGAAATTGATGTTGTTAATAAAATTATTAAAAAAAAACACCAATTAATTTCTTATTTTACATTGCATTATTCATAGATTGAAAAAACAATAACAAAAAAAATATTATTTTTATTGTATCATCAAACTTGTTATAATATTATGATCAATATAATTCATACATGAAGGGCTCTAATTTCCACACGTTTGTGAATGGAAATCACACCAATTAAAATATCAAAAAAAAAGTATTTTAGTAGTTTTACTAGGATGTAGTAATTAATACTATTAATTGAACAATTGCCTGTCAGCTTGGTTTTCTCCTTTTAAAGCTCTTTAACAATTTGTTATCGTAAATTAGTTTATAATTCACAATTTAACATTTTGGCTAATTAACTATTTTATAAATTAATGGCATTTAATTGACCCTACCGATAAAAAAAAAGCTAACTATACCATTAAGGAAAACGATTTAATAATAATGAATAAAAAGCAATACAGAATACTTTAACCATTGAAGGGAAAAAACCTCAAATTACACGGAGACAAACATGATAGATACGGTCTCCCTCATCGCAATTGAACCAGTCAAGCAAGCTGGCCGCAGGCAGGGGAGGTAGGAGCCTAGGAGGGTCGTCGAGGTTGCGAGGAGAGGACAAGAGTGCGGGACCTACGAGCCGCAGCAAAGTCTCCCTTTCGCCATCTCCCCCCTCTTGTTTTCGTGTATATTTTTCTTTTTAAAACAAAGCTATTTGGCTGTTTCTCAACTGACCCACACCTGGTCAACTTTTTGCGTTAACCATAGTTAATTAGCTTCACCGTCAAATTCTAAACCTCCATGACCAGCCAACCCTACCCACACACTCTCCTCCATCTAGGGTTCATCTGCTCAAATGTTCACATCAGGAGATCACACGCAAAGTAACTTGTATGTCATCCGAGCATTCTTCTCATCTCGCGTGAAACACACGATCCAATTATCGTGCTTTCTCGCTGAACATACATATACCATCTTCCTTTAAAAAAAAACAATTAAAGTATTTTATTTTTCCTGTTTAGTTTTTATATTATACAGAGTGGGTGCAGTAGTAATTCATTATAATTACAACAAAAACTAAAACAGAACTCACTTTACTCTGACACTATTTAGTTTCTTACATGTATCAATGTGGATTAAAGTTGTGCCATTTTTTTTAATTTGATGATAATTTTTTTTTTATGATTACATCTTCTTTTTGTCCAATTTAATGACCAATTACATAAAATTTGTTATATAATGCCAAATTAAAAGACAAAGAGCCAAAATATAAAACACGGAACCAAGTGGCTTTTTAAAAATTGGAGTGAGAAGTTCTCTTCGGTCCACCTAATTTTCTCTAAATTCCTTTCCAATCCCTTTATTTTTTGTAATTTTAGTTTTGATGCAAAATTTTATTTTTTTTTAATTTTTCAATCTTTTGTTCGAGAAAAGAGAGAAAATCATTGAAAAATAAAAAAAAAGAGAGAAAGTAAATTGGTTAGCCACTTTTCGACCACGAGGAAGGTAGTTCTTCGTGTCAATGAGTTTTATTCAATGAGAGAAGTTCCATTAAAGGGGTTTTAGCCCTTCATCTTGCTAGACGAAGTATTTTTTTTAGTTTGATTTTGTAATTTTAGGCATATTTTAGGGCGTTCTGAATTGATTTATTGGTTTGTGAATGTATTATTAATGTTTATTATGTGTTTTTACTTGAAATTAGGTTAAAAATAGATTTTTTTTCTTTGAAAAACCCTAGCTTGATTTCTCAGCCACCTTTCTAGTTGTCAGAATCTTAGTAAGTAGATGACATGTTGTTTGGAGTGTTTTCATTTGATAAAAAAACCCTTAAAAATGGAAAAAAAGGCCCAAGCACTTAGGCATAATTTGACAAGCCCATACACCTGGTCTTATATTTTTAATGAGCCATGTGCTTTGGATCCTATATCAATAAAAAAGAGTAGGGTTGCAAACCTATCACAAGAAATAGGGTTCCATACTCTCCATGGAGTAATCATGTTAAATTATTACTTTATTGTTTATCACAATGTTAAAGACTTACATATGATAACAACCATGTGAAAAAGTCAAGTAGTAAACATTATCCCAATCCAGAATCATTTCATTGAAAATCCAAGCATTCTTGGTTAGCTACATTGTCCATAAAGCTATTTTTATTTTTTTACATTGAATAAAGAAGCCCTATTCTTGATATGACTCATCAATGGTGTTCGAAGTTAAGCAAATATGAATAGTAATTGTCTATATCTAAATAGAGAAATAAGGTTGAAAACATCGTGAACAATAACCAACTAGGTTTAAAAATTTCTAATTGAGCAAGAAAACTAGAGAACAATTGACTAGATGATCAGAAGTCATGATTGATACAAAAAAGTGATTGATCATTGGAGTTTAAATTCACATTAATGATTAGAGGGGTCAATCCTACTTAGAATGGGGGTCCTTGATGGGTTAATTTGACTAAGTTTATTAGATTAGTTAGGATTGATATAAGTATTAGTAAAAGAAAATTTTATTAGGATTTAAAATGACTCCTTATGTGATATAGATTACTTGTTTAGATGGAATTCAAACACTATATCAATATAAATAGAAAATTTAGTACATGAAAAATTTGGCCAACTCCAAGCATGTAAATTTACTCAATTAATTCTTTCAAAATATCTTCTTTCAATATTTACAACCTTCATTTATCTCATTGCTTTTAATTCTTTGTTTCTTTTTTACCTATTCATCTTCTTGAGTGGTGCAACTTAGGACATACATATTATCTTAAGGTTTAAAGTATTAAAACACTCACATTTCATTTGATTTTACGAGGCTGCAACTGCCTCCGCTTATAATTTAGTTCATGGATAACGTTTTTCTCATTGAAAGAAAAAAAATGAAGAACTAGTAGCTTAATTGATCTAAAAATACTTGATTGATTAATACAACCAAACCATCTTATAATATAGAAGAAGATGCTTTGTTGATTCTTGAATGAAGTAGGACATATAACAATTGACATGGATCATTCATGAACCAAATGGACAAGTCTAAGTGCAAGAAGAATTCTAGATTCATCAAACGATATTCGAGAAAAAAAAAATATTTAATTTAATTATTGAATTAAGTTTAAATTTTATAAGCATGTTTAAGTCCAGTTGCCCATAAAATTAGGTTAGAAGATGTCCAAAATAGATTTAAAAGATATTGTTTAAGATTATTTTTTCAAGTTATTTTTTTTTATCTTTTTCTTAATTAGGTTTCAAAATCTTATTTTGTTTAAATTTCACTAACCATGTCAGTTTTAGAAACTATTTAAGCAATTCATATATTACTTTCAAAATAGATTATTGTTCTTGTTGTTGTTGATTTTAAACATTTATCACATCAGAGTTTTCTATAGTTTAATGGTAATTTTATAACTTATGATCAAAACCTACCTTTCTATCTTTCATATAACAAGCCACCGAGTCATCCACACCTCAACATGACGGAAGATAAAATGATTTAATTCCTTTGACTTCCTTTTCTCAAACTCAAACTTTTTAATCCCTTTGAAACCATATGGCTACACCAGAGATCAAGACAGCCGGCCGGCGAAATGTGGATTGCCTACCAATATATAATCCATTAAACGAAATGACTTATTGGCTCATATCCGAACCAAGGAACAAATGACAGATATCAGGTAGGCCTCTGTTTGAAGTAACAAGTTTGATGAAGAAGGAAAATGGATAAATCATTCTGGACTTGAGAAAACTCTCTGTCAATCTTAATTACCTGTGGACTTTCATCTAAACCGTGCGTACTTATGCCAAACCACTACATACTCCATCAAGTCACATGCGATTAAGAACCGACCAAAACCCCTTCAAGCTATGCTTCCTTATGTTACATTTTCTATATTTGTATTAAAATAGCAATCATTTTTTAAGATATATGATGTTAGAAAAATCAGTTAAAGCTAAACACCTTAATATTTGGAGGAAAAGAACGTGAACATGTTATACTTGTAAATGAAAGGTGTTCTGTTGGTCTTTTTCCATACTTCATAATAGTTGGGAGAATTGCTTTTATATTTGTTAGCACATAAAAATAATATAGTTGAGAGGCTAACCAAAAAAATTACATAATCATTCCATCCTCAGGAACGCTATTGCGTTTAATCCACCCTTTTGAAGGAGAGTGAGACTTGCATCCACCTTCTTGTACACATTTATCAAAAATTAGAAGAAACATAAGAAACTCGTCCACAAACCATTATTCTATGCATATATTTAAACTTTAGGGTGTGAGAGAAATGACTGCGTTTCAAGTCTTTGTCCCCTCTCCTTCCTCCTCCTTCCCTTCCCTTTTCCCTTTCTCTGCACTTCATCTCTCTCTCTCTCTCTCTCTCTCTCTCTCTCTCTCTCTGTCCTTGTTTATCTTGTTTTTTTCTCTCCAAAATATACATGTAACCTCTCTCTATATATTCATATATTTTTCTTCGAGTCCCGGTGTTCCCCTTTCCCTTTCTATTTTCTTTATAATTTCACTCTCCTGTATCCTGTTTCAACATTAAACAAAACCCAAAACAGTTTTTAATCATCTAAAATATTTATTTTTCTAAAAAAATCATTTCCTGTTTTTTGTTTCCTTTTGATGTTGGCATGGCTGGTTTAGATTTAGGCACTACTTCTCGCTACGTTCACCAGCTTCACCACAGACCTGACCTTCAGCTCCAGCACCAGCCTGATCCTGAAGACGAGGATCCCAATAGGGCTGGAGACGGTCTTGGAAGTGTTGGTCGCTTTTCTACTGACCACAACCCCGACGATGGCCTGCATCAAGGCCTTGACCTGGTTGCCACTGCGGCCAACTCCGGGCCAGGAGACATAATGGCCCGTAGGCCTCGAGGCCGTCCACCTGGTTCCAAAAATAAAGAGAAGCCTCCGATTATCATCACTCGCGAGAGTGCAAACACACTGCGTGCCCACATTCTTGAAGTAGGAAATGGATGCGATGTATTCGAGTGCGTGGGTAACTACGCGCGTAGACGGCAGCGTGGGATTTGCATACTGAGCGGAGCAGGAACAGTAACAAATGTTAGCATCAGGCAACCAGCTGCAGCAGGATCTATAGTGACTCTCCATGGCAGATTTGAGATCTTATCTCTGTCTGGATCTTTCTTGCCGCCTCCAGCCCCTCCAGGCGCGACGAGCCTCACAATCTTCCTTGCTGGGGGACAAGGCCAGGTGGTGGGAGGAAGCGTGGTGGGAGAGCTTACCGCAGCAGGCCCAGTTATAGTGATTGCAGCATCGTTCACAAACGTGGCATATGAGAGGCTGCCTTTGGATGAGGATGACCAATTGCTGATGCAGAGTGGTGGAGGGGGTGGAGGTGGTGCTGGTGGTGGGATTGGGGTTGGGGTTGGGAATAATGGTCCTTTTAATGAAGCGGGAGCGGCTTCCGGGGGGCTTCCGTTCTTTAATTTGCCGCTTAATATGCCACCTAACGTGCAGTTGCCAGTGAATGGATGGGCAGGTAACTCAGGAGGTAGGGCTCCGTTTTGAGAGAAATAATCGAATAGGTTGCTGGTGATTTTGTGATGTGTCCTATTATGGAAGCCAATTGTGGCTTTGCTGGATTGGAGCAGCGTTCTTTGGTTGGCTTTTTTGGGCTTGTTGAATAATAAAAGGTCAGCAAAATTCATGGATTATCTATCCTCAAGATCATGATCATGTTACTTCTTCTCCATCTCCTTCTTGATCTTATGGTGATGTTTTAATTTAGGGTATAACTTCTTGTTTTCCCAGTCATCTATTCTCCTTTTCTTTTTATTTTTTAGATTCTGATGGTTCCTTGAAAATAGCCTCCTTGTTCATTGTGAAACTATCTTCTACTTTATGAGAAATGGTTTGATGATGTCTTGACTATCTTAATTGAAAACTGCAACTTACTTAATTTCAGTGATGCTGATACATCAACTAGGGTTTCTTTTGGTTTTTCTCTCTTTATTTAAACTTCCTCTTGGATCTCAACCAGGTTCTTTTTGTTGGTGATATGGTAACATATACAATATGGGTTTTTTTTTTTTATTTTTTCTTAACCACTTTGAGGTAAATCTTGTGGGATTTGGTAACATGGGATTGTGTCTTTTGCATTGTTTTTCGGAGGGAATAAATATGGTAGTAAGGAACCGAGGTTTTCAATAAAAACATGGATTCCTTTCATTGGATGTACTTTTTTTTGTTAACCACCAAGAGTTGTATTAATTTTCTAGCCGACTTTCTTGAGCTAGTTAGATCTCTTGGGAATGAACTATATAACTAGTTTTCTGTAATAAATATAACTTTCCTGTCTTCAAAACCTCTGGCATAAAGAATGAAATGACAGAAAAACCAAGAGCTTGTTCATTAGCATGTTGCTAGTACTAAAAGCACTCCCCTTTAAGATATACATAAGTTTCCAGGCAACAACAGGGATTGGTAATTTATTAATTATTATTAATCATACTTTATATGTTCTTCTGCCAACAAGGGTTTTTATTTTCTTAAGATAAAGTAATTCATTATAGCTCTTCTTTACAGACAATTTTAGAAATCCGATTGGGAAGTAGGATTATTGCTTTTAAAAATTGAAGGTTCTGCATTGTTTTTATCCCCTCACACTTGGTAAACATACAAAGAGCTAGCAAATAATCAAAAGAAGATTTGCCTTTGGTAATGAAATCAATTATGGTCATCATATCCATGTACTCAGTGTCTGTAAGGAAGAACTTTAGTTTTCTTGCCCTAAAAATTAAAACCGTTCGTCCTCGAGATTATTATTATTTGCGCTGCATGAATATGTTCAAATATTTAGCAGCTCCTTACCCTCCTCCTGCTCCCTTTATATCTACATTGAGTAACAGGTTACTTCATCCTCCATTTTACTTCTAAACTAGTTGCAAATCCTGAATATATGCGCTGTGATGTTTGTCATTTCCGAATATTTTGTTCTGGGTTTTTTTTTATAGAGAAGTTTTTTTATTTTTGTTATGGATAATGCAAAACAATTTATTTGCTATTGGTTAACTTTAAATCAGCAATAAAGAGAAAAATATGACCATTGTTCTAGTAATCGATCGCATGAAATTTAAATGGAAAATTAATTCCAATTAACTTAATAAAAAATTGAGTCTCAAGTGTATGTGTGTGCAAAGTTCAGCAAAAATGTTCTAGTACTGTAATTCCAAGAAATACTAAGGCCCAACATATCTAGTTTATCATATAAAAGAAAGAAAAAAGAGCAGAAACAATTTGATTCACAAGGAAAAAAAAAACTAGCAATCATAAGAACTCACTAAACAGCCATTCTACCAAATTATGAGGGATCTAGATATGAAATTTGGATGGTTGAGAATAGATATCCACATCGTCTACCTCATAAAAGTTGTAGATTGAATGGTTTCTTGGATGTCAAGAATGGTTTTTTTAACTCACATGTTCATGTACAAAATATGCTGAGAATAACAATATGGTTAGGTTTTCCTGAATTAAAGCTGATACACCTGTGTATTTTATGGTTTATTGGATGTTCGCGGAAGCTTGCAAGCCCGATTCGGCAGTACTGTCAACAAAGCAAGAAATGGCTATACTGGTGAAATAGAATGTTACCTTATTTGATCACGGACCCAATCGCCAAGGAAAGTAGTTTAGGCCATATAGGAATAGAAATCTATGGATTTCCTTATATTCCTTTTCCATCAGCTATCAGCTAGCAAAGAAGGATTTAGGTCATCTCGGATTACACTCAGAAGCCCTTCCCGTCATGTAGATGGAACTTTAACAGCAGCTAGGTCTAGAGGAAAAATTATGAGCATTACGTTCATGCATAGCTTTTATATTAAAGTTAGCACAATTAATAGTATCAATCCAGGTATTAATTACACAAACTTGACTATTGTTTAAAATTAAAACCATTTATATTGAAAATAATATTGCTAATACTTAAAGCAGTGAACCAGATACCTACTAAAGCCAAGCAGATACCTGCTGCTACAGGTCAAGCAGATACCTGCTACAGGCCAAGCAGCTGAGAAGAAATATAAAGAATGAGAGTTGTTAGAACTAGCAGATCAATCAAACCAAAATAACCATTGACTCCGATATCAATGAGTATTCAGATTGTTGTATTCGCAATCTCTTCTTTTGAAAAGGTGAAAGAGCTCATAACCGTTGAAGGCAGCTAGTGTAGTTCGACAAAGCAGAGGCCCTAAAAGGATAGACAAATACTCTGGAGTTCACTCTTATAGAAAACCCTCTAAGAATTGTGGTCTAGATCCAGGGTCAATTCTCGTTCTTGCTTTCAACCATATCTATTAGTGCTTTTCGTACCTTGTACGAATGAGACTGCCCCTTTCCGGGGTTCCTTAATGAAGCAGAGCCATTAGGACTCTTGTCCTAAAAAAATTATAGATAATTAACCAAAATTGGTATTGGTGTGATTCAAAAGATAATGAGAAACCCATCTTGGTTCACTGCTTTATATATGAAAAAGGTAGAAGCGAATTTTCTATATATATATATATATATATATATATATATATATATATATATAAACTGTGAGGAAAAAAAAAAGAGCTTCAGTTTGGACGTTACTTGAATAAAACTATCATTTGTACCCAGTTATGATGGATTTGGCTATGAAATTAACATAAAAGAAAAAAATATATATATCGTTGTGAAAAAAATTTCAAAATGAACGGCTCGTTGGTTGCTAAGAATTGTATATTTAAGCTCACAAAATTAACAATAGAATCATATAATATAAACCAAAAAATGATTTTAAGTTTATTCTAGAGGGAAAGTGAATCCCATATTGTCTAGTTTACTATATAAAAAATCACAAATAAACCTAATTAATAATTAAAAAAACTCCAGCCTAGTTTGTTTGGATGTTACCTAAACCATGCATGCTACAACTTCTCTCTCAAATCATGAAGGATCTAGCTAAGAAATTTAATTAGACATACACACCTATCGTGCATAAAAGTTTCAGATTCGGTGGATTCGTTGGTTACAAGAATTTGTTTTTTAAGCTCTTCCACCGAATAATTAATTATAAACGGAATATTGAAGTTAAAAAAAAAGATAAATTAATCGGTAATAACTCAAAGTAATTTTATATTTCATAGAATTTTTAGCTTAAGAAGAAGAGAGTCATGAAAAAAGAAATATCCTCTTTGCATTAGAAAAAAATAAACACAAAGGATAAGATTTTGAAGACAACAATAATAGTTTTGTTATTAAGGTAATATTGATCAGACCTATCCTAAAAGAGGGCAATACCAATTTATCTATTTTTTTACTTAATAATTATTATCTATTTTTTCCTTGCCTGGATACCTCATGTCACATAATATAAAACCATAACACGAAGTCATAAGAGAAAGCAGCATATCATAACCTAGCTAAACCAAAGCCAAAATCTTCATTTTCTTATATATCCATTAATTATAGCATATAATACATAGCGTGGACCCATTTCCTACTGCATCACCCCAAACCTTAAGTTCTTGTGTTGAATAATCACCAAAGCCTCACCAGGTCAAGGCCTTGATTCTCCATTTCAAATCTTTGTGCTTAAGTTCCATGGCGGATGAGGAAATTAAGTGCTTGTCATATCCAATAAAATCCATATTGAACATTGATGAAACGAATTCTCGTAGTGCTTATTTATGGGCATTTGATTCATTAAAGTACTTTAGTTTAGAATATTTCACCTCATGTTAGATTTTACGAGGCAATGATGATGGTGAGCTGAGGATGAATTTTAAATATACAAAAGACTATATTATGAGTTGTTTATGTGTACAAGGACTTGTATAATACTTGAAAAGCTGGTGGGATATTTAATAATTCAGCCTTGTAAACCACCATTTTCTGCTGTTCGGCACATGGTAGGAGTTTATTAGGGTGCTTTGATGCTTGCTTCTATCTTTTTTCCAAAACACTTGCTCCTCTCCTATCTATTATATAATAGATGATAAATTTATACATCATATTATCATCATTTTATGCCTTTGGAATCTTGACAATCTAAAAGCAGCCTCAACTCAGAGTTACATTAGAGGTGGCATGAAAGAGTAATGTGGATTTCTTCCACTCATAGAACTTGCAAGAACTAAAAGGTATGGCTTGATCTGAAGCTTGGAGAACCTGCAAGGTGAGTCTCAATTTGCATAAAATAAAATTAAGCATGTAATAAAAAAAAACAAGATAAGATAAAAGAAAAGGCAATTTTCATTAAAAAAAAAGATAAAACAAATCAAGCAGATAAAAAAAAAACCTTCCAAGTCACAAAAGATGATGATGTATATCATAGGTTGTAAAATATAAGAAACAACACACGAAGAAGAAGCCTAACTAATTATTACTACATGTTTAAGGTTGTGGCCATAATTGATAAGACTTCAAGCCTTGGCCACTCATTATGGGAGAATGAGCCTACTTTTCTTCCCAGTTACAGCAGTGAACTTACTAGGTTTTTCTATTTTATTTATTACTTTTATTGCTGTAGATGATCATGGTAGTGAAAATTAAAAGCAATATACATGGGAAAAGATTATTCGAGGATTGAAGAGGTTGTTAGAAAATTAATGAAGCTCTATGCTTACCCAACATACTTAATAAAATAAGCAAGTGTGTGGTGGTTAAATCATGAACAAAACACCTTGATTGCACATGAGCTGACCGGATCTTAAGCTCACTTAGCATGATATGAAATTATATTTGATTCTAAGCTGTCATCTATATACTTAATTAATTAAGAGCAGTTGAATTTCATAAGGCCACAAGAAAACATTTTTTAATAATATATATATGTTAATGTATAAACAATGACCAAATAGGATAGTTAATTAACAAGTTGTTTATGGTTGGTGTGCTGTGATCATGATAAAGGCGACAACGATGATGATGACATTGTACCATGGAGTTTCTCACTTCCTCTTCCTTTTCTCAACTTTCTTACAGGGTTTGGTTTTGTCAAATGATCGACTGGATGCTTTTGAAAATCATGTCTGATTCTTTGATCGTTCCTAGTCGAGATATCCACATTTTTAAAATGTGCACACAGTAATCACAATATCTTAGCCTTTTACTAGCTATGTCAACGTCATTTGCAGTGGGTTAGATGTATTTTTTTTAAGTAAAAAAATGAATATATAGATTTTTCTATCATATTTTTTTATATTAAAACACTTTTAATTATAAATTGAAATATTTATGCACACATCTAATTAAATAAATCAATATTTAATTAAAAAAATAACTAAAATTAAAATATTTGATCTCATAAAAAATTAAATATAAAAATAAGTACAAAAATCAATTCTTAAAAAATTAAATATTGAAATATGAAATTAAAGAAAAAAAATAACTTTTAAAAAGATCTAAAAATTACCAAAGTGAATGTGTGTGAACTTTTGAGACTCGTGATTGTGGTTATTAAGCTAAGATTGACCAAATAAAAAGTAAACAAAAAAAATGAACAAAATTCTCAATAGAAAAATATTGAGTGTGAAACTGGAAAATAAAAAGATATGAGTCAACCCAAGTTAACTTGCTAACCTTATGACCATGGGCATATGATTGATATAACCCTAAATAATAAAAAGTAAAAAAAAAATACAAAGATCAATTCTAAAAAAATTAAAAATTAAATAATAAAATTGAAAATAGATCAATTTTATAAAAGGATCTAAAAAAAACCACAATTAACCCCTGTCAACGTTCAAAACTTATAACCACGGTCAAGAGACCGATACTAACTCTATAGAAGGTAAAAAAACAAGAAGTAACATACTCCATAAAAAAATATTGATGAATGAAATTATTAAAAAAATTATAATAAGAAAGAAACCTAAACAAAATAAACAATAATAAAAATTATGAGACCGAATTTGATATAAAAATAAATTAATGAAATCAAATGCTAACAATCAAAATAAAAAAGAAATTCAATTAATAAAAGGATAAAAAAATTAAAAGAATAAGTATCAATTCTGATATTAAAATCAAATATAACCAAATGATTAGAAAGGAAACTAAAGAAAAAAAATAAATCAAAAGAAGATTAAAAAACAGCAATCAATGTTAAACGATGAAATATTTTAGATGTTTTATTTGTTAAAATACATTGTCAAACAATAAAAAGTGAAAAAGAAAATAGGGCAAAAAAACAAATATGTCGGCCCCTATTAACTTTTTAAATATGGGACTCGGTTCATTAGAGAAACACCATACATAGAAAAATGACAAGCTTGATCCCTAGAAAATCAAATGCTAAAAGATAAAATTAAAAAAAAGATTCACACAAAAAAATCTAAAATAAAAATTATAGTTAAAAGAATGAGGGTAAAAATTAAAATAAAAAACAAATTAGAGGGCAACTATAAATTTATTATTAAATAATTAAACTGAAAAGAAAAATACCTTTAGCAAAATAAAAGAAAAAATAAGGACTAAATCAGAAGGAAAAAAATAACACACCATAAACTTGGATTAAATTATAAAATTAAAAACCAATAAAACTTTTATAAAAAAAAAGAAATAAAAAAGAATGACCAAATAATAAAATAATAATATATAACAAAACTCATGTGAAAAGAGAATTAGGCTCATGCTTGCTTCTGTTGATTCCAATTACAAAGATGTTTTTATAAACTCATGTTTTTTTTCTGTTGATTTAAAAACTCTTAGTTAACATCATTAAAAAAACATTTACTTAGAGGTTAGATAAATCATTTTGTTGTTCCTAAAAAAAGAGAGAAAAATCATGTATACGCCCTAACAAATTTGTAATAATTAATGTAGCATGAAATAAAAAACCTGATTGTCCTTAACTCATAAGTCTTTGTTTTTTTCTTACAAGAAAAAAAAATCCTTACACTGCAACATTGAATTGTAAATTTAGTTTGGGTGCACAGTATTTTGACTAGACAATTTAGAGTTTTTGTTAATCAATGTAACCCAAATTCAATAAAATTCTAGTGGGGGGGGGGGGGGGGAGAAAAAGAAGAAGCAATAGTAGATAGATTTTAACCATGATAGCCCGTTTCATGATCACGACATGAAAACGATTTTGAGATACATGTGTAAAGAAATTAATAGTGTTGTTGAGAGATCTTATAAACACAGTGCTTATAAGATCTAAAATCTGTAAGGATTAAGACAGAATAAAAAGCATATTATGGTAATAAATAAACCATATGTGGACAAATTAGCTGATTCAAGCAAGCAAAACTATAGACCACGAATTTCTTAAGTGCTTAACGAATGTATTAATCAACGGCCATCTCTTGCAAAGGAGAATTTCTACTTTAGTGATACGAGGCATGTATCTACCTTATTGGTCTCGAGAATTGGTGTTTTTCGCATGGAATTATGCATCTGATGATTGTGACAATGGATGTCTTTATCATTAGATAGTGAATGTCGACTTGTAAGAAGAAGAAGAAAAAAAACAAAACTCTCTGGCATGCATCTAAAAGAAATGGGCTCCAGCTTTTGAGGTTTTAGACGAGAATATTGTTGAATTTTACTAAATTGAAGGACATGATTAATTTAAGCAGCCAGTGCCACGAGGATCTCTTTTTAAACAGATCAGATCAGATCCATATATTCTAAGATTGCAACTTGGAAAACCGAAGCCATTTTCGATCAATGTAATCCTGGGCTGGACCAGACGTTTGCTCCCATAAGGACCAATATTAGCTTTACCAGCACGATGGTGGAGCATATACTCTGCCCATTGTCGATTATGACACAGCCCATGATTGATCTTGCTCCTCTCTTAAGAAAAAACTAAGTGCCTCTAAATAATCACTTGTTAGTGGAATCGAAAATTAGTCTGCGAGAATGTAACGAATGGAGTGTAACTGTACCCTACTTGTCACTGGATATTTATTTATTTTATTTTGACGAGGCAATTTCTGAAAGCAAGGTTATAAAAACTCTTTTATGTTGTAATTTTCTGTTCCATCATATCAGAGAAAGTAATTGTACAGATTTCAAAACGTAGCAAATAGAAGCTTCAATATAGGGCAAAATTTGGCTATCGGAGAACTTTTTTATTGAACTATTCAAGAATATCCATTACCATATATTTTTTTTTAATTAATGTAGGTATTTGAGTCAGCTTATGTGCATCTCGACTAATCCCACGAGCTTTGAAGTTAACGAACATATAAGCCTTCAGTGACCTTCATATTATCAACCAAAGAGTTCAAATTTAAAATTATAATGAAAGCAAATCTCTTGACTCCAAACTTTTACCACTGGACCATCTACTAGATGATGATTATTATTATTATTATTATTATTATTTTGGGGGTCTTGAGTCAACTTTTGAAAATGAGATAAAATTCTCTAATTAGCACCATGATATTTTATAACTATAAGGTAGTTTATAACTAATGTAAATATAAAATAATGCTTAAAAAAATTAAACATGGGTTAATTGTAGTAAACTTAAAAAGAAACATTCAAATTGTCCTATTACAACCCACCCCCAATATATATAAAAAATAGAATTACCTCGTTGCACAACCCCAAAAAGAAAAATTAGTAGGAAAACCCCACAAAATCGCCTTTGTTTATACCAATTTGGCAAATCAATCCCAATGAAAAAGATTTTGTGCGCTATCAACAAGAAAACCTATATGGACTTAACCCAAAATAATTCAAAATTTCTAGATTGGATTGACCTATGAATAAGCCGTGGGTCAAGTATTATATAACACCTTAACTTTAAAAAACCGTTAAGTATTGTTTGACTATAAAAAATGAAAAGTCCGGAATAAAAATGAAAGACTCATAGCGATATTTTAATTTCAATATTATCTTTGGAATGGCAATGGTTTATGAGGTCTTCACTAAGTTTTAATTTTAATTTCAATAAAATAGTTGAATTCTTCTCTCTTTTTTTCTAGAATTTTTTTTTTCAATAACATGGGTAGACCTAAACCCGCCCGAATCTAATGAGTTAGGGTCAAAGTCAAGTGCATGCTGGTCCAAACTTAAATAGTAACATGATCTAGACTCACCTATCCTGACTCAAATACCGGTTCCACATGTGTTGCAAAATTTAGTCCATGCAACATAATTGAAAGAAATTGCATAAAATCTCAAAATGAATAACAATTAATATTTGGGAAATGCTTAAGAAATAAAGAAAAAATATTTCTTAATTTTAGAAACCAAAAGGTTATTTAAATGTTTGTAAAGATAGAGTCGATTCTACATAATTTACTTCTTTTTTTGTCCAAGTTTCTTCACTTTCTTTTTTTATCTAACTTACTTCCCAAATTTCTACTATTTCTATACAGACGTGAACAAAAAGGATATATGAAAGAAGACTTTTCTCTTTTTTAGTTGAGATATTTTTTGAAGACTTTTTAATAAAATTTCCAATGATATTTGATTATTAAATATTTTATAATGTTTAAGGAATAAAAACAGTAATGAACAGATAACAATTTTAAAAAAATCTTAGTCATTAAGTTATGAATATGTTTTAAGAGATGTTAAAAAAATCAGAAAAATACAATATTTGAAAATATTTAAGAAATCATTTTTCTTAATTTCTCAACAATTAAAATTTATAAAATAAAAATTTTAAAATTTTCAGCCGTTGATATTTTAAAAAAGTCCGTAACATTCTCAAGTTTTTTAATGTATGACTATTTCTTTAAGAAAAATATTTTGATATTTTTTATTACTTAGAAATTATAAAAAGTTTAAGTTGTTTTGCAAAAAAAAAAGTTTTTCTCAAACATGTTTTTAAAATTATAACGATTGACTGTCTTTGAACTTTTTATTTATTTTTTAAAAAAATTATTTATTTTTAATGAAAATATCCAAAAAAATTATTTTCTTGAGATAAAAAATTATTTCCTAAACATTTTAGAAAATTCTAATTAGTATTAATACTATAATCTAATGTAATTTAGTCTAGTTGAGTTGAATTGACTAATTTCATATGAGCTAATTTGTCAAATTGATACAGATATTGGGCCTCTGCGATTTTTTTGTTTTTCAAAATATAATAATGTCTTTAAGGTTGCGATTGGTTGGTCTAAAAAAATAATAAAAAAATGATAAAAAAAAACATGTTTAGTTAGTTAGAGGGATTAAGATGAAAATATAAAAATAGATTTATATTTAAAAAATTGGAGTGGATTTTTGTTATTTAAAACATAAATAACATGAGAATATATTTATTCTCTTTTAATTATCTCTATCTCTTCTGTTTCCATGTAAAACTCTACTTAATTGATATCACGGATTTGTTACTCCGTTCATAAAAAAGAGTGCAATCCAGCATAATTGATGCATATAGATCTCATTTTTATGCAACTAGAGAATATTAAATCATGGTGCCTAATAATCTCCATGTGATAAAACTAAGTTTTGTTTTTTTTTTTTTATCAAATGCTAGTTAGGAATGGCAATAGATATCCGCGGGTTAGATTTTTTTATATTCATACCCTATTAATTATCTATGAAGTAAAAAATTTAGATATTTATAAATTATTCATAGGTTCCGGGTATCAATAACTATATATTATCTACTATTATTTATTAAAAAATAAAAAATAAAATAGTTAATATATATGTGTGTGTGTATTAATGATAAAATGATAAATGTTATTTATATATGTGTGTTTTATGTCTATATATATTGTATTTAAAAAAATCTAAATATTATATAATTATATTTATATTAATATATTTCAAGTTAGGTTTGGTAATATTGATATTATATTTATTATTCATAAGGTTTAGATTAAATTGTAAACTTCTTCGTACAAGAGAATGTGCTTCTCCATCTCATCTTGTTAATTCGGTGAAGGCCCTTATGAAAAGTAGGAACTCCCTAAGCCCAAAACAACAGAATGGCTGAAATTTGAGTCCACCTGCAATGCCAATTTTTGTATCTTGGAATGTTTGTCAGCAAGAAACCATCACGGATTAACAATTTTTCTTGTCAATCGTTTTCAAGTGCAACCCACTTGAAAAAGGCCACATAAATTTATATAAAGCTGGCCAGTTTCTTCAGAAAACAACATCGCAACAAAAGCAAAATTGGAATATTAATTGATATTGATATCTCTAATGACTCCAAACCGCTCTTTCGTGACCACAACGAAAAACTTGTGCTGTTAGTCTTTGATTTTGCCTACTTCACCGTCAATGCATGCGTTGATGATTCTCTATTAGTCTCTAAATGACTAGAGAACTTCGTAGGATATGCTAAGTGGGCGACAAAAGAAAAGGAAAAGAATATGCTAAATGGAATGCATATTAAAGTTCATGGCGTTAACTTGCTTCATCTGGTTAGAGGTGGATTGGAATCGATCTAATTGTATTAACAGATTAAAACTTCATAAAGCTTGTTATTCTGGATCTAGTTACAAGTAATCTGTTAGGTTGTCCATTAATCTGAACAATTTGCAGCTAAGTGCATAGTAATTTGTTTTTATTTCCAGTAATGTAATGTCATATTTGACTCTTTCGAAGCGAACAGAGGGGAGAAAACACTCTTGTTGTTACGAAACAACAAAGAAAGCTCTCAACAACGTAGAATAAAAGTGAACTATGTATATTATTTAGTAAGAAAAATCCTGCCGTATGGAAAGATTTGGTAAATATTCTTGCTTGCCTCTAACAAGAAATAACTATTTTGGACATTAGCACAAACAAGACTTGGAAACCGAAAATGGAAGACGATGAGCACAATTGGCCGATTTACCACGTAGCAATGCGGCCATTTTGAGGCGCCTAATATTATCTACAACTGATCCAGAAAATCTCCATTGCTCCAATAGGTCATGCTTTTCACAGGGCATATATTATCCAATGTCAATGTTATTGATCAACACAGAAACATTGATATGAAGAACACGAATAACAAAGAAGAAGAGAGCAGTACGACAAGAAATGAGAATAATTAGAATTATTTATTAGTGGCTTTAAAGAAATTTACATGATCGATGGAACTATATAGAGATTTATATAAAATGAAATTAGCTGGTGTGCCTGGTATACCTTTCCTTTGTTTTATTCACTTGTATCTAACAATCTTGAGCATAGAAGTCAATAATCTCCTTGAGATTAAGCTGAAATAAAGAAGAACAATCATTGTACATCAACCACAACATGTGCTCGAACAAAATGGCATCCACATCCACAAAAATCACTCTCTTCTCCTCCCTTGATCTACTCGTATCATCAAAAACTCTGTCCTTTTTTACTGTTTCAATCAAAACCCGAAAGGGGCTCTCTTCTAATACAAACGGATCAACCAAGAACTCTTTCCTCTCTTTTCCCACCACCACGGTCACCGGACTGTCCAAATCGCCGAACCCATCTTCAGTTAATGGCCGATAGCCTAGCCGTGACCTCGAGTAGCACTTTCTCAACATTGATACAGGCAAGACCAAGCAATCCATTGCCGTTAATCAGAGACTGGGTTTTTTGTACAGGACTAATGTGAGACCAAGTGGATACAATGTTATTGATTGTGTTTGGCTAATATTTATATACAAGATTAGCTTGCGTGTGCATAGCTCATATAATGTGAATGGAAGTGAAAGCAAAGGATTGGAGATAGATGAGAAAAAGGTTGAAAGGTTCAAGGCTGAATAGTCTTACCACCGGCTAGACAGAGAAAATTGTTAGTAGCAAGAGAAGTGTATTTGTAAGCAAAGAAAAGGGTGTATTAAGCATTAAGTAAAATACTAAACTTCTTGGTTTTTTTTTTTATTATTGTAATCTATCCACAATAAAAATAAAATATATCTAGGGCCACAATAAAATTATTATTTTACCCTTCATTCTTTAATTTTTAAAATTTTACTTGATAAGTAGAAAGGTCTTTACACATTGTGAATATGTAATATTTGATTTGTTTGGCCTTACTTCAAGGGTTTGATTATAATTTTATAAGATGTTTTTTTATTATTGTTGTTTAGTCATATGAGTATTTTTAATTTTCTTGCACATAAAAAAAAAAATTGTTGATGATGGTGGTTGAAATCAAGTTTTCGCCACCTTATTAGATGCATCTCGATGTCCTTTTCCTTCCTAAATGGTGCGTATATAGTAGTGAAGTCTGGTTTAGTGCTAATTGGCTTCTTTTTTTTCTTTTTTTTCTTTTTTGGATTGCATGCTGGTCATGCATAAAATTATATCAGCGAAAATTGTTGTTGTTGTTTTTTTTGTTTTGCTATTTATGGAGTCATCTTAATTTCATGTCTTACGTCAAGTGTTTGATTTGTTCACCCGGGTTAGCTGTGAAGTTCACTTAAAGTGTTTTTTTCCTCTATACCCATGACCCAGTTCATGGAAAGCAATGTTTGGCCTTTACTCTTTTTTTTCTAAATTAATGATTTTTTTAAAATATTTTTTTCTCTAATTTTTTTAATTTATATTTAAATTAGAGTTCCTTCTCTTTTCATTTTATTTGGAGAGTCTCTTTTAAATGACTATTATTTTTTTAGTTATCATTTAAATTTGAAGAGTTTTTCTCATTCATCTATAATTTTTTTTTTATCTTTTGTATGGATGAACTTTATTTTTAAAATAAAAAAAGTTATTTTCAAATAATTTTTCTAATATATGCAGCCTTGCATGATTTTTTTTTATTTTATTCGATCAATTTAATTTGTGTCTTTATTTCTATTATCGTTTGGTTAAATAAAAAAATTATTTCATTAAATAAATTTAGCAAACAAAACAGGATAAATTTCCTGTCTGTCGAGATTAAATATCTTGATTCACATCTATCTCTTGATTTTTCAAGTTTTATTTTCAGGTATCGTTAATGATTTTTTATTTATTTATTCGTACATATGGTTCTTGATTTATTTAATTTCATGTATGTATAATTTAGATTTTTTAAACTACAGAAATACATTAAAAAAACCTATATATATATGTATATAATTTTTTATAAAAAATAAAAATATTCAACCTTCAGTTAAAGCATGGGTCACGGATAACATATCTATTTTGAATCTATAATATGTAATAATTTTGTGTAGTTGTTAATACATATATAAATATAATAGGATTTGCTGGCAATAAAAATAGCCGTTAGACTGAGGTAGAATAGAATCTCCTGGAAGTAGGAATTAGAAGACGACCTGGACTGCCGACTTGAGTTATGACAAGGACTCCACTTTATGGTACCGCGTTAATTAACTTAAAATTCAATGCTGATAGAAACTTGGCTGCTGATTAATCCCATTAGCTCTCTCACGACCGCGTTTCACGCGGGACTAAACTATTTTTTTTTTTGATAAAAAAATAATATTCAACTGTCATATATATATATATATATATATATATATAACATAAGTTGGATTATATATCAAACTAGATTAAATAAGCTGATTTTAATTTAATTAGACAAAAAAAAATCATAGTTGATGGATCAATTTTTTTTAAAAAAAGTGATTAGGATAATTTGAGAAAAAAATATTTTTTTCAAAATGAAACAAACGATGTATATCAATTCACAGTCCATTAAATATGAAAGAATAAAATGGGGTAAAAAACAACATTAAAAAAATTGATCTTAGTTAACTCAAGTTAGCATGACAAACCTATAACCCCGATAATCAAGGCTGAGTTAATCCGGGATATCCCACCAAACCCGTGGTCCAGATCATGAGATTTGAATAACTCAATAAAAAAACAAAGATAATTATAAAGCTTTTTTTATATAAAAAAAACTCGCGTTAACTTTTCAAACTCATGACCTAGGTCATTAGACCTGAAATATCATATTTGAAAAAAAAAACATGAAACTCAATTCTCAATCAATCAGATATTAAATGATGAAATTGAAGAGAAAAATCAATTTAGCAAAAGAATTAAAAGATAACAATTAAAATAATCATGATCAAAATTCAAATATCAAATAAATTTTAAATTTGATTGAAAGGTGAAATTGAAAAGAAAAATTAATTTAGCAAAAGGATTAAGAAAAATAAAAAGAATAAGGATCAAGATTGACATAAAAAATAATAAATTTATGATTGAATGATGAAGTTGAAAAGAATAATATTTTTTTCCAAAAGAGCCTAGAAAAAAAATAGAAATCAAAATAATGAGGACCAAGTCGAAAAACATAATATTATCAATTTGGATTGAATGATGAAATTTAAAACAAATAAAATTTTTACAAGGGCCAAAGACAAAAATTACAAATCAAAATAATAATAACCAAATTGAAAAATATAATATTTGTAAATTGGGATAGAATAATGAAATTAAAAATAAATAAAAGTTCTACAAAAGGATCAAGGATAAAAATTAAAAATTAAAATAATAAGAACTGAAATTGAAATACCAACAACAAAAAAAATTTATTGCAACCTTTGATTGATTTATTGTGTTTGATTATATATATGATAATTGTATAAATGTGTGTGTGTTAATTAGTGAAAGAGAATGTATAAATATGGTTACTAATTTTATTTTGTATTAGAACAAATTAAAAAGATAGCACCATAAAAAAAATTAAACATTTGTTTTTAATTTTCATTATAGCCAAGCTTAGAAAAAGCATAATAAATATAGTTTTTTCTTTAATACCATGTTTAACATAAAAAGAAAAAATAACAAAAAAATACATGTGTTTTGGCATTTATACAAAAATATTTTTTTTTTGTTTCATGCATTTTTAAGCTTCATAACAAGTATATCAAGCTCATGAAAAACTTGACCTAAATAAAATGACCCATCAGGCGTACATAAGAAAAAACCAAAAACATATATTTATTTTAAAATAAATAAATAAACAATGATAAAATTCTCAACTTACAAGATTCTTTGAACAAAAAAGCTAAAGCTCATTTTATCACTCTTACGGGTCCAAAGTTATTTCTCAACATCCATATAGTCTGACATCTATTTTTAACAATTTTAATGTAAACTTCTTTTTTTAGAGATAAATGTCAAAAAAAAATTATGACTCTTCTATTTTTAGAGATTTATGTCATTTCATGACATGTTTAAAGACTAATGTCACATCAGTTTTTTCATAAAATAATTATAAATTAAATACATAAAAAAAAGCTAAAAACAATCAAGATAATTAATAGCAATCACAAAAACAAATTTAAGAGAAAACACATTATCAAGATAACTTTTGTAAGAAAGAATGTTGTAAAGGTGACATCATTGCATTAAGCATAATTAACCCCTCACTTTAATCATTGAAACTAATATATATTTTGGGATTCCTAATTTTTTTTAATTACTAAATGACGACTCTTAATTTTACATGATTTATTTCCTTTTTTATTTTAGAGAGTCTTAACCGACATCACAATGTGACAGAATCCATTTTCACAATCATGTAAGACACTATGTATGAATGGTTACCTCAAGCAAGTCTTCATGTACCACACACCATGCATATCCCACACATTCCATGTAATTACTCCCCACTAGGTACATACTTCACACCTTAGAACTACTTGGCAAGATAGCATAGAGAAATTTAGAGAGAGGAACTTCTGGTGTGAAATGAAATGGAGTGTGAGGAAGTCCATATACAGTGGAAGGCCTCCCTCATGCCCTGCCAGATCAGCGACACACATGTCATTGCTTTTGATAGATCCCTAAAGTTAATGCCAACATCATCACAATGTGTTTTTCCTTTTTTTTTTATTTAAAAGAAGCATTCTTTTATTCATGATGTATACCTCTGCATGTGAATAATTTGACTATGTGCTTTGAGATATCCATCCATCTTTTTATACAAAGAAAATTTGAGAACTTCGCCAAAAAAATCAGATCTATCTTTAAGTTTTTATGTATTTTTACTATAAAGACTCAAGGGATTATTGATGAACTAGGATATATCAACATTTTTTAAATGATTTTTTGTTGGCCCAAACAAGTTTTAATTATGGACCAAGCTTTGGAGGTTCATTTAAAATAGGATTGAGCCTAGGTTATGGGCTTGGGCTCAAATACCAGGCATGCTGCTTTACACTTTTAGGCCCAAGCATTACACCTCGGCCTAAGTGTTAGGCTTGCACTCGTGGGCTCAAGCATGATGCCTAAGCCTAGATGTCTGGTGCGTGCCTAACATCTTTTGGGTCAAAGTCATGCATTTAGGCTCAATACATATTCTATTGCCTCTTAAGCCTTGCCTTGTAGCCTGGATCCAACACCTAGTTCAATGGTTTTTTTTTTATCTAACCTAAGATTTCTAGCCTAGATCCTACTCAATCTACTTTTCCAGATGTACAAAAGATTCTCCTATGACTTGTCATATTTCTATCTCATTAAAACACGTGTTAGAGATATTTGTTCCCTCTTAGATTAATATTTGTGTAATAGTTGTTTATCCCTTATTATTAATATAAAGGTAGAATGACTCTCCAACTTCTTTATTCAAACAAAAAAAAACAAGGTTTATGAGGTATAAATACCTTTTAAACCACTCAAGTAAAAGGGTTCACAATTTTCATTCTCAATATACACGTATTATTTTCGTACGACATTTATTTTCTTATAAAAACAAGAATAAACAACATTATTTTTAGAATTTAATGCTTGTTTATATATTTCTTATACTTTCTCTCTATAAAAATATTGACTTAAGTATACGAGGGTCCTTCACCCAGAAAGGATTTTTTAAAAGGTGTTAAGGTTCTTACATCTAGCTAGCACTTTTTTATGCTACGAAGAATGGATGTATCAACATGAATACTTGATTATTTCATTATTTAATCACCAAAAAATTATTTTTATAAGCATCTTGAATTTTAGAACATAATCAAAAGGCTCTTGCATATGTGCTTCCCTAATATTTATAAACGGTTTTGGAACAATTTATAATTTTCCAAAACAAATGATATTTTAGAAATAATTTTTTAAAAAAAACATATTTGACCATAATTACCTGTAAGTTATGATTAGCTAGTTAGGCCCATACAACAAATATTCAGCCTATAAAAATAATATTGATTTCATATATATTTTTTTAAAGTTGGGATATCAATACTAGCCTATGAAAAAAGAAGAAGCACTCTCCGTTTTTGCATCTATAAAGGTCATATGACCTTTACATCCACCTCTGCTTATATTTGAGGGTAATTTTCAATCCTCCGTAAATGGTAGATCTCCAGGGAAGGTTTACATGAGTTTTTTTCAATGACCAGTTTTCATTAACCAAAATATATATGCCATCAAAGATAATTTTTAATAAAATGTTGTATATTTATCAAATAAATATAATCAAAATAATCTTAGAAAAAATACACATTATTTTGGAAGTATATGAAAAAATAATAAATTATTTATATAAATCCGTTTGGGTACAAAGATTTATCAAGTCATAAGATATTATCATATTCTTATTTATGTTCAAATAAATAAATAAAAATATCTACTTTCACTTCCATTACCCTGAAGTTAAATGTTCCTTCATGTCTATTTTCATAAAAAAAGAAGGTATAGTTTCCTTCCCTCTACCAAATTATATTGTTGTTCCTGTAGGTTGACTGTATTTGTATTATATATAAAAAAAAATACCTAAGGGTCTCAGTTAAGTGCTTCCAAGATTTTCTTGTGGGCATGAGAAAAGAAGGAAAAACTTGTAATAATTAACAAACAATGAACATCTTTCATGTACTTTCATGATTTAAAATAGATATGATCGTCAAACATTGTTGGAATCTAACTTAAATCCTGACATGGTCTCGCAAGATATATTAAAATAAAAGGAATTAACTGTGTTTTTTTAATTATTATTAGTAAGAGGAAATGCTAAAAAACAAAATGAAACTAAGCAATAACGGGGAAAAAGAAACCCCACCAGTATCCTCCAGCGGGATACACCAGCCAGATACATAAAATAAGTTGAACCACCCAGCCAATTACACCCTAAAAGACAATCAGCTGGTGGTTGTGGAAGATAATGGGTGCTGACATCCAGATCAAAGGCATCGTTTGGTAATCAGTCGGCCACTTGATTAGCTTCCTTAAAGTATGGTCAAACGGAACACCCAATCTGTGCACAACAGCTATCGAATACGAACAAGGAACAACCAAGGGCTCCTCCAGCTGTGATGCTTTCCTTAAATAAAATCAAATGCCACTTAAATTCAAGTTAGCTGTATGTACTCTATTAAGCATTGACACGTATATGGGATCCGATTCCTATGACCTTACATTACCTTGGCGGTGGCACCGATATCTGCTGGGACTCGATATATCCTTGGCTGTATATTTGCTGCTTCTTATATTAGTCTATTGACCAGATAACTATTCCACGCTATATTATTGGGTTGAATAAAGTTTTTTTTATAATAAAAATATATATTTTTATTGCTAATGTTTTTTTAGCGTTTTAAAGATATACAGGGATTAATCCAATATAATTTGGTCAACTTTATGAGTTCAAGAACAATTTAAATAAGTAACAAAAATATAGTTTGACTCAAAATAAATATTCAAGATGTTATTTTTAAAAATATTAAGATAAAAATATATTAGATTAATTCGGATCAATTTGAGTTAATTTATCAATTTACAAATCAAGTCATATGACCATAATAACCCTATAAAAAATTGTCTATATAATACTTAGGTATTTTCATTTATAGTGGAGTAACATTAAGATCAACATCAATATAAATGTGCATTTTTTTCCTCTTCTTCAACTTCATGCATATTCAATGTTTGTATAAATACAAATAAAAATATGATTTTACTCAAAATAAAATGTTAAGAGAGAATTAGCCACCACCAAGATCCTAAATTTTCATGGTGACAATCGGCGAACCCTTCAGTGCTCTTCGGTGACAAAGCTTTTGGAGTGATTTGAATTTGGAGTAAAACGGGTCAAAACTCCAAATTTGTCTGCAAAATGGTGGCTTTCGTCGTGCATTCCTTTACCAGCTCTTAGATTGAAGCAATTCAAGATGAAATCGCCTAGCCAGAGATTTAATTGGACACCAAGTAAATTATACCAATAATTGACACAACAAATATATAGCAGTAAAGAATAATGAAGTTTATTATAAACGAAAACCCTCGTTAAAAAAAAACACCATAAATATATAAAAAAAAACCCAAAATATTTAAATTATATTCATGATTTATTAAGAGGCTATTACAACTCTTTAAAACATAAAAGATTAAGAAGAATAAATGATAACAAATAAAAAAAAAGGGGGCTGCCACTAGTTGCAGATTTCAGCAATCCGCAGCAAGCTCTCGAAGAAGACGCCATGAGGTAGACTCACAATGTAATAAGTTAGAAGTAGCTATTTCAATACTTTTCGTCTTTTGTTATCAATTGTTAACATTCCATATCATCGTAGAGTAAACACACCAACTTTATTCTATATTTTTCTTTCATTGTAGTTGGAATTGAATAATATATATCAAGTTTCATTAGAATCCTGAATCTAACATCCAATAAACAAAAAGAAATCTTAAAATTTAAAAGTTATAGATACATTTAATATGACTATAATTAAGAAAAGTGAAGAGATTTGATATCATACAATATTATATAAATTAAAAAAATTTCTTTACATATACAAATTTTAATTTTCTAAATTTGATTAAAATTCACACATATTTTATCTATCATTTTCTTTATCAAATAAAAACTTCTATATGTGATGATATTCTAAAATTCAATATGTTTAGGAATAAGATTTTTTAGTATTTAGACAATGATTAATCATATGTTGACGTCATGATTCCATTCTTCAGAGTTGATGAGGTGGATGATTGGTGGTAGAAGACCTAACATCTACAACACAATCTTTTTTTATAGGGTTTAGAAATCCTTAGATGATAAAATTAATAACTTTTAAAAGAGAATTTCTAATAAATGAGAGAATGAGCTTTAAATTCTAAGAACAAGAGTATTTGTTTTTATTTCGGTTTGATAAATGCTCTAAAATTTAAAAGTATTCATATCTAGAGAATATAAATTATGAACTCTTTACTTGGATGGTTCGAGAGATATTTATAACAATTAAATCTTGATATTTTGCTGGAGTGGAGGGATTACAAAGTCATTTTCTCTTGATAGCATTAATGAATGATAAATATCTCTTACACAATATTATATGGAAAACAAATATCTCTTATATAATATTAATGAGAGATAAATATCCCCCACACAATATTAATCATAATGGAAATATGGTAGGTCCTTAGAAGACTTTCATACATCTCAGGGTGTAGGGAGATGAATATTCTTGACATTAACAATTTATGTTAAAAGTCATAAGAATAAATAAACAAAGCTTTATGGCTTAACATGGGGCCTATAGTGATCGCTAGCCTATACCCATTTGGACTTGGCATTGTGGCAAGTCCATGGGTGGTGGGTCTAACAACTTGTCAAACCCATGTCCGCTTGAGCTTAGCGTATAGCTGACCCCAAGAACGTTAGGTCTGGAAGCTTGTTAGACTCATGTCTACTTGGGCTTAGTATATAGCTGAACTTAAGGATATCGGATCTGACAACTTGCTAGACCTATGTTCGCTTGAGCTTAGCATGTAGTTGAACCCAAGGATGTTGTTTTTAACATTTCACTATATCCATGTATGCTTGGGCTTAGTGTGTAATTGAATATGATAGCTCGTTAGACTCATGTCTGTTTAGGCTCAGCGCGTAGCTAAACTCAAGGATATTTGGTATGACAGCTTGTCAAATCCATGTTCATCTGCGCTCAGTGTTTTGCTGAACCCAGGGTCTTGGGCCTCTAACACCTCGCCATATCCATATCCATTTGGGTTCAGCATGTAGTTGACCCCAAGGATGTTAGGTCTGGTAGCTTGTCAAGCCTATGTTTATTTGGGGTCAGCACGTAGTTGAACCCGAGAACGTTATGTGTGACAGCTTGTCAAACACATGTTCATTTAGGATTTTAGCGTCTAATTAAACCTAATGATATTAACTCTGACAACTCACCAAAACTATATCCACTTGAGCTCTGCTCTTAATCATGTCCAAAGACATTGGACCTAGAAGAGAGCTAGGTCTATGTTATTTGGACTTAATATTCTGTCAAGCCTTGATATGTTGAGTTTGGACATAAGCCCCATTTATCTACTATTGGATTATCATCTTGCGTTTGAACCTTACTTTAAAGACTTTGGATAAGTTAATTTTTAAAATATATTGATCCACCATATACAATTTATGAACATTAAAGGATGTGATAATTAATTACAGAAGAATTTAAACTTATTATAATGAGAGAACGAGTTTCATATCGAACTTCACTAACCAAAATATGTTGGGAAAACTCGGGACAACTAACCGGATCAATTAAGCGGAATACATTCACAATTCACAATTCACAAGTCCCAATCCTTTTTCCCTCTTTGTGCAGTAAAAAACAGATTCAAACAATGATCAAATATAATGCAAATAATCACACAAATTAACACCAAGATTTTTACGTGGAAAACCCGATGCGGGAAAAACCACGGGACCGGAGTCCACCTAAAAACTTACACTATCACAAATAATGGGTTCACAACTGTTCTTCCTCAGATTCAACTAAGGGATACAACATATATATCATCAAGAACTACTTATTCTCGGATTACAACAAGATTAAAGGAGAATTATTTGAGAAAAACTCACAAAACTGACAGCCCCGTTTTCTATCAAAACTGCCAGCTTCCACACCACCAATCTTCGATCCAACCGTCCAGAATGAAGAGGAATGTGTCTAGAAGCTGCTGTCAAAATCTCAGCCCGATCCAACGGTGAACGAGCTGGAAATCGAAGAACGAACACAGGCTGCTCTGCTGCCTCTTCTTCTCTTTTCTCTTGTTTTTCTCCCGTTTTTGCTACTGCCTCTACAGTGGCAGCTCCTCTATTAATTCAAAGAGACAGCCTTGCCTTGCTGTCTCTTACTAATTAATATGGTGGTCCCACCATCACATGGTGCGGGACCACACACAACAAATCTCCCCCTCACGCACCATGTGAGGAATTCGCCATATTGGCGATCAACATGTAAGCTTCAATTTAGGAGGCTCTGATAAGCCTGCTTCCCTTCTACAAAACTCAAACTTCTCTCTCGGTAGAGGTTTGGTCATCATATCTGACATGTTGTCATCAGTATGGATCTTCTCAACAACAAATGACTTCATCTCCATAGCATCTCGAATCCATTGATATCTAACTTCAATGTGCTTTGACCGAGAGTGAAAAGTAGGATGCTTACTGAGATGGATTGCACTTTGACTATCACAGTGCAACACAAAGTTCTCTTGAACTAGGCCAAGTTCATGTAAGAACTTCTTCATCCATAACAACTCTTTGCCCCCTTCAGTAAGAGCAATATATTCAGCCTCTGTAGTGGATAATGCCACACATTTTTGCAACCTTGATTGCCATGAGACTGCTCCCCCTGCAAACTTCATCAAGTATCCTGATGTGGACTTTCTAGAATCAACATCACCAGCCATATCTGCATCTGTGTATCCATCCAACACAGGTTTATCATTACCAAAACATAAGCTGAAACTAGAAGTACCTTTGAGATACCTGAGTATCCATTTCACTGCTGACCAGTGTTCTTTACCAGGATTGGAGAGGAACCGACTAACCACACCAACTGCATGAGCTATATCCGGCCTTGTGCAAACCATGGCATACATCAAGCTACCAACTGCGGATGCATAAGGAACCTTTTCCATTTCATCTCTTTCTTCATCACTTGAAGGACACTGCTTAGAACTTAATTTAAAGTGGCTTGCAAGTGGAGAACAAACCGGTTTGGAGTTGCTCATGTTGAATCTCTCAAGTACCTTTTGGACATATCTCTCCTGAGATAGCCAAAGTTTCTCCTTCTTCCTGTCACGTGTGATCTTCATGCCAAGAATCTGTTTTGCCGGTCCTAAGTCTTTCATTGCAAAAGACTTGCTTAACTCTTCCTTCAACATCTGAATCTTCTTAGCATCATGGCCAACAATCAACATATCATCCACATACAACAGGAGAATAATAAAGTTTCCATCTGGAAACCTTTTCATAAATACACAATGATCAGAAGTGGTCCTGTCATAACCATGATCCACCATGAAAGAATCAAACTTCTTGTACCATTGTCTTGGAGCTTGCTTTAACCCATATAAGCTCTTTTTCAACTTGCAAACTAGCTGCTCTTTACCTTTTGCTTCAAACCCTTCAGGCTGTTCCATGTAGATCTCCTCATCTAGATCACCATGGAGAAAGGCAGTTTTCACATCAAGTTGCTCAACTTCAAGGTTCAAACTAGCAGCTAAGCCAAGCACAACTCGGATTGAAGACATCTTGACCACTGGTGAAAAGATTTCTTCAAAATCAATACCCTTCTTCTGACCGAAACCTTTCACAACCAATCTTGCCTTGTACCTTGGCTGTGAGCAATGTTCATCAATTTTCAACCTGAACACCCATTTGTTCTTGAGCGCTCTCTTACCTTTAGGAAGCTTCACTAACTCAAAGGTATGATTTTCATGCAAGGATTTCATCTCTTCTTGCATTGCTTTCAACCACTCACTTTTCTTCTCATGTGACATAGCTTCATCAAAGCATTCTGGCTCTCCCCCGTCAGTAACCAGCACATACTCATGAGGAGAGTATTTGGTGGAAGGTTGGCGAGGTCTAGTTGACCTCCTCAATTGTGGCTCATCTGGAGCTTCCTGCATAACCTGTTCAGGAATAACATCAATATCATCATTAGCTGATTCAGGATCACCAACTAATGGCTCATTAAGAAAACCACCATTTTCATCATTTTGCAAGTCTCCCCCATGATTAGCAGGCATCAAAGATAACTATGGAGTAGGTGCTGGATTTGAATTAGATGGAATAAAAGTAGTAGACTCTGTTTTCTCCTTCAGTTCAAAGTCTTCAATGGTTTGATCTTCAAAGAAGATAACATCTCTGCTTCTCACAATTTTCTTCTCCTTTGGATCCCATAACCTATAACCAAATTCATCATCTTCAGAGCCCAAGAAAATACACTGTTTTGTCTTGCTATCAAGCTTAGACCTTTCATCCCTTGGAACATGTACAAATGCTCTACATCCAAACACTCTCAAGTGTGCATAGGAAACATCCTTTCCTTTCCAAACTCTATCTGGAACATCAAACTCAAGAGGAACTGATGGAGAAAGGTTGATCATGGCAACTGCAGTCTTCATTGCCTCACCCCAAAAGGACTTAGGCAGCTTTGCATGAGAGAGCATACATCTAATTCTTTCAATAATTGTTCTGTTCATTCTCTCAGCCACTCCATTCTGTTGTGGAGTCTTAGGAACTGTCTTCTCTAACTTGATGCCATGTTCCCTGCAGTACTTCTCAAAAGGACCCCTGTATTCACCACCATTATCTGCTCGAACACATTTCAGCTTTCTGCCAGTTTCTCTTTCAACTCTGGCATGGAAATCCTTAAAGACATCAAGCACCTGATCTTTGGATTTCAAACAAATAGCCCAAATCTTCCTGGAGTGATCATCAATAAAACTAACAAAGTACAATGCACCTCCAAGAGACTTATCAATCATTGAGCAAACATCAGTATGAACTAAATCAAGAACATGTGACCTTCTATGTGAAGATGATCTTTGAAATGCAACTCTATGTTGTTTACCAACTAAACAATGAGTACATGTGTTCAAGTTCATACCTTTTAAAGGAAGGTAATTCTTCTTGGCAAGGATTCCAAGGCCTTTCTCACTCAAATGTCCAAGCCGCTTATGCCATAAATCAGTAGAGCAATCTTCAATTGCATTTACCTCCCCTTTGATCACCTTGGCTTGTGACATGTAGAGACCCATCTTCTTCCCTTTAGCAACAATTAAGGAATTTCTGGAGAGCTTCCATTTACCATCTCCAAAGTAACTGTGATAGCCTTCTTCATCAAGAGTACCAGTAGAGATCAAATGTAGGCGCATATCAGGCACATGCCTAACATCTTTGAGTAGCAACTTGCACCCAGTATTGGTTTCCAACCAAATATCTCCAATGCCCACAACACTAGCCATCCCTTGATTTCCCATCCTAACTTGACCAAAGTCACCAGCAGTGTAGGATGTGTAAAAATCACGTCGGGGTGTAACATGGTAAGAAGCTGCTGAATCTGCAACCCAGGTGGTATCTTGACATGCAAGATTAACACAACCATCATCACACACAATGGCAACATCACCATCAGATACAACTGCAGCTGTACCATTCTCTTCATTCTTGTCTTCATCTCTACCCTTTTTATCTCTTTTATACTTTCTGCAATCTTTTTGCATATGCCCAGGCTTGTCACAATAATAACACTTAAAACCCTTCCTTGACTGAGATCTTCCTCTTGGCTTCCATTTGCCTTTTCTATTGCTGGATTCTCCATCTTGCTTGCTGTGAGAGAACCTGCTTTGACTTCTCCCTCGACTTTCTGTAACAAGTGCATGAGACTCGGAAGTGCTTGTCCCTTTCCTCCTCTTCTCTTCATTGAGGATACAATCCTTCACTGTTTTCAAAGTGAGCTTTCCATTCGGAGTAGAATTGCTAAGTGACACTACCAAAGTCTCCCAACTATCCGGCAATGAACTCAATAGGATTAATGCTTGCATTTCATCGGCTAACTCAAGGTTCATCAATGACAGCTGATTCAAGAACCCTTGGAATACATTTATATGCACTGAAGCATCTTCACCATCTCTATACTTCAAATTCACAAGGTCTCTAATTACAAAAACCTTGTTTTGTGCACTCTCCTTGGCAAATGTTTCTTCCAACATCTTCCACACTGTATAACAGTCATGTTCTTGAGAAATATGATTAATGGACTTAGAAGATACCCATTTTCTAACATTAGCGGTAGCCTTTCTATTTAGTCCATTCCATTTTGCATCATCCATGTCATCAGGCTTTATTCCTTTACATTCAATCGGCAAAGCCAAATCATTGCAATATAAGTGATCCTCCATCATTGTTTTCCACAGAAAATAATTTGAGGAAGTGAGCTTTATCATGCCCGAATCTTCCTTTTCCATTTTAACTGCACAAGAACTCAATCTACACAACCAAATGCTCTGATACCACTTTGTTGGGAAAACTCGGGACAGCTAACCGGATCAATTAAGCGGAATACATTCACAATTCACAAGTCCCAATCCTTTTTCCCTCTTTGTGCAGTAAAAAACAGATTCAAACAATGATCAAATATAATGCAAATAATCACACAAATTAACACCAAGATTTTTACGTGGAAAACCCGATGCGGGAAAAACCACGGGACCGGAGTCCACCTAAAAACTTCCACTATCACAAATAATGGGTTCACAACTGTTCTTCCTCAGATTCAACTAAGGGATACAACATATATATCATCAAGAACTACTTATTCTCAGATTACAACAAGATTAAAGGAGAATTATTTGAGAAAAACTCACAAAACTGACAGCCCCGTTTTCTGTCAAAACGGCCAGCTTCCACACCACCAATCTTCGATCCAACCGTCCAGAATGAAGAGGAATGTGTCTAGAAGCTGCTGTCAAAATCTCAGCCCGATCCAACGGTGAACGAGCTGGAAATCGAAGAACGAACACAGGCTGCTCTGCTGCCTCTTCTTCTCTTTTCTCTTGTTTTTCTCCCGTTTTTGCTACTGCCTCTACAGTGGCAGCTCCTCTATTAATTCAAAGAGACAGCCTTGCCTTGCTGTCTCTTACTAATTAATATGGTGGTCCCACCATCACATGGTGCGGGACCACACACAACAAAATATACATTAATTTTGGTTAAGAACATGCACCACATACGTTGCTAATGAATTATCATGAAGTTATAATGTTTGTTGCTGGATCATCGAAATTTTAAACGTAATTGAAGGTATATAAATGCTATAAAGATTAATTATTTCATTCCATAACAAAAAATGGGATATGATTTGTACGGGGAGTGGAAATGGAAATAACTATCACTCTTTATTTTCAATAAGTTTTCAATTGAATTGTTTTCCAAGCCCTTCACCAATTTCAACCAAAAAACCACCACGATTTCTATAAATGATTTTTTCTTACAAGGAAATTATGGAATTCAACAATGGATATAAATGGAGGACTCAATTGAAAATCTCCTGAATTATTTTTTGTTTCGAGAAACCAAATTAGGATAAAAATATTTTCAATTGTCTCGATTAAGAGTTGGTATTGTGTTTGAGAGAGTTATTTGAGGTTTGGATCATACTTTAATTGCATCAAATTTTCAGATTTAATATACTGTCTTCAAGATGGTCCGTCCATCTTGGAAATTGAATAAAGTGTCATTATCTTGCTAGTCAAGGAAGAGATTACACACTGAAAGAAAGTCTTTGTTTGGCAGTGTGGTTGTGATTGTTTTTCAAATAGTTTTTCGTGCTAAAATGAATGCTAATGATGTTTTTTTATTTTTAAAAAATCATTTTTGATATCAGCACATCAAAATGATTTGAAAACACTAAAAACATATTAATTTGAAGTTAATAAAAAAATAAAAAATTTTCAAATTTTATCAAAAATACTTTTAAAACGCAGAAACAAACAGGTCCTTATCAAAACACACAGCTAGTTCAATCGCATCTCAAGAGCTGCTATTTGTTATTGTAACATTTTAAATGAAAGAAAGATTATGGAAATAAAAAATTGGATTTTTATTAATAATTTTGAATTTAATTATAAAAAAACATGTAAATTCAACTAGTTTATATTTATTTTTGCTTTTATATAATATTTATTTTTAAAATAATTTTTACTTGAAAATATATTAAAATAATATATTTTTTAAAATTTATTTTTGATATGATCTCAAAATATATAAAAAATAATTATTTTATTAGCAATCTCATTCCAAATTAAATCTTAATTTTTGTCAATTTTTGTTTTTTTAAATAATGAATTAACTTATCATAATATTGAAATTAAAGTTAACTAAATATGGAATAAATGAAGAAAAAAGCTCAAAAAAACAAGAAATTGTTTTTGGCTATATTTTCCCCACTAAGTTATTTTGGAAAAAAAAATATGTGGAAATTTAATTTCAAGATTCCTACTGCTTAAAATTACAAGACTTCTCAAATCACCAAAATTCTTAAATCTCACCAACCCCCTTCTTTTTTTCCATCCCCTCCCCCCTGCAAGTGGGCAATGACAGCACAGTTTATTTTCATGGCGAAGTTCTATTAACACTGTTTCCGGTAATCCGATACTCTCCTTGATTGATTTATGATTGATTTTACACAACCCCTTTTTTGTTAACACTCCTTTTTTTTTCCCAGATTGTAATCTGGGGAGAGGTTAAAGTTCTGGACTTTCGATTAAGCTTTGATCTTTATTTGCATCCTTTTCTCGTCAAATCAAGTTTGGTATGATTCTTAATATTATTCAGTTTTCGGAGCGTAACTGAATCATTTGTAGAATTGAAAAATTCATTTGTTGCATTTATAATAATAGATGGCATACTTTCGTTTTTCACTTTGATGCTAATGCTTACCCATCACCTCCCTTATTTATGGATTGTGAAGAAACTGCATTTGGGTTTTTTTTTCCTTCTTCACTCTATTTCTTAGAGCTGATTCAATCCTTGAGCTCAAGTTAATGTTGATTTGTGGTCGGAAATGACTGGGGAATGAAAAATTGAGAAGCAAATACATATATTTAATGGGAAATCGCATTCCTCATATTTGATGTGTTGCAGTGCTACTATGAGTATTTGATCGTATCTTTTACTATTGAATTACATTGTTCAAAATTGTATATGGACTTGGTAAGAGAATCCACTGGTTGGCTCGGATTACAAATTGTCCCTACCAAGTAGAAGATAAATGACTCATTTTCAGGGGCGCTTGAAATGAAAATTGAAAGAAGAGAGTTGTGGGAGCTCATACTTGTGTCCTCTTTCGTTGTCCTGGATTTAGAACACGTGCACCTGAATGTAGTTAGAAACATCAGTAGTTGGTGAGGATATTTTTTACTAATTTTTGTTTTCACGATGCTATTTGTTCCACAAACCTGAAATAGTCCGCCCTCCACATTTTGCCTGACAACTTGTATTTCTCTTCTGCATTTTGTGAAACATTTGTCTGTTAACCTGCAAAGAAACAATGAAGGATGTAGCACGGCATCTGTTTTGCACTTCTGCTATATTTTGCCTGAATATTTATGTGGAAAATTAATAAGCAAACAATACTTCCATTGCTGTTGTTTCCCTTGGCTTCAAATCAAACATTATGAAAGTAATTCAAGTCTTTCCCTTTTATCCCTTGAATAACTTGAATTCATATTTCCAAGCTATCTTGCAGATGGGGGACGTAGTGAAGGACTTGACTGCCGGGACAGTCGGTGGTGCAGCACAATTGATAGTCGGGCACCCCTTTGACACCATCAAGGTCAAGCTCCAAAGCCAGCCTACTCCACTCCCTGGCCAAGCTCCCAAGTATGCTGGTGCAGTGGATGCTGTCAAGCAGACTTTATCTGCTGAAGGCCCAAGGGGGTTATACAAAGGTATGGGAGCTCCACTTGCTACTGTGGCAGCCTTCAATGCTGTTCTTTTCACAGTGAGGGGACAAATGGAGGGATTGTTAAGGTCTCAACCTGGTGCCCCACTTACAGTTAACCAGCAAGTTGTTGCTGGTGCGGGTGCTGGAGTTGCTGTTTCTTTTCTTGCTTGTCCCACTGAATTGATCAAATGCAGGTCAGTGCCATCTCTCCTTACCCTCACAACCTTTCCTGACCTTTTTACCTGATTTTTCTTAATTTTTGAATGCTCATTATTTTGCAAAGCTTTCATTTTTTGACTGGGCTGTGTATCTTGACAACTTGATGGTTTTGGGCAGTTTCTGTCCTACCTGTCATGTCCTGAATTCTTCTAAATCGCAAAACAAAAATTTGTCTGGTTTTCCTTCACCCTTGAGGTACTGTCGTGTCTTTTCTGGTTCACCCTGACATTTTAAGTCTATGAATAGTCCTGAAAATTATCAGGCAAGGGGAAAAATCATATTGCCAAATGAGATTGTTTCTTAAAGTCTTAAAACAACTGGAATACAATCCTTTCTTTCTCTCGTTTCTCCAACAACAAAGTGGTGGTTATGCCAGTATTTTTCTAGTTATGAAACATTCCTGGCAACAAATAGTTTTAACTTCTTCACTTGCCATTTCTGTTTCTTTCTTGTTTTTGTTTTACATAACCTGGTAGATCTTTGAAATCTACCTCCTAATCAGTTGGGGTTTCCTGGTGGAAACAGGTTGCAAGCACAAAGTGCTTTGGCAAGTTCAGACTCAGCAGTGGTGGCTGTGAAGTATGGGGGGCCAATGGATGTGACCAGGCATGTTCTCAAATCAGAAGGTGGTGTGAGGGGTCTCTTCAAGGGCTTGGTTCCTACTATGGCACGTGAAATTCCTGGAAATGCTGCTATGTTTGGTGTCTATGAATTGCTGAAGCAGTCCTTTGCAGGAGGTGAGGATACTTCTCGGTTGGGAAGGGGCTCTTTGATGGTGGCCGGTGGCTTAGCTGGTGCTTCCTTTTGGGTATCTGTCTACCCCACTGATGTTGTTAAAAGCGTCATTCAAGTAGATGATTACAAAAACCCCAAGTTCTCTGGGTCTATTGATGCTTTTAGGAAGATCCTGGCTTCTGAAGGTATCAAAGGCCTGTACAAAGGTTTTGGCCCTGCCATGGCTAGAAGTGTCCCTGCAAATGCAGCATGCTTCTTGGCATATGAGGTGACAAGGTCAAGCATGGGGTGATTGGCTGCAGTTCTTTCAGAGCAAATAACTGGATTATTCTTCACCATTGTTATCATACTGCTGCTCTCAAAAAGCTTTTGCAAGTAATTGTTTAGTAATATGATAACAGGTTATGTCAAAAGAACATGCTATTCATCCTTCAAAATTAATGAGCTCGGGTGCTGGAAGAAACACTCGCCAGTCACCAACAATTTAACATGCAATAGTTGCATTTTTTTCCTCCTGAACATTTAGTTTCTGATTCTCTTGCGACTAGTAAAAGGCAGGACAAAGCCTCAATCAATAAATCAGGAATGACGGGATAAAAAACCAAGCTTCACCCAGAAGCATAACAGATGAAACTAGCTGCTTTGGCTGACTGTATAATAACCCAAAATTCATCGATTCTTTTTGTGTTTAAGGTGGAGTCACCCATGGTTACAAGGACAAAACATGCGCCTAATGTCTTTTCACAGAACGGCAATCGGCCTTTTCTTATGCGAGGTCTGAAGTTCCAGGTTGCAAGCATGTAGCAGCTGTTTCTTTCCATTCCATCCAAACTTGTTGCGATTTTCCTGTAGTTTATTGTCTCTCAAACGGTTGATTTCCATGTTTGATTTATTGAAGTTTGAAACGAACTAAATACAGAAGAAGGGTTCATAAATTATTCTCATCGTGGACATGGAGGCAATGCCTAGCTAGTTACAGTTTCCTTACTAAAGCTTCCGTTTTGCCACTGCTTACTTGAGACATTTGGCTCAGACATCGACGACATTAGAAGGGATGCCACATAATCTAACAAACCAGCGTTTGACTAGTTAGCGCACTCCATTGGGGTTAGAGTAAGCTGCTTGAAATAACAAACTTGCGCGTGACTAGTGAGGAGGAATAGAAACCAGTAAACTTAAAAGGAGGGAATCTGTAACCGTTGCAGACTTGGAAGCTATATGACAGACAATACTGAAGCTTTACAACGGTTCATCAAAGTTAAGCATTAGAGTGACAACAAAATGGAAGCTGCAAGACATTCTCATTCCTCCATGTCTCTTGTTCCTAGATTGGATCATTTGGATTTCGTTGTAAGTTTGTCTTTCCCAAAGCATCTACGGTCTCATAAATACTGTCTATCAGTCAATTTTCTTCACTTGCACTGTGTGGTGTCTTTGTAACGAGTGTGGGTGTTTTTTTTCCTTGTGAACAAATTAAGATGAAATATTTAGAAGGAAAACAACATTTACCAAAATGGCGAGGGAAGTGTTCGGTTGGAGGTGCTGGGAGGCAATCCATGCCGATGGATTTGGCAGTGAAGGAGGCTTACCTTAAAGGGTCACTGATGGATCGAGTGGCATGTCTTGAACATAGGCTTTTTCAGGTGAAATGTAGCAGTATAACCATTCAAGTATTTTTCTTTTGAACAACAAATACTACAGTTCAAGTTAACTACAAGTTTTTTCTTCCATTGCTTTTTCTCAATTCAGTTCTTATGTCCAATTGCTTAATGTGATTTCTGGACATTAATTTCTTATTTATTAATTTGAAGAGGTCCACCAACATTATAATGTAATACAACAATGTTCTATTTCAAAAAAAAATTTGGTAATCAAGCATATCTATCTCTAATGTGTTTTAGAACTCGGTGACTCATTGGAGAATTGTGGCCTAATTCCTCCAGCTTTGCTTAGAAAAAAGCATTATAATGTAATACAACAATTGCTATTGGGATTTTTCTTGTGTTCCAGCTTTGCTTAGAGTTGGATTCCAGCAGCACATCAGCCACTTCATCACGGGCATCTGGGTATGCATCTTCTGGGCAAGGATTGCCAACTTTCACGCTGGCAACTTCCAATAATCCAAATCAAGGACACAAAGAGGAGCCCCTAGACCATGCTAACAGGGTTGAACTTCAGGTATAGTGCACGAACTGTTGAATTTTAGAACTGCATGCATATAATTTACTGCCTTGATGACTCCCTCCAGTTCATCATGTAAAATCTCGTTTTTCCCTCGGTTAGAAACACGTATACTAAAGTGAAACCTCAATAGCAGTGGGAATTTATAGAACCAGAACTCTACTGCAACGAGGCGGATCTTAAAATATCGTTGTCCTAGATTAATGTTGTTTCAAAACACTGCCACGTTTTATTTATCACAGCCTCGGAGTTTTTTTTCCCTGATAATATGATGATTATTCTATTTGTTTTAGGCTCGGGAGAAGTCTCAGATACAAGAACAAGAGAGGAAGCATTCGAAACCTACGAAGCAAGAACTTGGGAAGAATAGGCCTAACAGAGATGATAAGAAATGCAAAAGTGGGAAGAAGAAAGTGCCTCCCAAATGGCCTCGCTTGAAACTCTTAGGGTGTTAATTAATCTTAATTGGTGACGACCGCCTTCTCCTCCTCCTACAAGTTAACTGTTTTGTTTCTTTCAGAGAACATTTTTTGAGGTGAAAGTATTGATGTCAAGGCAGGATTTAAGGAGGACCAATCCCTGCTGCGTACATGGCTTCTTACACTATAACGCATCAATTCAGAATGTTATGTTGTAATTAGCGTTTGTACCTTGTGTTGAGGTTTTGCTTTGACATGAAAAATTAAGAACTTCAATTCATTTATTAAAAAAAAATGTTAAAGTTTAAGAATTTAATTTAGTGTTTTTTATTTAAAAATGTATTAAAATAATATTTTTTATTTATTTTAAAAGTCTAAACATCATCAAATTCTTTAAAAAAATATTAATTAATGTTAAGAAAAGTCTAAACATCTCCATGTTTCAATGGAAAGGAATAAAAAAAGCTCTTAATGCAAGAAACTATATATCATGAAAGGAAAACTAATATTCTACGAGCAATCCAAGGACCCAGGGGGTAGAAGAATAGGAAATTGTTTATTCATGGCTGATGGTGTTCGACCGTTTTATATATTTGTTGATCGAGTTGGGTCGGCTTTCTGATAAGGTTCTTAAAGTCTTTGAAAGAAATTATTTATAATCGTACGTACATTTTTATAGTGCACGGAAAGGGGGGAATGTACATTTGGTTTAATATCAATGACGTGACAACGCCTGCTGGTGGATTACTACAGCCCAACGAGTGAGTTTTTTTTTTCTTCAGTCTATTTTTAAAAATGTTTTTAAACAATTTTTTATTTTAAAAGGATATTAAAAATATTATGTTTTAGATATTTTTTTATAGTTTTGATATATCAATATAAAAAACATAAAAAAAAATTGTAATTTTAATATATTCTTAAAATATTCTTAAAAAACACTAACTAAATGTTAGTATAGAAAGTGATTAGTTGGAAAACTATGGTTTGGTGCCAGAATTAACACTCCTCGAGAATTGGACGATGCCATGCCCTCCATGGCTGGTAGTGGTATCATAATTGCACTTCTGATGATATATCTATAGTAGCACCGGCAGTTGTTATCCACTGTATATATTATATTCCTTTGATATTGTCCCAGTATTTATTTTTTAAAATATTTTTTATTTAAAAATATATTAAAATAATATTTTTTATTTTTAAAATTTATTTTTAACATTAATTAAAAATAAATTAAATATTTGAAATATACAGAAGCTATTAGATATTTAATGAAAGGAAAACTAATATATATCTTATGATATTTAATAATGGTTAATTAACACTGGGGTTAAAAGTTCTTAATGCAATAATAAAAAAAAAAAGAGTAAATTGTTGTATTGGATTAGATTTGGCCAAAAACCGCTAATTAAAAGGAGATTATTATAGCTCAATCACCAACCTGATATGTTAGAAAGGCACAGTACTGGAACTAGTTTTGAAAAGATAATGTAAAAGAATTGAAAGGGCATGTAAGTAGGTGTATGTAGCTAGTTTATGGAATGTTAAGCTAGCTTGAAAGTCATATCAAGGATTTAAATACAATTAATTAGATATACATCTAGTGTTCAAAGGTGACTGAGATTACACTAGTGAAGCTGCAGCATGAATGCACAAAATCTTATAGAATGGTGTAAACATTTAGTATTAAATATTATGAGATCGATCGTGCATAAATGGCCTAAAAACCAATAATGTTTAAATAAAGACTCATATATATGCTTGAATTAAATATATATTTTATGGATAATGGGATGTTTAGTTGTTTATGTGTTGTAAAAGGGTCTTCATATGCTTGAATTATATAAATATATATTTTATGGATATATAATGGGATATTTAGTTGTCCATGTGTTGTAAAAGGTTTTTGGTAGATTAAAATGTGATAAGCAATTGGACTGTAAAATTATTTCTTGTAGACAAAAAAATAAATTCTTATCAGATAAACAAGCGGAAAGGCGTGGCAATTAATTATTTTTCAAAAACTAATTTAAATGAATAGAAAATTTTTGGAATTTTTTATCTGTTTTATATATGAATTTTTAAAAAATAAAAATCCAATGCTAGGTATTTCTGAAAGTTTTTATTTATGAAAATATTCAAAATTCTAGTATTAATTAATCCTTTCAAGGGTAACCACGAAACCCAATCCCCAAACAAATTAAACGTCGAAGAATGAAACCGGAGGGAAAATCTATCATACAAAAAAATATAATTAAAATAATAAGGGTGAAAATAAAAATAAAAATAAATAATTTGTAGGGTTAAATTTAAAAGAAAAAACTTTAACAAAAGAAAAAAAATCAAAAGAATGAAGGCTAAACTGAAAAAAAAAATAATATAAACTTTGATTGAAAGATGAAATTGAAAATAATAAAATTCTAACAAAAAAATTAGGAATCAAAAGAATAAAGACTTAATTTTAAAAAAAATATGACAAATTACAATTTAATTCAATTGAAAACTTCAAGAACTTTTCTAAAACAACATAAAAAGAAAAGAGGATATGGTGAACTTTTTTAGCGAGAGAAAAAAAAAATTATTACGGTAAAAAACCGCTCATCAACCATTATCACACGTTGTATCAAGAAGAACAAGAAATTTGGCCATCAGCACACACTGAACATGTCATCTAAAAAATATTAACGCCTCCCACACACGAACACATAATATCCATATTCCTTCATCTTTTTTATTAAAATATTAATTAGTAATAACAGAAAGTCTAAAAACCTCTATATTTCTTGTAATAGGAAAAAATAATTTATATGAAAAGATAAAATCACCCTGAAATCTTGGCTTTTTTTTTTCTAAATCTAAGCCAGCTGCTCAATTGTTTTTATTGGGGGTAAGTATTTTTATTGTTCATAAAAAGATAAAAATAACCCCTTTCAAATCTTTATAGACTAACTTTGAAAAAGATCAAATCCTTCGAAAAAAATCAAATCACTCTCAAAACCAGGGCAAATGAAATTTTCTTCAAAGAATAAAAGCGTAATTTTACTATCACAGTGAACAGTTTTTTAGTGTCTCTGTGCCCAGCAAACTCTATAGTATTTATTTTCTGCATAATAATTAAGCCGAAATCCAAAACTAAAATTAACAAAACGAAATCCTACAGATCCATCACAAAGAAACCAGAATAATGCAGCAAAAATCAGCATAAAATAATAATAAGCAGGTCGGCTTTGGAGCTTAGCCAGGTTGATGTGTCAAGCAACTAACATGAAACCCATTTAGTTCCATCCCACCTGCTTAATCAAAACCCCCCTCCCTTAAAATATATATATATATATATATAAACCCGCTTACCATCTTTCCTTCTTATTCTTTCAAGGACTCGAACTCTTATGTCTCAAAAATCAAAAGACATGACAGACCCAGAACAACAAGAATCAATAGCCTCCACTACCCACCACATCACCATCCCATCAGGTTTAACTCAGTCCGAATCCGAAGAGTTAGCCCCTTTCATAACTGAGTTCCACACCTACAGAATCAGCGCAGGTCAATGCTCCTCTCTTCTAGCCCAAATCATAAGCGCTCCTAACGACACCGTCTGGTCTATTGTCCGCCGTTTTGACAAGCCACAGACCTACAAGCACTTCATCAAGAGCTGCAGCGTGGGTCCAGGATTCACAATGACCGTCGGATCCACACGAGACGTGAACGTGATCTCTGGCTTGCCTGCAGCAACAAGCACGGAGAGGCTTGATATATTGGATGATGAACAGCAGGTCACGGGGTTTAGTATTACTGGGGGAGAACATAGGTTGAGGAACTACAGGTCGGTGACGACAGTGCATGGGTTCGAACGCGAAGGGAAGATCTGGACCGTTGTTTTAGAATCCTATGTCGTTGACGTTCCTGAAGGGAATACCGAAGAAGACGCACGGCTGTTTGCTGATACTGTTGTCAAGCTGAATCTCCAAAAACTTGCATCTGTTGCTGAAAGCTTGGTTCGAGACGGTGACGGTAAATAAGTAACCCGAAAGAAAAATCAAACAAAACCTAAAGAGGCAAAGATTCACCAAACAGAAGAAGTCCTTTTAATATATATATATATATATTTTTCAAGTATTGTAATTAGTATGTTATCTCTCCTTTCTTATTTTGGGCAGTTGGTGTTTTGGGGGGGAAATGAAGATGTCATTTTGTTGGAAAAGATTGACTATTGATGCCACTTGAATTTTCCATTGGGATTATGCTGTTTTGGTTTTCTTTCTACCAATGCGATGAAAACGCTTTGTTGGATTTCGTCGAAGATGAAGGTAAGGGCATTAGAGTCAATGCAATTGTACAGAGATTTTCAGTTTTAGGAGCTTCGAAAATTTGTGAAAATTAAGGAATTTGTGTTCCTGGTCTGTTTGTCATTCTTTAGTTCTGTCCTTTACTGTAATTCTTGCTAGTTTCGGCTGTCGTACATTTTGGTTAAATTAAATTTGGACTCCATAAGAATTAAAGAGAAAGATCAAATATACATGAAATGAAAGATAAGAAGGGCGAATTAGTTTCATTCCGGGAGGTGTTTTGTTTTTTCATTTGTAACGATATATTTTAATTTTAGAATTCGGAACTATGTATATATAGTCAGTAAACAACTATAATTTTAATTTAAAAAAAATAGAAATTCAACTGCTATGACGGCATAACAGATTTAAAAATAACTGATTTAAAAATAACTTGAATAACTAGTAAAAATATAGTTTGATAAAAAAATAAAAGATAATATTTTTTAAAAAAATATTGAGATGACAACATATTACAGCAACCCGACTTTTTAAATTCATGACCCGAGTCACCCGAGTCATGAGATTTTAATAATTCTAAATAAAACAAATCAAAGTAAATTATAAAGTTTAATTTAATAAATATATTATTGAATGATGAAATTTGAAAAAAAAAATCGATTTAAAAAAATAACTCAATAAAATAATTTTTATGAATAAAACTATAAAAATATCATTAATGAATTTATGTTTTATTTTTATTTTTTTTTGTCCAACCATCATTATTCTTGTAAGGCATCTCTAAACTCTAATTGCTCTAAAAAATTTAACCTAAAATAAATAAATAAATATATATATATATATATCAAGAAAATTCTCATAAAATTTCTCATTATCCAACAATCAAATTAAAAAATTATTATTGGTACAATAATTGTTCCATCTATTTTTTAAACAGAAAGAAGATATATCAGCCTTTCCTAACAAAACAGATAATAATTTAGAATATGAATTGCTGGGCATGAGTTAAAAGTAACCTAGGTAGCTATGAATTTGAACAGAGGGAACGGAAAAGCAAAGCACACTGCTACACTGAACGTCGCGTCACCTTGGGACCGCATGGATTCATTTTTCTTCGTGGAGTTGACAGAATCTAATGCTTTTGACATGTCGTTTCAGTACGAGAATCCGAGTTGTGAAAGTGGGAGCCTTTTTCTCTCACCTTTCAATCTATTCACAGTATATTAGGAATTATCTCTTTTTAGTGCGGTGTTTGTTTTTACCTTTACATTTAAAAAAAAATTAATTTTTTTAAATTTATATTTTTTTATATTTTCAAATTATTTTGATATAATAATATTAAAAATAATTTTTTAAAAATAAAAAAATATTTTAATAAATTAACTAACCATACTTGAAATATATATATATTTTTAGAGAATGAATGTCATAATTAATCACTCCCTAAACTTTTCAATACGTATTTCCACCCAAATCGTATATGATTATGATATATATGGTTCGCAGAGGCTGATCTCTCTCTCTCTCTCTCTCTCTCTCTCTCTCTCTCTCTCTCTCTCTCTCTCTCTCTCTCTCTCTCTCTCTCTCTTCTGTTGAGATATATAGAATATTTACTGTTTCCTAGTTACTTGCTTATTAAGAATGGAATCTTATTCTACAAGAAACAATATATCCTAGTTAAATGACCCGTGCGATGCCGCGGGTCAATTTTTTTACATAAAAAATATTTAAAAAAACTAAGATCTAAAAGTATTAGGTTTTTTTAGAAAGTTATACCCAAAAGTTTTGGGTTTGACTGCAATACCTGACCCAAGAATAATATTTATAATAACATTAAACTTGAATGACCCAAGTTTAAATGGGTCTGGCTATAATACCAAACCCAATAATTTTGGATGTGGATTTGGCTGCAAGATTGTGTCATAAAAGTGTGATAATTAAATAAATTAATTAAAAAAACAAAGAACAAAAAACCAACATGAAGAAAAAAACTAATGAAAAAAAGACAAAAAATCTGAATTAACTGGGTTAACCCATCAAACCTGAGATTTGTGTCATGAAAGTCTAATAATTAAATAAAAAAATTTAATATCAACAAAATAAAAAAAGAAGTTAATTAAAAATAAAAAAAGAAGGCATTAGCCTTTTCACCGTGGACTGTACTGTGTAATCCATAGTGAAAGGCATAAAAAGAAAAAAATAAAGGCATCAGCCTTTTCACCATGGACTGCATACAATATTAAAAAAATAAAATTTGAAAAACAAAACTAATGAGGAAAAAGAAAAACAATCTGAGTCAACCGGGTTAACCCGTCAAACCTGAAATCCATGTCATAAAAGTCTGATAATTAAACAGAAAAAATTTAATATTAAGAAACTAAATTAAAAGAACAATTATAAAAGAATATAAAAAAAAAACTAAATGCATCATCTTTTTTACTGCGGACTGCACTGTGCAGTTCACAGTAAAAGGTTTAAAAAGAAAAATGAAAAAAAAAACAAAACAAAGGCATATGTCACGGATTTTTTTTTCTTGCATAAAAAATATCAAAAAAAGCTAAAATTTAACAGTATTATGTCTTTTGCAAAAATATACTCAAGAGCCTTTGGTCTAGCTGCAACGCTTGACCCAAGAGTAATATTTAAAATATTAATAATAATATTAAACTTGCATGACTCAAGTTTAAGTGAGTCTGATTCTAAAAGCCTTGGATATGGATTTTGCTGCAATGTCGTGTTATAAAAGTATGATAATTAAATAGATTAATTAAAAAAAACAAAGAAGAAAAACAACAAGAAGAAAAAAACTAATGAAGAAAAAGAAAAAGAAAACTGAATTAACTGGGTTAACCTTTCAAATCAGGTTAACCCGTCAAACCTTAGATTCACGTCATGAAAGTTTGATAACTAAATAGAAAAAAAAAATTGATGGGTTACGCATAATTAACTGAATTAACCTGTCAAGCTTAGAATACGTGTAATGAAAGCCTAATAATTAAATAGACTAAAAATTTAACATTAACAAATTAAACTAAATGAAAAAAAATAATGAAAAAGAAAAAAAGCAAAAAAAATAAAATTTCGGGTTAACTCGTCAAACCAGGTTAATCCATCAAACTCGGAATCCGTTTCATGAAAGTCTGATAACTAAATAAATTTTTTTTATCATTAACAAACTAAATTAAACAAATAAAATTCATAAAAAGAAAAAAACACAAAGAAAAAAGCAAAAAAAAAACCATAAAACCATAAAATAAATAAATAAATCAAAACGAAAAAAACAAAAAAAAATAAGAACGAAAATATATATATGTTATAATATGATTATAATAATAATAATAATAATTATTATTATTATTATTATTATTATTATTATTATTATATTAATAATGGGGAAATAATGGGGAAAGTTAAAAGGCGTGGGAAAATCTACAGTGTTTTTCCCACACCTTTTAAAGTATTACTTAATATATATATATATATATATATATATATATATGTATGTATGTATATATAAAGCTATTTTAATATATTGTTTTTACATAAAAAGATGTAAAGTGTAAATCAAAAAGTTTATAAAAAATCTAATTGAATAAATTAATAATTATTTATGTAAATAAAAAAATCGTTAATAATAACTAAAAGAGATACTAGAAAAATTAAAATGTGAGTGTAGATCAAGATACTTATCTGGTTGTGTCTACTAAATTTATGTATAATAAAAAAATAATAAAAATAAAAACACATATAAAATTAATTGAATAAATAAAAGGAAAAAATATTATGCAAGTCAAAACATCTTATAAATATTATTTCAAAATAAATATTTTTTTTAAAAAATAAAGTCCATCTATGTAAAAAATTAAAAAAAAATTCTATTTAAAAAATGCCTGTAAAACTCATGGTCTAAGTCATAAAATTATGATAAATTGATTAAAAAACAAATTAAAGATAATCACAAAAAAAAATAATGTAAAATGATAAAATCATAAAAGAAAATGAGCAAAAAAAATATTGTCAAATCACATTAACTTTTCAAACTCACGACCCATGTTATTGGATCAAAAGCACCACATATAGAAAATTATGAAACTCAATCTTCAATAAATTAAATGCCAAAGGATGAAGCCGGAAAAAAAATCAATTACATAAAAAGATTAAAAAAAAGTATAATTAAAAGAATAAGGGTAAAAATCAAAATAAAAAATAAATTAGAGGGCTTACAAAAAGTTTCAATTGAAGGGTTAAATTGAAAAGAAAAAAACTTTAACAAAATGAAAAATAAATCAAAAGAATGAGGGCTAAATTAAAAAAAAAAAAACAATAACATAAACTTTGATTGAAGTATAAAATTAGAAACCAATAAAACTTTAACAAAAGAGCTAAGGAAACAAATCACAATTCAAAAGAATAAGGACTTAATTGTAAAAAATAATACATGAAAAATTATAATTTAGAGACTAAATTGAAAATATAAAAAACATTTATAAAAAGGTCAAGGAAAAAAAAAAGAAATAAAAAACATATGGACTGAAATTAAAAAATATATAAAAAACACATGTACTTTCTTTGGAAGAAAGAGAAAAGAAGAGGAGAAAAAAAATGACTACCGGCTATAAACTGCCTATTATATGCCACACACGTCGCATCAACAAGAAAAGAACATGGTGGCGTTTTCAATAATGCAATGGAAATGCAAGTTTGGCTATTGGGAGGTGTCGCATACAACGTCCAAAAAGCATGGACGCCACCGACATGTTGACAGTGTAATAAACATGGGACAACATCTTTTTAAAATAAAAAATTAACTACCCAAATTAAATATACTAAAATGCCCTTCATATCTTTAGAAATTACAAAAAAAAAAACCTAGGTGAAAGGACAAAAATACCCATTACATGTATGCCTTATTTTTTGTTTTTTTAAGGATAAAAATATCTTTTTAGTATATTCAAATAAGTGAAAAGATAAGCATACACTTGGTCAACATTCATAAAAAATTTTACCTAGCTAGAAACAAGTAATTATATTGTTTGATTTTAAAAGAAATATACATACTTTTTAACAATCTTTTGATGACCATTAAACCATTTGAAAAAAATAAAATGCTCTTGATACCAAGGCTTTCACTTTTTTTCTAAAAAAAAACAGAAGATAATTTCAATGAAGGAATCCATATTAATTTGAATCTAAAACTACAATGAAAAATCTAATTACCCTGATCCATCACCTAGCAACAGCATTTTGGACCTCGTTGGAAGGTAAAAAGCTTTAGGGCTTACACTGTAATGGGATGGTCCATACGGTGGAGAGAGACTGACCACCTGTTATGGCAGGATTGGATTTTCTAGATGGGAAGAATCTATGTATATTCAAGACTGCACTCATATTCATTCAAAGTCACCAGAAGTCATACTCGAGCCCAGTTCTAGTAAGTTCCTTACTTCCGGCCACCCCTATCAAGTACTAACTGAAGCCCCATGCACGGCCGCTGCCGGATCATCCAGGAGTGGCTGTATATTATAAATAGTCAAGGCATAATAAAGTGTGGAAAGTCCGATTTTCAAGATTTCTTTCCTTTTTCTTTTCATTTTTAAAAGGAGAGGATGATGTCTTTGCAGCTGTACTGAATGATGTTTTGTAATTGACTTGCGATTTGGGTATTCATTTGCGTATCAATTATTGCTATGCCAGTCATAATCTGTGTAGAGTTTGAGAAAAATTTATCAGTCTATGTTGCGTCTGTTCCAAATTAATACTTGTTATGTCAACTTCTTTAATCTTCCATGTTAGGCTGTTGAGCTTGCAGCTTGTGATCGTGGATTACAAGTATCAATAAAAAGAACATATGTAAGGTATTATCAACAATTTATAATGATGACCATATATTTTACTTGTGATTCGCCGCGGTTTGGATAGTTTTATTTTTTAAAATTAAAAATAATTTAATTAAATAAATTAATAATTATTTGTGTCGATAAATATAAAACAAAGTCAGTCATTAAAATTGAAAAATCAAAAAATAGATGTAAATCAAGATATTTGATCTCGCAATACAAATCATGTATCCAATTGTGTTTAATAACTTTGTTTTATTGAATAATTTTTTTATTAAATCTAACAATTATTTGTGCCACTAAAACATTAAAAAAATTTGCTAAGATAACTAAAAACGGATTGATAAATATAAATTAAGATATTTGACTTCACAACACGAGCTATGTACCTAGTTGTTTCTAATAACATTGTTTCTTAGAATAAATTCTTTATTTAATCAAATGATAATAGAAACAGACACACACATAAAAGCGATTGAGTAAAATCAAAAAGAAAAAAATATTATGTAGCGTTGCACATATAAAAAAAAATATTATAAATTTATATGAAAATCAAGTAAAAATAAATTATATTTAACAAAAGACTAAATTGAAAAGTTAAGAAATATATGTGGTTATAGATATCTGATCTCGAAACATAGGTCATAGACTTGATTATATTTAGTAACATTATTTCTTAGAATGAATTTTTTATTCAATAAAATTATAATAAAAAAAACACATAGAAAAGAGATTGAATAAAAATAAAAGGAAAAAATTAAGTAAAGCTATACAAAAAGAATGTCGACATAAAAAAATTCTTATCTATAAAATGAGTAAAAACTAAATCATATTCTATAAAAAAAAAATCATATGAAATTGTTAAAAAATTAATTAAATTAAAAAAAACAGCCAATAAAGGATAAAGTTGCTAAAAGAAAATAAAAGAACCAAAAAAACAAATGACAAAAAAAAGCCAAGGGTGTGTGCACACCTGAACTAAGTTTTTATTATTATCATCATTAAGGGGCAAATGACTTGTTGTTTGTCCTCAATTTTTTTGAAAAAAAAACAAAACCAAGTGGCATATCACCTATTAATGCAGACGACGTGTTGTTTTTTTTCCCACAAATTCCAGCTACTATAGTAACTGGAAAATCAAGATTGATGACTTTTTGACCTAGAACACCATTTTCCAACTAATTATTTACCTAAAACACCTATAAAACACTTTAAAGACCTTAATAAACCCAGACATGGCCTTAAACAACCCAAAAATTCATTCCAAAACTCAAAATCAACTAAAAAAACTTCTCGAACTTAGATCTATCACCTCATATAAATTTAAATAAATAATAAATAATTTTTTCTCATCGAATGAAACTCATTGATACCAAAATAAACTTTTTTCATGGCCTGAATTAGTGTCATCTAAAACTTTTTCATTCTACCACTAAAACCTATCTAATTTCTTTCTCCTTTCTCAAATTACGGATAAAAAAATAAGAAAAATGAAATAGAAGAAGGATCAAAATGAACTTTTTGACTGTTTTTTTTTTCCCACTCTTGTCCTCCTCATATTTTCCTCAGTCAAAAATTTTGAATTAATTATTTTTTAATTTGACCTCAAATAATGGATGCAATCACTTAAAAAAATTGAGGATCAAAATATAAAAACTTCAATAATAAGTTAATGATGAAATGTAAGAGGCTCGAGAGCAATTCTCTATTGCAATTAAATCACATCTTTTAGAGTTTCTTATAATATAATTATGCAGCATATGCAATATTATATTAAGGATAATCTTGAAGATCGCAACATATTTACACATGATGAAGGCATATTTTTACTCTAAATCATGATGGGATTGTATTTATGTCTATTTATTTAGCTACGTACGATATAGCTAGTTCCATTTCTTTTTGGGAAAATTATTATCAACAATCTTCTTTTCTTTTTGAGTTTTTTTAAAATATCTTTCTAATAATTATGATGTTTTTGCTCCTGTATGCATCGCTAGTGAATTCCTAGATCAATTTACCACTACATAATTGACACACAGCTTGCATGAATTAGGTCCTATATATATATATATATATCAGTAATGAGTATAATAAGCAAATTCCATCTCTCAAAGTAGTTGAGAATATTTGTTCTCATATTTATATAATGCATGCCTCCACCAGAAGAAACAAAAGGACCTATCTTAACTATCTAGGTGGTGGTCTAATGGTAAGAGTTTGGGACCAAGAGGTTTACTCCCTCTGTAGTCTCAGGTTCGAGCCTTGTGGTTGCTCATATGATGGCCACTGAAGGCTTATATGGTCGTTAATTTCAGGGCCTGTGGGATTAGTCGAGGTGCACGCAAGCTGGCCCGGATACTCACGTTAAACTAAAAAAAAAAGGACCTACGTTAGATCGATCGAACTTGGCAATGATGTTCAATAATTCTGTGTATTAAAGTACAGATAAGCATAGCTAGCTCCAGTAAAGCAACATAAGAAGTTGAATTAAATGGTTCCATATCAATCAATTTAAGTTCCTTTATCATGTTTAGATCATAATATATAATAGAAAAATATTTATTTTCTCAAAAATCTCTTATATAATTCTTTCTAGGCTGGGAGGAATTTATTCCCGAGTTTGAACCTTAGTCAAAACTGTCATCCACCACTAATTAATTTTTATGTGTGATAAATCTCATCATGAGTTCCTAACAAAATATATTTATATAAGTCGTTCTATTGTGAATTTCTAATACAATATCTTGATGCGGGTCACCCATCTAAGTCTCAGTATCTAAATTTTTAATAACAACAATTGATATAGACATAAACAATACACTAGTTACAAAACATTTTTTTCCCCTAGGAGAACCTCATCATCCCTTCATACACGAGTATGTCATGTTCTTTGACATCTTCTAACCATTGTTATTTAATGGTGCACAACATTAAATCGTTAAGAATCATTGAGCTTTAATACACATCTTTTACAACCTCCAACAAAAACTATTAAAAATCATTGAGCTCTGAATATTAATTGAAGCAATACTGCCTTACTAACTAACATGGATAGAAACAATGGATAACAAGATTTGTTACAAGTCGAAACCCTCAAAAACCAAAAATACCATAATTATATCGAGCCACCAAAAATATTTAATTTTTATTCATTTAAGTTTCACATTGCCAAAAAACTATTACAATTTTTTATATAGAAAAAAAAAAAGAAAAAAACTAGAAAATCTTAATAATACATTATAGAAAAATAATTTTTTAAAAATAAAAAAATAAAAAAAGTATATTAATACAAAATAAATATGATAAAAATAAAATTAACTAAAAAAATATTTATGTCAAAATTCTCTTATAGAGTGTTTATTTGTGAGGTGTGCAGCACGGCACACCTCAATAAAAGCATGTAATACGTATTTTTTCAAGGGGTGCGAGAGTGTTTATTTATGAGGTGCGTCACGGAAAGCATATAATACATGTTTTTTGCGCACCTCTTAAACCAACACGCCCTAATTTGACACCTCAACGAAGGTAATTTTCCCTTAAAAGGGAATGCCTGCTCGGCGGTGGGTCTCAATTGCCGCTTCGATTCGATGAGCAGAATAGATTAAAAAATATGGCAGTCCTGAATGGCTGATACTTTTCACTTTACATAAGTTGATAGCACAGCTGATAGGGTTATCTGACCACTGCCCTATTATTTTGGTGCAATTTCATGTATTCTTGGGGAAAAACCCATCTCGGTTTCAGCTGGTGGTTTCGTTTTAGAGTGTGTTTGGTATTGTGGTAGTTGTTGTGATTGTGGTTTGAAAAAAGTTATTTTATAAAAAGTACTTTTAGTTGAGGTTGATTTGAAAAAATAGGTGTTTGGTTAAAACTGTGGTTGAAATTGAGGTTGAAAAAAAATAGTTTAATGTGTTTGGTTAAGTATGCTTTTAAAATTGAGGTTATAAAATAATTTTAAAAAATATATATTAATATTGATGGTTTTAAATTTAAATATTGTAGAATTAATTACTCCTATTACATCATGAAATAAAAAATACTTTATATAAAGTATTTTTTTATTATTCCATTAAACTATTTGCAATTCCATCATGTATAAATTTTATCCGATAAAAACTATAGTTTTCATGACTTGCAACAAATTCATAAATATAATGTGGTGGTTGACGCGCACCAACACATTCGATAGTTTTTTATTGTTCCAGTAAAAAGATAAAAAATTATAAATAATAATTAATTAAAAAAACACACAATTCTAAATATCACAAAAACCTATTCATAATTACCACCTAATTTTAAAACATAAATCAAAGTGTTAGGTCCACACATATAATCCAAAATCAATTATTTTTTTTATATATAATAAAACTAATTAATTATTAATACCTTTTTATTTTAAAAATTATTTATTTATTCTCTATGTATTTTCTTGGAAATGAATTAAAAAATAAAAAATATTTTTTTATAAATAATACATAAAATAAATTAATTTTTTAAATAAATTTTATACAAGAAATATATCTCTTTTCCAAAGCTATCATAATTTTTTCTAAAATAACAATAAGATGTTGCCATTACCATACTTATTTAATATAAAAATATCATTAAAAAAAATGACATCAACTAATCTGGAATCTCGGCATTCAAAAGCTTTTCTTTTTTTATTCTCATTCTCTACTTTCCACGTTTTCTAATCAGCAACCACGGCAAAAGCAAGACAGCCTTGCTTTTGCATTCCTGCGTTTGAAACACATATTTATGTGGGACCCATGCATCAAAAAATGTGACTTATTGTTTACCAAACACATTGTAATTGTGAACGCAGCTAAACGTGGACGCAACCACGTAAACAAACACAGTCTTAACTTGGACGAGATTTGCAGAATATGAGGGTAATTTGTTGTAGTATGGAACCTGAAGGATTCAGAGTGGTTAAAATGTTCAGGTATTCTCAGGAACCTAAATACTCAGCTGAAGGAAGCCGACATATATGTTAATGAACATGATGTAATTAGGGAATCCAAATTACTCCAGACGAATCGGATCCCTATCGGCAAGCCAATTCCAACCTATGGTCTGTATCCATGAAGCTTTAGTCGTTATGGAGGCAAAAAAAAAAAGAAAAAAAAAGGAGTTAATTGGTGCCTATTAAGAGACAGAAACAAATCCTCTTTTAACCTGTTAATTTCATTTAGAGGCGGGCAAAACTCCATTGTCAGGAACCGCGGAGATGAAGTTGTTCTCACTCAGCCAGCAGAGATTAAAGCCAAAGTCGTCGGTTATTACTCCATTCTGTTTAGTAATGACCGATGGAATAGGCCTAATATCGGTTCAGATGGCTTCACGAGGCCTGATAGCAGGTCTGCAATGGAATTATCAAATGAGGTTACTTTGGAAAAAGGCACAGATGCTGTGTGGAGTTGTGATGGATCAAAGGCCCCTGCCCCTGGTTCGGACGGGTTTAATTTTGCCTTCTACAAAAAGGCATGGCATCTAGTTGGCGAAGAGATTTTTGACATGGTAGGTGGTTTTTTAAACTCTGGCCGAACGCCAAAGGGCATTAACTGTTGTCCCCCCCTACAATAATCTATTTGCTACACACACATGAGCATATACTAGACTGGTGGCATGCGTTTTCCGTGTACCATTCTAATTTTTTTTTTTAAACATAAAAAAAATTATATTTAGATGATGTTAACATATTTTTAAAAAGTACAAAAAAAAAAATTGACTTGAGACATAGAGCCTCCTAAATCCAATAAAATAATTTCATTTAATTATATGATAGGAAAAAAAACAATGACAATAAATAAATTGAATTTGAAAAGAAAAACTGATAATGATGACCAAAAGAAAAGGAATATTTGTCAAAAGGGAAGAAATTACGAAGTTCATTTTTTTAAATAAACAATGTCGAATGATGAAATTGAAAAAAAAAATGAAAAAATAATATCAGCATGTGTTAACTTTTAAAACTTGTGACCTGATTTACTAAATTGAAAAAAGTTCATTTAAAAAATCATGAAGTCCAATTCCTAACAAATCAAATGTCGAATGATGAAATTAAAAAAAAATACAACTTAGAATTTTGAATTAAAGAGGGAAATTAAAAAGAAAAACAAATTCATAAAAGGATCTAAAATTAAAAAAAAAAAAAAAATGAGGACTAAATTTGATACAAATCATGATTATGGGTTCAAGGATGAAATTGGAAACAAATCAAAATATGAAAAAAGCACTAAGAGCAAAATTAGAAATCAAAACAATGAGGACCAAAGTTAAAATATTAGTAAATGAGAGGACAACTCTAAGATTTTGAATGGACATCATGAATTTTAAGGGGAAGGAAAGAGAAAAGAAGAAAGAAAAGTTTGTCGGTGACACACTGTCATATAAATGATGACACTCGTCGCCCCATGCAAAAAGATATGTATTGACATTTCCAACACCATCACAAAAGCTGTCATTTGGACATCGAGAGATGTCGTACAAGTCATCAAAAGACCGTGAGTGCCCGACCCTTCCTAGCGTATGCGTTGCACAAGCCATCCAACTTTTATTTTTAAATTATATTTTATATTTATAAAAATACCAAATTTCCCACTAAAAAGCTATGATGCTATGATGAAAATATAAAAAATCTCATGTACACTAGTTAAATAAGCTTTTCTTTTAAGGGTAATTTAGACATTTCATTGTGCTTTTATAATGCAAGAAGACCTACTTGTCCTTAATCAATCTGATAATAATTAATAAACTTTATAAAAAGATCATACTACCTTTGATAGCTAACTCATCATTTTTTATTAGAATGGTAAATCAATTATTATATTGTTTTAGTGAATAGTAAATCCTCCCACATCGAGCAATGTTTTTCCCTCCCTAATTAGCTTTTGTTTATAAATGGTTCGGTTGTTTCAAAAGTAATGGTGTAAAGTGAGCAGATGATTGGTAAGCAGAAAAAATGGTGTTAAGTGAGTCCTTTCAAATATAAATAATAATTAAAAAGCTATCACATTAATGGAAAAACTTCAAAAATCATAAACATAGAAACATGTGTTTGGAGAACCTTACAATATGGTTCATGATTGAGGAAGACAATTGAGGTTCTAAAAAGCAAACCATAATACATTATCTGACAACTAAGGCAAATATGTTGGAGCTTATATTTTTTATGATGACATTCCCTAGCATGATATATGTTATGATAAAACAAGTTTTTCTGAGTATATAGTTGTTGATTTTGGACAACAACTATTCAAGAACTTTTTTATGTGCAAGATCTTAGATCATAGACAAGTGGTGTTAAAAATAACTTCTATAAAAGAGCTAACTCTGAACAGTATGGTTCATGCTTACTTTCATCGAGAGAATTTAATTTCTCACTCGTTGTTGAGCAAGAATGGGTTTAGGTTGGTTTTTGAATCTAGTATGTTTATCCTCATAAAGAATGGGATGTTTGTGGGTAAGGAATATTTATATGATAGATTATTTAAGCTCAACGTTATGACTTTTATATCTAAAAACAAAAAAATTGATAAGGCTTCTTCTTCTATTTATTTGGTTGAGTATTCTTATCTATAGCATAGTTGTTTAGGCCATGTTAATTATTAAACATTTAAAAGGATTAGTAATTTGGGTTTACCCTTTAATTTCATAAATGTAAAATTTATATATAACCCAAATTGACTAGGATACGTTTTTATTTCATAAACAAGATGAGTAAACTTCTGGATTTAATTCACACTAATATTTATAATTTAAAGTTTATGTAGATTATAAGTAGTACTTTTATCAATGATTTCACAAAATATTATTATAAATCAAGTGAAAAGAATTAAAAAAAAATTATCTTCACTTAACCAATATTTTTTAGAGTTTTATGTAAAGTTGCGTTTTAAGTCAAATGACATGCCAGTTATTGCATTATTGTATATTAAAAGGGACGATTCATTAATAAAAATTCTATTACTCCCGTTGATATAAAATTTACAATAAAAAAAATGCTTGAATCACTTTTTTTTAAAAAAAAACAAGAAATTCGTGCATTGATCTGATTACATCATGCACTAAACATTATTTATAAATAATATTTCTTCTATAAAAGTTTATTATCCTGACACCAACAGAGACTAATGGCACTCTCTGTGTATAACGCATGTGTGCCAATATATGGTCACATGCACCAACAGACTCTATCAGCCCATATGATATGGACAAGAACTTCCATTATTTCTGCGAGGAATTTGTATGCATGATACTGGTTGCACATGTCCGTATTAACGTTTCTCTTTGTTTTTGTTTAAGATACAAAGATTTAATTTCCACTAGCTCGATTTTTGACGCACCCAAGTAGCACAAATAAACAAAAAAGAAAAATTGGAGTATCCACAAAACAATCATAATGATCAGGTTGAGAAGTGATAACATCGCAATTCGGCCTGCTACCAGAAGATTTTCAGAATCAATAATCAGGTTTTTCAGAGAACAAGATCCATGTTTTCTTGCAGTAGAAATGGAATTGTGAAGTGATTGATTGCATTTTAAAAAGCTGGTTGCAACGTCATGATGTTCATTGGGATTGAATAAAATAGTAGAGGCAATGATGCAGCTTTCTTGAATGGTTATTTCCCAGAGAAGGTCAGACGTAAGAAATAGTAAGCAAATACATCATCTCCCTTATTTTTCCTATAATGTGGCTATGTATGCGTGAATATATCAGTATTTGAAAGGATATGATAACTCGAAGGTCACTCACTAATTGGTGGTGACGTGAAGAGCACTATCCTGATGACAGGAACGTCTTGAGAAAGCGGCCTGCCTCTTTCATGGTGGGGGAAAGGCGAGTTTAGTGAGGTTGCAAGTTGCCAACTTGGCTAATAAAGAAACAAAGAAAAAACAAATTTAGATAGCCGTGGGAGCTAGAAAGCCCAGTTCTAGAGAAGGAATTGTTAGGTGGGGGTGGCCGAGTGGGGCTCACCGGAGAATATCTTTGCCTCAGTTTAGGTGTTTTCTTTAGTTATTCACTGGTTCTTTTTTTTTTTTTTTGAGAAAACTAGTGGGGTTTTTTAAAAAAAAAAATAGCATGATTTACTAAATTTTTTGGAAAATAACACGAGTTAAAAATATATTTAAAAAATAACATGGTTTGAATAAAACAATATTTTAGAATATCATTTTTATATGTAATCGTTATTTGAAATAGCAATCACGTTTTAAAATATATTTTTTTACATGACTGTTATTAGAAATAGTGGTTGTTTAATGAATATTTCAAAACATTTTTCTTTTGCAAATTAATTAGCCTCAACAAAAATCAATCAAATATTTTTATGAAAATCCAACAGCCAAAAGGTGGGATTAAATATCCAGTGGTTAAGAAAAAAAGAGGAGATAAAGTGATATCCTGTGAGAGAGAAATAAAAAAAAAGAGTCACCGAGGACATACTAGGATTCTATTTTCGACATACTCGGTATCGTTAAAAAGATATCAACGAAATGATTCTAACTACACTTTGAAAGAACACCAAGAAAGATCGTAATTAACCCTAAAAAAACCCTTAACAAATTACAATTATATTTAGTATTCTTTAGTGGTTAGAATTGTCTTATTTCCCTGTGAAAAACTTGTTTTTGATGCAAATGTATTAATGGATTTCTGTAGCAATGTACTTGTTTGGACCATGCGATTCAATTGTTTGATAAAATGTCTGCAAGAGACATTGTAGACGTGGAGGTTTTATTTGAGAGGATCACACAAATTTATACCCAACCCTTCGATTTCTTGGGATTCAATTTGGGTCTCAGAAAAACAAATTTTAATCTGCCATGAATTGCTTTAAAAAATAACTTGTTGTTTCTTTAGGTTTATAGTAGAGGGGATATGATTGTCAACTACATGTCATCTATTTTGTAACGCAAACTAAGATAGTATTAAATATTGTGATAGCGATTGTTTTAAAAAGTATTTTTTACTTGAAAATATATTAAAATAATATTTTTTATTTTTTAAAATTTATTTTTTACATCAACAAATTAAAACTATATAAAAACAAAAAATTTAAATAAAAATAAATTTTTAAATTTTTATGAAACACTTGATTGGCCGCGTTTCCAGATATGACCTAAATGAATAACAATTCTTTTGTATTGTATTATTGAAATTGAAAGTGATAAAATAAAAAATTCAAAACATAAAAATTAAATATATAGTTTTCAAAAATGAGGATTAATTAATTAATGCTATTAAATTATAAAGAATAAGTTATAATTAACTTCAAAAAGGTGGCAAAGGCCTTAAAGTCAATGAAGGAGTAAAGTAATGGACCAAAAGGCTAGCAAAAATAGGATATCATCTATAGGTTTGATTTGTTGATGCAATATGTCTATCTCTAAAGGACCCAGTCGATTTAACCCCACTATGCCCCTAATTTAATTGGTGAAAAGAAGGTTTGTAGCTTCTATTTCCTTTTTTGTGGATAGGTGCTTCAGTGGATGGGGCAAAGTGAGGATTATACTTTTGTGTGTATATATACTTTTCCAATTTATTCCTCCTGCTTTTGTTCGTTATTCGTGCACACATAAATGTACAGATAATTAATAAAAAGTTAACTCCCCTGTGAAATGTATTTTTCGCTGTAAAAGGAATTACTGTTCACTGAGACAAGATAGTAACAGTCTTGTTCTTTCAAAAAAAAAAAATTTAATTGGATTTAATCAAGTTGATGGTGGTGTAATTTGATATTTTAATAAATATATAATATATTTTAAAAATCAAAAGTGATATGAACTAAGTTATGTCTGAATTTTGTCTTAAAATATTTATTTATCAATTTTATGAAATTTGACATATCTTTCATACCGTACATTGAATCGAGTTAGAATTTTACAGGAAGATACTAGACACATAAAACTATATTGTGCTAAACTTTCAAGTCAATTGAATTTCATAAACATATTATTTAAATTAGTCAAACTTGTTGTTACTATTTTGACAAATTCATCGATAAAGTTTTTTTTTTTTGTTATTTTCAGCCCTATTAGTCCAAACCTATAATGAGTTAATTTTGGACAACAAAAAAAGATTAAATGAGTCTTATTTAAGCCCTATACTTATGCATGAGCTTGAGCTATAAGTGTTTCTGATGTGATTTTGATTCATTGAAGAATTTGAATCCTTTCTTTCCTAAGATATGTGTGGCAGTTAGGGGCTTTATAAATACTTTAGTTTCAGTTGTCTTTTATTTATTTTCATTCTCTTTAAGTTACATAAGATTAGAGAGCATTTTAACACTTAGTTTTTCTTTCTTAAATTATGTTTTTGGGTTTGGTTTATTAGCTAATGCTCAAGGTTTGTTTTATGGTCCAAGCCTTGTTCGGATCTATACTTTTGGGTTTCTTAGTAGAGGTTTTGGGTCAATTTTATAAGTGCGTCAATTTAGCCCACAAGAGTAGATCATTAGGGTTTTTATTTTTAAAAGTATAAATACTCTTTGTAAGGACAAAATATTCAGACTTTATAATACTATTGCTACCAAATTTATTCAGCATGTGTGAAAGAGATTTTGACATTCTTTGGTTCTCTAACGAACTAAATTGACTTATCAAAAATTAATTGGCTTCGTGATGTCTTTCTTATACTTCTCATTCGTGGATTGCTATTCGTAGGATAGGGTTCTTATTCCAATAAAGTTAGTGCCTTTGGACAAGTTTCTATTGTGTCACACTCCTATCATACTTGTTTCGGCTTTCTAGGATTCGATGTCGATCTTGTTGTTATTATGAAATTCTCGTCAAAAAGTGGTTAGCGTGTGTGGCATCTTCTAGCTATCAAAAACTTCCTCCAGATGTGTCGTTGAAATCGTCATGATGTCTCTTCCTATTGTGGCAGTGCATAGTGTTGATGGTGGGGCAATTTATCGCCAGCTATGCTTTTTTTTTTTTTCTCGCTTTCCTCTCTCTTCCCCCTCAACATTCTAACTGATCATTCAAAATTTCAGAGTTGTCCTCTTATTTATTTATATTTCAATTGTGGTCCTTATTCTTTTGATTTCTAGTTTTTATTCTTGGCCCTTTTGTAAAATTTTGATTGGTTTTCAATTTCATCATTCAATCTCAATTTCTGATATGCTATTTTTTTCAATTTGATCCTTATTTTTTTTTAATTTTTGTTCTTGACCCTTTTATAAAATTTTGACTTGTTTTCAATTTCATCATTCAATTTCAATTTATGATGTCATTTTTTTTCTAATTTGATCCTCATTCTTTTGTTTTTTTTTCCTTTTGTTAAATTGATTTTTCTTTTCAATTTCACCCTTAATTAAAAATTTATTATTTTCCTCTAATTTATTTTTTATCTCAATTTTGATCCTTATTCTTTTAATTGCTATTTTTTAATCTTGGATCCTTTTGTATAATTGAAAAAAAAATCTAATTTCATCCTTCAATATTTGATTGACTGCAAATTGAGCTTTGTGGTTTTTTTAAATAAGGTTCTTTTGGCCTAACGACTCAGGTCACTAGTTTGAAATTTAACACAAGTTAACATTATTTTTTTCTTTTTTGATTTCATCATTAGATAATTTTTTTAAAAGAAACTTTATAATTTCTTCATTTTTATGGGGTCGCTTTCTTTAAAGAAATTTTAATTATTTTTTGGTTCCATCCTTTGTATTTTTGTTCTTTTTAAAATTAATATTTTGATTCTTTTTAAAATTAATATTTATTATTTTTCTTATTTTAATTTTTATTGAATTATCCTATTATCATCATCTAGATTGCAAGGTTTGACAATAATATCGTAGAGAATCTTAGTAGTGGTGTTGGATATTAAATGTTTTTTCACTGATGGTGGCGATCATTATGTGCCGGAGACAATTGAGAGGACATGTTAGGGTAGGAATATTTTTAATTATCACTTTCATTTTCCCTTTCATTATAACATATAATGTTAGGTATCAATTTGAGAACTAGGAATAGACTGTAATGTCCTTGATCAGTGACTATAAGAACATGACTAAAGATTTGAAAGAGTGCATGCATCACTCTCAAACATATGATTAACAACTTCCAATTAGGAGACCCCATGACTCAAGATTAGCTCAATTAGGTCAGAGGAAAAATATAAAACCCATGACTGTAATGATGTCATGTCGGCTCAGTTAGAGACCGATGCTGGCTCAGTTCCATGACCGATTGCCTGGTGTCGGCTCGAATCAAAGCATTCAGTACTTGAATAGCATGATGACATGAATGCGGCAGTATTCATGAAGGGGAAAACAGGCACTCTCCTCTAAAGTCAACCGTATTTTACATTTCAGTTTTTCATCATGTTTCCTGCCAAGCAATTCCACTTCTTTGACTTGCAAACTTTGACGGCAGCTGAATAAATTCCTTTTACGCAAATCCATTAAAGTCCACAAGACCAATTCCAAGTTCCAACAGGGAAATTTCAAGACGCGCATCAAGGTAGCAATTTTCTCAAACACCAAAGGACTAAAACTAGGCAAAGCATCTAAATAAGTGAATGAATCACGAGCCATTAGAAACTATCAGATGCATATATCGCGACAACATAGACCAACATCAATATAAGTTTGCTCATGTCGACCAAGCATCAACCAAAACTTTTCACTTGATTTACTGGATCATATGAAAGAAAGCAAGCAACTTGTAGTTGTTCAAAGTGTTATAGCTGGATTTAGTAAATATGAAAGAAAGCACACGATCCAAGTATCTAAGAGAGCAATGCCCAAAAAAAGAGTACTATCAAATAGAGCATAATAATACCAATATTGCAAAACCAACTGACTGTACAAGGCAAATAATCAGAACCTGCAGTGAAAAAACCAGCGTATGTAACATTTCTAGAAATTTGATTTCCCATCAATGAGTTTTGGCATCAGAAATTAATCAACAAAAAGCTGTATAAGCAAAAATGTTACTAGAAGACAACTGCAAGGATTGAGGGGGATTTATATGAACAAGAACAAGAAAAGGCAGTGATCAAAGCTACTGGAGATGTGAATAAAGGTTAAGACTTTCTTGTAGAGATTCATAAGTTGTAGATAACCATTTAGCCCCACCAACAAATATATATACTTTGCAATTCCAGTCTAACCTGACCCTACAATAACCACATATATAAAATTAAAATTTGAAATTGTGTCCCCAAAGAATTTTTTGTGACCTTGTGCCGCAAATAATTGTGATACCGTATGGTGTACAGTCTCCAAAAGTTAAACGAACTTCTACATCGATGCAGACCAGACAAGACCAGAGAACAAAAACAGGGCAAGAATATTACAAGTAAAAGAGAAAAACCACTTTAAATACAATGCACACTCTTTGAAACTGATCCTAATAGCAACAGGGTCTTTGATTCCAGAAAATAGCTCCACCCCATCAATCCATCACTTAACTAGAACTCATCAGCTCAAACCTTCACCCAGTACAACCAAATGACATGCTACTGTGCTGACCTATCTAGCCAATGGCTTGTGCTTAAGATTTAAAGTCCAGGCACCCTTGCCCTTCTTTCCACTTTCACTCATCAGGCGCTTGCCTGTGTCATGCTTTAGTTGTTACTCTTTCTCTAAATACACCTGGTTGTGTAATTCCCATTAACTGATCATAACAATGAGACGCTATTATTTTGTTAAACCTCACCTCCCTTATTTTAAAACAAACACCATGTCTAACACTCTCTGTACTTCAAAAGCAATTAGGTCTTGAAAGCACAAGAGCGACTGGTCAATGTTCAATCACAATCATGTGGAATAATAATAGAGCTGTGCAGGGAATACAGTCCACAGCAAACAATGGTCGACTCAGAAATGCTGTCCAGGCATTACAAAAAGAACTCTATGGGGAAAACAGCTTATTGAAGGATGAAAACTAAAACCTATATTTTACCATGCTTAAGGTTGAAATGTTTTTGTGAGCAAGTTAGATGATGACATTAATACAAGGAAATAATGAATTCAAGCTGATGAGACTAAACAGCATTAGACAAATTGGAGATGTACGTGGATTGAAAACAAACCTTGGAAGATGCTCTTCTAAGTTCCAACATCTTTCAAAAAATATAGCACATGTTTCCTTTACACAGGAATAATCAGAAGAACAAATTATATCTAGTTTTCTATTTGCCTTCCTGGATAGCAGGTATGACAATAAAGCACAAACAGAACATTCACGATTAATTACAACAACAGGATAGCTGATAACATAATACAACCAGCAGTTGGTAATAACCAAACATCATGATCTAAAATTGAAACAGTTAAACACCATGAATCTTTCTTTCATTGTATAACACATGAAACAATAAAAGAAATGCATTAGAATTCCTTCCCGAGAAGAATTGAACTTCAAAGCAACTGAGATTTAATCCACAACAGTACAAGTACATAAGAATTCTCTCCTAAACAACCTACATGCTAATTTTGGTGTCTGTAAACCTACCTCCTTTCATGATACAGCAGTCTTACATGTTACAGCTTTTGTTCAGGTGTCCAGTCAACTTGGGTCTGAACTTCACTACATCACCCAAGTAACATTTATCCAAGAAATTAAAATAATTGCAGTTGTTAAAGATTCTAATCTCAGTACAAGCTGCACAACTAGTAATGACTATCAACAAAACAAAATGATAACAAAAACAAAGAAAGTTGAATAAACAAGAAGACTACAACTTTTTAGACCTCTTGCACAAGCAGTACTTGATCATTTTCACAACTGAAGTTCCTGTGAATCACAGATAAGCCTCCTCAAAGAGTGCACCAGCTTCTCATCAAACACAGAACTCCGCAAACAACAATGTTATCTCATGGACTATTGATCCCTCCATCTTGGACTTGAGACAGGGAAAAAACCTGAAGGTGATAATGGAAAAAAGCCCGGAGAAGGTGGAGGTTGAGGCCCTGGACCCAAAATCCCTGACTGAGCCATTGGTGAAAATGCAAAATTTGGTGTCAGTGGAGGAAACTGAACCCCAGGAGAAAGCAGAGGGTAAGGTGACCTTGGAGACAACAGATTCATGTAACCAGTAGGAGAGGGCAAAAGGAATTGAGATGTTGGTGAGGGTAAACAAGGAGGACCATTCATCCATGGGGAAGGGAGATTGGGCATAGGTGGGGCAGGACCATTCACTCCGGGCGTGGGTACTGGAGCCAGAGGTGGATTCAAAAGCAAACCACCAGAAGGCGGTTGGTGTTGAGGCTGAATTTGCCCTCGACCTTGTGGTGGTGGATGGGGTTGTAGCGGAGATTGAGCTTGGTTTCCCCTGGGACCAGGGTCTATCATTGTATTCTGAAGGTAGCGCATATACGCCGAAATAGGAGACTCTGCTGTACTTGCCCAACCCGAGTCCCCAGGTATAAAAGGCGGCGTCATTGTTGGAGATGGTAGCCCAAATTGGCCAGGTGGGTGTGGCATTCCTGGCCTAACGAATGCATTATGGTAAGGAACTGGAGGTGCCACTGCTGGAGCTGGGACTGGTGGGGGGATATGAGGTCGATTGATAGGCGTTAAAGGAGGCGGTCTAATCTTCTGTAGCCGCATACTTTGAGGCTTAGGAGGATTCTGGGGAGGTCTAGGCAAAGGTTCTTGTGAAGGGGAGCCAGTTAGTTGCTGAACAATGTTTCTAAAGTCATTCTTGCTTATGTTGTAGACCTGAGGTTGAGGCTGTTGCCTATTGGGATTGTTTGCAAAATTGGGTTGGTGCAAAGGACTCTTCTTTATATTCTTGCCTATCTTGTTCACACCCAAGTGATCACTCTGCCTGTTTTTCGAGTTATCCATTGTTTTTTTTTAAAAAAAAAAAAAAAACCTTGTTCCTAGCAACTCAATACCAATATTATGATTTAACCAGAAAGTCAAACAATTAAAGGCTTCAAAACAATACCCAGAACTCCAAACTTTAAGCTTGAATAAGCTAGATTCTATTATTCTGAATATATCCACAAAGTCAAAACATTAGAAAAGCTTCAAGGGCAACACCCATAACTCCAAAATGAAGCTCATCAAAACCCTAATAGCTCAATGCCAAAAGAGCAAAAAAAAATGGAAGATAGAAAGCTGATATTCAAGAGGCAAAGAGAGCATACCCTTTTAGTCTCGTCTCTCCAAAACTAAAATCCCAAATTGGATAGAATCAACTGGAAAGCTAGTCACCTCAAAATCCAATTCCTTGCATAAGAAACCCAAGCTACAGAATCCAAATCTCTCCAAACAAAGAAAAGAAAAACTTAACCCAAAAGAGCAAAGCCCAACAGAAGAGATCAAAAGCCAAATATATATGAAGTCCAAAAAAGAAAGAAGCAGCAACTCTAAACCCAAAAATTCAAAGGAAACCCCACCTTGTTTTTCTACAAGGAAGAAAGGAGGAGAAGTAAAAAAAGGTAAACGCAAGAGAAGAAAAATTACGAGGGACGGGACGACAGGCTTGGCTTGAAAACTGCAGAGAAGAATCCGGAAATATTTCCAGAAAGAAAGCAAGCAAAGAGAGGAGCGTAAGAAAGAAACCCTAGCAATCACAGAGACCGGCCAGTCAAATTCAATGGTGCGTATAATTGAAAACAAAGGAATTGAATGCTGTAGTTGGGACTTGGGAATGGGATGGAGAGAGAAATAGAAGCAAGAGAGAGGGGTGGGTGTGGGGCCCTTTTAGACATAACAGCTAACACGTTATTACAGTCCATTACAATTGGACTTTGCTGCTGTGACTTTTTCTTCTTTCTTTTATGGGCTTTTCTGGGCTGGTCTGTTATGCATACACCGGCTTTGGTGTGAAACCTCGATGTGGGTTAGGTGGGAAAGGAGGGTTTGTTTTTTTGGTTTAATTTGGATTTTAAAGTGTTTTTAAAATTGTTTTTTTTATTTAAAAAATATCAAATTGATAATTTTATATTTTTTATGATTTTTATGTGCTAATTTTAAAAATAAAAAAATATTTTTAAAAAACATCTTATATTGTAATATCAAACACTAATAATATCAACTACTAGTTAGTTGTTCAATGCAACGTTACCGAGAATTTTTTAAAAATATTAATAAATTTATAGTACTTGATCTGACATTACTTTCAAACTAAATCAAATATAAGTTGACATTATAGGTGTATCCATTACTTCTATCAAAACTCAGTTTAACTTAAAAAAAATTCAATATAATATTGATTTAAAATTATTTCTATTTAAAAAATAATAAAAAGATAATATTTTGAATTGACTCAAGTCAATCAAGGTTGAACCCATATCATGACTCAAATCATGGGCCCAACCAATGTTAGTAACTTTATTTTTCAAAATTTATTTTTATTTAATCATATGATAATAAAAATAGATATTTGCAAGAAAGAAAACAAATAAAGTTATAGAGGATAAATATATTTTCATGTCAAATTTTCATTTTCAAATTTATTTAATTTCTATTTGTTTTGACAACAAAATAGTTCTTTTTTACTAGTAGCATAGTAATAACAATCAGAAAAATATTCAGAAAAACTATAACAATTGAACTAAAAAAGAAAACATATATTTTTAATCAAAAACCTTATTTGCACATTTCTTTTTTATTTTGACAAAAATATATTTTTAAAAAATATATATTATTTTTTAAGCAAAAACTTATTATGAAAGTAAGTTTCAATTAGAAATCTTGCAAACTTATATGAAAAACAATATATGAGAACAATAAATTTAAAAACAAATATAAGAAGTTTACAATAGAAATATTAAAAAAATATCATATTCTTTTTAATATTAATGAGAAAATTATTTTAAAAAATCTACATATAAAAATAAAACATAATTATTCATAAAGAAATCCATAATGTAATCATGAGAAAGCCCTAATATTTTAAAAAACAATGGCATGTTTTTGTACAAGCAACACTTTTTTTTAATAAAAGGCAGAAAAAATTAAAATAAAGGCATGTTAAAAACTTTAATAATTTGAAATAAGTAGGAAAAATATATCTCATCAATCTAAAATTCATTACCTTATTAATTCATCTCTTTATTGTTCTAATGAAATTATTATTTTTAATAAGAAGCATTGTTTTTTAAATAAAACATTATCATGATCTTAAAAGCAAGTTTTAATTAAAAAAAATGAAAATTTCTCAATATTTATGTGTGATCAAAGAAAAAAAATAATTAATATGATAAAATCATATTATAAATCTATTAAATTTTATTTTTATTGAATATTCATGAACAATTTTTTTTTCAATATTAGGTATATGATAATTGAAAAATAAATTATTTACATGTTATAAAAACATATTAAATTATTCAAGAACTATGCCAAAATTGAATAATAATTTAAATATCAAGTTAAGAATTTTATTTATAATGCATTTCAATCAAAATAAAAGAAAATTGAGAAAAATTCTTAGAAAAAAAGCTAAGTGTCTAAGCTGAAAAGATTGGGTCTGCGCGATTGGTCCAACATAATGAAGAACTGGCACTTGCGAGCTTACCTGTCTTCTTGATCATTTTTTTATGTTTAAGCATGGATGACATGTTGTCCATCATTTTATTAAAAAAAAATTTAAAGTAAATGACATGTCATTTACTGATCCAGATTTTGGCAACTAACGATTACTAAAAAGTTGGATTAAGGTTTTGTTTTTACTCAAAAGCACATTTTCATCTAAACATACCTAATAAAAACCATAAGAGTTTTAATAAACTAATTGTTAACCTCAAAATACCTCTAAATTAGTTTGAAAATATAAAATTAAACTAAATAAAAGTGATTTTATTAACCTCAATCTACATTTTTCGGACAAGATGGAAGTTCAAAAGGACTTTAATGGCATTCCTCTTATTAAAAGGAGCCCAAGAACACTAAAATCAGCTTTTTATTGCTAGAATGTGACCTACCAATTACTTTCTCTTTCCTCTTAAATTTTATGGACTAAAACATAAAACAAACAGAGTATAGGCATGAGAAAGTAAAATCCTCAAAACACAAGAACCAAAAATAAAAAAGCTAAAATTCCAAGATTAGAGTGAATTTTTCCATGACTCATGAACATAATGTAAACGAATGGAATTGTAAAAGAACATAATGTAAACGAATGGAATTATAAAAAAAAAAATCGAGATCCGAAACAAATAATTAACAAAGAAAAAAAAAGAATGAAGTGGGCTCGTACACAATGTGCCTAGTGCGTCAGAACAAGATTTTCCCTTTCTTTTTTAGTATATAATTAATAAACATATTGGTATATAAAAAATAATAATTAATGCAACACTGTTTTATTTAGGGGTGTATTTAGAAGTGCTTATTCTTCTATTTTTAAGTGCTTTTTAAATATATGTTTGGTTTAAAAAAGCATCAAAACGATGTTTTTTTTACTATTTTATAATGATTTTGATGTGTGATGTTAAAAATAAAAAGAAATCTAAAAAATTTAATATATTTTCAAATAAAATTTTATTTTAAAAAGAACTTTACAACACAATCTTGACACAATAAGTCAATGAAACTCACATAGATGATGCCAATTTTTGCTTTATTTCTTATTCTTTTTTTCCCCCACATTTCTTCGATGGTCAACACTCACTCAAATTAATTGGTTTAGTTTGATGGCAATTTATTTATTTTGTGATTCTTATGAAAATAAAAGTAAAAACAAATTATTTGTAAGAGTTTTTGCATGAGTTTTCCATTTATTTATTTATTTTATTAGATATTTAATTGGTTAAGTTAGGTTTTAATATGTTTTTATATTTATCAAAAAAAATATGTTAACAAAATAGAAGAAAAACTATCTTCAAAATAAAGTTTTACATGTTACCATTATCACATTTAGCGGTCACTTCATTCATATTAGAAATTATCTTTCTCTCCTTAAACTAGTACTATTTTCAAATTGATATCAGAGCACAAATGTTTCTTTAAATTGTCTTTGCCATGAAGTTTAACTACATCAACTTTATTTATTGAAAAACTTAATGCAATCCTCTTATTAACAGATATTAACTATCATATCCTATTAATAGCAAAAAGAATGTTCTTTCTATAGATTTGTTTATTGTTAAGCAAAGTGTCATGAAACAAAATCCAGCTTTTGATTTCTAGTTTAAAAAAGATAAACTGTTTTGTCCTGGACCCTCTCCACCTTAACCAATTAGGCCTTCATTTGTATTGTTGGTTTAACCACTACTTATATTGTATGAGATATTTTTAACATGCATTTGAATCAAATTCTTACTTGATATAGGTAAAACTTTATATTTAAATTCAGAAATGACACATTATATAGTAAAAAAAACCATGATTTTACAAATTCTAAAATTACAACTAAACTATAGAGAAAACTATGATTTAATGAACTCTAAATATCAATAACTAAATTCTAATAACACACAAAACTTTTTAAATAAATATCTCAAATTTAATTAGAAAATGAATATGAAAATAACAGTGATAAGTAAAGAAAAATCTGAAACAACAATATCTAAACGTAATTTGAGCATGAAAACCTGGAACTTTATAAAACTGAGCTTGTATAATGCATGAAAACCTGGAACCTTATAAAACTGAGTTTGAATAATGCACTTATAAAATTTCAACTCGATTCAACAATTGAATTAAAAGTTATGTTTGTTTTTGTTAGTAAATTCATTTCACTCATATAGGTTTCTTCTTAGATTTGAACCTATCGTTCTTATCTATGACTTATCTACTAGATGTTCTACTTCAATCCCCTTTACTTGTGAAAGACTTGATCTTAACTCAACACCTTAATCTCATTCGGGCTTTTTTTTTAGATTTGGACTTATCATTCTTATTTTTTTAATGTACCTATTAGATGTTCCACATTCGTGAAAGACTTGATCTTGAGTCAACACCCGAATCTAGATATAGTGTCTTATCGTTATACTAAAGATAAAAATATAAAATATTTAAAGCGTTGAAAATACCCATATCATTTTATAGATTGACAATATAAGTATTATCATTGATTTTTCTTAGTACGTTGTAAGGTCTATCCATACTTCTTCTTTTACAGCTTATTATATGTTCATACTAAACATCTTTGCTTGAATATAAACACCATTACCATATATCCTTCCTTGAACACTTTGACATGATAGCGTTTATCAACAGTCTCCTTGTACTTAATATTAGTTTGTTATAATTTTTATCTCACCTCTGCCTATACATCTTGCACATTATCAGTCATCTTCTCTGTAACAGTGTTATGCAACACTTTTTATAAATTAGTACAAGATTCGTGTGCGCGAGCGCATTGTGTTTTGCTCTATTGTATTTGAGCAAATACTTCGTATGATTTTTATTTTAAGTTAACAGAAAATACTAGTAGATCAATTGCTCAAATTGAATATGTTAATGCAATTGGTAGTTTAATATATGTCATGCATTGTACAAGATTATATATTGCTTTCATAGCATGCAAATTATCTATATACACAAATAATCCTAGTATGGATCATTAGATAACAATTATAAGAGTACTTGGTTACTTAAAAAGTACTATGAATTTTGGATTATTTTATAATAATTTTCTAATTGTACTTAAATGTTATATTAATGTTAGTTGGATAACCAATGCAAGTGATAATAAGTAACCTTTAGATGAGTATTTATTTTAAGAAGTGGATATGTATTTAGGTTTTAAAGAAACAAACATGTATAACTGATTCTACAATGGAATCCGAGTTTATAGCTCTAGCAACCGCAGGTAAATAGATAAAATGGTTGAGAAGTATGTTATTGGACATTAAGTTGTGGTCATAACCAATGCTTTTTATCCCCTTATACTGTGATGATTAAGCAATTATGTTTAAGGCATTTAGAAAAAATTACAATGCAAAATCTAGACATATCAGCTTGACACATGAATATATAAAGAAATTAATTTCTAACAAGATAATTACTATTTTGTATGTCAGATTTTGTAATAATCTAGCATATCATTTCACTAAAAGTCTCTAAAAAGATTTAGTTAGAAGTAATTATGCTAGTATTGGCTTGAGACCATTTAGTTAAGCTTATTAATAATATGAACCTAACTTTTACTAGTACATTTGCTAATTAGGAATTTCACAATAATGTATATTAATTTGTGTCTAAAATCAAGATTTACAAAATTAGTATCCAAATTAAATGGGATAACGAGTGATTAACATTATTAATGAAACCTCAATGTGATAAGGAAATTTCACCTATATGAACATAAGAAGCGGTGCCGCTTCAACAAAAGTTTGGAGAACTCTATAAATATTCATGAACTTAAAAAGTAGCACAAGGCCATATTAGTGCTAAAAAATAGCGAACTTCTGTTTTGGGTTAATTGGATTATGTTGTAGGATTTCTAATTATATTGAATAAAATTCTGATTTAAGTTTTTTTGTCATTATGATTTCTTTATAGTTTTCAAAAGTTTACACTAAGAAGAGATTTAAATTGAAAGATACTTTCTTTTATAAATAAAACATGGTACAACCTAACATTACAAGCTAAGAGGGGGATTGTTATAATAGCTTGCTTATTAGATAAATAAACAAAAAGAACTTCATCTCATATTAGAAAGGTAAGAGGTTTTCTTATACCTTATAATATGAAGGATACCAAATCAACTAACTTGGATGTTAAAGGGAAGATTTAGAGGGAAAAACAAAATTTTTATATATAACACCTGGCACTTGGACACTTAACATTATATAAAATATTTTTTATTTTCAAAATTAATTAATTACGCATGACATTTCTTACTAAGTTATTCAATTAATTTATTTGATGGGTTACCTTTTAAATTCAACAAACATATTGGTTTGAAGAGGTATACCTTTAAATTCTATAGATGCATTAGTTTGAAATGATATTATTTCCCTTCTAAATATCAGTTTGAAATGGTGTTATTTTCCTTCTAAATATTAGTTTGATACCAGCAGAAATCAATTAGAAAATAATCTTTTTTCTCGCCCTATTTTTCTCTCAATAAACTCCCTATTTACATTTATAAAAAAAAACAAAACACAAAATTTAAAAAAAAACCTATAGAACTTGTTATCTATATATATTGCTTTAACTCTGTCACAAATACGGTGAGGGCAATTAATATTTTAAAAATAATAATCTTCACACCTTAAAACCTGATTATTATACTCATTGACTTAATAGGAAGTCACTAATGACATCCTAATAGTTACTCCCTGAAACTCATTAAAAAAAACAAAACAAAACAAGTACAAGAAGAAGAAATAATAAAATTCATGACCAACAAAAAATGATGAGAATATCTTCACTTATGATTTATCTCTTGTACTTATATTTATTTTTTTCTTCCAAATAAATATAAAAAATAACTAACAAAATTCCACTAAAATTTACATGTATATTGCATAGATCACAAAGCGGAAGAAAAAAAAAGCATAAATGATGAAATTAATATATTGATTCCTGTTATATAAAAGAAAGAGAAGGTAGATGATGAAATTAATTTAATGTTGTTTTTTACTAAAGGCTTGTTAGGGATTGTAGAAGCGGTTACGGTTCAAAGTGTTTTTTACTTAGAAATACATTGAAATAATTTATTTTTATTTTCAAAAAATATTTTTTAATATCAATACATTAAAATGATTTAAAAACATAAAATAAAATTTTAAAAAATAAAATAAAATAAAATATTCAGACTATGATAGCCTCACTCTTTCTCGGGAAGGTTACTAAAAAGAATGGGGTGAGAGAGGCTCGAACTCTCGACCTCAGGATAACTCAGAAGCTATGAGACCTACGCGCTAGCCAACTGCGCCACCACCCCTTTTGATGATGCCAATTAAATATATAATATAAGTACTATGAGAGTTAATGTTCATAGCATCGAACAGCTGAGTCCTCAAACACCTTAAACACAAGTCCCTGACCTTGTTTCCTTCCGAAATCGGACGGTCAGTCACCGTTTTCTCAGTTCCTGCTAACACACAGCACGTAAAAATAAACTCCGCGCATGTCTCTATCAAATCACAATTCACAAAGACAGAATTTCCACAAACTCTATCTTAGCCAACTGCTGCATTTTGAAGAGGTACTTTTTAATTTCTCTCTTTCACCCAATCTATTCATTTCTTGATCTCTGAACAGCGACCCCTTGCTATTAATCAAAGCATCTTCTATTTTTTTTCTATTTTGTTTTAAAAAAACCCTTCTTTTCTTTTCCTTGAATGAAAAAATGTTTGCTTCGGCTTCTTTTGGTTTTTTTTTTTTGGTCTCAAACTTGCCACAGCTGGTTTACTGCTTATATATAAATGTTTCTCTAGGGTTTGCCTGCTTTTGTTTGTAAGACGTAAGTCATTTTTTTGCGGATTAAATGAAACCCATTATAGCTTTTCAAGTTTTGTTGAGGAAGTACTTTATGTGAGTGTGTTTGATTAGTGTTTTAGTCGCTGACTTACCGTATAAGTGACTGATCCGAAATTGAGATACTGCATGTGCAAATGAGGTTGGATGTCTAAAATTATGCAACGTGCTTGGATGGGAGGGATCTCTTATGATTCAATGAAAATGGGGGAAAACTTGAGATGAATTGTTGCTGGAATCCATCTGTTGCTCTTCCACATGGTCCATAACACGCTTTCAATTAGAGATATATATAAGGTAAATGAATAAATTGTCTCTACCAATGATGTTTCTATAATGTTACTTGATACGCTACCATTGAGTATACATGACATTTAGTACATCAGCTTATAAGAAGCAACTGATGAGTCTCAGTTGTAAAGCTGAATCATTCGCTTCTATGCTTGACTGCTTATCTGTAATGTATATATCCTTGTGCTTTTGTAATCCAAAAATTTTAATGCGATTAATGTCTATTATGTGTGGTTTTAGCGTGATGATCATCTTATGTCTCTGAGGCATCTAATGTCATGCTGTAAAGTAAACTGCTAATAACTTTGTTTGAATGCTTTTGTTTATGATGTACATCTTCATGTTTTCACAATTGAAAAGTCGCTGTATGATGGGCATCCATCGTGTGCATTTGGTCTTGAGATTGACTTTGTATCTTGTGTCTAAGATCTCCAAGGGCATGTCATTTTTGGGAAAAATATCTTGGATGCAATGCTTCGTCAGTTTGGATAGATGCCGAGGAAAAGGCAAGTTTCTCTCCCAAGTATCACGCAAATGAAGTCACTGAAAATGAGTTCTCTTTGCTCAAATGTTTGAATGTTAGTAGGTTTTAATAAGTTTACGTGTAATCCTTCAAGAATAGTGTGGTGTTGCATGTACAGATATTGCAATCCTTTGTCCATTTGTATGATCAAATAGACAATGGAACAATAAGCTAAATTGCAGGTCAGAAACATGAATTGCTTATAAAAAATTATGAACAAAGCCATAGCTTGATTTCCTTCTAATTTATTTATTTTATGTGAAGTTTTTATGCAGTTGATAATTGTTATACAAAATGGAAAATGGGCGAATTATGAACTCTTCTGTAATACAAGATGGTTTTATGATGAAAACTCATGATGAAGAAGAGCCCTCCAAAATCCATAATGACATTATTACTAATCGTTGAAAGAACCGTGAATGGCAACATAGATACAGGGCCTGAAAACGCCTTGAAGCAGATATGAAGTAGGACTCTGACAAACCAGCTATCACCATCACAAGTAGAAGTGGAACTGAATGGGCATCATAATAGTTGCATAACCCCTATTCCTTGTAAAAGAACTGGAAAAAAGATGCAAGAAGAGCTCATGCATATAGGCATATGGAAGAAACACGTAATGCTTCTGCTATTTCTGCATTGCCCTTAAATATTGAAAGTCAGACAGTATGCTTGGCCAATGCAAGAATGACAGGGGCACCACAAGAGAGGAAAAATCATTCGGAGATTTCTGTTAGCTTGTGGAGTGGTGAAACATATAATACCAAGCCGGGTCGAAGAGATTGGAAGGCAGAGGCAAGTAAAATAAATAAATAAATGTGTTTGTTGGGCTTAATGAATTTGCAGAGACATTTTGATCAGCAGGTAGTGATTGTGGAGAATAGTGAGTTCTGATTGCCCCACTAATCTATACAATGTGTTGAAGTGCAGATTGTCTAGACATGGATTAGGAAATTTTATTGTCTTTTTCTGTTACTTTTGCAGCTTCTGCGATTACAGATAGGATGGGAGAGCGTCAAAAAACATAGCCAGCAAGTTAACAATTGCATACCATCAATTTTGTTGCAGGAAGAATAACAAATAGCAGAAGCTTCGCCGTGAATTTTGCCTTTATTTTAAGGTTAGGTCAGTGTTCAGGAATGATTATAATATATGGTGACTCTACTGTGAAGTGTAACATCATTGTGCATACAAGACAGAGGATTGTTATATACGCACCACAATGGAACATGAAATATGAAACTTTGCTCATGTCAAGGCAATACTTCTGCGTCTTCATGCCTTTATATATGGGAATAGGAAGATGAATCTTGTCCAAAATCAATGTTTTCTTGAGTAATAATAGTGTTAAGACTCTTGAAAATTGTATTCGCGTATGATTCAAGAAACTTCAGTGTTTTGTTGCTTGTAAAAGAGTTCATGGTCATCGACCTCTCATTCCATTAATATGATTTTTATACAAAATGCGGGGCTGATGTTCCTCTTCTCCAGACCCCCCCCCCCCCTTTTTTATTTCATGGCTCATTATCCTACAGAGAATTGCTTATGCAATTTTGTGGTCGATCTGTGCAGTCTGTTTCTAGATGGGCCTAAGGTGATAGTATCCATATAGACGAGAACAAATTTTTCATATTGTTTTATCCTTTGTGATGCTTTTATCATCTAGCTCTGTCCGTGCACGCAAATTTGAAACTCCATTTATTTCAACTTTTTTTTTTTAATAATCATGGTGATTATATTGCAAGTGGTAGCTGCAGTAGTCAATCCTCCGTATCAGAACTTTGATGAGGGCTCATGCCTTTGCATTGCCTGAAATCAGTGCTTTCCAGGATTAATCAAAAGTTTAGACTGCCAATTGTTTCAACCAGAACTGGAAGCTTATGCCATTCTCATCGCAAGCAGCTGTAAAGCAGCGACATGAAACTTTTGAAAGTAGTATGCAGATGGCTTGTAAAGATTCAGCGACTATTGTTCCTGAAAAGGGCATATTTGAAATGGGCATGAAATAGACAGTCAATTTTTGCGTAGGCCAAGGCCATCATAAGGAATGCAGAAATGAGCTGGGAGTGCACTCTGACGTGGACCATTTTGCAGAAGTTACTATGAATCATATAGCATTGTAATGGGAAAAAAAAAAAAATTAAAAAAGCGCTTGGGTGCGCATAAAAACTAGTTTGAGGATTGGACTCAAATTAATTCAAGAGATTTCACATGTATAGTTTTATAAAAGACTAGCTTTTTTTACTTGTGCTATGCTGTGGCCAGATTATTTTTTAAAAACATAAAGATATTAGAATGTTAAGAATTTGATCTATAATGGATGAATTTTTTTTAAATATTGGCGGTGATGATGTACTAGACAACATATTTTAAAAAAAAATATTAAAATATCAACACATAAAAATATTAAGATATTTTAAAAAAATTTATATATAAGGTAAAATAAATAAATAAATTACAAGCCCAATATCCAATCAAATGCTTATCTATGAAACTAAAAATATGAGTTTTAAAATAATATCCCCGCATATCCAGATCACATGGCAGATCAGTAGACGGACGTTTTGATCTCCACGATCCAAGCTATAAATTTATTGTCTGGGATTCTGGATCAGTACAGACAAACGGTGATTTGAACCAATGGATGCACAATTTCGACAGAAAACCTAGTTGAAGACCGATAATAGAGCAGCATATCATTGTCCTAATATTCCACCAGGGGAAAGCTGGGTTCATCTTGTATCCACCACGCAACCTTCATCCCTTACCTCTTTACAAAAGGTTCTGATAGCAACTTCTTTTTGTTTTTTCAGCAAAAATAGTAGTAATGCTTACATGATCTTAAGGCAGCACATCACATGAGATGATAGCTGGTAAGCAAATATTAAAAGGATTGCCATCACCTTATTCCATCAGCACTTCGTCTGCAAATAACAATCCTTCAAGCTCCCACCCTCTTGATGCAAAATCTGAATTTACTCTTACAAATATTCGCACATGGAGAAATCCTTGCTGGGAAAATCCTCATATAAAAGCCCCATAAATCACGATGCCGCGCAATCAAATAGTTATGAGCATGAAGATGTGAACATGCATGGCAGGTACCTACTACATTCATTAGATACAACGATTTCAAGCAAAAAGAAAATCAATACAACAAGTATTAATTAAGAAGAAGGAAATAGGGAAACAAAACTCACAAAAAAAATTGAAAAAATGTATGTGGCTGGGGTTGATAATTAGAACGCATATATGCTAAAAATTTCCGTTGCATGCTTTTCTTAAATCCTCAAAGCTCCAATCCCTTCTCATTCCAGAGCTCCTCACCAACTTTGGCTCGTCACATCCCTTGAATGTAACACCTCCTGTGATGTTTAAGCGGCGAGGCTCTTTCTTGATCACCCTTCTTGCAGAAAACACATTAGAATTTCTCCCCACTTGCCCATAAGATGGCGGGCTCAATTTTCCTGACCAGCTTCTTTCCACCTTAATGCAACATAGTTTATTATTTTTATGCGTTTTACCTTGCAAATTCTCCCTCTCAGAATCACTCCTTTGCAGGTCTTGGCAGGTAAGACAATTGAGGCTCATGGTTAGATGCTTATATATACCCTTTTACAAGAAAGTTGAACCTTTTTAGGTTTAGTTTATTCGGTGGCTGCAGAGAGATGAATCAAGAAGCTGGTTTGAGATATTGAAATGGGAAGGTGGGGATCAATGGGATGTAGGGAAGGTGATGGATAGGAAGGGAAAAGTTTAAAATGGTTACTTCCTGAAACCGTCTTTTTTTTTCTCTTTTTTTAATTAGAGATTTAACAGCCATGGTCATTCACGATGCCCGGAAAGACAGGTAAGCCAGAGATTTGAGCCGTGACGACTTTGAATGTTCATGACTATTGATCCGCCTCTGACTTGACGATATTTGCATGAAATACAATAGATGCTATTACACGCTATGCTACGACGTGGATAGAATAATGTTTTTTTGGGATGGTTTTATCTCTTAACATTTAAAATTAAAATATAAAAATAAAATTAAAGATGAAAATATTAAATATTAAAATAATAAGAATTAAATAAAATATAAATTAAAATTTCAAGAAACAAATAAAATTTCAGCGACTCTTAATAATTAAAAATACTCAATTTATTTCTAATTAAGTTAATTTCGGTCCTTATTATTTTAATTTTTTTAACTTTAAATTTTATTTTATAAAATTAATCTTTAATTTAATATTACTCTATTTCCTAACACTTCATGTACACATGATTATGCAAAATAAAACAAACCTCAACACATAAAATCAAGCTAATATAAGTTTTAATGATGAAATTATAAAGAAATAAAGTATGAAATTAAATCAAAACAAATATCAATATAAAAAATCACCTTCTAGATGATTTTGCAAAGAACTAATTTTCAGTAAGTGTAAAAAAAGATAATCAAGGCTAAAATAGATTAAAAAAATTACTATAAATAATAAAATGTGGGTGTAGAGGTGTGTGAACAACACGGCTGCAAAGAAAATATTACAGTATTTTTATTTTAGTTTATCGGTAATAATAATTTAAAAAAAAGAGAGAGGCAGCTAGCTAGCTAGCTCGCTCGCTCCAAGACTTTAACGAAGTTCACGCTGACATCTCATGTGATCCACTTGTATATTTGACCCTTCCTCCTAAGAAAAGAAAAGAAAAGAAAAAGTAAAAAAAAATTCACACGCCTCCACTTCTTAAAATGTCACCCTCAAGGTATACTAGAAGCATTTAATCTGGACATTTGTAGGAAGGAATTACTCCGTTCATCTCTCCCGAACAAAATTATTTCAATAATGGAGCCACTGATACGGGATTCCTTTCACCATAGTAATCATTGCTCAACCTAACAATGGAATCATTGAGCCATGGAATTATTTTGCTGATCTTATTTACCTTTTGAAGCGACTGGCCTCAGGTTTCAGACTAGAACACTGAATCTCGACACTTCCAGGCTCCTCCTCCATGCAACTTGCAAGCGAGACTTTGAGGTTCATTAATCATTGATGAATCCTTGATGCATGCATGTGTATAAATACATGGAGAGCCTATCAAGCTGAGATGAAGCGCATGTGAAAACTATATGCAAGCTAGAGAAGACTATTTAATATTCCAAGTAATTAACTTCTTCCGGACAATAATATGATGCTTTTGTAACAAAAGCCAAATTCAGCTAGTAAAGATGGCATGGACTTTATGAGAGAAAAGGTTAAGAGATTATGATGCGCTTGCTGTCATAATTATCTTTTGATTTTGAAAGATGGCTGGCTTATATAATTAACCAACAGAATTAGCATCTCATGAGCTCTTGATTAACCGGTTAATTACACTCATTTCGGTGGTGGTGGTGCTGATTGTGACCCACTATATGATTAAGTTTCTTGAGAAAAAATTCGTTGCTCTTTACTTTTTAATTAGGTAGTTAAACAAGATTCTAATCTCACTTTAATATTGCATTCGATTCCTGAAATCTCGTTTTATTTCCTCGCTTTCTACTTTAATTTGATCGCCGCCTTGAGTATTATGCCCTTGCAACATTTGGCCCAGGCTTGCCCGGTTGAGTGTCCAAAATAAATTGTACCGTGGCTTGAATTGAGATGCATAATTACTGTTCATTGTTTGGAGATATAGTAATAGTTATATTCAGTTATTTTTTATTTAAAAATATATTAAAATAATATTTTTTATTTTTAAAAAATTATATTTAGCATGGGCACATTAAAACAATCTGAAATAAAAAAAATATTAATTTAAAATTAAAAAATGAAAAAAATTTAAATTATTTTAAAAAGGTTTTTAAATTAAAAAAATACTCTTTAGCGCAGGAAACTCTCATGCATACACCTTCATGGATGTCAAATGCCATTCTGTGTTTTTTGGTTGGAAATTAGCAATAACGCCCGCAAAGCATTCTTCTCTCACCCTGAGTTGAGGAACTCGAATCGGAACCCTAATGCCGTGAGTTCACCAACCATCCATATCCACAAAGCATTCTTCTCTCATGGACTGCTTCTTCTTTTTTTTTGTCTTTTAACATGGAACGCTTTGAGATTTGAGATGATTTAACTTGTGGAGATTATTGACTATTTTGCAGCCACCATGACATCTTCTAATCTTACATTCAAGGAACCCACGTCAGCCATGTCCCATGTTACGTTTCCGATAATAATCTGATTGTTGACGTTTCTCATGCCGTCCCTATTACATGATGATTATTACGAGACATTAAGCATGTGTTAAACATTGGTCTGCTTAGCCCACGTGTAATCAAATAACCTCATTGCCTTTGTACATTCTTTGCAAGGCAAGGCAAGGCAAGGAGATCCTTAGAATTAACCTACAAGAGAGAGGCCGATGCATTAGGTAGAAAGCAGCGAAGCTGAAGTAATGACTCCCAGGGCTGATTGTAGCTAGCATGGGATATCTGTCCCTCGAGCATTTTTTCCATGGTTGAACTCACTTACCGTGTTATGGTTTTAACAGCTACAGTTGCTGCATGTAAGCAAGCTATTATGGGACCTGAGGGGACATGTGTGGAATTTGATAGCAGAAATGCCTGTCATGTGATTAGATCAGTCCGACCTCTTCGTTGTGTTTGCCCAACCACACTCCAGAACTGCACGTGGTATTAGTCGGCAGAACCCATAGCATACCAGGTGCCATTTCCAAACCAGGAATGTCGGAGAAAGAAAAAAAAACCAAAATTAGATTTGCTTCAAAACGATAATAAAATAAAGCTTCCGAATTTTACAACAGCACAAATTTTCCTTTAAATAAATCAAGTCAGCAAGGTAGATACCCTTCGGCGCAGCACAGAGAGGAGATTTGATGTCACCTTGAAACACTAGGAAATATGAATTGGCAAGAGTCCCAGACACAGTCTATTGCTTGACAAACAAGAGCACAGATGAAGAAACTGCAGCTGCACTACCAATCCCAGACTTCGAGTTTCTGCATCAAGAGAAAAGGATTACTGGACAGGAGAAGGCAAAATCCAGAACTCAAGCCTGTTTTTATAGGATACACATGAATAACTTCCACGACGAAGGGGCAATCTACTACCGATTTAATAGAACAAATTACTGGAATTCTGTTCGCCTTCTCCGTCGTTGAAGTTTGACAGAAAAATACCACGATACATGTGAATTTAACCCAGAAAATTGATCAGGTTTGAATTTCAATATATACATCAATGCCAGACAGGAAATAAACACAAAAATAGCTATTTTCACTTGATTGGAGCCTCATAAATCTACATAGCTCGTCAGTTCAGCCCCTCAAATTAAAGTGCCCCAACTCAGAATTATACCAAAACAGCTACGAAGAAACACCAAGAAATAATGCTATTGTACAGAGCTTGTGCTACCAGGGGAGCCTTAAAACGTCCCAAAATCCTACAACATTAATAAAGAAACTCGGGACCTATAATCTTTACCAAGACCTATCCCAACTGCTAATCGCATCTGTGGCTCTGTTCAATGCCTATCGGGCATCACCAACTTTTGTAGATATGGCTACCTTTAGCTCTTCTTGGGTGTAATACCGATTCCCCATCTTCACTGTAGCTTGCTGGATCATCAAATCATTCATTACAGTCACATTCGCATACTGAACATCAAGGTCCAAATCTTTCAAAGCCGACATTAGCCTAGCAGCAGGGTGGTTCATTTTGCAACATTGGATTCGTATCATTGCATCCCATCCACTAATCTTCACATCAATATCCATGTCTATCAGTCTACCTCCATGGTCATTTGACATCTTAAGCTCCTGATTGGGAGGAGGGCTTGAATCCTTACTTACTAACTCCCTCTTCATTGACTCTACTTGATTCTCCAACTCCTCCTTGCTGGACTCAGCAGATTGCAGCTTCGTTTTAAGCTCATTGATATACGATATTGCATCGCCAAGAAGGGAAGCTTTGTCCATCTTTGATACATTAGGAACCACAGCTCGTAGTGCATAAAACCTCTGATTAAGTTTCTCTCTTCTTTGCCTCTCTGCTTCAACATGATTCAAAGGCTCTTCTCTTCCATTCGCAGGTTTTCTCCCTCGTTTTCGTGGCCTCTTTTCGGGTTCCACAACCCTGCTGCTATCAGCCTCTTTTACAACCGAAGCCTCGAGGTCAGAGTGATCTGAATCCCCGCCTGTACCACCACTCGATTTCACCAAACCAGAAGAAGATAAAATCACACCAGAAGTAAACGAAAGCATCCCTTCTTCATTACCACCTCTAGAAGCAGGTGATTTTTTCTTCTTATTACTCTCCTCCGTCACCAAACCCGAATAGAAATTCCCATTTGCGCTGGAAGGACTCCTCTTACTCTCCCCAAAATTCAATATCTCTCCAGATTCTGGCTTCATCAAATGGGAATTCCCATTCCTAACAGTACTCCCATCATACGTGCTGTGCTCCCCAAAATTCAACTCTCTAGTGAAAAGACTCTGAGTATGCATCTGCTGCTGCTGCTGTTGATGGCTGTGATGATTCTGAACATGATGAATTCCGCCTGAATGGTCAGTCAAACTGCTCGAACTATGATGATTGTTATTGTTCCCAGTCTGATGAGCCGGAGTAGTTGACGGAATCCCAGCATTTCCATCTTTAGTTTCTGGATCAGTAAGCCAAAGCGAAGACGGGTCATTCTCACCCTGATCAGTATTTGTTGTTCCAATCGGCCATGAACCCACTTCCAAACTATTAAAATTAAACAGAACCTTAACCTTATTCATCAGATCCGAGCTTTGAAAAATCAATTCAGTGGAACCCAATTCAACAACACCATTTGCCGACGGTATACAAACCAAAGTCTGCAAACCAAAAACCTGACCCTGCCTTGCTCTTTCACACGGCGAAGTCCCCAACCTCTCCGAGCCAGCAACCCAAACCGGACTCCCATTGAAAAGAGCTTGACCAGGTAACCCACTTCCATTAACAAAAGATTGAGTCATGCTAACAAGAAAAAACCACTCGGTATCTGTAACCTCTTCATCAACAGCATCATCAGTAACGGAACTAGGCCCGGCAATCAACGAATTCAGCTCACGGAGCACCTTTTTACGGTGCTCCTGTTCAGCAGCTGATGATGCCGAATTTTTCATCCTACCTTTGCCTTTATCTTCTTCCCCTATATAATATCCGTCGCCCCATCCTAATACGGAAGCGCCTGAATAATCATAAGAGGATTGCCAGAAAATTGCATAAGTCCAGCTCTCGCGCGCGCCCTCGATTAATGTTTGGAGGCGTTGCTGGAGTGTTTCTTGGTTCAACATAGTTTTATCAGATGGCTGCGCTGCTGTTGCTGCTGCTGGCGTTGAAAAGGAGGCGGAGGTTTGCGGAGGCGGTGCCCAAAGAGAAGAGAGATCGGAGGAGTTCATAAACGCTTCCATTACAGACCCGTTGTCGTCCGTCCATAGATTCATTGTCGGTGGTAGACGGTAATCAGTCATGTCAAAAAGTAAATATGTGTTGTTTCTTTTTTGAATAAAGAGAGATCCTTACTTTTGTTTTCGAGTGAGGAAGGGGTGAAATGAAGTTTAGTTTGGAGAGAGAAAGCGGTGGTTTTGATGGGGATTTGGTTCAGAGAGAGAGCGTGTGGTGGTGGTTGTGGTGGAGGGGAGGGGCGGGAGGGGAGTAATCTGGGTTGCGTTTGGGTTTGGAATTTATTTGGAGTGAATTTGAGCTTAATTTTTCTAATTTCATATTATTATTTTTTGAAGAGCTAATTTAGAGGATTGGAAAGAAAGTGAGGGTGCCAGTTTCTAGGAAGGAAAGGGTCGCCGATTAATTCACGATATTTTGAGGGGGGGGAGGGTAAAGGGCGGCGTGAACGTGGACTGGAGGGGCTGCAGTTAAGGTTGGGTTGAGGGCTGGCTAAAGGATCACGTGGGGATCACGTACGTGGAATAGTTCTGCTGGTTTGGAGCTGCTGCTTTTGACCGAGGTGACTCGTAGAGAAGGAAGTTCGAAATCAGCTGGTGGGGGGTATTTATGGAAGCTTACTAATATTGGACTCGGTGACTACTCTTTGAACTGAAATGATTACTACTACTCAATGGGGGAGTTGGACCAAAAGGTGTTTGAGATTAAATAATAAACAATCAAATGCACCATATAGTATGTGAAAAAAGGTTCAAATTTATACTTTGTATGATTCTCACTCCTTCCCAAGTAGGTTTGTTCACATTTCCCTCTCGTCTTCTTTTTCAATTGATTTTCCGTCCTTTTCAGTTGATTTTCCGTCATGTCCTGATTACAACTTAATTTTAATTCGTTTTATCAAACCATTTTTTTCTCCTTAAATTAGATTTAATCAAGACTATCTATTTGTTACAATCTTTCATGTGAATTATGAATTAAGCCCTTTTTTTATTATTAATATAGGTGTCCGGCTCAGCTCGTGTGTACCTCGACTAATCTCACGGGTTCTAAAATTAACGACCATATAAGCCTCTAGTGATCCTGAGGTTTGTAAGACTCGAACTAATGACCTTTAGGGAGCAAACTTGGAGCCTAGAGAAAAGGAGAGCTTGGGTGATCAGAGAGAGGGAGTTTGGAGTTTGGAAGAAAATTAGAAGATTCTTGAAATTGTTGAAAAATAAATGTCAATTTGAATTAATTAGCATTGGAAATGTATTATTTTCCACCTTTTTTTTGTTTTATTTCACATTGAAAAATCTAAAATTTAGAAATTTTAGAGTTCATATAAAATTCTTGAGGGGAATGTTAACTTTTGTTATATTTGTAGTTAATTGTGATGTATATTACATAATTGAAGATTGAATTAAAGAAAATGAAGACCAATCATAGAAGAAGTGGAATGTTAGTGGTCATCCATTACTAGATCAATTATAAAATTTCTTGGTAGTCGTAATGCACTTGAAAACTTTGAATAAATTTTAATTTTTTATGATATCAATTCAAGACTGAAAATAAGACCACTCACGCAATAGCATGAGCAGGAGGCAATGGTGTTATTGATGAACCTGGATCATCTAGTATTTAACATAAGCATATATAAATAAATAGTTTATGTTGATATATTTTGGGATTTTAGTTAGTAAAAAATTGTATTGTTTAAGTATTTTATAGTTCTTATGTATATATGTTTATTTATTTGCACTTATCTCATGAAAACATTCTCATATATAAATTTTTCATAAATATGATGGGTGAAATTAATTGAGATTTGTGTTCTGAGTGGTAAACTTGAGACTACCTGTAATTGACTAAATTAAATGTAAGACTAGCAAACTAAATAACTATTAGAATTGAAATTGTTATGTGATTCAATGATAAAATCTCATAAGAACCCTTCAAAATATATAGGATGTAGGGGGATTTGACTACTGGATTTTGGTTGGCTGATTGTGGAGATGGCTGCTGGAATGTTTTGGTATTTAATTGATACCGTGATTCTAAATATGATATTTACCTTATGTTATGTTTTTTAATCTTAATTTTTTTAAGTTATGTTTCAAAACTATGACATACTCAAATTATGTTATTTTTTTTATCGAGTGAAATTATTTTTTATTATTGAATTTTGTTCATTCTAAAATCCAAAGAAAGTACCAAGAAGATTATATATCACATTAATCAACAACCAAAGAAAAAAAAATCAAAAGGCAAACAATGCTAGCTGAGATTGTTGAGCTTACTCTTTATATAAATAGTTTTTTTTCATTGGTGATTTTTAACCGGCAACAACATTATTTTTTGTTTTTTCTTTAATTATTCGGGGTCTAGTAAATAGTATTATATATTTCATGTATTTTAGTTTTATTTTACAATTTATCTAATTTTATCATCTCGTGTAAGGTTTTCTGTGCCTCTTACATGAATCTCTACATGCTGTTTATGTGAGTTTACAGTGTTGCATAGAAGATTCGGTGATTAATGTAAAATTAATAATCGAAAGATTTCAAGACAGTAAGATTATTAGTGTTTTCGTGCCTCTTACATGAATCTCTACAAGAGGTGCACGCCCTGACTCGAACTCGAAACCTACTGTACAGATCTCAAACCCTTCATCACCACGTTACGCTCCATAAGGACCTAAATCTGGATTTGTTTCCCCGCTTCTTCGTGAAATATTCTTTTGGGTGTTCATTTATGACATTAAATCCCATATTCTTCTTTATCATTCTCAATTCATGAATATAATATTTTAAATTGGCTTCAATTAATAATGATATGGGAAGTTTTATTTCTTATATAATAAAGATTTTATCCTCGTCAGAAGAATAAAAACTCATGCTAACCGGGTTGGTGTAGGTTCATCTCCTCGATAAAAACTTTAATCAGTTCCCATGATGGTGGATTTCTTGTGGATTTACTAGCCGTACACTATCAAGGATTAAAAAACATTATTGGGAGAAATAGGTTGATAATCAATGTAACATAGTCATGATGGGTCAATTTTGCGATTTTTTTCTTCACAAACACTCCTGCTCAACGTGTTTCAAATAGTTCGTTTGCGTGCACTTTACCCTTGCTCTTTTATTTTTATTTTTGCTGTAATATTTTGTTTTAAAAAATTTTAATTTTTTTTTTAATTTTTTAAAGTGTTTTGGTGCGATAATATTATAAATAAATTTTAAAAAATAAAAAATATTATTTTATATTTTTAAATGAAAATCATTTCAAGCAACACCGAAAAAATAATCCAAAGCAATATATTTTGTAATTCCAGTGGAGTCCACTCAAATTAAAAGAAAAAAAAGTATCGATGATATCCCCTCAAGGAGGAGAGCCAGCTGCTGTTTACAAGTCTCTTTTGCGGTTCTCACCTCATCCTCACAACGACGACCTTTTAATTCCGTTGTGGGCTCCGTGAAATAGCCGCCAGCCACGAGTAACAAGAGACTCGGGAAGTCGGCAGTAATTTTCCAAATAATCGCGACAGCACTTCACCCTTAATTGATCTTTTTGTACATGACGTAACATGAATCGTTGATAAATACAAGGCCACGAACGCGTTGGGGTCACGAAAGATGATCATGGCCCTTGATGGGGTCGTCTTCTTTTTCTTTTTTCTTTTTTTTTTGTCGGGTTATATTATAGAAAATAAAAATATCCTTTACGGGTTATATAGTCATGTTTGTTTTTATATTTTTAAAAAATTAAAAAAAAAATTATTTTTATTTTTTTACTTAAAATAATATATTTTTAATATTTTCATATTATTTTAATGTACTGATATTAAAAATAATTTTGTTAAAAAAAATATTATTTTAATATATTTTCAAGTAAAAATCAATTTGAAAAACAACAGTTACCACACTCTCAAACAAGTTTTTTTATTGTGCTATTTTTATTTTTTAAAATTATTTTTATAATTGGGGTTATAATTTGTGTATAAAACTCATAAAAAAACAAGAAAAAATAAGAATAATTAAATTTTATAATTAAATTTTATGTATAATAGAGTATTAGAGTTGTATATAACCTCAACCTAAAACTTAACCGCAAAAAGTTAAAAACAAACACAATGTAAAGAATAAATTATTGAGGCACGTTTTGCTTTGCTTGGTAGTATTTTACAAGGGACGTAAATACAATTTTCTTTATTTTATTTTAATTGGCACGTGTATATGCCTCTTCCCATGTGATAAACTTTCCATCACCCTTTTCTTTCTTTTAATTTTATTTATTTATTTATTTTATTCGTGGCCCGAATGCTTTTAGCTTGGAGTAAATTTGTAAATGATCCCTCTAAAGTCTCAATTTTATGTTTTTTGTGTTTTATGCTCGTCATTGATGTCTATTTACAGGGAGACCCATAGTTTGAGGAAAAATAACATTCCCATCCCTTTCAACCTTATGCATGAATGTGACCTCACGGGGAAAAGAATTCATACGCACAAAGGAGAGAAATATAACACAGTGTTTGTAAAGAGGGAGAGGGGAGGATCTACATGCTATCATTTGTAGCTGTGATATAAACTATTTTTTATTTTAAAATATATTAAAATAATATTTTTTTATAGGAAATTGTAAACTTTATTAATATTAAAAAAGGATTGTCTCTTATTCTTCAATTTAATGTAACTGTTTAATTAATGCTTTCGATTTGGATGGATTAATTATCTTCCTTCTCCTCTCTTATTAGCTAAACAACTTAGATCGGCCGACTGGAGGCCATTCATCCTGTCTCCTTCTCATCCTTTCACTTTCTTCTACCCATCGCTCTTGACAAACACATGGCCTTTAATGGAGGTCTCCTTATCGGTGAAGATGTATGTACAAATTCAAGTTGCTATCAAGTTCTTAAGGGTATGATCTGTGAAGAAAACAGGGCACGCCTGGGAATTTGAAATTACTGTAGATCACGAGGACGGGGGTGTTATGACGCTGATCTTGTTGTATGACCCTGATTTCTTATATTATTTTTTAGAATCAATTTTCAACGGAATTGTTGAGAAATTCGATCAATCATACAAGTCAATCAATCATAGAGAACAACTTTGATTGATTAAAGCACTTCTCTTGTGCTTTCCATGGATTGGGGCCCGAGTCAGGTTTGAGCATGTTTCGTATTGAATTTAACTTTCCTTTTTCTCAAGGAAAAAAAAAACCAGGTTGCAATTCGTTACGAAACGGCACACTTTTCTCGTGCTTTCCATGGATTGGGGCCGGAGTCAATTAAAAGCATACCTGACTATATTGAGTTTTAAGTTTCAGACTGTTTTTTTTTTACACGAACTAACAAAAAAAAATGAAATTCATTTTGAAATGGGGTAATACTGTGTTCTAATTATATTTTTAAATTAATTTTTTTAGCTTTAGATTAATGTTTTTATATCTTTTGATATTATCGTGTTAAAAATATTTAAAAAAAAACTTTAAAAGGAAAATATTTTTAAATTATTTTAATATGTTAATATTAAAAATAAATTTAAGAAATAAAAAAATTATTTTAATATATTTTTAAATAAAAATTACTTTTCATAATAACAGTCGGCAGCATGAATTTAGATCCGCGTGACTCGTTTTGTATGACTGATTTCAAAAAAATTGAATTTCATAGAGAATAAAGGTGACCAAATTTGACTGGTAACTAATCGATGTTCTCACAGATCCATCATTGGCAATGAACATCAATCAAATTATATCCTGACCGCTCATGATCATTTTGGTAAAGTTGTGAAAAAATTATTATACTATAATTAATAATTATAAGTAAATTTAAATCAGGTTGATTTATGTATTTTTTAATTTAATATTAAATTATTTGATAGTTGTATTTTATTATTTAATTTAATTTATTTTTTATGATAACTTTTTTATCTTTTATTAATACATATAATCATTTGACTGAAAAAAAAATTATCATAAAAAATAAAATTATTAAATACAACTAAGTGTATAACTTAAATTATAAGATAAAATATTTTAATTTTAATTATGTTTTTTAATGAACAAAAAAATCCACGAGTAATTGAGTAACATCATGGATTTGACAATGTTGCCTTAAAAAAACAAAATCCGCGTATATAGTGGAACCGTAGCTTTATTGTTGACCATGTTATAATTATAATTACAAAAAAACTAAGAGGCGCCGGTTAAACACTTTGACCAGTGAAGATATGCATTGTTCGTTCATTTAACACAGTACATTTCCTTCTTCTTTTTTTCAGTTCCTGGAAATTTTTACACTTTGGTCTCTTAGTTTCTTTATCTTACAATTTTATCTTTCAAAATTGTTTTGAACTGTGATTGGTCCTGGAACTTTGTTTTCCATGCATGCGTACCGGGATCTCAAGGCGTCGAGGAAGTATTACGTCGCTTGGTTTTTTTTATTTTACTCGGTTTTGACTCGGTTTTTTTCCGGGTTTACTTGGTTTTTTAGTTTGGGTTCGGTTCAGTTCGGTTTTAGATTTATAAAACTGAAATTGAACAGGCCAGTTTTTTTAAAATTTTAATCGGTTTAATCGAATTTTTTTCATGATTTTATTTTTTTAGTTTTTTTTTTAATTTTCTTGATTTTTTTAGTTTTTTAATTTTTTTATTTACCCCTATTCTTAGCGATCGAGTAGAAGATAATGACGCACAGGAAGAGTCATGGAGCGGACGATTAATTAATGCAATATGAAAATACTAATGCACGTGGAAGCACATGAGGGGAGTGACATACAGCACGTGAGTCAACTTAAATTAGCCAAATGTGAGGGACTGGCTTCGTATTAATGGCGCGGAGTTTTGGAAATAAAATTCTTGTAAAATATTTTAATTTCAAACATAAATAATAAGATTTCTGTCTTCAACAATAAACAGTAGAAGATAGTAATAAAAAAATATACTAAAAAAGTGTTTTTAATGTAGTTTTAAAGGCATTTCACGATAGGATACAACAATAAAATTATTAATTTATTTTTCATTCAAATAACAAATGGCTTTGTTTAGAAGGGTATTGAAATCTTTTTGATTCATATGAATAATTAAAATATTAATTTGTCCTCAAAGACAAATAATTACATGTTTTTGTTCTAGATGTATTATCAGGTTTTTATTTTATTTTATTTTAGGTTATAGTTATATTATTAAGATGCCCTTTAAGTAAAAACAATCAAAGCTTTTGGTCAATAAATATTTATGTCTTTTCTTGTTAATTATTTTGTTTTTTGTTTTGTTTTATCAAGAGCATTATTATATTTTACCAGAAAATATTAGATCTTAAGAAGTTGCTGGAGTGTGGGAGGTTTGATTCTATCTCTGTTCGTTTCGTTTGAAGAAAGAAAGGATCCCAAAGAATCGATCTTTCTTTTAGTTGTTGAATCTCTCTTTGATTGATCAATGTGTGATATTCTGAATCCTCGTTATGGTTATCTTGTTTGGACCAATAAAATGAAGTATCCAGGCTTCGCTTATAAAAACCCAATTAGTACTAGAATACAATCATAAAGTTAAAAGTACCAGAGATTCCTAGAGGCATCCCATCCGAAAAACTTCCTTGACCGATTGGATACGACCTTGACTATCAATTACAGATTGGTGCACTATTTTGCGGCGGGGATTGTAACTTTCCATGAATTTCCCATTTATCACTCAACGACGGAACTTTGCTTATTTCTTTTTTTGAGGATCGACGAATCAAATGATATTTTTGTTCCAATTTCAACTATTCATGTCAAATAAATAATACAATTTTTTTTTAGTTCAAGGGAAATATCTAAATACATGTTTATATTTCATGTAGAAAAATGAATAAGTCCATTTAGTTAGTTCTATATTCCTTGCACTTTCTTGTATATACTCACTTAGGTTCGCGCAATTGAGGTGGCGCATGCGACCCTTCCTGTGGTTAAACCTGACCATCCATTATGTTGTGCGGCCATGCCCTCTTTTAGCTGATGTTGCGTGTGTCATCAACTGGTAGGCAGCTTATCATTGGAAAAAAAAAAATTTCTTCATTTTTTTCTCTCTTTCCTCCTCAAAAAATTGCTAATTGGTCTTCTTTGGTTTTTGATATTTTTCTTATTTTTGTCCTTGACTCCTTAATAAGAGTTTTGTTTCCTAATTCAGTCTTTCAATTCAAATTTGTAATGTATCATGCTTTTTAATTTTGTTATTATTCTTTTGATTTTTTACTTTTTTACCTGATCCTTACACACACACACAAACACGACTACACCATTTAATCCAAGTTTATTTTGTGTTATTGTTTTTAATTTGGTTTTTTTTTTGTTGGAGTTATTTTTTTCTTCAATTTAACCCAAGCAAAAACTTGTGTCCTTTTTTCTTTTAGTTTCTTTTTTCATCATTTGCCCTTTTGTATAAGTGTTTTTTTTTTCAGTTTAGTATTTTAATTTAAAATTTTCATATGTTCGTTTTTTATTTGGCACTTATCCTTTGGATTTTTTTTCCTTAATTGTTTTATAAAAAATTTATTGGTTTTTAATCTTACATTTCAAACCAAGTTTATGTTGTGTCATTTTTTTTAAAAAAAAAAATTAGTAATTTTTTTTCATATGGACCCTCCAATCTAAAAAAATTAGTTGCCCTCTAATTTATTTTTTATTTTGATTTTTACCCTCATTATTTTAATTATTATTTTTTATTTTAGATCTTTTTATATGGTTAATTTTTTCCCTATCATGTTATTCAGCATTTGTTGACTCATCCCAATTTTTTAATTCTTTTTTATCTAATTTTATGCTCTCATTTTTTTTTTCAAAATATCATAATATTTTTAAAAATATTTGTTTGATTAATATCATTATTTTTATTTAATTAAATTAAAATTTTTATTATTAATATTAGTCGGTGTTATATTTCAAACTATTAATTGTTGTTATTCTTTAAAACATATTTATAAGAACTAAATATTATATTTTTAAAAAATAAATACAAACACGCAGTGTAACGCGGGGGAATTATACGTGAAAAGTCTATGGGTTTTTTTTTTATTCCTGGGAGCCAAAACTATAAATATTACGGAGCAGTAGCTGGAAGTCTAGTCTAGAATACTCGTAACGACACAGCTGTCGATATCAAAATTATATCTGTAAAAGCTGCAGGAGATAAACGTGAATCAATGGGAAGCCTCAAAGAACCAGCAACGACAATGGTAGGCCCTACAAATTTATACATTTTATTTAACGTGATTCACAGGTTTTTTCTTTCCTTTTTCCTCAAGCGTGTTGTCAGCTTTTGCCACGCGCCTACGTGTCGGGACGCTTTTAGTTCCTAAAGCCGTCTTCAAACTTCAAACGTGGTTAGAAGCGCTGTAACAGTTAAATTTTTTAATTTTAAAATATATTAAAATAATATTTTTATGTTTTAAAAATTATTTTAAATATCATAATATTAAAATATAAAAAAATATTAATTTTTAAAAAATAAAACAAATTTAATTTCTTTTAAAAAAAACTTCTAAAACACAATTCCAAGTTACAACACTACCGAAGGATAAGGAGAAGCGTCCCATACTGTTTACTATAGGAGCGCAGCCTTTCATATTGGCGGCATCAGCAACTTTTTCTTCACCTTAAGACGTGGCAACTGGTGATTGGTTGTTGCTGACTTGTTTTTTATAATTACTTTAACCTTTATATACTGTGGTTGATTTTTTACTTTTTCTTATTAGTTTGAAAAAATTCAGTTTCCTCGTCAATCTTTTAATAACTTCATAATATTTCATGTTCTTTATTTTGGTGTCAAAAGATAATCAATAAAAAATCTAGTATTATTTATAAATTTATCATTATATTTAATTTAATAATTTAAATGTCTCTTGTGATTCAAAATAACAAAAATTTCATAATTTAACCGTTGGCTATTATTTTTAAAATTAATCATTGCCACGATGGGCTGAATATTTTTTTAAAAAAATAACACAAAGTTCATGTTTATAACATATTGAACAACAATTCCTCATTATTTTAACCGAACAAAAAATATCAAATTCAAGAATGGATTTCTCCAAAGCTTTTCGTAATTTCAACCCAACAAAAATAACAAATTCTAGAATTTTAGTTACACAAAATTCTTCACATTTCCTTACCATTTCAACTCAACAAAATCATCAGATTCTAAAATAGATCTCCAAGTTTTTTCACCATTTCAACCTAGACAAACCAACAAACTTTCAGAGCCTTTGTTACACAGATTATTTATAGGAACAATTCCACAGATTTATTTGCAGCAACAATTCTTCATCATCTTCAAACACAATTCTTTAATGTAATTAACAATAATCCAAAACACACATTAGCTGCCAAAAAAAAAAACTTGTTTGAATATGAACAAAATGTTCATATAAGCCATATAGTTATGACTATAGCATTTGTCATGAAACTATTATTATAAGTAACAATATATATATATATATATATATATATATATATATATATGACATTTTATACCATATAATTAATGATAAATAATACAAAATTACACAATAATTAAACACATCAAACCCTAAAATTACACAACATTTAAACATGAAAAACATCAAATTTATCAATTAGGGCTATTGAATATATAGTAACCCTGATTGATAAATTTACAGGTTTTCATGATTTTGGTAATATATATATATATATAAAGAAAATAGCTAAAACACATGTAGAACACTTAATATTGTGGGTTATCAAGGTAGAAACTATTTTTTAGGGTTTTTAGAGCTTCGGTTTGAATCAATTAAAAATTATTTAATTTTTTAAAATCAAGTATAAACATATATTATTTTAACCATTTAACATAGAATAAATGCACAAACATATATGCCATTCAAAATCTCAATTAATTTTAATAATCAACTTACATGCAATTTTTTCCCTATTCCCGACGAGAAGATTGAATAAACAAAAACCAACAAGAGTTTTCTAGGTCAATAAAGTCGCACGAGCAGAGATTTCAATTAAAAAACGAATTAATATTTAGCTTAAGATTTAGTGTTTGTATGCTGGGTTCAGAGAGCGAGAGAGAGAGAGAGAGAAACGTGATTTTTGGCAAAATTATGCAAGTAGATATATTATATATATTAATTTAATGATACGGGGGAAAGGATAAATATGTTCTCACACTACGTACTGCCCTATTCAAGTCCTCGATCAAACAATCTTTCTAATTGAATCCCCCATTTCATTAAACGTTGCCCAAATCTCCAATTCAAACTAAACTTCAGACCATAATTTATCATATAGATGGGATAAATGGGTAATGTATAGTTAAATGGAGGAATTAATTGAGAAGCTATTTGTTGGGACTCAATCGAGAATGGTGTAATAGTTTTGGGGCATATCTGTTCTTTCCCCACAACGCAATTTAGCCGGAGTTTGGCTTGTCCGGCTAGATAACGTTCCAAAATCTTTGTTTATACAATCAAAGAAACTTACGTTTCGCATGCTGAAAACAACTGATTAACTTATCCTTTAATACAATGAATGAGCGAAAAAACTCGGAATGTCCAAATTGCAGTTCAAGATTATACAATTAATTTAATCAAAGAAAAGGCATTTGTTCATACTTCATACAGCTTCCAATACCACTCCCTGAATGATAAGATCTGTACGACCCATATCGACAAGCCTATCTCCAGCTCTGTCCCCTGCCACTTATAGGCATTCCCCTACACTGTAACATCTCAAAATTTGGTTACAATTGGATCCAAAAGAGTAAAAATTAAGAGCACAAGGAATCAAACTAATTTCGCCTATGGGTCTTGAAAAGATGAGCAAGAATGTGATTGCTGCCTGTTGTACACTGCACACACCAGCATATGAGCAGAAAAAGAAAGCAAAAGAGAAGGGAAATACAAAAATGATACATGAATGAGAGAAAAGACGTGAAAGCTAAGCCTGTGAAGAAGGCACCAACACTGTGTTTTTACTTCTTGTCTGTATCCGGACAGGTAACTCGCACATGGTTCACACTTCTCGCCTAATGTCGTTTTGTATCACAGGCTTTGCTGCTTGTCGCCTATGGTTGGCATCATTGGAGCCTGGACCCCCCCGCCTACACACGCAGCCAGATTCAACATATCCAGGTCAAATGAGTCAAATGCTTTTCTTTCTTTTTTTACAGTCAAGTTAGAGAGAGAGACCATCATGCTAAGTAACCGATCAGCAGCGAGCGGTTGTCAGGCCTAAACATTATTAGGCGCTGTTATTGCGGTGGTTGTTAGTTTTTAAAATAGTTTTTATTTATAAATATACATATATTCCTTTCAGATGAATGGCTCTTGATTATTTGAAGGGTTTAGTCAGCTTATTTTTTTAAAGTTATCATTTCTTTAAGTATGATATTTCTTCGACGTCTAGATCGACTTTTCTTCCTTTTCATCCTCCCTTTTGCTTTTGAAGGGTTATCTACTTTATAAAGTATTTTACAAAGATCACAATTGATTTGATTTGTAATCTAACCTTTTAAGAGGTTAATTACGGGGTTGAATCTCATCTTCCCCTCCCCTGGATAAATGGTTTATGCTTTTGTAGCTTCATAAAATCTGTGGTCAAGATATCTTGTGATTCATGGCGGGTAGGTAGCAATGGTAGAGCTTCCAAAGACAGAATCCGATAGTAATAGCATGGCCGGCAAGAATTCCTGCCCGGCCCGAAGCCAAAACCGCGCCTGAAAATTTGAAATAGGAGCATCTTTGGACTGTTGAGGTTTTTTTATTCCAAACACAGAGATTGTCTGTGTACAGGGCGGAGACACCACAGCATAGCTGAAATGGACGTATGGCCATGGCCACTCGCAGTGATTTTTGTAACTTTCCACTGCAATTTAAATGCGTATACAGTGTATCGTTTATTGTCAATTTTTTTTAATTTATTGATAAATATAAGATATATAAATAAAATTATGTAAAAATTATTATTTTTTGTATTAATTGATCCAATTTTTAAATAATATAATATATTGTCATGATAAAATTACATAGAAGGCATACTAAAAATTTCTCTTTAGTGTCGTCACGCAGTCACATCTTGGGTGTTAGAGAATAATATAAATTATATTCGGGAACTTTACATAACAGCTTAAGTTATTGGGTTGAGATGGTTTTTTGACATGGTATCAGAGCTTTAATGACCAAGCGGTCACGAGTTCGAATCTCACCATCCTTATTTGTTTGATAAAAATTAAGCACAAGATAAAGTGAGTTTATGCAAGTTTCAAGTCTAAAGAGCTTTCACTTGAAGGAGTATGTTAGAGAATAATATAAATCATATCCGAAAATCTTATCTAATAGTTTAAGTTATTGAATTGGAATGGTTCTTTCACATTGAGTACATGAAATTCATTTAAGTTGCCCCCAAAGCAGGTTCGTTTTATTGCTCATAGGACGTATAGTTACCCTAACAGTAGATTTCTGATACGTGAATAATAGAGTGGCATGTGTTTCATGCTATATTTAGAATTGCGTTTCCTTTCATGATAATTTAATTTTTTAAAAAAATTAATGTATTTTTTATATATTTTTAAATTGTTTTTGATATAATAATATTAAAAATAATTTTAAAAAAATAAAAAATATTATTTTAATATATTTTAAAAAAATACTTTAAAAAATAATTATTATTACATTTTCAAATATCTCATTAGTAGGATTGAAACCATCTCAACCCGATAGTCTATGCTGTTAAGTAAGGTTGGGCTTGAAACTTGCATATGCTTATTTTATTTTATATTTAATTTTTATTAAATAAATAAAGATAGTAAAATCTGAATTATAAGTGCATCTCCTCCATGGCCTCCCTTGTTCAGTACATGTTATGGTATCTTATCACGTGCTCGATTTGACTTTGATTTCTCGCATAATCATTTAGGATGTGTTTGTTGGAGGATGAACGATAATGAAAATTACTCGCATCGCATAATCATTTATGCATGGAAGGGTGAGTTTTCCTCTTCAGAGCTTACATCTGTTTTATCATCATAGCCTCGTGTTATGACTTCACTTTTTTTTATTTTTTCTATATATGGAAATGTAAGGAAATTGTTTTTTATTTACGTAATTTAGTTATAAAAGATAAATTAAATTTGACTGACGACGTGGGAAAAAAAATAACATGGGTAAAGAACACTTGAGGTTGCTATAATTCATTTAAAATTTATAGTTATTACAATTTCAAACCATTAATTTTAAAGGGTATAGATTTATCTAACATGGGTAAAGAACAACAAAATATAAAGAACCGATAGAGTGTTTAAAATTGACAGGCTTTATTTCCTTTTTCCTTTTATATTCAATTGTAATATATATATATATATATATATATATATATATATATATATATATATATAGGTGCAACAGAATCAGAGAAATTTGATCTTTGCAACTGATTATGAGATTCTTGAAACTGATTTTTTGAGTAAGTCGGTACAACCCCTGCAAACTGACGGGTAATTTTTGTTTTTGATTCAGGTGAAGTGTACGTAATTAATTCTCACGAGTTTTAAAAATTAACGACAACTGACACGGCTATTTTACCAACCATAAATTTGGATTCTAGAGATTGAAACCGAGTTGCAATCTGCCTTGTGTGTGTGTGTGTGTGTGTGTGTGTGTGTGTGTGTGTGTGTGTGTGTGTGTGTGTGTGTGTGTGTGTGTGTGTGTGTGTGTGTGTGTGTGTGTGTGTGTGTGTGTGTGTGTGTGTGTGTGTGTGAACTAGGGGTGTTCAAAAAAACCGAAAAATCGAGAAAACCGGAAAAAAATAACTGAAAAAACCGAACCGTGAAAAAAAACTGATTAAACCGATTAAAATTTTGAAAAAACTGACCGGTTCAGTTCGGTTTCGGTTTTTTAAGTCTGGAACCGTAAAAACTGAACCGAACCGAACCAGATAAAAACCGAGCCAAACCGAAAAAATCAAGCCAAAACCGAGCCAAACCGAAAAAACCGAGCCAAACCGAGCCAAAACCGAGCCAAACCGGTTTGAACCAGTTTTTGCTCTAAAAAACCGAACCGAACCGAAACCGGTCGGTTTGAACCGGTTTCGGTTTTTTAAAAAAAAAAAAATTTTATTTGGTTACTTTTTTTGATAAAAACCGAACCGAACCGTGAACACCCCTAATGTGAACTAAGGGAAACAAAGTCATTCCACTTGCAATAAAAAAAAATGTACCCCAATTACAAGCTTTATTGTTTTTTAATTGAAAAAAAATATTATTTTACGGTTCCAATTGAACAATAAAACATGCATTAGATTACAGTTTTTACGTATGTTTGAAAATATAATTATAGTTGTTTTTTAAAATATTTTTCACTTGGAATTATATTAAAATTATATATTTTTTATTTTTAAAAAATTATTTTTATTATCAACACATCAAATTAAATAATTTGAAAACACTAAAAAAATATTAATTTGAAGTAAAAAAATAAAAAAAAATTAATTTTTTTAAAAACGATTTTGAAACATAAAAACAAACATCATCATTATTTTTTTTTGTAATAATCTAGTTAGTTCCCAACATATTGTACTTATATTTTAATGTCTAATAATTTTTATTTTTATAATATGAACATGTTGATTTTAAAAATAAGTGTGTAGAACAACTACCCACAAGCATTGTTATAAAAATGAAACGTTTTTTATATATTTTATTTCTAAAAAAAAGACATATAACTTTCTTATTAATATATATATATATATATATATATATGAAAAAAATTATTTCAATTTATTTTTTACTGTAATTACAAATAACTTGATGCAAAGTTTTTAATGGTTGTTATTTCTAAGAGTTCTTGTCCTGACTATTAAATATTAAAAGGTGATTCAAATTTATGTTTTAAACTATCAAACAAACACAGTAATATAATTATAATTAACTTATCAAAATATGTAAATGCACAATAATTTTAGAGACTTCTGGAAGTTGTTATGCTATATAACATATCACACGGATGGCCATTCCTTTGTTCAAGCTAGCAAGAATCAAACAAAGGCCCAGAGAGGCTAGGGAAAGCCTTTGACATTGTGGCCCTTTCAGGATCCGGAAAGTAATAGCCCAAGCCATATAAGCTATATTTCGGGCCCATTCTTCCATGGATTCGCAGATAAATTATTTAATTAGAATTGTATCCTCGTTAATGTCACGCCCATTAATGAAAAGCTCCCACAATATCGGAAAAAAAAAAACTTCCTTGTTATTTTTTTTAGAGAGGATTGTATTAAAAAAGAAAACAGATAAAGATATTGCTACTCCTACTCTATAGTATGTTAATTTCACTTTGTAATATTATGTAGATATACACGGACAGCCCTAATTAGATTTTTATAAATGAAAATATTAAACATTATAGATAAAAATCGGAAGCGTTCCTTCTGTAATTAGGTTATTCAAAATTATAATCACAAATACAACCATGATTGCATCTTAATTGCAATCCTTAAAGCTTTTCTTTGAATTTAACCATTCAATATTACAAAATTAAAACAAATTTTCCATCTCCCTATACCTTTCTTTAAATAGGTAGCATACATGTTTTTTAAGTATTAGATAATTTCAAGGTTTGAGTTTATTTTTCAGAGATCACAAGTTCGAGTTCTACAGATTTCAAAGTCACTGGAGGCTTACATGGTCGTTAACTTTATGGGATTAGTCAAGATGCGCGCGAGCTGACCGAACATTTAAGTTAATATAAAAAATAAATATTAGACAGTTTCATTTTTATTATCATCAATTAACCTTTCGTAACTTCAAATAACATAATACTACTCAATAACACAAGTTTTCCGATCCCCTAAATTTAATACACATGATCAGCCATTAACAAATCTAAAATTCATGGTTTTTAATTCAATTTCTACTTAAATTTGTTATCATTCATATTATCGCAATACCAAATAACTAATAATTCATCAAAATAAACATTCCCCTGGATATTTACATAAACCATAGAATTGAAATTTGGATTTTTTCATCCTCCAAACATAAAATCAACAAAACAAAGACAATTACCATAAAAATTATCTTATCCCTAATACATGAACCCAATCTAGAAAGTTCCCACGCAATTTGCCCCTAAATTCTCTTCCTCCAATTAATTCGTCACTCCCCCCCCCCCCCCCCCCCGCCTCTCTCTGATTCACTAGATTGATTATAGAAAACACTTAATCACAATCCTATACTACATAAAAGGAGAGAATTTACAGAGAATGAAGGATAAAAATCAAAATCTTCGAGCTTCATTATAATAAAATTTCTTTATTTTTTTTTTATTTTTTCGATTAATTATTATGCCATTAAACTCGGGCTCACTGCAATCATCAATATTCTCATATACATTTCTATACTTTAATTCATTCAGGGTTTTACATCAATTTACCTTGTTAAAGAATATACACGATTCACTTATAATTTTTTTTTACTGTAGCGTACAATTTTAGTAACTTCTTCTTTTTACCTCACTACAGATAAAAATCCATTTGGCTAGCCAAATAGTTTATACTTTTTATATCAGGCCTCACATATAATTGCTTCCAAATCTTGGTTTTGTAGAATCTAAAATAATTTATTTTTTGTATTTATTTTACTTATAAAAATCTATCCTATAATAGTTTTAACTAAATATATATATATTAAACATACCTTTTTAAAACTATAACTAATAATATTTTTCTTAAATGTTTATTTTAATTACAATCGTTACTACAACTTCAAAAACACACTTAGATTATTTTAAAAAATAACTGTAACCTGCTAAATACTTTTTAAATCATTTATCACATAAAAATTAATATTGTTCACGATTTAGCTTACTCGTGACCTTGGCTCATAGGTACGGGTTGTTTATTTGTTTTGTCAATAATAATAATAAATATATTTAAAAAGCAGAGCCGCTCGCAGACATCAACAAATCACCGAATCATGCTCCCTCATCAAGCAAATAAATCCAGGGGCATTGTCGGAAATACATATTACTCTGTTTATTTTTAATTATTATTATTAAAGGCAAAGCAAAGCAAATAAACGCGCACTCTCAAATATTGCAGTTTTGTTTAGCTTTATATTTATCGCTCGCCCTCTGTCTTCCTTTATTTGCGTTCTGTTTTCTCGCGGAGGAGGAGGTGGTGGTGGTGGTGTTGCAGCAATTCACGTCTCCTCTTCGGAATTACTCTTCGTGTGTTTGTCTCTCTCTAAATTAACAAACTAAAAAGTACAACCATGGCTTCGGAAAATTTCACCGACAAGAACGTGGTGTTCAGAAAACTGAAAGCGAAATCGGAGAACAAGGTTTGTGTATTTTCTGTGGATCTGGAAATTGTATTATATATTTGGATCTGGAATTTATGATTTGGTGTGTTTGTTGTTAGATGTGTTTTGATTGTAATGCCAAAAATCCTACCTGGGCTTCTGTAACGTACGGGATCTTCCTTTGCATCGATTGCTCTGCTTTTCACCGTAGTCTCGGTGTACACATCAGCTTTGTTAGGTATATCTTTATTTTTTTCTGTTTAATTATCTGATTTTTGTATTTTATTTCTGGATCGGATAATGTGGGATGATGAGAATGGTAGGAGTTAGATCTGGAGATTAATCAATTTTTTTTGCGGAGAGATGATGTGTCATCATTGCTTTGGAAACTAAGCAGAGAGCAATCTAAGTATCATAATATATCAGAGGAATGCTTCCTCTCTAAAACCACCCCACATCTCGTCAAACTTTGGACTGGGTATGTTTGTTAGACTGGAGGATTGAGTTCTGAATCTTAACCAAGTTCTGGTGAGATCTTTGCTCTCGTTCTATGCAACCAGTAGAGCCTGTAGCGGGCGAGCATGTATTTCAATACTTCCAAGTCTTTCTTATGTTAGGAAAGCATGCCAGGCTTATAGCGAGATGGAAAAAGTGGTTGCTTGATGGTAGAGATTTTCCACATCTGTGCATAACATTCCGTGCCTCTCCCCACAAGAATTTCTTGTTATTTTCTGGTGGATGCATTTACCGGTAATTCATACAAGCTGGAAAACTACTTGAGTTTCCCTTACAATTTTCTGTGTAGAATTATCGGTGGCGCAGAGCATTCCATGGATGTGTTTCTTTTTAGAATTAGAGGCTTTTCACCTTACTGTTGTTCCGGGGGGCATCTCTTTTCTCTTTATCCTCCTTTCTTCTAGCGTTTCTTTTCAGGAACGACTGTGATGCAATGTTATTTCCGTATTCATTTAGGTCTACGAATTTAGATTCATGGAGTCCAGAGCAACTGAGAACAATGAGCTTTGGGGGAAATAATCGTGCTCAGATTTTCTTTAAGCAGCATGGATGGACTGATGGGGGGAAAACTGAGGCCAAGTATACATCCAGAGCTGCGGAGTTATATAGGCAATTACTTTCAAAAGAAGTTGCTAAAAGCATGACTGAAGATGCTGGCTTGCCATCATCACCTGTTGCTTCTCAGGCAGCCCAAGCAGCAAATGGACTTCCTGATGTCAAGATTAATGACACTCCTAAAGAGAGCTCAGTAGGAAAACAAGAAACACCTGATATCGTTCGTTCCCCAAAAGCTTCTCACACAGTTATTACTAGTTCTGTGAAGAAGCCTCTTGGTGCAAAGAGAACTGGGAAAACTGGGGGACTTGGTGCTAGAAAGCTTACTGTAAAGGTAGGCTTTTGCCTCTTTACTTTTAGAATCATCATCAGTTATCTTAGAAGCATATGTCAGTTTGACATTTGTTACCAAGCCTTCTTTTTCCTAACAGTCTTTTAAACTGCAGCCTAGTGTAAATCTCTATGACCAGAAGCCTGAGGAACCAGCACTTCCTGTGCCTTCCACAACTAACAACACCACCACAAAATCTGGCACATCTTTTGCATCTCGTTTTGAGTATGTAGATAATGTCCCACCTGCTGAGCTGATTTCTGGTGACCCACAAGTGATTAGTCATGTATCTGCACCAAAGTCATCAAGCTTTTTTGCAGAGTTCGGGATGGACAGTGGTTTTCCTAAGAAAGGAAGCTCAAACTCCTCAAAAGTTCAAGTAAGCTCTTTAATGTGTATTATCTGCTTATAGTTAAATGTAGAAAACCACGTAATAATTACACTGCCAGCAAATAGTCCGCCAGATAATGCAAAATCACCTAATTGTTACTGAGCCATCTTCTTAATAGTACAACCTTTTAATTGGATGTCAAAAAGATACTGAAATTTTGGTTTCATCTGCCAACTGAATTTTAGATTTTTAATTAATTAGCTGTTAGGTTTTATTGCTCTTCCCAAATCTGGTTTAAATTTGTGGTAAGTTGCTTCCAATCAGCATTTTTTTTTTCCCACGCCCCAATTTAGTGCTTAAACAAATTTTTGCATATTTTATTTATGTGTCTATGCAGAGTTGCAAAGGGAAATAAGTACATTTATGTAAGTAGCACAAATCTTGAGTTCGTAAAATTTGCGAGGAACATGAGAAGCATCCGTGTTCTTCCATTATGTATTTACAAGTTGGTCTGTCAAGTTGTACATATCATTTTGAGCGACTGATTTTCAGCAAAAACAAAGAGGCATCAATAACATTTAGCTTGGAGTGACTTGTCCAAACTGGTTTAAATTGTCTCATATGCTATTAAAAATGGAGATCTGTTTTTGATTTTTCAGCATGCAAGTCTAGATGTAATTATGTTTATCCAGTAAAAGAAATAAGAGAAGTCAGTTCTCATGGAATATTTAAGGGAAAAGCAATAGAATGACAGCTTGGTGTTTTTACCTGTAACTATACACTGGAGTTTTTTCAAGTTTATTTTATTTTGTATTTTAATGTCATTCATTTGATTCCACAAGGTTTGGTTAGATTTTTGAGTTGATATTATAAAAAAAATTCATGAGCTGATAGGTTTCCTAATCCTCTATGTGTAAGTCTTGTGGTGCTTACCCTTATTACATAAATGTTATTCTTGTTAGTGTGATTATCCTTTACTGAATAACAGGCACATTAAATTGTATTCGCATTATCAAATGGGTGTTAATATTTTGTTCTGAGTTTACCTGTATGTCCTCCCTTTTTCAATCAGAAGAATCAAAACATGGTTGATTTTGTGTGAGTTTATGTCTAAGAACTATGAAGATACATATCACGGAATAGGTGATGTTTCTGCAGAAATCTTCTGTTTGTCAGTTGTGATACTTCTGCTTTGAGTATTCCCATGTCATTGTGTCTCTAGCGACATTTAAAAAGGATCTTAATATCAGTGGTTTTTGTCACAGTCAACATCATTCTTGGTATGTTGTGTTTTTCATTATTTATTTATATTATTATTATCAATCACTTTGCTTATTTTGTGGGAATTGCTTGTGACATTGGAGACAGTTTGCCCTTTGTTTTTGGAATTTGTTCGATGACTCTTGTGATTTAGTTAGCTATGAATTATCTTGTTTTGCTCTGTGCTTGTTTTGTCCTTATGTGCTGTTATTATCAGATTCAGGAAACAGATGAAGCAAGAAAAAAGTTTTCGAATGCAAAATCAATCTCATCAGCCCAATATTTTGGTGATCAGAACAAAGCTGATGCTGATGCTCAAGTTTCATTGCAGAAATTTTCTGTACGCGCTCTTGCTACTACTATCTAAATATAATAAATTTTATTTTGTATAAAGTGACAGGTTTCGAGAATTCTTGGTGTTTCATTTTTCTCTGTTTTTTGTACTGTTAGTTCATCCTCGTCTGCTCTGTCTGTCACTAGATTGAAACTATCCATTATTTTCTTGTTCCAACCAAAATTACTGTACTCAGCCCTGGGTTCCTTCTTTTTTCCCCAGCTAATGTCTAGCCTTATGTAGGAAGAAAAAACTGTGGTTCTTGGATGACATGTGAGTGAGAATTCCGATGCGTCCCCTCCTCATTCCAAACTTATTTTTTTAGCATGCAGGGAAAAGGCCAAAATGATGCAAGTCATATAAAGGTGCTTTTTGACTGAGAACCACATGGGCAATGTGGAGTGGAATCACCAATAGTTAGTCTTCCATGCGATATATATCATTCTTATCTAGCTAGGCGACTTCCGCATCCTGTTGTGCACGTCCTAGCTGCTTTTACTCTAATAGTCATCAGCCAACTAATTTCTAAGAAAGGCCCACGACTAAACACAAAATCCTTGCTTTCCTTGTTTTTTTTATATTTAATTTGGGGCTAAGGATTGTAAGTTTACTATTTCAGGGCTCCTCTGCTATATCAAGTGCTGATCTTTTTGGGCACAGCGATGATCAGACTATTGATCTTGCTGCGAGTGACCTCATCAATCGGATCTCATTCCAGGTATGATTTGCATGTTTTGGTGCTTAAATATTCGAACAAACTTCCGTTAAATAGGATTCTTTTGGTTTCACTCATAGGGTTTTTTTTTTTTTTTTGACTTTGACTGTCCTGTATTCATCGAAGGTTTTCTTCTCATGTTTACCCTCTCAGGCTCAACAAGACATGTCTTCTCTGAAGAATATTGCAGGAGAGACTGGGAAGAAGCTCAGCTCCTTCGCATCAACCTTCATGACTGATCTTCAGGACAGGATCCTCTGAAATTGATGGGTTCTGTGTTTCAGAATTTTCAAGTTTGCTACATTGCCCATCAATATTTGTGTAGTGTAATGTAAAATGAGTCCATATAAAATTCTTTTTGAAGAAAAATAAAATTTAAGACTTTTCAGGTCTGACAGATTTGTGTTATTATTCTGTAGTCCAGGTTTTGGGATCTTTGATGTTTTAGCTTCTTGCAATGTACTGAAGAAAGAGGAGGAGGGATTGAAAAATATGGACAGTTTGTTCTCTTTAAGGGGGTGATGTATGGAGCAGAGCTGCACATTACATGCCGTTGCAAGGAAACAATAATCAGTGTCCCAAGCATTTAGTATGTGTGCTAATATGATGGCTGGTTTCATGGGATCGTTTGCATTTTTAGTTATTTTTTAAAGTGTTTATTGTGTTTGGAAATTTATTAAAATAATATTTTTATTATTTTTAAAAAATTATTTTTGATATTAGTATTTTAAATTATTTGAAAATTTTTAAAAAATTAATTTAAAGTAAATAGTATTTTCTAAACACTCATTATACTACCCCCCTTGTGTTTTTTTAACACTATAAAACCTTTTCTTTAAAATAAAGTTTTTTTTTAATTCTAACGATATTTGATATTAATACTTAATAATAGTAGTATTTAATTATTATAAAATAAATTAAAAGGCTTGGGGTTTTTGAATAATTAACTTGCAGTGTAACTTCTCTTTTCTCGATATATAATTAAATAAAAAATTGAAAAAACTTGATTAAGTACACTTGACATGTTGTGAATAATTATTAAAAAAATTGTTAAACATTAAATTCATACCTGTATGATGATGAGATTGACTGGTTAACTTCAAGTTTACGCATATAATCTCTTAAAATTAGAATTAAGATTTTATTTATATATGTAAAAAAACACATATGAAAGAGGCCATTTTCATTTTTTTAAGTCGAAAGATGTCAAAATATTTAATCCAGAAAGATTTTATTCACAGGGCGTCATAGAAGTCTAATTTCATTTTTTAAGATTTTGTTTTCTTGAGCGCCGCCCCCCCCCGGGGGGAGAAAACAACAGTTAATTTCCTCAAATGATTGGCAGGTAACTGTAAACTGCTGTTCATATTTTATTAATTTATTTTAGTTCTTAAAGTTTTAATTTTGGTAATTTGATCTTAATTGGTTTTGACTTCTTGAGCAATGATAAAATTGGAAGAAGAGGGGCCATAATAAAAAAGACATGAAAAATGGATGACATTCTAGATTTTCGATGAAAAATACATCTAGATCCTCCATTTTTAAAAATAATATAATCCATACAATTCCTTCAAAAAAAAAATTAATTTTGATATAAACATTAATAAAATCATTTTTTAGAGATGGTAAAGAAATTGTCAAATTCTAGTCGCAAAAAAAAAAAAAATTAATGTTAATACCAATCTAGACTATCAAAATGGATGATTTTATTGTCGATAAGATTCGTTTGGTCGAGAGAGTTTTACTCGTGTGTTTTTTTTATCTTTAAATTATCTAAAAATCTAAATATAAGCTTGGGAAAATTTTTAATTTTTACGTTTGTTTTTTTGAGATGATTTATGAGTTCGGTAAGCCTGTAGAAGCTCTTTTCCATGTGTTTTTTTTATAAAAAACACAAATGGATGGATTATTAGGTTAAAAAATACAAATCCTTTTTTTTTTTTCACCGTAATGGCTAAATCCTTGGAAAACTAGGCTACATGTCGGTTGAAGTTTTTTCAAAAAATAATGGGTCCCAATTTCATTTTTTTAAAATAAAAACCTTGCATGGACCCTTTTTAAATAGGTTAGTTCTAGCGATACCTGATTTTTTTTGTATTTTTTTTAAAAATCATATTTTTTTAAAAAATATTTTTTAATTTATATTTAAATCAATACTATTTTCTCTAATTTTTTTGTTTAGTTTTTTTAATATTGGTTGTTTTTTTAATTATCTTGTATGTATTTAATTTTTTAAGATATTATTTCAATCTCACTATGATTTTCTTTCATATTTTATACAATTGAAATTTGCTTGAAAAATATTTATTTTTGGTTAATATTTCTAACGAGTGCAATTTTATAAGATATATATATTTTTTATTTTATTTAATTAATTTTATATATATTTTATTTTTATTATTATTGATTAAATAAAAAAATAATCTGAAAAAATAAATTTTTTAAATACAATTAAGTAAATAATTTTTATTATGAAACCAAATATCGTGATTTATATCATCGGTTAAAAGTTAGATACATGTTTAGTTATGTTAATAACTTTTATTATTATTTATTGATATAGATAATTTTTAATTTTGACTTAATTCTCTTATTTAAAATTTTTGAAAAATCTTGTATGTTTAGTTTTTTTATTGGAAAAAAAAAAGGTCCAACCCTCGACAGAGTACGGATATGACGAACCTCCTCTCCACAGCGAAAGGGGAGAAAGTCGAATCGAGTCGAGAAGCCACCATAGCATTCACACCCGAAGGGGTCGCCTTCAATATTTATTTCCTTTTGGTCTGTTACCAACAAACAAAAACAGAAACAAAAACCAAAAAAATTGGGCGCTTCCATTTTCCCTCCAACTCCGCCTCCTTGAATTTAACTTTTCCTTTTCCCTCCAACTCCCTCGTTTACAACAACCATAACAATATCCCCCAAATTGTTTTCGACTTCAAAACCCTCTCTTTCGTCATGGAGGTTTCAACTGAAGCAGACTTTGACGTGGCTTCCAAAACCAAAACCCTAGATTCCAATTCTTTTATTCATGCTCATGGCTTTTCTACCCAGTCACAGATTGAAGCCCTAAATAACGAGCTACTCGGAGACCCTGTGATTTCCCCCAATTCCGAGTTAAGCTGTGGAGGCCAATATTTGGTTCCTCTATCATCAAATTCAAATGGGTTTTCACTAACTTCAACTTCAATGCCTCGCTCTGAAGAAACCCTAATCGGCACTTTGCTTCCTCATATCTTAACCTCAGGTAGCCAGATTTCGGTTTCTTCCCAGTCAAATCAGGACTGGTCTGGGTCTTTAGTAGCTAATGGTAACGAAGATGGGTTTCTATTGGATTCTGACCAGCGCTTGGTCGCTCGTTGTGATACTGACAATGGTATTTTTGATGTTGATAATAGAGAACCTAATTCACCTATGCGAGTAGAACTTGAGAATTCGTGGCTTGTTCATGGAGATGTTGAGCATGAGGAAGAAGGTTTTGGTGATGATGGTGAGAAAGAGGATCCAAGGCAACTTTTTCGTTGTGAACCTAATTATCACCCAATGTATCATCATCGTCGGGGTCATTTTGATCCTGAATTCCATGAAAATCATCCGGATTTGTCTACTCCTTCGATTAATAGGTTTCATGGATCACAGGTTCCTCAATGGAGGAATCGTTGGGATGACAGAGAGAAGACAAGGAATCAAGAATACGGGCCTCCTGGTTTTATGCAGGAAACTGGACCTACTGGTGTGGTATGTCTATCAGAGGATATCATTTTGAATTTGTCTGGTGTGTATGTGTTTGTTGATGTTTATGCTTTGTGATATTAATGTTTTCTTTTTTTGTTTTTTGGTGCTGGTTTTGCAGGGTGCTGGGCTTTTTAATAAAGGAAACACATGCTATATTAATGCAGTCCTGCAATGCTTTACGCATACGGTGCCTCTTGTTCAGGCTCTTCGTTCTTGCAACCATGCAATGCCCTGTGAGTATTAGCAGTAGCTACTTAGGAACTGAATTTGTTTGTTGTATTTAATATTCACGGCTGGACATTTCGAATTTTCAGGTAGAACTGAAGGATTCTGTGTTCTTTGTGTTATCCGTGATCACATTGAACTTTCTTTAGCTTCATCTGGAAAGATCCTCGAGCCTTTGAAACTTGTCAACAATTTGGACAGTATCCTTTGCACTCTGTTTATTATTCTGCAAAATGTGGCAGTGGATTTATCATCTCAAGTGCATTATGAAGTACTTTAGACAGTATATTTATTGTGCATTATTGTTTAGTTTAATTTATATTTCTGTGCAGCTGAATTCTAAGTTTCAAGGGGCTGTCAACCACACCCAATTGACATTTTTATACTATTGTGATTTTTGTCTATATTTCATAATATTGCTTGTGTTTTGGATACTATGTTTTTCTTCTGCAGTACCTATTTGATGTTTTGAGGAAAGTTTTTTTTTTTTTTTTGAAAAGTTGGGCTTACTGTGATTCTTAACCCATGAATAATTAGGTATTTCATCATTTTTTCGTCGATATCAGCAGGAAGATGCCCATGAATTCCTCCAATGCTTGTTAGAAAGACTTGAGAGGTGCTGTTTGGATTCAAGCCTCACTGATGACATCTCATCCTCCCAAGATAAGAACATAGTTGAGCGGGTATTTGGAGGTCGTCTTGTGAGCAAAGTATGAGTCAATGAGTGACTTTTCCCATATATTTTCCTTTAATTTGCATATTGCTGATGTAAAAGAATGTTTGAATCATTCATTTTCTTTACTTCCAATGTTTAGTTGCGATGCTGCAATTGTGGTCACTTTTCTGATAAGTATGAGCCGCTGATTGACCTGAGTTTGGAGATTGAAGATGCGGACACACTTCAAATTGCACTGGAGTCATTCACCAATGTGGAGAAAATTGAAGATTCAGAGACAAAGTTTACTTGTGAAAACTGCAAGGAGGAAGTTTCTAGGGAAAAGCAGCTTATGCTGGACAAGGCTCCTTCAATTGCTGCTCTGCATTTGAAGAGATTCAAGATTGATGGGACCTCTGTTGAGAAGATTGGCAAGCATGTGGAGTTTCCCTTGGAGTTGGACTTGAAGCCCTACATCAGTGACAATGATTCCAATGATGTGAGTCATGGATTACTAGTATCAAAATGAATTTAAAAAGCCGTAAGATCACTTAAGAAATATTTCAATGGCAATGAAGATGAAGAGCGTGGAAATATGCATGCTAATAGAAATTCAAAAATGAAATCAAGCTATGACTATTGTCCATCCATTTAATTGATCTTTTTGTCCACAAAGGTCAAATGTGATGTTAGCTTGGGAAATAAATGATTGAAGAATTGACTCATGTCACCTATAAATTGTTTGTGAGCATTTAATTAAAATCTTCCATTTTCTTGACAACAGGTGGGCTTCAAGTACCAGCTGTATGCGGTTGTGGTGCATAAAGGATATTCACTTACTTCCGGACATTATGTTTGCTATATAAGATCCTCTCCAGACACATGGCATAAGCTGGATGACCCAGAAGTAATAAATGCTAGATTCAATCTCATTGCTGTTGATTGTTGTTTTGCTCTAAATCTCCTTATACAGTACCCCTTTGCATCCTTTTAAACCTATAAATAATAAATGATGAATGAGATTGTAATCATTAGTTGTATTTTGTGTATCATGGGGTTATATTTCTAACATCTGTTGGTTAAGTCAGGTTTACTTTTACCTGAACACGGGTTTGTTCTGATGTGGAACTGTCACTTCCATTGTTATCCCTAGAATTTCTAATTGTGGATTTTCAAAAGCCATCTTGTCCTAGATTTCAACATTTAACCCCTCTAATGTCAATTGTTTGGGAGGTGCCAAACCATTGAAGTCCTTAGGCTTACTGTTTGCTGGATAAATCATTAATTTATGAACAAATCTGCCAGCATCATGTGTATTGGGCATGGGTGTGTTCATGTGTGTATTTGATGGAAGAAACTAGAAATATTTTTCTGTAATTCTGCATGTAACACCTTTCAAGGGTTGATTGATTTTGATGCATTACTAGCTAATTCTGAAATTATGGTATTGGACAACCAAAATAACTGCCATATTCTTCAGGTCATCAAGGAAAGGGAAGAATTTGTGCTATCTCAAGCTGCCTACATTCTGTTCTATGCCAGGGAGGGTACACCCTGGTGTTCGAGTTTGATCAAACCACAAGAGTTTTGCTTGGATCGTAGCAACTCAAATACATCACCCAAGTCAGTTCTAGATAATGCTAATAGTGAATGCATTAGTGTAGCAGATAAAGATAGTTTGGAGACCAGTGTAATTAAGGATGCAGTTGAGGCAACTTCAACTCACATTCCGTGTGAGAGAGAGTTTGAAGAGATTGTATCTAGAGGTGAAACTGAGGGAATTTCCTTTCAGATTTCCTGTGCCAACATGGTTGATGTTTCTCTGCCACATGGAGTAAGTGATGGCCACGATGCAGTTTTGCATGATGAGATGTTATATTTTCCACCTGTTGAAGAAGATTACAGCAATCAGTGTGCTGAGAAAATTGGAAGAAAGGGTGATCTTCGTCCCTCAGCCCCACCCAGATCACCCACTCCAGATATATATTCTGGAGAACTGCCAGGTAAAGGAGTCTATTCCATTGAAGTCTTTGCATATTTCTTTCCTGAGTCAATATAACTGAAATGAGATAAATGGAACTTTTCAGAAGCCAGACGTTGTATTCCACGAGAACATCTGAAAGTGGAGAACCATGCAAATTGTAAAAGATCATCTAAAAAGGTCACGAAGGATTCGCAGACAGCTGAAGCTCTTAGATGCATCAAGAGAATGCCAACTGCAAGGGGCATGAAACTTATGGCTGCCTTGCTTCCTAGGAATGACAAGACCAGACCAAGATCATCTCCATGTAAAAGGGCCAGCCCTCCTGGTTCTCGCCGTAAACCCATTCGTGTGGCAGTTATTCGTTGAACAATTGAGGTTGTCTCATTTGGCTGTCTTGGTCTTTGGCCAACGTAGAACTAATATACTTGAAACGCAGAGTTTATACTTCACAGTGCATATTACCTTTCTGAGCTGCTTCTCAGTTTCCCTTGTGATGTTGCTAAATCAGGTATTCTGGTCTCTTGGTTTAGGTATACCTTTTGGTCTGGAAATGTAATGTCAAAATGAAATGAAGCTCTTTTGCAACCTTGCTTTCGAATTTAGAAATGGCCTTCGTTAGCTGCAATTTGAACTGAGGCTCGCATCAATGTGACATAGAATTCGACGCTCGATCAGTTTTTGTATGTAGCTGTCACTGCTTATAGCTTCTGATGAGGTTTAATAGACTGAAGAGTCAGGGTACTTCGGACTGAGAAGGCCAGGGATTTGAAAAAATACTCATCCATTTTATACTCAATAGTCAATACGTTAATATATATATATATATATATATATATATATATATATATATATATATATATATATATATATATATAACGGAGTTTCTTTGTTTATGTCAAGAGCATACAAAGCTGATCCTAGTTTCCTTCTTAATTCTAAGGCCTCAATTTTGGATTTTTCACTACAGACAGGAACTGAATTAATTATTTTAAAGTATCAGAAAACCTTCATACCAATCCTTCCTTCTTTCCATAAGGAGCAGGAGCATTTGGTATATTGGCAAAGCAGACGAAACGCCTCCAAGTTTAGTTAATTGACATGGCTGATTCATTCGCAAGGGGAAAAAGTAGTCACCAAGGAATGCCAGAGCCTTTGCGAAGCAGCCAGTTTCCGGAAATTGCCAGCACCACCACTCAGGTGGTCCTAGTCATGGACGGACCCAAGGAGTTCACCATAAAGCCGCTTAAGTGGGCTCTCGAGAATATTTCAGCATCCGGTGGCATTAAAGTCACTCTCCTTTGAGCCATGCCATGGATCAATATTCCTCGTCAGTATCTAGTCTTCTTTTGTGTGTGTGTGTGTGTGTGTGTATCTGTACGCATATCTTGTGCTGTTACAAATCGTGTACATAATTGATGAAATTGTATAACCCGGGGCTTAACTGTGCTTTTTAGTATCATAAAAAACGAGGCAAGATGTTTGGGCCGTGGGATTCGAAGAATTAGCTGTGGCAAAAGAGCAAGGCGATGAATGGAAGAGTTACTCTAAATATGTAAAGCTTCAAGCAATGATTGACCTCTGCAAAAAAATTGGGGTATGGATGTATTAATCTTTGGCTGATGAAACATCACTCATTTTATATTGATATTCCTGCCAATTATTTCTCATGTAATTTATGCAGGCTGTGCCACAAAAGGAGGTTGTAATAGGGTATCCCTTGAAATTGGTAGTGGTAGAAAAACTTACAAGCCTTCATGCAACATGGGTGGTTTTTGATAGGTGAAAAATAACAAGACAGAGTCATTACTATACTTTTCCTCGAGGGCCTCGAAGATTTTAGTGATTTAATTAGTTGTTCGGAGAAGAGACATGGAATTCTTTGCGGGGAAAGTTCCTTGTAACATGGCTATGACAGATAAAAACGGGGAGCCTGTAATTATCAGAACGCAGCCAGTGCAGAGTTCACTCCAGGGGAATCACCGGCCACTTTTCTAACCTCTCCACTATGATTTCCACTAACATGTAGCAAGTTCTAGAGGAGAAATAACCAGAGACACATGAAGATCACTATCAAGAACGTTTCCTTTTGGTTAATTATGGATTTGTAATTCAAAGATATTGGGTGGAAGTGATGCAGAGCTGATGGTGATGGTGAAATTTCTTGTAGGATGTGAATAATAAAGGACTATATATCGACTATGGTCTCCAGCCTACATCGACTTGTACTTCAAACCAGCTCGTCTCTCTCTTTTTCTTTCTTTCTTGTCATAAAGCAATTTTCACCGTTATGGTTCTGGCTGTATATTACTATATATTTAGCTTTTGAAAATGACTAGGGTCAGGTACGCATTGTTAAAAAAAATTAAAAACAAAAAAAATTGAGTTAGAGGACCAAAAATATTGTTTTTGAGGTTTTTTTTTCTCATGTATAAATAATATTTATATGATATAACTAAATTCTCTAATCCTCTAAAAAATTAAAAAAATATATATTTGTTTTTGTATATATTTTATTTATATAGACTTGAAATATTATAATGAAATATTATTATTATGAATGAAATTTTATAATTTTATAACTGTTATGTTAATGAAACAATTATATTTTAAATTAAAATAAATAATAGCTATTTAGTTTTTATCATAACCATCACAAATATCAAAATTAATTATAAAAATTAAAAGAAATAAATTTTGAAAAATAAATTAATTAATATCACTAACATATTAAGTTTCCAGTGTTATCTTTTGATTTATAAATATTCATATTAAAAAACTTATTAGGATAGTCTATTTACCATGACTCTCATTTCATTTACTACATGATAAAAATTCATATTTACAAGTATTTAGAATAAAGTATTTCTTTTCAATATAAAATAATTTTTTTTATTCATTTATAAATTACATCAACACGTATATTATAAAGTTCTTTCTGTTCGGATTGATTTAGCAAAGATCATAACAAAATTAGGCAGGACAAAGCTTTGATTACGATTTACATGCTTTGAAGACATTATTTTCAGATACTATGGTATAATGCTGCAGGTATAGGCTAAGAATATGGTAAAAAAACTCTATTAGTAAAGGGAAAAGGAAAACAAAGTTGCGCGGCTGACAATAATAGCCTCCTCCATTGAAAATCTCGGGGACAGTTATAGAATTCTTGCATGATATTTGTGACTTGATTCATATCTTGTATACAACCACAATTTTTTTTTTAGTAATAAACATTCTCATAATAATAATAATAAATAAATAGGTCAGAATAAAAAAAATGTTTTTATTATTATTTTAACATTTTGAGTGTTGATTAAAAAAACAAACCAAAAATAAATGGATCAAAACCCAATCATATTTTTTCTCTTCTTATGGGTTCAGTGCTCATTTTGAAAACCACTCAGATGGCAAGTTTTTTTTATTTTTTTTCCGGACCAATGTCTAAATCCTGTGAAAATCAAGTTTTTTTAAAAAAACTAATGACAATTTTTGTAAGTAACCGAAATGACAAATCTTTTTTTAAAAAGGATTGATGCCAATATTTTCTTCGGGAATAACCAAATTGATGAGTTTCATATTTTTAAGAATTGAAATTAAATTTTTTCTCAAATAATAAAAAATAATTACAGTAATTAATAATAATTATAAAGATAACTTTAGAAGATAACACATAGTAAATGTAATATCTCGTAAGAAATAATACTATAAAAGTAATATCGTTTTTTCTTTAAATATAATACTATAAAAGTAATATCGTTTTTTCTTTAAATATAATTAACTCCTTATATAAATTTATGAAATCAATGCATTTTCTAGGATTTGTAATTTTCTTAAATTATTAGTTGAGGACTCTCAATTTTTCACGTTATATATTTTCTCTCCATCAATTTTGTGGGAGTCCCGACTGGCGTCCACCAGGGTATAACAGCCCCAAAATAAATTTTTCATTAATATCATATACCTTGTATATTCATATTATATAAATATTTTTTATTGGCAAGAGGCCTTGTTCAAATAAGATATTTTGTAAAATATAGATATTATATCAGGAATAGGAATTATAGTTGAAGAAACAATTGCAATTTTGTAATATTAATATATAAATATTAGTTTCTGACATTTACTGATTATCAAGTTTTAGTTTCGCTTCAATTTTTTCATGCGTTTGGTTTGATTATATATATTTACTAAATGTTGGTAATCAAAATATTGGTACTTAATAAAAATTTTATCAACTATTAACATATTTTATTAAGTATATTTAATTTTATAATTTCCAATTATATTAATTGATTTTTTTAATTAAAAAACCATTAACATGAATTGTAATAAAACAAAGCTCCCATTCTCCTTTTCTTAAAAATAAAAATTATGCAATTTTATTTTTAACAATTAGAAGCAATGTTGTTTCAATTTCTATAAAAAGGTTTAATTGTGCGAAATAAATTTTGTGCAATGTTTAATTTATCAACACCAAGTTCCTATTTTTAATCTTACAAATTACATTGGCAATTTCTTTAACTGATAAGCGTTTTCTAGATGTTAGCTACTACATATTGAATGGCAATTCATTTTTAAGTTCTATATTTTTATTTTAGTGAAATTATAATTATTTTATATAATTTGAAGATAGAAAAAAAAAATTAATTTGAAGATAGAAAAAATAATTGTAGAAGGCAACTGTGAAAGACAGACATTGTCTTTTTTTTTAACAGACTAGAGAGTCACAGCACAGCTACTCCATGCTTGGGCCCCATTGATGAACAGGAGATTTATTATGAAAGGACTTCTCTCCTTCTCTCTAACAAGAGCAAGTAGATCTGCCCTCTAACAAAGAAGGAAGAAAACTCACAGCTCTCTGTCTTCCTAAATGACACCAAGCAAGCATCACGGACCCTATTTCAAGATATGGATGGGGAACTTTGCTGCATCTGAGGCTAGGCACCTAATCTCCCTCCCAGGGAAAAACAAGACACTAATGTTGCTCCTTTAAACGCTTCTATTTTTAAGGAGATAACAAAATTTCTTAATCTCTAAAAGGAAAGCTTATTATTCCAATAGATTTCTTGCTCATGCCGGCTGATAGTTTGTTCGATTTTTTTTTCTTTCTCTCGTCTATATCCCAACCAACTAATCTGATTCCCTCTCGTTTATATTCAGAAAAAATCCTGAGCTGAGCTGTTCTTGACAAGGTTTTTTATTTATTATTATTCATTTTGTATTCTTAGCTCGCACTCCCATAAAAGAACGAAAGAACAACACAGCATCAATATGATGATGATGATACATATAATTCTTATTACAAGTTAATCATTCATCACAAACATGAAACACGCGACAAACCAAATAGGTTAACTTGATGGGATTTTCTCATTACATTAAAAGAACCCACACCGGATTTGAAGCCACAAAAGAATGAAATCTATCAAATTCATTTTATTTTTTGTCAAGCCGTACCGGACAAGAACATTTCGATTTCATCAAGAAAACTCCTGCCTTCAGGCCTATTCACTTTCTTCACATAATCACGCGCAGCTCTTTCCAAACTATACTCATCTAACCCAGCTCTCCCACACCTAACCCACATCCTCTCCCCAAAACTCCTATGAGCAAAATATGCCTCAGCATCCACCACAACGACACTGCCCTTTTCACCCTCCTCCGCATCACTCTGTTCCCGCATGATTACCTGAACTGGACGCCTCTCATAGTGGCCAACACTCGTGCCCTCCAACTCATCTAATGAAACGAGTCCTTGTGTTGTCACGGAGTATAGCTCGCCATTGATTTGGTGACCGGCGCTACCAGGGAGGTACAGCATGTATGGAATCCCATAGGGACCAATAACGAGAGGGTGTGGTTGGTGGGTTATGCAGGTGCCTACGTATGAGGCTTCTTTCTGGGAAATCAGTTGTTGAAAGAGGTAGTGGTTTGGGAAATCTTTTTTCAGGGTGCCGTATACGAAGACCAGAGTTTGTTTGGTTTCATTTGAGACGTTTTTGGCATCAGCCATTGCTAGGCTCAGAGAGGGAGAGGGAGAGGCGCAAAGTGATCTACAATTTTGCAGGCCGTGGTTCTAGGTACAGAGGCCAAGACAAATTAAATAGACAAGGGAGTTTCATGAAATGGGCTGGGCTAGTTAAGATGCGTACACGTTGTCGGCAGACATGTTGGATCAAGTGGGCTATGTCTTGTCAGTGACTGGCCCATAAAGATTGTGAGGCGTGTTCAAGAAAAGAAAATCAAGAAATACAACAAAAAGGCCTCGTTGCCTTGCCTCTCCTAAAAATCGTCCTTTTTTTTATAATGAAACTAACATCAACCTGTCTGTGCATTTGGGCTTGGTTCGATTCAGCAACATTGCCGCTGATTTGGTGGTCTCAATTTGTCGATGCTAGCTCTTTTTTTTTTTTTTTTGCAATTGCAGGGTGGGTATTTAATTTATCACTGTTTTGCTATGTAGAGTGTAGATTTGGAGTAAGAATAAATATAAATTAGAGCACACCTTGAAGTGTAAAACCGGCAACATCTATTTCTATGAAATTAAGAAAATGATTAGACGAATCTTGACCCTTTTTAAATGATTAGAGTACACACACACAACCCAGTAATTAGCAGAATCACTCTGCAAAATTTCAATTCCAGTTACATTAATTAACAGTGTAAATTGGTGTTAGCTGAAAAGAAAGAGAAAAAAAAAGAGAAGAAGCACAATGATATTCGTATTGCCTAATAAAGCATCATACCTAATAACCTAGGCTATTAAAAAAAAACATAAAGAAAAATCATACCAAATGAAAGGGGGAGCGGGGCGTACATGTTAATCAAAATTATTAAACATGCAGGAAACAATTTAATCAGTTAAAAGAAAAAAGAAAAGAAAATTACAAAAAATATTAGAGTTATTGACATATCAACCTAGTTCGTATATCTTTAAACCTCTTGATCTAATTTTTTTATCTAATTCAGATTTAAAATTAAACAATATCAAAATTTTTTTGATGTGACCTAATCAACTTGACTGATCCAAAGTGAAAAAAATAAAATAAAAATGATAAAATTAATAGGAAAATATCCCTTTGACTCGAATCTTTTTCTAGTTTGAGTTTAAAATTAAACCTTATGAAAGTTCTTTTAATATGATCTAATCAACTTAATTAGTCTAAAGACAACCTAGTCTATTGTTAAAAAAAGTTTTGAAGATGAAATTGAGAAAAAAAAATATGATAAAATTGAAATAAAAAAATAGGGGAAATGAAAAAAAAGAGGCTAAATTGTAAAAAATAAAAAAAGAAGCTTCGCTATTTATATGATCAATAAAGTTTTATAAAGAATTTCAGACTTTTTAGTAGAGAAGACTAGTTTATTTCCGGTATTATTACTGCACGTTGGATCAATTTTTTTTGAAACATAAAAAAACAACATCTAGACAATATAAATTTTTTAGCATCGTTATTAAACTCAACACAACAAATTAAACTTGAAAACTCTCAACTCTACTTTTTGTTTTGCCCGAGTTTTAAATTAAATCATGTGGAAGTTCCTCTTACATGACCTTGTTGATAGGATATATCCAAAGATAAAAAAAAAATCAAAGAAACAAATAGAAACATGTTAGGTTAATCCTAGCGAGTTTAATAAAAAAAATATAAAAATCAATTTACTATCAACCCAGAATTAAAGGATAGAATTTAATAAAATTTCCACATTAAATGATGAGATTGCAAAAACAATTAAATAAAAATTTTAAATTTAAAGGATAAAATTAGAATTTTTTTCTTCAAAAGTACAAAAAAGGAAAGAAACCCAATTTAAAAATTAAAAATAAATAAATTAAAGAACCTAATACAACAAAGCTCAAGTACATTGGCTTGAAAGAGACCCGTGGGCCTGAGCCAACGCTAGCAGGAATCAAACCCATGACCTCGGCAACTGTTGAGACCACATTAACCAATTGAGATACATGATGCATTTGTTGACAAATGATTTAAAATAATATATCAACTTGTTTTAGTGTTGAGTAGTACATTGTCCGTGCTCTATAATAGGTCATTATCAATTTATTTTTTAATGTAAAAAAATATTAAGTGTATAAAAAATATTTTAAATGTCTTGAGTTTGACAGTAATGTCAAACCTAATCGCTTGGGTCATACCAAACCTAGGCATCGAGTTAAAAAAATAGGAAAAAAAAAGAAGATAAATTTTTTTATTGAAGAAATAGCAAAATCGTAAACATAAAAAATAAATCATTTCAATGAGAATATATAATTTGAATTTTTAATTCTAAAACATTAAATTAGATTTTTGTGATGATTTGTTGTTTATAAATAATTTATGAACTTGGATTTCTGTTTATGATATTTCTAGAATAATTTAAATATTTTTGTTATAAAAAATTTTTAAAAAATTATAATCCTCAACATTTTAATTATCACCTGCTCTGATCAAAGTTGCTTGGGCTGACATAGACCCAAGATACGTTTGTCTAGTGTTGGGTTTGGAAACCATGCTATATCCAAAAGCCTTGGATCTTGCAGTCATGCCATACTCAAGGTATTTGAGTATGACAAACATGTTTGATTTGACAAACAACAAACAAAGAGGACAATTGGGCACTTTAATTGTCAAGAGAGAGAAAAAAAAGAAAAAACACAAACAATCTATCACCGGTGTCTATCTAACCATTATCTATCTAGCGTGTCATAGCATGTGAAAGAGGACACGACTGTACATCCAGTGAGACGACGAATGACCAGATTTGACCATCAGAAAGTGTCACACGTGTTTCCTTAATGGTGCGGGTGCCACTCAGAAGAAAAGGAAAACCAAAGAAACGTCTTGTAAAAAAATAAAAAATAAAAAATAAAACTATTATTATAATTCACAATGAAATGTCTCTTAATTGGAAGTAATTTCTCCATTTTATTTAACTTTTGTTATAATATGAACAGTTAAACCAACTCTCCATGTGATTTAGTAGTTTTGTAAATAATTTTAGCCCACTTCCATCGTATGTCGAAACCTAAATAATTTTAGCCCACTTCCATCATATGTCCAAACCGCCCAAGCCCAAATATCCTTTGATGTAAGGCTCGCTGTGTGCTCTGTTGCAGGCCTTAGTTCACCTGGGCCAGTTGCCTAAACTCTCAGGCCTGGAGGATTTTGAATATGCTATTTTCCCTTTATAATATTAAAGTTCCATCGTCCCTCTTGCCACGATCAGGATTCAGAACAATCCATAAGCTGTTTTCTTTTGACATCCCTCGAAATTATTGTGCACTGAATGTCTGATCTGATGTATTTGAAACTTTTCCTTCGACATAAAAGACTACAATCTTCCCTGGAAATGACAATCTTGACAAGATAAACTTGACTATCACATGGCCGGTCTCTCCAAAAAGTCTCTCTCTCTCTCACAGCTAGTAGCTTGTCCACGTCCACGTCCACGTCCACGTCCTTCGTAAGAAGGTATCACAGGGCATGCTGTGGGGTACGGCCATCCAAAATTATGCCAGTCCTTATAGTTGCATCAATTCCTCAAAATTATCACGCATCCCTATATTTCTTCTTTTGTATTTAAAAGGTTATTCTATTGTTTTTTTTTTTTAAAATTACTTAAGTTATATTTATATTCCATATGGAATATTTCACTCATTTATTTTGGGCCCTAAAATTTTTAAATTTTTACTTTGATCCTTGTATTTTAGTTTTCTTTCATATAAGTCCTTAATTGAAAAAATATCCTTAAATTCTATTATACATACAATCTAGTTCATGAATGATTATTTTTAATTAAGTCCCTTGATGGTTAAAATTAGTCACACTTATTAAATATGCAAACAAACAAGAATAAGAGTTGAGTAACACATATTTGTTTTATAAAAAGTGTTTTTTTTATAAATTATTTTTCAAACTTTTTATTATTTGTTTACCATTGAAAAATTTAGTAAATGAAAAATATTTTTGAATCAAAGAAAAATTGAACTTGATTTGTAGGAAGATCTTTTTTTTTTTTTGAAAGGACTACACTTTTCAAAAGTTATAAAAAATTCAAGAATATCTTGCTATTTGTTAATTATATCAAATTTGATTATCTATCTTTTGATTGGTATATATTTTGTTTTGAATCTTTTTTTTTCCAATCCCCCCTATAGAATTTGATTTATTGATTTTTATATCAATTTTGGTTCTCATTTTTTTTCTTGTTATTTATTTTTTTCTTATCTTTTTTTCAATTAATTTTTTTATCTATCAAATTTTAGTTCATATTCTTTTCTATTTGAAATAATTTATGAAAATTATATATATATATATATATATATATATATATATTTTCAATTTCATCATTTTTATATGTAATATTTGGTCTTCATTCTCTTGATTGTTATTTGTTTTATTTAAAATAATTTATGTATTTGAGATTTGTTTTTCAATTTCATCCTCCAACTTTTTCAAATGTCAGATTTGATACTCGTTCTCTTAATAAACTTTAAAAAATAAATTAAAATATTAATAAATTATTTTTCAACTTATTTTCCATGACATAGTTAAACACTAGAAAGTGTTTTCCAACTAATTATTTATGACATTGCCAAACATCAAAAAAATAATCATCTTTTCAAGAATTCACTTAAACAAAAAACTTTTTGGTAAACTAATGGGGCCTAAATTTAAATGTGTATATCTATTTTAAAAGACAAACTTTTAATTTTTTATGATATCATATATCTATTGTTTTAAAATATAAGAAAATATATCAAATAAATAAAATAAAATAAATTCATAATAGTTATATGATTTTATAAAAAAATAAAATTTTTATTAATATATATATATATTGTTATTATTATTAGCAAATTGAAGTGTTTTTACTTTGATTTTGTTTTTTCCCTCATATTATCATAAATATGTTATTTCTCCATAAAAATTTTATTTCCAATAATTTATATGGGTTGGTTAAAAAAGTAAGAGTTAAGTGGATTTAATTAGATATACCCAGTGAAAACAAATTGTTCACTATAATATCATATATCTATTGTCACAATTTTGGCAAAATTTAAGATTTTACATGGGGGGGGGGCATAATTCAAAAAAACTCATTCAAGGATTAAATTGTTTATTGCAATCAAATACTAGGACCAAAAATTGTTGTCAATTAGTGACTTTTCTGTAAGAGAAAAACATAAGGGCTAAAACAATGATAAAAATATAATATACAAGGTTGATATTAAGACAAAAAATAATAATAGTAAAGGGACCTTTCAAACAAAGAAAGAGCCCTTATACATTCGGAAAAACAATTATTTGTACAATAAACATTCTTATACATTCGTTCACGCAAATTATTCGAAAGCTCTTTTTTCTTTTTATATACTACAGAGTAACATGATGGTTTTGTTGAAAAATATTCGAAAGATTAGACGTGCATTTAATTCGCATTTATTTACCAAGTAAACCTCCATTTATCGTTACTCTAAAATTAATAAATTATTCAGTCTCATCAATTTTAATCCTTTATTATTAAGTATGGTTTTATTTAAGATTAATCTTTAAGTTTCTCTCATTATTTGATAAGAAGATGTTATTTTTTTATATATATATAAACAAACTCATTCTCTCGCATTCACTTATTTAATTAGATGAACTAGTTTATTACCTTGCACTACACTACTAGCTGGATAAAATAACTAATATAATAAAATAATAAGTTTGTAAAGAAATTTTTGATATTATTATTAATTTCAGTCTAGTATAACTCAATTTATTATCTAGCTTAATTTCAAATTAAACTATATAAAAATTATTTTGATATAATTTAATTGATTTGATGATTCAAAATGAACCTAAAGTTTTATTTTAAAATTAATTAAAGCAATTTATTTATTAATTTTATTAAAGTTTGAATTTCTTATGCTTTTCCTCGTTATTTCAAATAAACTTTCAAAATTTTTATTTTGGTTTTCTCTGAAATGACAGTCTTTCAATTACTGTTGGAGCTTACCTGCAGTGAAGTGATAATCTTATATATTTTTTTAACTTTTGCTTCATGATCTTTAAGTATCTCATGTAAGCAACAGGCATCCCATTTTTTTTTTTTATTGGAAGGAAATTTCAGTTCTAGATTATTTCAACATTCTGTTTCCAGGTCACACATATAATTTAAAATATTAACCAAGCGTGATTAAACCAGCTACCTTGAAAACTGGTTTCTTTATGTTAGTATTTTGTCAAAAAATAATACAAGTAAATATCACAAGATTTTAGTTCCAAAAGACATAGAGTGTCAACTTAGCAGAAAGAGAAGATTGAAGCCTTTACCAAATCTTTCCAATGATGATGATATATGCGAGCGATATTCCGTCTCTTTCACTGCTTGATCAAGTCAAACATATTCATGACAAATACCTAACCTAAGATGGTATCCTAAAATGTCCAGATACAGCTAGTTTAGAAATTAGTTTTATATGTTAGATAATTAATTAAATTTTTAGTTTTAGTAATCTGATTTTTTTTTATAGTCAAAAGAGTTGGTATTTGATGCATGTTAAGCTAAAGTAATTGGTAGTTGATACATTCAAAAAGTTCTATTAATAGATATATGAGCTTTCAAATACTTAATATGTATATTTGTGGAGAAAAAATACAATGATATTTTAGAAAAATAAACTCTAAAAATATATATACTAAAAATATAAAGAATAAAAAGATTGTAAAACTAGAGTACGAAAGATTCATGAGATATTAATTTATAGTTTATAAATCTTGTTCTTTTGTGAAAAGAAGGGGTTAAAAAATAATTTTATTATTGTGATATTTTGAATTGCATTACACTCAAAATAATATGTATTGGATCAATATAAAATATTGAGGAACTCGTGTTAAGGTTTTGAAAGATTACTGAGAAAGTAATGGATTTATACGAGCTACCTAAGTTTATTACAGATAAAAAATAAGTTTAAACACGATATTTGAACCTAAGTATATTGGGCTTGGGTGTGACAACTCGAGCCTATAGGATGTTAGGCAACATGCCCAACATGGACTTGGACTACCATGCCTGATCCTAAATACCTCGGGTTGAGACAACAACCTTGAACCTTCTCTCTTGGTAGCATTTTGAGATTGGGTGTTATAACCCGAATCTATAAGTGAGTTTTTAGAATTTTTTAAAACTTGTTAAATTTAGATTTATCAGACAAGAATATTCTGGATTAAAATTATTGTAAATCTTAGGATTTAAGAAGTTTAGATACTTGTAAAACCTATGAAAGCTCTCCTTGCATGTCTCCACTGCACCATTCACCATCCCTTGAAGAACCAATGACCAAAGTGGTGTTAAATCTTTCTGGACTACAATGTCATTGTCCAAGAAAAGGATCTTGTCTAGTTTTGGATAAGCTTCAGGAAGATAAAATCAAAGATGATTCAACATTGAAAAATATTTTAGATTCCTATATTTGAGACTTTCGGCACCAGAAAAGAGAGAGGAAGGATGATTTTCCATGAAATAGTATTCTTTAATCCTGGCATATTTAATTTGACGTAAAACAGAGCAGTAAGAGGCATTCTACCATTTAAAATCATCGATTTTTTCAACTTGGACTGTTGCTTTTACTGGTGGATTGATAATAAAACACGTTTTCATCGCAGCAAAGTTCAGTTTATCTGCGACTATATGAAGAACATGTTCCTCTAGATCTTTTCATTGCAGCAAAGTTCAGTTTTTCTTCAAAGCATTTACATCCTCTTCAATTAACTACAGCATGACCCTCAACTTCCTTGACATTGTAGGATATTCGTATAGTTGATTCTTAGCTATAAACAAAAAAGACCCCATTGTTGGTTTTGCATGAACTAGTGCTCTGGGACACATAATAGAAATATCCAAAACAGAATGAATGACGTAAACCTAGAACATCTTGGCTGGAATTTGAGCAAGAAATTCAAAATAACCAGAGATGAAGATGGAGAAGATGTGTGTTTGGATCTCAGCAACTCTATTCTTCGTTCTTCTTCTTATCTTCTCTTCATACTCTTTCTACCTCCATGGTGTGGCTCCCCGTGACTTTCGAAAGGTTCACTTTTCTTGGTGGGTTTTGCTGCTTTTAATTACTATATGTGTCTTCTTTTATGTTCAAATTATAATGGAGTTGGATCTATGATGGCCTTTTTTTGGTGTTTGATCTGTTATCCTAATTTTTGCAGATCTATCACTTTGTTTTATTTTTTTGGTCAAATCTTGGGATTTGTTTTGTAAGTATCTCTAATATTGTGACAAAAAAGAAAAAGAAATAAAAGATAGAGTGAATCAACAACTGTTATCACAAACAGATGAAGCGGGAGAGGAGGACAGACTGCGAGACAAAGAAATCCAGGCCAAATCAACAGTTATTATTACAAACAGCTAAAGTAAAAACTTTCAGCTAAGAGAGGAAGAAAGGCTGTTTCTTGGAGCTATTGTGAAACTTTATAAAAAAAATCCGTATATTTTTGCAGTATAGATAATATTTTAATATCAATTTTTCCAACGAAAAAACAAATTTACATTTATTGATCTCAAAAACCTTTCACGTGCATTCAATTATTTAATTAAATAACTAATCACTCAAAACGATGCTGAATACCCTAAATGCTATGTGGAAAAAACACGAACAATCTAGTTGTTATGTTCTTCATTTTTATTGTATAAGAATATTTATTATTATTATTATTATTTTTGTATATTTGCGTGTAGTGAAAAATTGATATCAAGTGAAACGAGGGGACGTTTAAGTAATTCCCATATTTTAGTTGCATGCTCTCTCACTTTTTGAAGACATAGAAAAACAAGAAAATCCTTCTTAAAAAAGTACCTAGGCACAAGCTATTATAATCTGGTATTTCAGGTAAATTATATTTGTTGCATTAATTTGAATGGAAAAAAACAAAAAATAGATACATGACTTAGTTTATCCCTTGTACATTTTATGAAAGAAACATGGAGAGATACTTTCATTCATGGATATTAAACTGGCTTTAGGGTTGATTTGATGTTTGATTTGCTCGAATTATAAGTTGAGTGGTTTAATTTGAGTTTTTTACGTCAATATCTTTTTTTAAAAAATAAAAGTCTACATTCACTAAGCTTTCATGTTTTGAAAAATAAATTCTTTTAAAAAAGATAAATTAAATTTTGACTGAATTTCAGGTTGACTCGTCAGGTTTATTAAGTTAAACCAGATTAATTATGAATTAATTTTTTTAACACCTAACCTGAATTAAAGGCTATTCAACCAAGTCTCGGATCTATTTTTAGGACAAATTGAGCACTTGTCCTTTAGCCGAGTTGTTTTACTAGATTAATTATAATAAAATAACACAATTTAGTAAAAGTCACCAGTAGAAATGTGACTTTTTAAAATATCGCTAGTGGAAATAGAGATTTTTTTAAAAAATAATTAAAATAAAATGCTTTAAATTTCAAAACAAAGAGAAGAGAAAAAAATTAAAAAAAAAATCTCGAAAGCATACTAAAATTCCAATAATAACAATCTCATTATTACACTTGTTATTATTGAAGTTTTAGTGTGTTTTACGAGTTTTTTTTTTCTCCTTTCTTGTCTTGAAATTTATGTTAATTAATTTTAACTATTTCTTTAAAATATTATTATTCTCATCAACAAATTTTTAAAAGTCATCGTTTCACCTATAATATTTACTAAATTGACAAACAATGTTATTTAAAAAAAGACAGTGTTAATTTAAAAAAAAAGTATTTTTTTAAATAGTAAAAAAGAAATGTGGCATCGGTGTGCGTATATCTGTCGCAACCTCAATCGTACTAATTCGCAAGTCCCCAAAAATGAATTTTAAGAAGACCGGCGAAAAGACTTTAGGAAAAAAAACTGTTAACTAACAAAAAGGGGCTTCTTTTTACGTGATCGGAAAAGTCCACCTCACGTGTACGGTGGGCTATGGCACCACACGAGTTTTTCTTCCTAGGTGGGTCCAAATGTGTCAGCGACGGGGGAATTTCTTTCTTTATTTTTACCTTACTATTTGTTAATACCGAAGAAATTAACATCCTTAAAAATAGTGATGAATTCAGTAAACGCGGAATATAGTGATGCGTTTTGTAAATATTTAATTTGATTGCACGCATGCGTTGCAAATCCTAATTCTTTGATGCGAATAAGATGTTTCTCTGATATTTTAATTATTTTTGAGATTTCACATCTAAAATGTTTGGATAAAATCTTAAAAAAGAAAAATCAGAACAAACTATTTAAATTAGTTTTTTTCTATCTAATTTTTTTTTGAACTTCTTGGGAATTATTTACAAGTACATAAAACAAACAAGGGAAAAAAAATGCTTGAAGGGACCCCACGGACCGGCCTCCCCCGAGCAATAAGATTAGGATGAGATACACAACTTGTTAGGAGCCTGTTGTGTGGTGGAGATGGCATCCATACGGTGCTTTCTGCCCGTGCATTACACCCAGCAAGGTTTTGACGAGGTGCGCATGCTTTTTCGTAGCACCGAGAACGCTTCTCCATTTTATAATGGAGTTCTTTTCTCTATATATATGTTCATTATTATGTCGAGTTACATAAATCCCATCCTTGCATGAATATTGATTTAAGTAGAAATACTCAATGGACAAATTATTCAGTGTAATTAATCTATAAACAGAACTCAGAATTTGATTAGCGCTTTCCATCAATGAAAATTAGGTTTCTACACAATTTTATGGAGCAAAATCAGATTTCTATCCAGATTTGTGAAATCACATTGTATGGCTCACCAAATTGGATAGAGACTAGTTTTGTTTAACAAAAGGGTTTGATTATTTTTTAAGAAACTATTTCTACGTTAATTAATTGTTGAAAGGTGTTGAGCAACTTTTATCCTTCTAAATTCAATGATTTAATTGGTATGATAATATTCATTGGTTAAATTCTTTAATATTTATATCTTATCTATTACTTATTGGATAACAAGTTCAAATATCATAAAAATACTCTATTTTTTTTTTGTCTATGATTTGAGAGGGAATAGAGAAACTTGCTCAATTCTCATGGTAGAGAGATGAAGTCTCGGTTGAGACCGAGTTCGCCTATAAAAAAAGAAGATTTCGGTGTCAATAAGTTTTTTTTTATAGAAAGAGTTTATTTTAGGTGTTTCCCCTCCTTAAACTTACATGAAATGATAGATCTAAGCCCAAAAAGAATTTTAGTTTCAAGTTAATTATAAGTTTTGGAGTCAATTTTTTAATTGTTAGAAGCTATAAACATGTTTTACAAGGTGTTGAGGGTGTTTTTTTAGGGGTCAAATTATATTTGAATCTGAGTAGGGCAGGTGATGTGCGTTACATGCTATTTCTTCCCCCAAAATATTAATAGGCGGATGACTTGTTGTTCACCCCTTAAGAAGATTAAAAATAAAAGGCCCAAGAGCTATGGGCTATCCAAGCTCGAGAGCCGGGGTTTTTTTTTCTTTTTTTTTTAATTTTTATCCATTACAATTGTATTTCTTTTTATTTTTCTTGCTTATTTTTTTCTTCTAATTTCATCACTTAATATTTGATTGATTATTAATTAGGCAACATAATTTGTTTTGATTTGATTTTTCCTCCAATTGCCTCGATATTTGATTGGTTCTTAATTTTATAGGTGTCTATTTTAGATAAAAACATTGTATATAAAAAAATTATTGAATTCAATTGAGTCCATGATCCGGGTCACGAGTTTGGTTGGGAAGGGACTAAACTTCATAATTTTTATTGTTGTTGCATAAATAGTTCTTGATTTATTTAATTAGATGTATGCATAAACTTTTTGAATTTCACTTGAGATTTTTTTATGCATAAAAACACGTCAAAATCTACATATACAAATTATTTTGAAGAAAAAAAATATTCGACTCACAGCGAAGCGCGAGCCAAATAGCTAGTAAAAATCTAAAAGGCATGGCCTTTTCAATGTGCTCACATCATTGTTCACCCTCTCACATTTTACAGCGGACCTGCTATTCAAAATTTTGCTTTGTTTTCAATTTGGTCATTAAATGTTTTTTTATGTGATTGCATACTTTTAAGGCCAAATTCAAGAGAAATTAAATTAAATTTATTGACTAAGAACAAAATTAAAAAAACAGGGGGACAAAGTAGAATAGGCATCACAAATGGGGGATGATTCAGAGTTCACATGAAAAGTTTAATTTAGTCCCCACACTTTAAAAAGTATTTTGGTTCCTCAATAGTTTTTCAATTAAATTTTGCTAAAAAAATTTATTTATTTTATTTTTTAATTCCTGGTCCGAGACAGAATAGAGAAAGGTCACCAAATTCTGGTGGTAGAGAGAAAAATATCATCGACATCGATTTTGGCCACCAAAACGATCGATTTTTGTGTCAAATAGTTCCATTTGATAAAGAGAATTCAATTTAGGTGTTTTTTTTTAATCATGTAAGTGCCTAAAAACTAGTTATGAACTTAGGAATCCTTTTGTTTTGAGTTGATTTTGTGTTTTGAGATTTTTCTTCTTGGGTTTTTTGAGGTCATAGATAGGTTTATCAAGGTTTTTATGGTGTTTTCTAGGTTTTTTGGATTGAAAATTGGGTTCTCACGTGAAAAAACCTTCAGCCCTGATTCTTCAACAACTACAATGGCCAGAATATAGGCAAAATTAGACAACACATCGTTCGCCTCAATGGGGATAACGGCTTCTTATTCAATTTTTCAATAAAACATGAGAAGGAAGATTTGTCGTAGATTTGTTGTTTGCCCTGTCTGTAATATAATTATTAAGAAGCATGCGGGCCCTAACAAAATGGACCGAGCGGGGTAGCCTGACTTTCCAGACCCAACAACGCCTCATATTTTCCTTTTTTTTCATTTTTTTTTATAAATATTTAAATTAATACCTTTTCTCTCTTTCATTTTGTTTATATAGTCTCTTTTAAATGAGAAATATTTTTAATTATTTTTTATGCATTTAAATTTTGAAGAGACTATTCTAATTCATCTATAATTTATTTTTTAATGTTTTATATAAATAATTTTTTTAAATTTTGTACGTATAATATTTCTAATATGTATAACCCTGCACAATATTTTTTTCCTTTTATTTTAGTCAATCAATTTCATGTGTATATATTTATATTATTATTTGATTGAATGTAAATTTGATTTTGATGAACAAAATTTTGTATTGCAATGTCAAATATCTTGATTTATACATGTATATCGATTTTCATTTTTATCTTCATTTATTGTTAGTGAATTTTTATTTTTATTTTTCAATATATATTATTTTTGATATATTTTATTATATATATATAAATGTATAAACTTTTTAATTTACTTTTATAATTTTTTGTACGTACAAATACACGTAAAAAAAGCCTATATATATATATTTTATAAGAAAAAAATATATCTAATCTGTTGCATAATGCAGCACATAGCTAGTAATAAATGAGAAAATGAATTGATGGTTTCAGTTGGCAACCAATTTATACAATGTAGAGAGAATTATTAAAGTGTAATTATTACGAAATCAATGTTGGATGCTTATATTGGTCCCATGTTTGATAGTCAAAAGTCACGAGTTCCTTAGCTGATCAAACATGCACACCGGAGAAAGTATTCCGTGTACAGGAAAACGAGCGTGTTTGGAAAGGTCAAAGTTTTTCTCAAAAGTCGATTTATTATGGCAAAGATGTTAAGCCCTCGGGTTCTGTTGACCCTAAAGCGGGCAATACTTGAAATTTAAGCTTCGGTTGATTCTTTTTACTCTTTAATTCTAACTACTTTTTTCTCCTCTAATTCTTTCAATTTTTGTGATTAAGGTATTTAATAATGAGGTTAAACCTGTATTTTTTTAGAGATATCTTAGAATCCGTTTGGAAATGCGGTGCAAACCACGTTCTTTAAAAAATTAAATTATTTTACTAAAAATTATTTTTTTATGTGTTTCGCATCGTTTTAATACGATGAACTCAAAAATAATTTTTAAAAAATAAAAAAATCATTTTAATACATTTCAACGTGAAATATATTTTAAAAAACAACTATAATCATACTCCCAAACAACCACTTAAACATTTCCAGTCAAAAACCAAAACGTTTCTAGAAAAAATAATAAATTCCAGGGCCCAAAGTATTTAAGGGTTAGGTGGAGGTGCATATTTTCTACGGATTGACTAATTCGTAGTCAAAGCTTGTGCCTAGTCCAGCTCCTTAGGAAAGTGTCTTGCTTTGCTGTTTTATTTGTTTTACCTTAAAACAAAGCAAATTAAAATCACCAAAAGAATTTTAATACTCCATTGCTTAATTTTTTGTTGGGGTGGGAGGTGATTCGACTTAGAGAGTCTATTTGGCCTCTACTATGTTATATTTATTGCGCTTATTATACTGTGTTGTGTATAAAGTAATTAAATTGCTTGGTAATAAATTATAATATATTGCATTGTGAATAAATGTATTACTATGATATTTACATTAAAACGACCATAAAGCATATAATTTATCATAAGATTTTTACTATCTAAATTAACAAAAAAAAATTAACAACAACTATTTAAATATGAGACATTACAGTAATTTAATATGATTTTTGTTTTATAAAATTCATGTAAAAATTGACTAATTTATATATTTAAAATTATGATCGATTAATGGTTTAATGGCACTAGGGATCCCTACGGTGTGGATTTTTGAGAAAGAGACTCTTATGGTTTCAATTTGACCAGCACTTGGATCCCTATTGTTTAATCCACCGGGCAACCAAGATCCCTTCATCTATAGTCAATCCAAATTTCTATTAATCTTGACTTCAAAAGGGGCACCAATAAGATTCCTATTAATTCTAGTTTAGAAAAAAATAATCAGCCTCATTTTTTTACATTTGATTTTTTATTTAATTTTTAATTACTCCCTCTCTCTCTTATTTTTTTTTATTTTCATTAATTCTTATTTTAATTTTAATTAATACTCTCTCGCATCTGTACATTTTGTCTCATATTCCTTACTAAACGCTGCTTTACCGTTTAAGTATGACAACGAAGTTCCATAAACATTAACGCTGCTTCCACTTGGTGATCATCCTCTCCAAATTATGAACCTTTCTCATTTTTGTTTCTGTTAGTGTCATTTTTAAAGTATCGAGTCTTTCTGTAGGACTACTGTTTGATTAATAGTGGCATACGTCCTTCAGAATAATCTAAAGAGGTCCAGGTCAAAATTTTATGGCATACAATATGAAGTAAAATCCTGGCGAACAATAAAAAATAATTGATCTGGTAGATAAATGACCCATGTTATATGTTAGTTGACCAGGCATGCACCTTTGCATAATTTCATCATTTATGTACTTTATAGAACCTCGAGATGAGAAAATAGTGGGTTTAAAGTACGGAAGAGCTAGTGAAATGATCTTCGTATCCCAATTTTTTTTTAGTTTGGAGGTGTGGTGATTTTTTTTAAAGATATAATAATTTTAAAGTATAAACAACATCTTTAAAATCTAAAAATACATGTTTTTTTATGTAGATTCCATAAAAAAAAGTCAAAGCCACCTCCAAAACAAACACTTTTAAACTTGTAGCTTGAGTAATGTTGAAATGTGCAAGCGATTTCAGAATCATATCTTTGTATCCTAGTGTTGCATGTGCGACGTTACGATGATTACAATTATAAAATAGCAAAAAAAATAGAATATTTTATTGATGTAAATACGCTAATTCTGTTAGTATAAAAATCATCAATGAATTTATCGATGAAAACATATCGTCAAAAAATATCTTGAGTTGATGTCATATTTGTCAGTAATTTTTTTTTATGATTTTATACCGATGCATATAGTGACCACTTATTTTCATTGGTCCTTAAGAAAGGGGCATGTCAATATTTTTCGCCAAATTTGTTTGTGAATATTACCAATGTATTTTCAACGGATATGTCCATCAACAATATATATGTCTCTTTGATAGGTTCACCTATAAAATAACCAATTACATATTCTGTCGATAATCCCATAAGGGTGTATATTGAAACAATTAACAATTCTTTGTAATTCTCCAAGGAAAATTATGATGCTTTAAAGAAAAAAATTCCCATCGATATGGATCAAAATAGTTAATAACTCTCTGTAATTCTCCGATAAAAAAGTTGATCATTTATCGACTAAAATTTCTTCCATCTTTAAAGAATTTTTTCTAAATGTTATCAAACAATTTCACAACGGCATTAAAAAATATCAAATGACTAATTAAAACTGAAGAACAAATTTCATATAATGTAAAAATCAATTGTAAATGTCTATACAAATTAATTACAAGCTCTAGCTGCAGATGGAGATGAAAAAGGAGATAAATCTCATTGAGGTTCATATGAGAAGTATATTGACCGGAAAAGTAGGTCATTATCTTTTTTTAATTGCTTTTTTTTGTTCTTCATACTTTGCCTTCATCCCAACCCTCATAGCACAAATTCGTTGTTCAATCAACTCTTCAACAGCTGGTGATGGTTGACTCAAGCTGAATTTTAGGATACTTACAGTTGAGACACTACAATCCAATCTCATATATCAAGCCATAATCATAAAGATACTGTAAACTTGATTCTTATCGAGTCCACAAATTGCTCCAACCTCCAATCACATATCCAAATCGTATTCCGGATAAGTTGAAGGGTCCTCTCCATATTTGGCACACATGACGACGTTATATTGTTCCTATACCAAAGAAAAATAAGTTAGATATATGGATGAGAAAATATTAGTTCAAATAATATACAAAAGGTTACAAAGTTTACTTACAATAAACGCATTAGCTCAGTTATCGACAAACTATTGCACCCCTTTTTGTCTATCCTCCCTCTATATATATGTTTCCATATACAACTTCATTGAAGTAGGCTTATACCCAAGCTGTGTTGACTGTAAAATAAATCAATACTTAAAGCTTATCACAAATAATAACTACCATTTGAAGAAAAACACTTAAAAATAAAAAAGCTCTTACTTGACGCTTTGCATGGTTAGTGAAAAGAAGTGACCTGCCAATATGCTTAATAATAGAATCATGGGTCTCTTTGTTTCTGTTCAAGAACTCACTCCTAGAGCATCTTTTAAAAGCATATGACATGAAGAACTTTAGATATTTCTCCTAGATACTCTCTATGATGTGGGGAGGTCTACAATGCTTTAAAACATCAAAGTCATCTGACTCGTCATGTCTCATGATATACCATTGGGCATTATACATGAAATTATGCAACTTGATTCAAAATTCATTAAACCAAAATTTTTTACAAAAAAAGATTACTATTATACAAAAAACATATACGTCACACATTAAAACTTACCTATTAGTGCTATGTTTTTCTCAGAGTTGCCTTGTCACCATTGAGTTTGCCTCATCCTACCAAAATTTCTTCTTAAAATCATTTTCGTAAAATAATTACTTTTCAAATTTTAAGAACATATTTTATTCGTTAAAAGTATTAATCATTAACTAACCTCGAATTTCCTCCACCAAGTCTCAACCATAGGCCTCCGTTATGTATGATCTTTAAGCTGACTACATTGAAAAGAAGCACCTTCATTGATGTTTTTATCATCGATGTTATTGTTATCGCGACTTCCATATTTATGAGCCTAAAAATAAAAAATTCACTCCAAGCTATATAAACATGTTAACATTAATTTAATGTTATTTTTGAACAAAAATAGATTTTCTTATGTGCTTAAATTAAGCTTCCATTCCAAAATTAGCTTGTTGGAATATAGATCCCTAACATATAGGACCCCAGATCCATGTTTGGTAGTCGACGAGCCAGCACTATTAGATGGTACATTAGGTGTCGCTTTATGATTGATACTTAAATGAGTCGAAGGATCAGGAAAACTATTGCTTGACGATATAGTATCGCTTTGTTTTGACCTTATACTATTTATATGCATCTAAGCAATATAACTAAATAATTAAGAATATTCTTTTAAAATCTCATCAATGGTTTATGTTTTTTTTTAGTGTATTTATCTATTTATAACAAAATTCCAACAACACCTTTTCTATGCAGGACCTAACCCAAAACACCACTAACAATAATATCACAATAAATCTTGACATCTAGCTTTATTCCACTAAAGATTTCTCTCATAAATTCATCAGGATCCACTGTAACCATAAACAAAATTCCAAGGTTTTATGCTTTATACCATTAGCTTGACAAACCAAACAAATCAACATGCACACCAGGAACAAGTAACAAATTCTACTTTTGGGAATTTATATCAAAACAAGGACTATCTGCTACTGAGCTAGAAAGATCTTTCTTTAAAAAAAAAAACACACAGATCCTTTCATGACCAGCCAAGGAGGTCGAAAATTGCTTGTAGCAGCTTATCTTCCATTTCCACCCAAAAATTTAAAACCTCTCGCTAAAAGCATCAATTTCTATAGTTTGGGAGACTTATAAAACCAACTCAAAATCTTTAAACAAGCCGAAGTGTTAAAACTTTAGGCTGAAAAGGCACGCCTAAGTTAAAAAAGAAGAAGAAGAATTTAACAATTAAGCTTTAATGCAACTAAATTATTTTTATTTTATTTTATAATTAAACTATTTTATTATGGTACTGACAAAAATGTGAAAACAAATCCAATCCTCTTTCTTTTTTTGCAACCTAGCCCTATCCATGTTGTATTTCTTTGTCACATGTGCTTATAGGAGCTTTTATAAAAAAAACTTTTTTAATTAAAAATATATTAAAATAATATTTTTAAAATTTATTTTATTTTTGATATTAATACAATAAAATTATAAAAAAAACACTTAAAAACATTTATTTAAATAAAAAGCAACTATAAAAAATCCAAATCACAGAAACAAAAACGCTGTTATCACTGAGAAGTTCTTGTGCTGTGCTTGTAATTTACAACACAGCATACTCAGGTATTGATCAATGCCCATTCTAGCCTAGCCTCCTTCTCTACCACACGAAATTCATCGCCTAAAAACAAGTTCCAAATCCTCGCGGCATGCAACTCCCAAATTGATGCTTTGTTGAACTTGAAACCACATGTGTAGTGGGACCAAATTACTAATCATTTGCTTTCTTTTACTTAACGCTCGAAGATTCTCACCTGATTGCACTCCAATCACGCAGCCAACTGTAACTGCTACATGCACACAGTGAGACTATAAAATTACAAAATGCTGGAAAAAGAAGATTAAATTAAGAAATTTGATTGGTCACATAGATTACATAATATCTCTTCCCAATGCATAAATTGCAAAAATTACATGATAAAACATAGTGTCGTCATGTCTGCCAAAGAAGCAGCACGTGTGTTACTGTATGGCAGTTTAAGACTAGTAGTTATTTTTATTTTTATTGCTATACAAGAAAACAAAATCAACCCCTGTACAAAGGCGACCTTTCATGCACCAAAATTCCTCTCGATATTGATTGCTTCAAAATCTTGATCGGACTAGGGAACCATCCCTTCCCTCCCTTCGACGATCTCATCACGTCACTCCCTCTTGAATCTGACGTCACCGCCACCGATCTTGACTTCCTCATCATCTTCCTCCTCTCCTCATCTTCATTTACCTTTCTCGCCGATTCATCCTCCCCCTCCTTTAAAATGACCACGTGTCGTCTATCAACCTCCTCTGTCATGCTCCTGTTGCCATGTCCTCCCTTGAATAACGACCAAAACGACGACGACGACGTCGTCTTGTGACTGTTATAGCTCTGGTCAGCGGAGGGCTTTGACCGGAGAAACGGAACAGCTACTGATCGAGAGCGGCGAAAAGAAGGCTCGCTGCCTATTAAATTGGAGACGCGGCCGACGCTTCCCACTCCAGCCACGGAGGAGAAGCGGTGAAAAGAGGAGAACGATGAAGAGTAGCCGGCGGAGGAGGATGCGGTTGTGGCGTAGCAAGCGCAGGGGCGCGCGTTAGCGCAGTCAGGGCAGAGAGAGGAGAGGCGTTCGCGGAGGCACACGTGGCAGATACCGGTCCGGCGACGCTTGAAAGGGTGCTTTGGACATTTCCATATCTCTTCTTCATCGACGTAAAGAGCCATTTTGGTGTAAGTTCCCTATGTCTCCCTCTCCAAAAGAAATTGTTTTGTTCTTGTTTCTCTCTCTATGCAGCTTGTTGTTTCTGTTCTGGCTTCTGGATTTGCTTCTTAAGGATTTATAAAATGACTTGACCATGATTAAGTATCTCGAGTCAAAACCTAACTACGGTCAAACTAATTAAATAATTAATCAATCATTCAATCAGAGCCGCTTAGAATGCCAGTGTCAGACGGAGCGTTTTGGAGAGGATAATAAATGTCGTTTACTAAGAGAGTAATTTACTAGAATGCCATAAATAGGGAGTGGCCTCTACACTCCACAGAGCGGGGTCGGGTCGGGGCCTGGGGGGGGTGTTTGGTGATGAAATGACCAGCAAATTTTAATTTAATTACGGATATGCCAGTTCACACGAATTAAAACATGTAAGGATGTATTTGTCGTAAGGGGAACAGGTAGTCTCGTCCGTGGATTGGAAGGGGACTCTAGTGACCTAGTCGAGTCATAGATGAACAACAATATGTGGGACCCAATTGACTAAATGATTTGTTTTATTTTACTAATATTTTTAATATTAGAGAGCGATTGCTGGGATATTATGTTGACTGTGTTTGGTTTGAGATTTTTTTTTTAATTTTTTTTCCCCAAGCAGTGCTTCTTACTAATTAGTATTTTACAGGGATTGTTGACCAAGAAGGCTGTAATAACTAATAGTCAACACGATACCATCAAATGTAAGTTATTTTAGTTCCTCTAACAAGTTCACACGTGAACGAACTGATGCACTTATGCTTCGATTCCCTGTAGTGTCCGAGATATGCATATCTTTTAAATTTGTCATAAAGTTTATATATTTTTACATAACATAGCCGACATTCCATAATATACTTATATTGCAGCCTTTGTATCATCAGACACAAAACATTATAAACATTATTTTTCTTTCAACGAACTTTTTTATTTTTTAATCTCATCTTTTCAGCTTATGTTGCCATCGTTCTATATTCTCGAGTTCACTTCTTCTTTTTTCTTTTTTCTTTTTTTATAAACTCACATATGAAAAATATCATAAGAGAATAAAAAAATAATTCTATAAAATAAAATTTAAGGTTAACGTTAAAAAAATTGAAAGATCAAAGGAAAAAGATAAGTAAATAATTAGAATCTACTTTCAAAATAGCTAGAGTTTCAGTCCGTGACATGTTATCTTTGTAATTTCTAAATTTTATATTTTAGTCTTAAATTTTATTTTTATCATCTTTTTAGCTCCTAAGTTTTGAGAAAAAAAATTATTAGAAAAGAGAAAAAAGAAAAAAAAATGTTGGCTTACCACATTCTATCCACAAAAAAAAATATCGATATTATGTCAATGAGCTCATGTTGCACAATAGAGTTCTAATGAGATGATTTAGAGTTTTATCTAGAGATTATCAAAATTTAAACCAGATGATGATACTTTTTCCTTTTAATTAAATAAAAAATCACATTTTTACCCATTTAAAGAAAGATTAGGCACGCAAGATTGATATTAGAAGAACAAGCACAACTAGGGTTTTTTTAGGCCAAGCCCATGACTTTTTTTAATAACGATAAAATTTTTTATTTTTAAAGATTAACATTAAATTTTTCATTAATCAAAAAAATATTTTATTTTTAGGGATTAATGTCAAAAGTTTTGTTAAAATTCTAAAATTAATAAAAAAATTTTATTTTTAGGAATAAACATCAAAATCTTCTATTTTTAGGGATTTAACATAAATGTTTTTTTTATAAAACTCCAAAATCAACAAAACCCTTCTGTTTTTAGGGATCAATGTCAAAATTTTTTCTAAACCAACAAAATCTTCTATTTTAGAGATTAGCGTAAACAATTGTTTAAAATTTTAAAATTGATAAAATCTGGTATTTTTAAGGATTAATACAAAAAGTTTCAAAATCGATTAAATCTTTTATTTTTAGAAATCTTTTATTTTTAGAGATTAATATTAAAAAAAATTTAAATCGATGAAATCTTTTATTTTCGGGGATTAATGTCAAAAGTTTTTTTTTAATTCTAAAACGATAAAATCTTTTTTTTTTTTAGATTGGCATCAAATTCTTGACAAGTCTTCAAATGTTTATCGAAAAAGATGCTAAAGCTCTATAGTTTATTAACAATATGACAACAAATGTAGACCTGGTGCCAATGAGGGTTTTGAAAGAAATACTCATTAGCAATGCCAAGATTGAATATCTTAAAAAATACCAACTCAACGAAGATACTGACATTACTAAAAAATTGATAAAATAAAAAATGCTTTGATTATACTACATGTCTTAATCAAGGGTAATACATTGATAGATATTGGATATAACATGAACTGTATGGAGGTATTTGAGTAATCAATAGAGGATTCATCACCTTAAGTGAATTTATTTAATATATTCTTAAATAGTATTGATTATAAATTCTCGTGCAAGGTAAAATGAGATTTGAAGAATTAATAATTATGGTGTTGAGACCAAACTTTATTTGATAGAGTAGACACACTCTATGTTATAATGTTTAAATTTAAGCATCATTGATGATGGATAATAATTAAATTGAGAAACTGGCCACTGAAATGTTAAATTAAATCATTTATTAATTTTCTAATATTTATAGAATCATGACACGTTGTCAAGCATTGTACTTGATCCTCAAATATAAATCAATCAATTATTGAATTGATAGTAAATCAATTAATTTAATCCTATAATTATTCTGAAATAATATATGTGATATTATTCATGGGACAAATTGATATTTTGCTATTTATAGAGTTTTTTTATTTTTCTATAAATAGAATGGTTATGTTTTATATAAAGAGAAAAACTACTTAAGTTATAGAACACCTAAAAAAATAAAAGAAAAGAGCTATCATTCTAAAATATAATAATTCCTTTCTTTTAAATGAGTTTAAAAGATTTATTACTCATGGTGTGTATGAATTATTGTCAAAGATCAAACACTTTAAGAACTTATGATTTATAACAATTTAACTTTAAAATAACTATTTAATATCGAAAAAAATATCCGATCTTCTAGTAATTTTCATGTAAACCCCAAACAACTCTAATCTCTCTTCCAAGATCTTTAGAACTCCTGAAAATGTTAAACTTATCTTTTCAACTATGCATACGTATTTTAAGAAAAGCAACAATGAAAACATGATAATTCATTAGAAAGTAAGAGTTTGGATATGAAAAGCCTAATCACTGGTGATTTTACAGGCCGAAGTATTGGGGCCCTTATGCTTATACTCCTATTGAGAAATTAAGCTTAGTTAACGCTATAAGCCGAGGCCTATGGACCAAAACATGCCAAACTCTTTCTTCATCTTTTAGTCTTACGGAGCTGCAAGTCTAAATGACAGCCCAGTCTTTAGAAACGACCTTCTCTCTGGTGTTTGTTTATTTTTTATTTTTTATTGTTTTTTTTATTATTTTCTGCTTCTTGTATTTTTTTTAAGAAATCTCAAGCATGGAGTGGATAAATTCTAATTAACCTTTTTTTTTTACAATAAATAGATTCTGAAAAACATTTTATTTTGTTATAAAAGAAATATTCCAACTCGAAATCTTTGAAACGAGGAAGATATCAATGCTATAGCTCGTGTTTGGAAATAACTAATTAACAATATAACCATCTAGGCCTCGATATCACTCGAGTTTGGGCCCTGAGGTCCCGGGCAGCACCATCTTCTCCGGCACTCTAAAATACTTGCTTCTTGAGGGACTTTTCTGAGTTTTTTCATGGTTTCTTGCCGCAACAAGTTAGAAGAAGTTGTGTGCATGGATCGGTAACGTGCCTTTATTAATCACTGGACTGGTTAATTTATCATGTGGATTAAAACATTGGACAACAAACTCACTCCCCGTTTTCATATCCTTAACAAGTCTAATAGTCTAATCAATCAACGAAATATTCCAAAGACGGGAAAAGCACATAGACATGGGCTTTCTGCTGACTTGTCGAAAATTCCAAGCACAAGAATTCGAGCGTCTTTTACTCTAAAATTAAATTGCTAATTAGACTTGATCATAAAATTAACTTGCAACTCTATCTATACTTTTCTAGGTAATACATGTAAATTAATTATCATGACAAATGAGTAACCATGCACTAACATTGAACAAGGCTTTGCTTTACAGAACTGATTTACTTTACCGTCCTTTTCAGATTCTGTTGAAAATTTTGCCCGTTAAAAAATTGATTATGACATGCTTAATAGATATATTTGAGTTCAAGAACTCTTGATTGATAAAACTCTCAAACCCAAACTAAAAGTTGCATGCCACAGTGAAAGATTATAAACATTCTTAGAAACTTATACAGTTGCGCCTTGAAAGGTAAAAATTGAGCTCGTAGGGCATCAAAATTTTTAGAGGACAGAGAACTTGGGCAATGTAAGCTTTGTATAAAACCAGACGGGTGTGCTTGAGTTTAGATTTGGGTTAATTGTAAAATAAGTTTTTGATATAGGAAATTGTTATTCTTTTGATTCCTTGTTTATGATTCATGGGAAACAATCTAAATATATAACACCCACACCCACAGGGTCGAACCTCTATAGATTAGTATCCTTGGGACCATGGAAATTTATTAATTAATCAATAAATTATTTATTTATATATTGATTAATAAAAAGTTAGTTTATTATTTACATAATTATTGTATTATGAATTATCATTAACATTAAGTCAAGCAAAAATATTTATAAAAAAAGCAGACAGTATTACAAATGGTAAAGCTAAACACAATGATTAATGAAATGTATAGTATTGCATGAGTGCATAGAAATTCCAACTTGCACTCAAAAGAAATTAAAACAAAGAGTATAAAAATAGTTTAACTTACAAGTGAGCAAACCAACAAAATCAAATACGATCAAAAGTTCATCCAAGTATCTATTAAAAAAGGTGATGCCAAAATCATAAAATTCGGAAAGCTATAGAAGGCTTTCTATAAATGGTTTATTCAATTTGAAGAATGTGTGAATATAATAAAAAAAATTAATTACGGAGAAGGCAAAAGAGCTTATGTAAAAATGATGTACCTTGTAGATAAAGTCCATTTTTTTCTCAAGTTTAGCATAAGTGCTTCGAATCAAGTCATGGCATCAAAGATGCATCAATTTTTTTTCAGAGAAAGCAGATTAATTGTTATAGAGCTCATGAAGATAAATTTGTCGTTAAGAAAGAAACTAGATTGATTTTTCATAAATATATTTTCATTCTGGATGAAACAAGATTGTTTTATAAGCTATAACATAACAACTTAAAGGTAAGAAATAAGACAAAGAAAAAACTTACAATTGTTATTTCTTGTAATAATGACGGTTTTGAGAAAATTTCTTTATAGTTCAAGTATGCTAAACCACAATGTTTTAAAAATGTGAACTTAAGCAGTATAAACATTGAGTATCATGCCAAAAAATTAGCATGGATGACCGAGATTTTATTCATATAATATGTTTGACAACATGATATAAAAATCAATGGTAGTTTTAATAATTGTCTTAGCCATCCAAAACTTATTGAGTTATTTTTCTTACCACCCAACACAACATTAAAGTTTAACCTTGTGATGTGAGGATCATGTGAGCTTTCAAGATGTTTTATCATTGTTGATTTTATTGGGATCTTTTAGAGGTTTATGAAATGGGATCCCAAATCTAGAAAAAATAAATGTTTTAGAAGTAATGAATCTTGTAATCTCGGTTTGGATAATAGATATTCAAGCAAGTATGATTGAAAATTATGTTCGACATTGTAAAATTAGGTTTGCATATAATATGGTTTCAGAGATTTTGGATCAAATTCAAATAATAAAGGTGTTCAATAATTATATGTTTTAATTAAAGAATTAAAGTATCGTAATATAATGGATGTTGAGTATCTTTTTAACTATCTAGGGTGAAACAAGATGATTTTAGAGTTATTGAGTGATAAATTTTTTTTATTAAGAAAATCATGAAATATAACAAAAAAGATGACTTTGAAGATGATAGTTTATTTAAGCCTATTTCACACAAAGATGCATTCAAAGCAACAAGCATATTGCATACTTTTCTCTTGCAACACAAGAACACCTGGCCAAATTTTTTTAAATACAATAAGAAAAGTTAGAGATGAGGTCTAAGGAGAAATCAATTTTACGAAGAAACACGTAACATTGGAGTTATATTTTATGAAGTTCTTCTAATTAAGTCATATACATAATTTTGATATATAAGGAGATTATTAATTTATATATCAAGTGGGATTCATGTATTTTTTTGAAATGTATTATCTTATAAACATAATGAACTATTAATTTATCAAATTGATTCCAAGTCAAGACCAACTAAAAATATTATTTAATTGAAGTTCTTAATTTATCAAAGTTATACTTTATATTATGTTCATAGGTAAAACTAAATATTTCTAACAATCTAATGTTGGATCTTTTTATCTTAGTTATATATTTGAAAGCCTCGATCATTGCTAACTGAATAATTTAACATAATATTTTTTTTCAAATTATAGCACAAAGTAATAAAAAAATATTTTTTTGTTATAATAAAGAACAATGAACATTACTCAACAAAATGTTGGTTTGACAAAAAATTTTTTGGCAAAAAGGATTTTAACATCACCTTCTGTGATGCATGGTGAAAAACTTGAGAAGTTCAATAATGTGAACTTCAATAGAAGGTAAAAAAAAATGTTCTTTTATCTCACCATCTTGAACTTGAAAAAATTATTTATAAAATATACATTAAAGGATGATATGTATAATGTAACAAGACATGTCTATAATGAAAGGAGGATCGTCTTTACTTATAAAGAAGTAGACCACAAAATAGGTGTAAAATGGTCTTTAAAAATGATAAATTTATACCCACAAAGAGTGGAATGTTTATAAAAAAAAAGGTATCAATGTGATGATCTTTTTAAAATAAATGTTATATAAAAAAAGGTGAAAAATAATAGGATCGCCTCTTCTTCTTATTTGTTTGAGTTTTGTGGTATATGATATAACAGATCAAGACATGTGAATTATAATTCTATACAAAGATTAATTAATCTTGAATTGTTATCAACTATGATTCTTAATACTTAAAATTTATAAATGTGAAATTTATGTAGAATTAAAATTTATAAAGATTTCATTTCAAACCATTGAAAGAAGTAGTGAACCTTCAAATTTAATTCACTTTTATATTAGTGATTTGTAATTTGTGCAAAGTAGAGATAAAAATAAAGTATTATATTATGAGATAACTAAACTAGATATTGTTACACCTATTTGTAAAGAAAAAAATATGAGAGTTTTAAAGTGTTTAAGATTACAACAATGAAGTTGAAAACTAACATAATAAAAAGATGATGGCAATAAAAAACGATAGAGAAGGAAAATACATGACAATTTTAGTGAATTTTATTTTTAAAATGATATTATCCACCAATTTATAACTCTCTATTCATCTTAATAAAATGAAATTATTGAACGTAAAAAACAAACTCTAAAAAAATAATGAATGTCATGTTGATAAGTTCAAGATCACCTAGAACTTATAGAGGGATAAGATGTTGATGGTGCGTATCAATTTTTTATGCACAAATCAAGTATTGATGATTTAATGATAAAACAGTTAAGAATTGGAATCTCACTAACCAATTTTATTTAATTAAATTAATAATTTTTAAGTATAAAGTATTGGTGGATTTTACATGTTTTAAACTCGAAGTCTTTTATTTGAATTGATACGTTTTAAATGATAATATAGAGAATAATATATAACTATTCATTGTATTTTATTTAACCATTTAAGTTTTTAATTGAGATGTTATGACACTAAAAACAGACAATTATGATTTGTATAGCAATTGATATCAAGGGAATAAAATAAAAAGGAAAAAGAAAAGAAATGTTATTTTCAAACAGAATGTTAAAGAACATCTTGTTAATTGGCCGGCCGAGCTAAAGAGGAGCGACAAATGATTTTTGCCGAATTTGAAGTTACACGTAATTTTGAAAAGGAAAGAGATAATGAGGCCAATAAGATGGAAACAACTTTGCTTGATCCTCGTGGCAATTTCTCTCTCTCCCACCATCAACCTCTAATATCAATTTCTATCTTCATTGTTTCACGTAACATCATAATATTTTTGTTGAACATGAATGATAGAATGATTGAGTTTTTTTTTTGGATAATTATATTATCTGATGGTTAATAAATATAATATAGATATTATTAAATTTGACTCAAATTTAATTCAAGATATATATTTATATTATATAAGTGTGTCCATACATATATAAGACATTTATATTTTTTTAACCCAATAAAATATATATGTGTGTGTAACTTTATTATTTAATATATACACACACACACACTTCAAATACATTTGTATCACTATTTTATTTTTTGTAGAATAATAAATAATAATCATACAATATATATATATATATATACCTAAAACTCGCTAGATAGAATATGAATGTCTAAATCTTGTACCTGATGAATAATTGATAAAGTGTATATATATATATATATATATATATATATATATATATATATATATAAAACTTGATATGTGGTACTCGTTATAAACCTTAGCTAGATACTTGACCCCCGCTTGTAAGATTGTTTTTCAAAAAATAATTTCATATATAGGTTTTTTTGACATGTTTTTGTAGTTAAAAAAAAATTAAGTGAAAATAATAAAGTTTATGCATACATTTGATTATCAAATAAATTGAGAACTTTGAGTGTTAATAAATGAAAAAAAACATACACAATAACTCAAAAATAAAATTAGAAAAATCAAGAGATAAATGTAGATTAAGATATCTAATCTCACAATAAGAGACATTTACCCGGTTGTGTTTACTAAATTTTTTTATTCAATCAAACGATAATAAAAATAAACACACAGTTAAATTGATTCAATAATCTAAAAAGAAAAAAAAATATTATACAAGGTTGTATATATTAGATAAATCAGGAATACCTCTTAAAATAAAGTTCATCTATACAAAAAACATATTAAAAATTATAGATAAATCAGAAAAAACTCTTAAAAAATTAAATGCATAACAAAAAAATAATTATCAATTAAAAGAGGCTTTTTAAACAAAACAAAAGGAATAAGGAGTATTAATCTAAATATAAAAGATGGAAATCTAGCAAAATTTCTTAGCACGTGAATTAACTAAAACACTAAAAGAGTTGGGGTGAAAATAGTGAAGCAACTCCTTTTCTTCTTCTTCTTCTTTATTTTCATTTTTTAAAATAAAAATTATCCCCAAACTTTTTTTCTTTTTTATTTAATCTTTTTATAGCCAAATTTCATGAGATAAAGTTTTAAATTATAGTATAAATACAAAATTAAAAAAGAGATGATCACAATGTACAACACAAATAAAATGTATGGCCAATTTTAAAATTTTTATTTTGGCCCAAAAATTTATTTTATTTATTTTTCAGCTTTTAGGTTTAAGATATGAGAGAAAAGATAGTTGGAAAATAATAAAAGAGAAAGAAAGTTTTGGTTTGACATATTTTGGCCATGAAAAAGATTATTATTATTATTATTAGTACTACTACTACTACTACTACCATCATTATTATCATTCTCATCATCATTATTAATACTATTATTATTACTAATAATATCATTATTACAGATATTATAACTATCATTTTTATTATTATTATCATTATAATTATTCATAATTATTATCATCATAACAACTATTATTACTACTATTATTATGATCATTATTAGTATTATTATAAGTATTATTATTATTATTACCACTACTACTATTATTACTATTCTTGTTGTTGTTGTTGTTGTTATTGAAAATAAAAGCTATGAACTTAACTTGAATGATAGAATTGAAAACTATAAATTTTTTTTGACAAAAGGACCAAGAAAAACAATAAAAAATAAAAAAAGGGACCAAATTAGAACAATTATTATCATTAAAAAAATAAAAACTATAAAGGATAAAACTGAAAGCCATAAAAAATTTGTTAAAAGGACAAATGATAAAAATAAGAAATTAAAAATAGAATGACCAAATAAAAAAAACATTATCTATACAAATCAAAAAGCAAGGGTTAAATTGAAAAACAACAAAACTTTAACAAAATGAAAAATAAAAAAATATATAGAAATCAAAACTAACGGGACTGAATCTGAAACACCAATAACAAAGAGGCACCGACGATAAATCAACAACTTCTGGACACTACGCACCACTCCAAATAAAAGAGGAGATAGTGAGATATAACATGAGACGACGAAAGCTCATTTTTTGCACTAGGAGCCACCGCATGCGCCGCCTAAAAAGTCAAGAACATAAATTAAAAACAAATAAAATTTATATAAAAAAAGTCAAGAACATAAATTAATAATTAAAATAACAAGGATTGATGTAATTTTTAAGGACAAGAAAGAAAGGAAGGGAAAAAAAAAACTCATCGGCAACAAACTGGATCACCAACACTAACATGCACCACTCTAAAGCTAAAAAGACACAACGGCGCTTCCAATGACATGGCAAGAGGGTATTTTTAGATGTCAGGAGGCACCACACATGTCGCTCAAATAGCACAGACACCTCTTATGTGCTGGTGTGTGCACCGCATATGCTTGTCCAATTTTATTTTTTATTTAATCAAATACCAAATTGCTCCTGGAGATGACTTAATAATTACGAAAAAAAAACTTTGTGAAAAGACTAAAAATCCCTTTGACTATTGGTTTATTTTTTTTTATGCTTTTAAGGATATTTTTGTAGTTTTACTGTAAATTTTAATTGTTTATTATTTTTTATACTTAGACAAATATCAAATTGATCCTCAATTGAAATTATAATAACAAAACCATTATTAAAATACAAAAATACCCCTTGATGTCAGGTTTATTTTTTTTGTTTTGAATATTATTTTGATCCTTTTACTATGCAATTAAGAACGAAAAATACTTATTTATCCCCAATTAATTTGATAATAACAAATAGCTCATGTAAAAAGATTTTAATAGCTTGATAATTAGTATGAAGTTTTTTTTGGCATCATTACACTATTTCAATTAACAGTATAAATTAGTGTTGAGCTCCAATGTTTTTTTAAGGGGCTTTATCTCTTTTTAATTAATTTTAAGAAGGTGATTGTCTAGTATAAAATATTTTACAGAAAAATATGTTTTTAAATTTTTTTATATTTGTTTATTGTGAAATATTTTATAAAAAAATTAATCAATATAAAATAATTTTAGCATTTAAGATCAATTGATGGAAAATATTCTATTCAAATATTTTTTATAATGTAAAATAATATTATTAAAACACAATATAATAACATTTTTTTATATAACTTAAAAAATTGTATTAGAAAAAATCTCTTATTTTGAGACAAAAATAACTAAAATTATAAGAAGAGCTTGACTTGTACAAAACAATTTACATATATACTAAAAGATTTTGAGTTTTTTCTTGAGTGCTTTATTATTCATGTAAAATACCTCAAGTTTTTTTTTGTTTTTTTTTTCTTGCAATTGAGTTCTTTTGTAGTTTAATTAGATAGAGTTAAGCTTAACCGACTCAAAATACATGATAGAGAACTGAAAAGTACATCATGAAAAAATAAATGAATTACTCAAAATACCCTAAATCCATTGTCCTATGCTACGAATAAGGTGGCGATGTAGTAACGATAGCTTCGACAATAGCTATCATAAAAATAATAATAATAAAAATCCTCGTAAATGTAAGATTAGATTCATTGCACTGTGTGAAATAGTGAGAAAACTACAAGAAATTATGTGATCTTTAGATTCTCTACCCTTATTACTTTTTTTTCTTAAAAAAAAAAAAGAATATAATTTTCAAATTCTGACGTACAAACTACGTGGAAGAATAGATACTTATTGGTGAAACAATGTAACAAAGTAGACGATAAAAATATACGACGTGTATGCTTAGACCACTTGGCCGGCCACTAGAGCAGTAGGGAGGGACCCACAAATCGAAACCCCTCGAAGCTGCGGGCAGGAAGGGCCCACCACAATAATTAGTAATATACAAGGGGGGCCCAACTGTGCAAAAGTGGAGCCCACAATGACACTGAAACGCCGTAGTATTTGAGAGTTAACAGGACTTTTTAGTGGGTTCCGTGTGATGGTGAATCGCTGCTAAGCACGCCATAAAGCAAAGCGAAAGCAAAAGAAAGAGGGCTGCGCGGTCATGCCTGGTGTGTCGTGACCGAGGGTTCAAAGTTTACTTTTGACTCCAAATGCTAGCCAATAGGCAGCCATCTCAAGTCAACTTAAACCATCATACACGCCTAAACAATAATTTTTAGTCTTGACTTATTATTGTGTCATGATAATATTAGTAATTTAAGTGAAAAATAGTTATTCCCAATGAAGCTCTCACACTGAGATTTGATAATTCAAGATGTTAATAAAATAGACTTAATTGTATGTGTGGTTGGGACGAAACAATTATAGACTGTTGTGTGGGCATTGAATCAGAGTAAATAATTTGTTGATTTTCTTGTAAAATGGACAAATCTGGTTGATGAACTTGATTGCTATTTCAAAAACTGGTTGAAAACTTCAAACAATGAAACGACGATTAGTTCCTCCAAAAACTATTGAGCTATGAATAAAGGCGATGAACAATTCGTACTTGTACTGTAATTGTAATTGTTTGGAGGTATACAGCATGTTTTTCTTTACAAGTTGGGTAGTGAATATTTGTATCATTTTGATATATTTAATTCAAAATATGTTTGGTATTATGATAGTTTTCACGGCTGCGGTTTGAAATAAAAAAAATTATTTTTAGTTGTAGTTGACTAGATTAAAATATATGCCTATTTAAAAATATAATTGAAATTATTGTTAAATAAAACGAAGTTCAAATATGTTAGGTTAAAACTATTTTTGAAAGTTATTTTGATAATAAAATGATAAAAAATCACATGCGGTAATTTTATAGTCTTGAATTACATTATTGTGCATTAGATTATTAATACATCATAAATACAACAATATGACATTAATGCCCTATTTTTATCATTCCATTAAATTAGTTGCAATCCCATATTGTATAATCACTAATATCACCATATTGTATAATCATTTTCAACTACTCTAATCTTTATGTTTTTACCTCATTAACCCCAAGCAATAGCACTCACATGAAATACAGATAGAAAAGGCTCACACTTTCTCAACACAACCATAACATCTAGTTGCAAGGGTAAGTGGATGGCAAAAAAAAAAAAAAACATGTTAAATAAGATCTCATATATACCATAGCAAGAATTTTTTATATAGAACTAACATCCGAGTAAAGAATGAAAGATTCACTTCTTGTTCAAAGGCTTCAAACTTTGCTCGTACATTCTTTGTAATTATTTAAGCATTTTATCAAGATCCCTCGTTGATGCCCGCATATCTTTATTTCTCCTTAAATAAAAGTACTTGGTAGAAAAAGAAATAAAATCATTATTGATTATAATTTTATTTATGGTATGAGGCTTTGTTATCACCTCGCCAATGCTGCACCTATTTTTTTCTCCATACTAGTAGAGCTGGAATCACTCTTGATCCAAACATTATCAACTAGTTGATCCCAATGCAAAAATAAATAGGCTTTAATTTCAAAAGATCTTTTGTTTTTTTTTTCATCTCGCACCTCAGAATGTTCTATTTTTTCTCTTACCACTACTATATGTGGTACTGATGTTTGACTTATCAACTCCAACTACCATGTCACAAACATCATATGCTAAATTAAGAATGCTATCCTTATCGGAATCATTGCTTTCTTCCTTTAAATTAACATTATCATCATCATTAACATTCTGAATGTCATCATCCTCGTTATCATCATCAAACAACACTTCTGAAGAGGGAGTCCAAATATATTGTTCAATAGGCATTATATCGTTGAACATTCTATCAAATTTTTAACAAAAAAGGTGGTTCAAAGCTAACATGCCTAAACTTTTTGCTCCTCTAATTTCTTACATAAAAGTAAATAAATATAATTAATGAAATCTAATCAAATTTTCAACTATATAAACCAAACAATTAAAAGGTTAAACAATAAAGTTTTTAATAATTAACCTGGATTTACCGCCTATCACTTACATATATAGTTCTTAGTTCACTATTCTAACCAACACTAGTTTCAAAAATTATTTTTTCCATATTCTTCAATCCTTTTTTGAATCATCTCATTTGTTCTTAGATTGTAGTTTACTGAAAGCATGACAAGTCTTATCTTTAAAGATAGTCATAACAAATTTACAACTGACTTTATTGAAATGAGTATTTGGTCTCATTTCCATACCAATAACTATGATATAAATGTCATAAAAAGTATGGAAATTATTTTTAGTCCAAGATGTTTTATCCTAACTTGTAGCACTTTTCATTTCTTCGTTTTCTAGGCTTATTTAACATACACAATCAGGCACATGAGTATTTAAAAGTATAAATGTAACGCCTTGAACTTTTTAATAGAATTTACAAGTTTTCAATAATTATGTTCATTAAAAAGAAGGAATTATGTGTGTGTGTGTGTGTGTGTGTGTGAGAGAGAGAGAGAGAGAGAGAGAGAGAGAGAGAGAGAGAGAGAGAGAAAGAGAGATAATGGCACCATTAAGACCATCTCTCCAACAAATTATATCCACAAGTATATAACAAATTATATCCACAAGTATATACACCATTTTTACTTACACATTAGTGTGGTTATAACACCTTATAAATTACAAGCATAAAATAGACTACTATTATAACCATTAATCAATACCAAGTGCAATCCAATAAAAAAGGTCAGGTAGCTCGATAACTTTTTTTTATAGTATCGAGGCTTTTAAAATAAGATATTTGTAAGACATATAAGATCACAAAAATCACCATAAGTAATTACATCATCATGTTTATTACATTTCACAACTATATGAATAAATTAATATCATTAGCCCTTTCTTTAAACACATCCATCTATGTCATTTTTAATTTAATATCTCCTCATCAATCACTAATAAAATCTTCTTTTCCATTAAATACATTTAACTATTATCATCACAAATGTAAACTTTCCAAGCTTGAAATCTCCTTTCTCTCTAGTTTTTGTTTTCCTTGGCTCGATATCTATAGTAGAAATCACTATTATACTCTATAGAGCATAAATTTTTAGAAGAATAAACACTAGATTTGAAGAAGAATGAAGAACAATGAATACTCCTCTGTTGTTTAATGGCTATCAGCCAAAACATTGGCAACGAGTTAAAATTGGCTAAAATTACAACAATATCATTAATGAGTTCGTGTGTTATTTTTTGTATTTTTATTCGACAATTAGCACTCTCGCAAGGTTTTTTCAATCTTTAATTGTCCTAAAATTTTAATATAATATAGAAAAATATGTTTAAGAGACTTTTCATTAAGTTTCAGCTCGATCTAATTGTTGGATTTAAAACTATGTTTAATGATGTGAAATTATATAGTATGTATTTTTTCACTAAAATCTAAATTTTAGATATTATTTTATTTACTTAAATCATCATGATTTTTAAATTAAGTCATTAAGAACTCTCATCCATCATCATCATCATAAAATTCTCATCAAAGTTTTCATCACTTTCTGTCAGAATAGTGCGATGAACACGTGATAGAGTTAAGATCAGAGATGTTCCAGCATCAAATGCCATAGACGACCAACATTCCTATTATGTATTGGCTTATTGGAGGTCCACAGCTCCATAGAAAAAGGCCATAACTGCAGCTAAATCCCAGTATCAGAAATACTAAAAAGGATAGCAATATTAGTGGTGGAGGAACTCAGAAGAATAAATAAAACCAAAGAAATAACTTCAAAAAACCACTTTGAGCAACCTGAATCTCCTGAAATAATTGAATAAATTAAAAAAAACAGAGTCCTAAATCCTAAAGAGGTCTAGCAAATAGAAGCATAACACTGCATGCTTGTTAAACATGTGTAGGTGGGATCGATATCATGACTTGTTTCCGATCGGGTACTTGCACACGATCTAGTTCCTGCAAAAATAAGCAAAGTGCAATGAAGAAAGATCCTCCCTACCGTGTACTCTATAATAGTATTTAATATTATAATATTAGTTGTTTTATAAAATATTTTCTTTTAAAAATACATTAAAATAATATTTTTTATTTTTTAAAATTTATTTTTAACATAAACATAAATTTTATTTTTTTCAAAAAAAGAGAAGAAGATAATGATGGTTTAACAGTATTTTTTTCAAAAACAAATATAGATTCCATACCAATGAGAAATTAAAATGATGGTTTAACAAGAAAAAAAAATCCTCGAGTAATCGTTAATCAGCAGCTTTAGAATTTGTGCTTTGTATGTTGGCTATTGACAACTCATGAGAGGCGTAACTTTCTAGAAACTTTTAAGATCGATTTGTCTTTTATTGAAAAAAATCGCTGAAAGATATGTATTTTTCATAAAAAGTAAAAAAAAACATGATAGTCATAAAATTGGGGAATCTATGAGCACTTAAAAATTATCTTATTGTTCGCTACAATATTTAACTAGTTTAATTTGATGCTCGTATTTTTATTGAATTATTTTATAAATAAAAAATAATATTTAGATATTAAAATGAAGTTAAAATAACATAAAAAAATCAGTTACATTTAAACAATACTAATTAAGGCTAGAATAATATTATTTATTTTTAAACAATACACGTTTACTTACAATGAAAGAGGAGACATTGAAAAATAAAATTATATAATGGAAACATATTTTTTTATCATTAGAAGATAAAACATGCATCGCTCAAAGCGCATGGTGGCCCTAACATCCCAGAAGTTTTTTAAATTTAAAAATATTATTTGAATATTAAATTACATTATCACCCTCATCAAATCTACAATTAAAAAAAAAACAAACGAGGCTAAAAGATCTTAATACTCGTGACCCTAATTACTTACATTTCTTAGATTCAATGGCACATATGTAATTTAACTATTTATATAAAAAAGAAAATATCAAGATACCCCTGCCCTCGTTGCGTTAATTCATTTATCATCGACAATATTTTTGTTATTTTACTGTAATAAAAAATACTGAATAGGTGAAAATGCTCCAAGCCAAGTTTACAGTGATTAATAAACTGTTAGAAAATACAAAAACATTATTGACTCCAAGACAAGTGATTTTTTAGGAAGGCTATAGAGATAACTTGACTATTGTAGTGAATGATGAATTTTTCATATGGTTACTGGGAAACCTTCTTTCTTTTTAGTTTTTTTTATAACCACCACCACCACCGCTATTACCGTGTCTTCTTTTTGGCAAAGAGAAATTTTACCATTCGATTATATTCAAATTTTTTTGTCTTGATATTGACATACACTACCTAGATCCTATCCATGAATAGCTACTCCAAGTATTCTTCTCAGGATCATTCCTATTACCTATCTAATATATTCCTTTTATATTTAATTACTTATTATATCTAATTATTAGAATACATCTAATATATATATATATCATTTTATTTGATTAGAATTCAAATTTATATTCATTTATAATTTATTAAAAAATGTGATTTACAATTTCTTATAATTTATTATTCTAAATTAGAATTTAGAATGATTCACTATTATTATTATTATTATTATTATTATTATTATTATTGAGATGAAAAAAATAAAATTGATTTCAAGAATAAAATTAAAGACTATAAAAACTTTGACAAAGAAAAAATAAATCAAAAGAAAAAGGACCAAATTAAAATTATTATTATTCTAATTAAAAATAAATGAAAAACTAGATGTCGCGGGGGCACGAGCCAACGCGACGTCGTCTGACGACGATGGAGGCTTTTTGTCGTGCCTCTTGTGTGAGGTGTGGTGTGTTGGGAAGGATTTTTTGGATTTAATCATAAAATTATGATTAATGTTCAGGAGTTGTCACCTAGTATTATGGGCACTAGGAACCTATGGTCTGCGAGAGTCTGAGTAAGGGACTAGTTGTGCAAGGAAAAGACGCATCACCCCCAATGCACCCTACCTAAAGTAAGCTGCATTGTTGTTTGATTGTTTTTTCTAAGTCGGGTTTATATTCGTCGGTCTTTTCTAAGGCTCAAGGTAAATTTCTCTTCATGAGAGAGTCTCTACCTTATCGTGTTAAATCCTAACCATTCTAAAGTTTGAATTTTAGCATCCCATTTCTACACCTTGTATCTTTAATACCTGAGGGTGTATTTTATTGTGTAATTTTACACCTTACAAATATTAAAATATACATTTGGATCCTAAAAAAAGATTGGAAAAAGATTTTTGACATGTTGGCCAATTCCTAATGGATAATCATAAAATGATTACGATATCCATTTTTTAATTTTCAAAACACGAGAAAGATGCAATCTTTTAATGAAAATATGCTTGAATTTTTTTTTAGAATTTGGCAGTATGCAACAACATATTTTTTTTTCTTTTTGAAAATGTTTTGAATTTTTTAAAAAAATATTTCAGAGAAAACCAAGTATTTTAATATCGGATTTGTATTTTACAGTGTAGATATACAACTCGATATTATGCAAAATTGGTAGAAAAATATTTGAGAAAATCATAATTTTTTGAAATGATTTTTGAATTTTTTTTTGTTTCTATTTTTTAAAATGGAGGTTGGGCCGAATCCAACCCAACCATTTAGGCTGGGCCAAAACTGGCCCGGCCCAAAGCCAAGTTAATTATTCTACTACTGCATGCAGAATGAATTATGCATGCAGCGGCCTTGACGAAGAAGAAAGAGGCAACGCAGGGAGGAGAAAATTGCCTGGCTTTGGGGTCTCGAACGTGCTGAGGATGTCTGGCTGGTGACTTAGGAGGCTGCGGCTGAGGTGATAGTAGCCGGTGGCAGAGGAAGCAAAAGAAGAAAAAGAAAACAGGAGGGGTTGCAGAGAAGAGAGAGAAACCAACGGTGGCTGTTGGTGGTCGGTTGGTGGTTGTGTTAGCTTCCTGTGGTGGAGTTGATGGTGGGAAGACCAATGATAAAGGTGGTGGTGTTGCTGAGAGCACGGTGGAGAGGGAGAGTGAAGAGAGAGAGACAGCGGCAGTAAAAACAGGAGAGGGAGCTGATTTTTTGAAATGTTTGGACCTGATTTTATCCTCCCTCAGGTCATCAACGGAGCCTCTATTTATAGGTCGTGGAAGAGGGTAATCTCGTCTATATCGGGGTAAAATTTCAGCCCTTGATTTGTTCGGGGAAGGATCCCAATCGTTGGTTCAAAGTCTCCTCCCTGAGTTGTAAAATTTGCAGGATAAGGCTGCCTTAGTTGACCTCTTCACGTCGTTGTCGGTGTCGTCATGTTGTCATTCATCCTGAAACGTTCACATGAGGTTGTAGAGAAACTGCAGCGGATCCATTTCGTGCAAGTTTTATTCCATTTCATGCTGAAATCAAGCATTAAATGCACCTGCAAATAAGGCGCCCACGCTGTTTTTTTGGATAAAACGGGGAAGATAATGGACAGTGACCATCGTCTGGTCCTCTTTTTTTTTTTTTAATACTCAAAACGACACCGTTTTGGATTGAATTAGGGATTTTTATTGATTTTCAATTTAGTCCTCCAACTTTCAATTGGTTCCAATTGAACCCCTAATTAACCCTAAACTTTTGATTTAATGCAATTAGGCCCCTGCAGAACTTCAACTTCAGCCCCGGATTTACTCTCCTTTTGCAATTTGGTCATTGGTCTCGGATTTATGTAATTTAACCTCTAATTGACCATTAAACTTTCAATTTTACCCCTGGTTTTTGTCAATTGAGCCCTCATAGTTTGCCGCCTGTTTTAGAATGGTCATTGGTCTCGGATCTATGCAATTTAATCCCTAATTGACCATTAAACTTTTAATTTTTTCAATTTCACCCCCGGTTTTTGTCAATTAAGCCCCTATAGTTTGATGCCTTTTGTAGATTGGTCATTTGCTATGAATTTTGTCAATTTAGCCCTTAATTGACCCTAAAACTTCAATTTTCTTACAATTGGGCGCCTAATTTCAATAAAATAACTTGGGAAAAAATAAATTTGGTTTCTTAAAATTCTAGTTTTCTCAATTAAGCCTAAATTAGGCTCCCAAACTTAATGTTTTCACCAATTAAGCCCCAAATAAAATTAATTTGACCCATTTAAAGTATAATTAAGTCCTTGCACTTAATTAAATCCTTTAATTGGACCCAAATTAATTATTAAACATAATTAAAATTCAATTCGTCTCATTATTAAATCAAATGGCATATTAAAAATTTAGTTATATTATTGGACTTAATTTTTATGCAAATTCGTTCAATAATCATTTAATTTGACATTGAATTTGTATTTTTTCTCTATTTTTGGGCATAATAGGGGTACAATTAGGCCTTAAATTTCCTCCAAAATTACAGCTTGATTCCCCGGTTTGCTTTCTCCACGTTGCTAGCCTTTATTATTCTTTTTATTTATTTTTTATTTTGAAAAAGAAATTGATTTTTTAGGAATAACCTAGAATTGGATTATGACACTAGATATGAGGGATAAAATTAAAAACCACAAAAACTTTTATAAAAGAGCAAAGGAGGTAAAAAAAGAGGAATCAAAAGTAGAATGACCAAATTGAAAAACTTACATTTATAAATTAGAATTGAAAGATTGAATTAAAAACAAATAAAACTTTAAAAAATGAAAAACTAAAAAAATCAAAACTAAAAGGACTGAATCTGAAACCAAGAACAATAAGGACCATAGTTGATTTTATGAGGCAGAAGAGAGAAATGAAAGGGGAAAAAAATGATCATTGGCGACAAACTCGTCATCTTTAGATGACATGCAGTACTATTAAAGAAAGAGGACATGGAGGAGAACCAAATGAGACCTTTTTTTTTTATTTTTTAATGTAATATAGATAGATACATTCTCTTGTTGTCTGTGTTTTTCTACCTTCCTCTGTGTGTTATTTGATTTTTAAACATTGGTGTTTCATTAAATAATATAATTCTTTATAAAGATATTGACATAAGGTCCGAGTCTTTTTATTTTTTTAAAAATTTAAATTTAAATTTGTTTTCATTCAAAAACACCTCAAATATATTATTGAAATCTCAATAAACCCCTTTTCACCCCCAAACAATCTAAAATGTGAAAATAAAATCAAATAAAAATAACTCTTTAATGAGCTCCGATCTACTTTTTTTAGCATGGTTAAAGAAAAAAACTATCTTTATTAAATTAACCTTTATAAGATGTACTCATTATTTTCTATTGGGATTTGGATGGCCAAATACTTTCTCTCTCCTTTTCTTTTTTGAACGAATTTCTCTCTTTTACCTCAATAATGAATAACCAAGGATTGAAAGGTAAGAAGATAAAGTATATGAATGAAATATAAAAACCTAAAATAATAAAGGCTAAATATGCAAAAATAAAAATAAACTTATGGGACCAATTGAAAAAATAAAAATCTTTGGGGATCAGGTTGAAGTTTTCCATGTTTTTTAAATATTAAAAATGAAAAGGTGCTATGTTTATTTAAGTGTGTTGTTTTGAACCGTATTCCCTGTTATTTTTAAAAATTTGATCTAAAATTTTATTTTTTAATTTAACGTTTGAATATGTTATGGCATAATACATGCCAGAGTATGTTGCTTTCATGATATGAAACTATGATAATATGACTTATAATGATAGAATTAAAAATAAATAAAGTTCAATGACAAAAGTGTAAGTGAAAAACTAGGGTAAAAAAATGACTGAGCAATTACGTAAACGACGGAATGTAAAAAGTGCACGGTCTAAAATGCCCGCCTGTTTTAGTTCATTGTATATATTTTTTTTAAATGGAAATTTTAATGGGAAAATGGCTAATTGGTACTTTGACCTCCCAAAAGGCCCGGTCCATGCACGTTACTCCAAATCAATTCTACATGGTATTTTTTTAAGGCAAAATCAATCCATCGTGGAAACGAATCAAATGTGGAGCATACTTTATATATATATATATATATATAAAATAATTTTTTATTTCGTTTGTGTACAACAGTTTTCCCATACAAAATAGGCTGTGTTAATAGTCTTTTTCCCATTCACTATCTTTATACAAGTTAGGGTGGTTCAATATGGATAAATAAACCATAAAGTAGTAATTAATCAATCCATCATGGAAACGTATCAAATGTGGAGCATACTTTATATATATATATATATAAAATAATTTTTTATTTCGTTTGTGTACAATAGTTTTCCCATACAAAATAGGCTGTGTTATTAGTCTTTTTCCCATTCACTATCTTTATACAAGTTAGGGTGGTTCAATATGGATAAATAAACCATAAAGTAGTAATTAATCATATGGACATAATTTATTTTCCCGTATTCTTATCTTCTTTATCACTTCTTACAAACACAAATATAAACACAAACATATATCATGGAAACGTATCAAATGTATGATTAAGTACTTTCAATATTAACCCCCCCAAAATAAAATAAAATAAAATAAATAAAATGTTTTTCCGTATTAATTATAGATACATGGGAATGGAAAACTACCTAGCTAGTACTTCTGGATGAGGAATTCAATCTCATTCGTAACTTAATTAATAATATCCTTACGGATAAAATATATAAAAAATAATAGTATAATTAATTACCCCCCAAACAAAGACTAGGGTATTATATATAACTGATATATATTCTTAAAAGACTCGAGTTTAATTTTTCATTTGTTTTTTTTTTAAATTATACATTCCGTGCCATGTTAAATAGCTGATATTATAAGCTTCTTAAATATCTACGTTCTTATGTACTGGAAGCAGCTTCTCTCTAAATTTCCTAGATCCTCACCGGCTCCTTCTATCTAGTGTTCTAAAATATATTTCAAGTACAAATTTGTGGGGTTGCCAAAACAACCGTTAAATGTTTTTCTTTTTTTCTTCTTTTTAGAAAAAAAACTAATCCTCTCAACTGTAAATTAATGATATTTTTGAACAAGCGCGTACATCAATGAAAATTATATAAGTTTCTTCTCCAATAATCCTGAAGAGCAAATCATTCACATTTATTTGCTACATTTAGATGAATATAATGATTTTTTTTATATTTTACTATTAAGATTTAAATTCGACAAGTTAAGAAATAAATTATACCTCCGTAGCAGTTAAACTACTCCCTTGGGATTGCCATTTTTTTTTTTGCCTAACAATATGTAACCTTTTAATAACACCCTGATGCTTGAATTTTTTATTTAAAATTAATTTTTATATTTTATAATTATTTTGATACGATGTTAAATAATTTCAAGTAAAACATTCTTAAAAAAATAACCACACAAATAAATGATGGGATATAGTTTTAATACCAATTAAATTGTTCTGACAATGTAGAATAAGAATTCAAGTACCTTAGTAACATTTGCCCTACAAATGCTCAATTATAGAAGTGGTTTTGTTCTTTAATTAGGGTTAGCCGACCGTAGCCAAACATGACATGATTAGGGACATACCATGATATAAACCGGTCTTAGAGAACTAGTGCTCTTATTAGCTTCCATACCAAAAGAATTAGGTTTGCCCAAATGGCCAGTTTAAGATGTCCCATTTCCTGTCCTAAAACCATATCCTCAAAAAACCTAAACAAAATAAAAAAGAAGTCCGACGAGCTATTTACATAATACGAGATTACTCTTCGTGAAAAGCGTGGAAATTTTGTAGATATTTTGCATATTTTGACCAATTCAAAAATTAGTAATTAAAAGAATTAACCCTCCCTCTGATTTTGCTAACATAATTTTTTATCTAGAGTAAATTCTTAATGTGTTTTATGATATATTTGAAGGTGTGATAAATATTATTTTTCAAAATACTTATCGTTTGGAAATATATTAAAATAATATTTTTTTCTTGAAAAATTTATTTTTAATATCAACACATTAAAATTATTAAAAAATACTTAAAAAAATTAATTTAAAACTAAAATAATAAAAAAAAAATCTCAAATGCATAGCGGGATTGCAATGTAAAACAGAACCTTAGTATATTTAGTGATTTTTTAAATTGATTATCAATTTGAACACTAAAGGGTGCAAATAAAAAAAGCTGAGGGCTGAAATGGAATATTTATGTTTACTGGGACAGTGAATTTCAAGGCATTCTAGATATTTGGTATATGTAATGGTAATGTAGAAAAAATAAAAGAGAGGAACAGTGGGGGAAGGCAGATACGATAAGACCAGAGAAAAGGGAAGATGCAATGAAAATGAAAAGAAAAAACGAGGTGGGTTCCTTGCACCCAACGCATCTTTATGGCTTATTTTAATATAGGTTTGGGTTCGGAACTAGGCTTGGTTTTTGTAGACTTTCTCTTTGTGTGAGGATAAGAACGACCACTCTCTCATTCAAGAACCCCCGTGTAATTTCTCCCAGCCGCCTCCATTTCTCAAAGACCCAAAGGCCTTCTCCCTTCTTTTCTTAGCACCCGACACAAACTCAACACACCTACATACACACCCACAAAAACTCTCCCTCCCTCTCTCTCTCTCTCTGTCCCTGCTTAGTACAAACCAAGAAGAAGTTTCATTATTTTCTTCAATCTCTCTAAGGCCAGGTCGATCATTATCTTTTTAGTCATTCAAGCTGGCGATCGAAAACCAAGAAACCACTATTAAGCCCAAGAACAGAAGAATAATGGTAATGCCTTTGCTTTCTTTTGAGCTCTTCATCTTCTTTTCTGTTTCTTTTTCCCGGATTTGAAACACTGGTTTATTTGTTTTCATTTGCTTTTTAAAATGTCATTGGAATTCATTTTGTGGAAAATGCATCTCACTTCACTTGGTGAATGGAGTTTTAGTACAACAGTAGTTGGTTCTTCTTTGTTGTCTGCTTGAAAGATTCTTACTTTTCTTCCTTTCCTTTTTCTTTTTAATACTAACAATCTGTTTGTGTTGAATTGTGTAGGGAGCTGGAGGACCTGATGATGAGGACCACAGGTGGCCGCCATGGCTAAAACCTTTGTTGCGCGAGAGATTCTTTGTTCAATGTAAGATGCACGCTGATTCACACAAGAGTGAATGCAACATGTATTGTTTGGATTGTATGAATGGTGCTCTTTGCTCTCTCTGCCTTGCCTACCACAAGGATCACCGTGCTATTCAGGTAATTCAATTGTTTTCCCAATTTTGTATTTGTGTTTTTACTCATTCTTGTCAGTGTTTTGATTTTGGTCCTGGATTTTTCTTCCTCCCTTCCTCCCTTCTTTTTTTCTGTTTTGTTTTGTAAGGTTTGTTTTTCACTTTCCTATTCTGGGACTGAAAGAATCCCTCTGTTTTCTTACTTTTTTTTGGACATTGTAAATCCAATATATTAAATTTGTTTTTATTTCCATATATAGTGGATGAGTGAAGATGATTTTCTTTAAATTTGTTATTCAAAATCTCAACTCAATCTAGTCAATTGAATGCAGATTTTACCTTTTCAAAATTAAAACTTTCCTTTTTTTCCCTACATTTTCTGAACACCCAAATAGACAAATTTGGCCATTGGTGAAATCCTTTCTTCTATTTTTTTTTTAAATGGGATTCCCATGTCCTGCAAAATCTCATTTGGCTTTGCATTTTTTTCATTCTGAACAGTTACAAAAACAAAAAAAGTATCATGAGCTTCACATGGTCTTCTAACACTCTGTCTCTTAATGTTTCTTTGTGAATGTACAGATAAGGAGGTCCTCATACCATGATGTGATAAGGGTTTCTGAAATACAGAAGGTGCTAGACATCACTGGTGTCCAAACTTATGTTATCAACAGTGCTAGAGTTGTGTTTTTGAACGAGAGGCCTCAGCCAAGGCCTGGAAAAGGTGTAACCAACACTTGCGAGGTCTGCGAGCGCAGCCTCCTCGATTCCTTCCGCTTCTGCTCTCTTGGGTGCAAGGTATAATTACGTTGTCCCAAATTTTTATTTTTCATCTTTTCCCTTTCGTTTACGGAGAAAGTTTTGGGAAAGGAATGGGGATATGAGATTCAGACCCACCCACCCACCCACCCACAATGTTATTTTTCTTGGTCAGCAAGCATTCTGAAAATTCCACTTAATTGAATTTTATGCTGGTGCTGGGTGGTTACAGCCTTCAGGAAGTTGACTTTTCTCGTTGTACCGAGGGGGCAATGAGAAGGCAATGTGGGCGTTGAAAATTCCATTTCCTTTCCCGCAATTTTCTCACCGATCTTGGATTTCTAGTATTTTGAATTTGCTTCTAGTACTTACTAGTTTCTGCATCATAACATGAAACATCTTCTCAGTTGAATAATGTATAAATGGGGTAGTATGTATTAATGTTTGTTGGGTATCTATGGCAGATTGTTGGTACATCAAAGAACTTCCAGAAGAGGAAGAAACAACAAATGTCCATGGCATCGGATTCGGAGGACTCTTATAGCAGCAGCAGCAGTCATGGGCAGTACATGAAGACGAAGAAGAACAACAATGACAACAAAGTGCAGAGCTTCTCCCCCTCCACACCACCTCCAACACCTGCTAGTCACCGGGCAGCAAAGCGAAGAAAGGGAATCCCCCACCGAGCCCCAATGGGAGGACTAATAATAGAATATTAGAACACTGATGATGTTTTAGCAAAGATATTAGATCACCCCCATATATACAAGTTTGTTATCTAAATGCCCCTCTTCTCCAAACCCCATACTTGCACAGCTCTCTTCTGACAGAGAGGGACCAGTATTGGAGGTTTTAGCCCTAAGTCAATGTTGATGTGTATATATGAAGAAGTAGTACTGCTACAGCACATAGAAGAAAATAACATGAATGTGAAGGACTGGATGGTAAGAATAAGAAGCCAAGGCTTTTGCTATTTATATTGAAAAAGAAGAGATAAAAGGAGATAACAGTGGGGGTTGTTATACATGAGTCTGGGCTTCAAGAAAAAGAAAAATGTAAATAGGGTTTTGGTGGGTAGGTGGGTCGCTTAGGAAAGAGGCAGTGAAAAGACAATGTACTCCCTGGTTTGAAAATGGTTTCGGCTACTTGTCTGGAACGATAATGGTGTTTATATAAAAAGGAAAATGAAGATAAGAGATTTTTAATTAATCTGTGTATGCGTAGATAGCACCTTGTTTTCTTGCTCTTTTTAGAAACTTGTTCATTATTGATCATCTCTGGTTCGACTGGACTCGTGGTGAGTGCTTCCAATTTTAGCGGGGCCCAACATGACTGGTAGCTCGGGCGTGTCGGTACTCTATTGGTGGTGGGGAAATCTAAGTGTCTTGATTCTCGGTATGCAAAAGCAGGTGAGCCGCCCCTGCCTTGGATGGTTTTTTTTTTTTTTTTTTCTCACTTAAGTTTCTTAGAGCCTTGTAGTCACGCGGGGTTTTTTAAACAACTAATTTTTTACTTTAAATTATTTATTTATTTATTTTTATGTTTTGAGGTGTTTGTATAAAAATTTTTTTTAACAGTTTAAAAAATATAATTTTAACATATTTTTAAATAAAAAGAATTATGAAAAGACAAAAAAAAAACCAACAACGTAGGAAGTGGGTTGTTAAAGTCGGTTCATGTGGGACCCAATTTTGTGTTTCTTTCTTGACCATACGATTATCATTGACAAGGGCTTTAGGTGACTGTGTCTTGAGTGATTCTTTTAGCTGTTCCCAATTTGTATTTTGTGGGAGTCCCTCAAATTATTCTATTTGCGGGGGGTAAAAAAAAAATGTGTTCGGGTCTGTATGATAATTTTAGGTGACTAACTGGTATTTTTTTTATTTAATTGAAATCCAATAGGCCTTTTTTTTTTAAAAAAAAAATCCAATCCACTAGGCTAACATGCAAAGGTATCTGTCCATATTTGCATTCCAAACCCATCCTTAATTTTTATTCTCTTTTTTTTATATAGCATGAATGGTAAAACACACAATTAGAGATTATTTTCCAGAATGCTTTCCATAATCTTTATTCTCTCTCGACTCTTTTATAGCATGCATGGCTGTACACCTAGAGGCCATTCCGTAAAGTGATTTTAGTTTAATATTTTTATATATATTTTAATAGCTGGTTATGACACTTGCAAGTTGCAACTAAATTGCCGAAAAACTTGTAATATCTTTAGCCTTTTGATTTGATATATATATATATATATATATATATATATATATATATATATATATATATATAAAAGAAAAAAGAAAAAGCGGAAGCATACAGTAATTTCTCTTGATACATGCCAAAAACGTGCTTCAAGATTTACCAGCTCTTTATAGGATAAAATTATGTCGTGGCATTTTGGCTAGCCCACCCGCCTACCCTCCGGGGACTTTCACTCGGGATTTTTAACTGAGCAAGGTGCGTTTATGGCGGTACAGCATCTTATCTTTCATTCAGGTAATTAAAAATAATTTTTAAAAATTAAACAAATATTATTTTAATATATTATTAAATAAAAAATAATTTAAAAATTAATCATTACTGTACTCTCCCAGGCATCCTTGGCTAAGCTAAAAGGGCAAAAAGAAGGGGTCGTACGCGGTGACGTGGGCATGCCAAACCATTCTTTTACCATGTCTTCCCAAGGATCCAGACGGTTAATGTATAAACAAATTAAGTTATTTGTTTTATATTTTCTTTACCGTCTGCCTTCGTTAATTATATTTTATAATATGATCGTACGCCGACCTTACCTCTTCACATCTGTTTGTCTGTCACACGTGACTTGCCACATTTTCTTTTGCATTATACCTGCAGAATTTACCTCCACCATTTAAGTTATTTTAGTTTTGACTTTTGTATTTTTATTTTGAAGGGGCATATATAAATAATTTATTATAAAGAACGAAAGAAAGATATCTTGTAACAATTTCTCAGAAAATAAAAATAAAATCTTAGCGTGTGCCAAGAATTGGAATCAATAATTGAGGTCACTCAATCAGGATCCATAAACAATAGCATAGTTTAATCTCAATTATTTTTATATGTATATATACGATACATATAAATTTTCTTGTAGCAATTAATAAAAATAAGCAGATGAGGTCCCCGAAAGAAACGTGCACCATCAATTGAAGATACAGAGACGACACGTTTCACGTCCCTTTTCCGTTTTCTTTTAGCAATAACTCCAGTTGGGATTGTTTTTTCCATACTTTGAAAGATGAAGCCGACAAAAGACACGTAAGACTAACCTGTACATATCAAAATTTCTTTTTAACTCTTGCCTTTACATTTGATTCTTGAGTGGTCAAGAGTATGCCACGTGTCATTGAAAACGCCAGCCGGTTTTGTTCGGACCGTCCAGAGCATCGCAAATAGCTTTCGCACGTGTAGGGCTAGGAAAGGGTGGAACTTTCTTGTAGAAGCAAAACTGTGGGCTCCACTCAGTTTGTTGGTCTTCATCTACTGGCCATGAGATGCTTCGTTGTGGATTTTTTAAAAACAAAAACAGAATCCGTTTCTTATTTGCAGTGCATAAAGTTACCGGAGCTATGTTTGTTTCAAGAAAAATAAATAAAATATTTTCACATTTGATTCATTTGAAAAAAATTAATTAATACAAAATATTATGCAATCAAAGTAAAAATAAAAACTAAATTAAAACAATACAAAACAACTTATAATTCTTAAAAGATGAAATATTTTATGATATTCATTTTTGTATTGTTTAAGGTTTTTTTTTATTTTTCACTATCGTGCAAATGACACAAATTAACTCACTCTAATAGAAACATTCAACTGAATTGTGTAAAATAAAAACAAATAAATATACATCCAACTCATTCCATCAAGTTCATTGCGCCATTGCTAAATTAAACTAGGGGTAAAAAGATAGCCAATCATGCGTTTGCATTTCACTCGTTTTATGTTTATATAATCCGAGAGCATGAGAGTGGTTTCTACTAATTTAATATTTTATGCGTGGCCGGCGTTGGTAGTGTAGTAAAGTATTTAACAGGTGACACTATTAAAAATGGGTAGTCACGGGAGGCAAGAAGGCAAAATGTTCGTTCTGCCTAACCATCTAGAACGATAGGACAAAAAAAAAAAAAAAACAGAGAGAGAAGTTACATTTATAAAAACACTATTTAGAAATAAAATTGATGCATTAAATAATTTATTAATTTTTTATTTTAAGTAATTTGATAGTTTAATGTATTTGATAGTTTAATATGAAAAGTCTAAATGATTGATAGTTAGTGATGTCCACTAAATTAAAGTGGTTGGTAGTTGATATCTCCAAAAGATTTTATATATATATATTGAAACTTTTAAATATTTGAATTAGTAACTTTATAGATAAAAAAAATACAGAGATATTTTAGAGATATAGGCTCTAAAAATATGTATGTTAACAATGTTAATAGTGAAGAGATTTTAAATCTTGAATTTGAAGGATTCATGATATATTTATAACCCATGAATCTTGTCTTTTTGCGGAAAAGATGGGCAAAAATGCAATTGCATCATTGTGATATTTTGAGTTGTATTTTACTCAAAATAATACGTATTGGATCAATTTAAAATATTGAAGAACTCGCGTGAGGTCTTGAAAAAGATCACAATGAAGTATTGAACTCGAACAAGGTGTTTGTGTTCATTAGAGGTGAAAAATAAATCTAAAAGTTTTGTCTAAACCCAAACATATTAGACAAGGGTATGGTAACTCGAGTTCATATTGGTGCTAGGGTGCATATCCACCATCAACCGGGCATGATATACCTCGATGAGTATAGGCATAACATAAACATACACCTAGCATGGACTCGAGCTACTATACCGAGTCCATGGATCTTAGTAGTTTTTTGAAATTTTAGAAACATAGTTTTTGTTTTTCTATTAAATTTGAGTTTGTCAAAAAAAAAAAAAAAAAGAATGAAAAAAAGAAAGATATGTTGAGGTTCGTGTGCTTAGTGTTTTGCTCGTGTCCGGCAAATTTCTATTCGAGCGGCCGCCCACACATATGTATATAGTTAATTTAATGAGAACATGGAATGCAATACCTTTGTGCACATAAAACATGTGGCAGATCTGATCTGAAACTGATTAGCAGTATGGATGAAATGGATGACCAACTTTGCAATCTTTTCTTAATTTTGTCTCCATTTAAAACACGCAAATCTCGATAGCTTCAATTGCTTCTACGTGCTTGAACTCGGAATACTTGTAGCTAGCTCGAGGGATTAGCGTGCTAGTTTAGAGGTTTATATAATATTCTTCTCTTAATTAATTACTAGGATATAAATCTTAAATCAAATTTATTATAATGATTATCCTTTCATCATCTTTGTGAGTGGCGGTGATGCTTTTACTAATGGCATCACTATTTTTATTTTTATATTTTTCTTTAATAATCCCGGATCTAATACTATAGATGTAATTAATGTGTTTTAGTTTTATTCTACAGTTTATCTTCTTCTTGTTTTTCTTTTTACTAGTTCCTAGGGTTCTAATTTCTTCTTTACTTGTTGTAAGGTTTTCTTCCTCTCTCGAGATTTGATTAACCCTTATATGGGTTTGTGGTGCAGCAAGGGAATTTCTTCAACGATGTTGGTTTGATGATTGATGTCCACAATATCTAATGGTTAGAAAATAATAGCAATTGAAAAATTTCAAGTTAGCATAGCTATTACTTAATTGTTGGCATAGTTTTTCTCGAAGAAAAACTTGTCTTGCTCCATATATGATTGCATTTTCATTTTCTCTATGAATTTTTTATATATACCCTAGATGTCCTTAAATTTCGATATTGAACTATATATCCGTTCCAATCCTTACTTTATAGGAAAAAAAAAAAAGAACAGAGATATCATCAACTCAAACAATATTTTTAAATGACTACAAATTGAAAAGTAATTGAAATTATTGCATGCAAACATTAGCTTATTACTTAAGGGTATGATTTTTTCAGATAACCACAAGGAGCATCATATACTATAGGCCACTAGAATTTGGACTTTCTGCTGTATAGAAATTATAAAAATAAAATTTTTATAATGGGAGGAACAGAATAATGAATTGTCTTCAAATGACAAAACGATATGCTTTCCCAGGCATGAATCCGTATCTTTTCCATGAAAGATAGCATGAAATAAATAAATAAATAAAATTAAACACTAGGATGGTGGTAGCCATGTAGGTTCACATAAGCGAAGGCTCCAAAATTTAGTGGATGTTGAGCTCACTCTACCTTCTACTTTGCTTGGTGTTGATTAGCTCTGTGAAAGCTTTATTCAAAGCAAATAAAAAAACAATCAAAATAACTCAATAAAAAAAAAGAAAAAAATAGAGTTTGAGGTGGTTGGTTGTTGATAATTCAGAAAACATTTCTTAATTGATAGAGCGTGAATTTTGCAAAACTAATTTATGATTTTCCAATAGGAAACGAAAAGATTAAATTAAAAAAATGATAAAAATAAAAAGATATTAATAAAAAAAGAAATTAAACTAATTTACTGTTTATATAAACCGTATTTTCACTTTAAATCTTTTTAATGTTTTTATTAGTATATCAAACTTCATTAAACTATGTTGAAAGAAATAAATTTGCAATCATTTGATTTAATGTTTTTTTTTTTGCTTGCACCTGTCATTTACCATTTATATTCAACAAAAATAAAAAAAAATGAATAATAATAAAAAGAAACTCAATAGTTCTCCCATCAAGTGAATGTGGGGCCTTGTACCTCAATCAAATTGCCTAAGGCATGATGTCATTGGTTAACTAACACACACACACACACACACAAACACACACGCACGCACACAGATATATATACACACACACACACTGATGCTAATTGATTAATAAATAAAGCAAGGAAGCACCTATCCTATCCTTGTTGAGGAGCATCAAGGTGGGCCACCTGGCATCTTGTTTGTTCACATTGATTGGTGATGCTTTCTCGTCTGGTCACCCGCATTACCTAATTTTTGTATATAAAACGGTAGTTCCGTTTTCGTGATTTTAATACTTATTTAATCCATTGTTTTCTTGTGCCTCTGTTTCTGACTTCTCATTTTTATATATTTATTTTATCAGACCGTCACTTTCAAAAATATCGCAAACCTCAGATTCTCCGCCACTAGTTCTGGAAATCTCACTCATCTCCACAGTAATTAATAACCCCGGCCCCCACACACACTAGGTGCATGTCCAATCAAATGTTTTTTAATTATAAAAATAGCATATTTTTCAGCATAAAAAAATTTCATCATTAATTTAGAATTTAATATATATATTTAATAAAATATGTTTATGATCATACATGTAAATAATATTAACAAAAAAATTTAATAAAAACTAAGTTGGAAAAATAATTTAGATTGCGCACATATTAGTCCAATTTGTTAAATTTAAAACCCAAATCATGAACTTGACCGAGTTTAAAATATGTTGTGTTTTAAAATTATTTTTATTTAATTATATAATAATAAAAATACATGATTTCATTAAATCAACCTAATTAAATTAAAAATAATAATTATAACAGGCTGCATAGAAAACACTTACTAGTATTAATTATAAAAATACCATGCAAATCCACATTTCACTATATCTTAAAGATTCCATGTTTTCACGATTTCTTTTAGTTAATATTTTTTTTTAAAAAAAAATGCATTACTGGACTCCTCTACATACTTTGATCCATTGAGATAACCGGCGATGATTGCATATATTTCCTAAATAGTAGAACCATATAAAAGTTTTATATGTATGAAAAATTAATATATATACTAATTCTATTTAGACTTGGTATGTATATAAAAACATGCTCGATCGATTTATCGTGATCAATTATGGTTGATTAATATTGTCATGCTTAATTAATTATTTATAGTAGATTGATCATGGCTGATTTTGTTTAAAAATGACTAGTAACAAAATAGATGCGCTAATTACTTGTTGAATAGTTTGATACGTTCAAAAAAGTCAAGTCAAATTACATTGCTATGAAGAATTCAATCTTCTGTAATTGTTTGTCACTGGATGCAAATCATCTTAATGCAAACAAATAATTAATTTTTAAAGATTTTAACAACACCACCACCTTAAAATATTATAATATCGATCAAGGTCTGTGAACTAATTAATTAATTTCAAAACAGACTCAAATGATCTCTCATCAAAGTACATGACCAAAGCTTTAAAATAAGCACTAAAAAGAAATATCCTTAGTCCCTTTTTAACTCTTAAATAGGAGGAGATAAAGGGTTGTTGATAGCAATAAAGATTACTCTGCTCGCTAGCTCTAACCTCTTTAATCTATTTGCTATTAAACAATATCCTTAATTAGTCCTTTTTTAACTCTTAAATAAGATTACTTAGATCGCTGTCAGAATTAACATTTGCCTTAAAACACAAGATATTTTTTCCCCTTAAAAAAGGTTCTTGAGGTAAATAGAGGTTGCTAATCAACATTTTATCAAATATCTTTTCATATTAAAAAAATATTTTACAAACCGGACCAAAGCCAAGCCGAGTCCAAGTCGAGTGTCTGTGGTTTTATTACAAAACTCACAGTGTCTAGACTTTTTTTCCTATAAAATCTTTGGAGCTCTATGAAAAGCCTTAATCAATCAAAGAACCTTCGAAACTAACCAATTCTTACAGTCTTTTTTTTTCCCCGAAATCTAATCCTTAATCTTGGTATAATATATATTCTGTTATTTATAAGGAGATTCGAATCACCAATAAAGCATATATGATTTAAGAAAACCCCGAAATCCAACCCTTAATCATTCAGTTTGGCGGAAATCCCAGTCTCATGTTGACAGTACTAGTTATGCGATCGATTAGATAAGACAATACCAAGAGGCATCAAATATCGATGGAGTTTCATCTTTCATGTGATGTTCAACACCTAATCCGCCTAGAGAAAGCTCCAAGAGTACGTCCATGGAGAGAGACACACAATGAGTAGAATATTAGTTTATGAAGATAGACATCCTAATGCACTAATCCGGTAGAATATCGCTCTCGTCATCCAACATTATCCATATATCCACAGGAAAGTATGCCGCAACTACTCTGCAATTCACGCAGTTGTTTCTTCATGGGGTCTACTAGAATCAAGGAAACCGAGCAGAAAGTGATGAGATTGGCTACTGCGCCAATGTTAAGTCGTTTTAGTACCTTCCCAGCTGGTTAAATATTTTGATGGAAACCCTTAATGTCTCCAACCCCACGGTGTTGGACATGGGGTCACTTTTTTTTTTTTTTTTTAGTATGGAAGAAAGTAATAATCAATCATGAAACACGAGTTGGAGGGACCTTCCCAAGAGTAGATTCCTTTTGATTTCTTGATATTTTTTTTTGACTTGTAGAATGCTACGCCAAGGAGTTCACTGTTTAGACGGCTTCCACTTAATTCCCCGTCGTTTTTCTCCAACTAGTCGGGATGCTATATGCTGAAATTTTCTCGGAAAACTCAAGGACGAGCAATTGTTTTTATTTTTATTCAATGCAGAGTGACCACACCTCTTCAGATCAAAAGCTTAAAGGGTCAATGGGGTTGATTGATTACAAGCTTTCATATTTATTGGTGCACTAACAGCCATCTGTGCATATTTTATGTCAACTTGATGGCTTTTAGTGCTCTACTTTCAATGATAACTAGACGAAGACCCGCGTCTTGCACGTAAGTTGATCACTTTTTTATTATAACTTTTGAGGGTTTTTTTATTATTATTAAATTGGTTTGCAAACAATTATAGATAGATATTTGTTGGGCTATATGTTTAGCTTAAATAGATATCATTAATTAAAAATACTTAATTTCATTCTATGAATTACATGTGTTCTGTTAATGAAAGGACACAACCTTAAACCGCGTTTTAAACATCTCTCTTTTTCCCTACTTAAATGAAAACTAAATCTAATCTTATACATCTTCACATCAATATATCAATTCATGTAGTGGAAGAATATCTTATGTTAATTATGAAAAAAGATAAAATTATGCTGTAAAACTCGTATTGAATTTGTATCTTTGTAGCATGAAGCTCACAATCTTTAATATGTTATTTGTCTCCATTATTGGATCTAAAATAAATACACATTTTTAGAACTAATAAAAAGACTTCAAAAATCTTAGATAGCAAAATAAAAGATTTTTCAAGAACACTCAAAGAACTTGTTTAATTTTATGTAAAAGAAAGAAAAAAATAAAAAGAAAGTTGTTTTCAGATAACTAAATCACTTGTGTTTCTAATAATGTGACCAATAATTGATATTTTACTTGTGTTTATAATCAAATAGCCAAGTTATGCTTCAATCTTATGCTACATGAGGTTGTAAAACAAAGTTTGAAAAGATATCTTTTCAAAACTTTTATTCTTTACACTTTTCTCAATAAAATTTTAAAAAGCCTTGAACTGCAAGTTACCTGTTCGCATTTATGGTCCCATGTATTTGTTGACTTATTATTGTGAGAAGAAGTCGAAATGAAATGGTCCGGAATATTGCTTTCTTCATTCAGGAATTTGCTTTATGCATTAAGGCCTCCGAGGAAATTTCCTAGCTTGTGCATTGTGATACAAAGCCTGTATGGCTGCGTCTGTCTCTGACGGGGAAGTCAGGTTCTCGAAATCTGACCTCCAGTTTCAGTGGCAGCGGAAACTAATCGTACATCAATTGTGGGATTAGCTAACATGATTGCAGCATCCTCAATAACTCCACTTCTAACCTCAAAAGAGTACTCTTTATTAAATAAATAAAAAATGTATTATTTTTTAATCATTTCAATCATGTTACGTAGGCGAGGTGAGGTGTATACGAGCAAGCCAAGACAAAGATTACCAACCACAGTGAGAGTCTTCAATGCGGCAACGCAGGTCGTCACAGAGAGTCTAATTAATGGGCATTCTGGTGGGGCTATGGTAATGCGGACTTACCAAGCCACCTTCCTGGGCTGTTGAAACTCTTGTGGGAGTATTTATTGTGGGAGCAGTATATTTGGAAGTGTAATCGAAATATGTTTTTACTAAATATTTTTTTTTTAATTTTAAATTATGTTTTTTGGTGATTTTGAATCATTTAAATTCTTTTTTTTTAATATGTTGATGTTAAAAATAAAATTTTAAAAAATAAAAAATTATTTTAATATATTTTGAATGAAAAAAATTTAAAAAAGAACTTTTACTACTATAATCCCAATTTCCACTTTCCAGAGTTTAGTTTCTTTGTTACGAGCTTTTGGGCCCTTCATGGAACCAACCAAGTAAAAACACAGTAATACTCCTAGTCATTGTGGGGCTTTTAAGCCTATTGAAGGACTCGGTGATCAACGCAAATTAATGCAGTAGGCCCATTCTAGGTAACAGAGCAGCCTACTTTCTGGCATGCTCAATTAATTTTTGCTGAATCTTCCCCTAAATGAATTCACTAAAGACCCACAGCCACCGGAACGTAAAAGAGTTTATATGCTCCGGCAAATACATTCTCCAGAGACCATTGACTACAATTTCTTTTTGTTGGGGCCATGTTAGCGTAGCATAATATTTTAAATCACTTCATTTTCGAATTATTCATTATTCAGTACCGTATCATCACCACATTTCTGGGAAAAGAAAGAAAAATCATGATGCTGTATTCCATAGAGGAGCAAAAACGTTAAAAAAGGAAGAATTAATGGAGTAACAAGGAAAAGAAAACAGCCCTAGCAAGAGAATGGAGCCATATATATATATATATATATATATTGGCAGGAATACATATACATAGATTATTCCTATAAAACTTGACATTTAATTACGTAAAAGAAAAGGGAAGCAATTAATTAACTAGCTACAAGCTTTCTTTGTCGGACAGAGTAAACGAAACAACAAAATCATTGGATAACAAGTGGGGTTTGAACTATACAAGCCGTAGATCCATGTCCCTTAAACAACCACTGGCGTTGTGCTGCATCAAATTGAATGAGCAAATTATCACAAAAACAAATAACAAGAACGCTGACCCAACTCCACGCCCTATTCTTAAAACTAGAACGTATTTTCAAACTTAAACCGAGTCTCACCTCCTTGCGATCTAAATCACTTCTTAACCTAGCCCCCAATCCATCATCATCTATTTGATTCGGGAAATCACAAGGTTTGCTTTTAAATTGCAGTGTTGACACATTTCCAACACCCATGGGTAATTCCTCCCCATCCTCCACTAACTCGCCGCATGAAATACCAACACCACCGTATTTAACGAAAGCAAATGAACCTCTGGTTGGATTAAAGCTAGCCCAGGGTTCAGGATTCTTAGCAAAAATAGCGATGCTGGTGTTCCATACGGTGTCCAATTTTCGAGAGGTACCAAGGTTCAACTCTTTGAAGGTTAAGGAAGACAAGTGGACGGAAAGACGCACCGTATGGGGTCCATGTCTTGCGTTCTCATAAGTGGCGAAGATAAGGAAAACCACGCAGGATAAACCAACCAGAACGCAAAACCCATATTTGCAAGCTGCCCGGGACAACATGTAGATCGCTCAAAGGGATGAACAAGGTTAATTGAGCCGGTCTCGACGGTTTTGAATATTGAGTTTGGAGAACAGAATGTTACCATGGATGGAGAGAAGAAAAATGGATCAAACGCAGTTTTATGCTTGGGATGATTCGTTATGTTTGTATATCTGTATCTACCATTTTCAGCTTATTTGGACACCCTTTTTTCGACCAAAAAAAGAAGATGAAGAAGAAGAAGAAGAAGAATATATGTATCTATCTGTCATTTTGTTACCAAACTGAATGGATTGCTTCCTTTTATTAACCTCGGAAAATACCATGCAATTACCTTCCAGGTTGTTAGCTTGGTAAGATTTCCTGTGTTCCTGCTTCTTATCACATCAATGTGTGCTTGTATGGAATGGAAGTTGTATATGAAAAGCAGGGCCAAGTTTATTTATTTATTTTTTTATTAATATAAATGTACGTGTTAACTTATATGTGTTTTAATTAATTTTATAGGTATGAAATTAATAATTATATAAACTTTTAATAATTTTAAAATTTTTAAAAATTAAATTTAAAATCTAATCAATTAAATTATAAAAAATAAAGTTTAATTTGACTGGGTCATGTGCAGTATATGAACTGCTGGCCGGTTGCTCCCAAAACTGCAACAATATTCCATGATGGCCTCATCACGGCTTTTGGTGTCACCGTTGAAACAAAAAGGGACAACAGTCCCGACTCCTTTTATCAGTACGAACAATATGCATTTTCACCGGGTCCTCTTCAACTGTTTAATCATAATTGGTTCCGTAAATTTGAAATAAGAAAATTATGTAAAAAATATTGATATATTCATTAGCAATGTATTAAACTAACCTCGTTTATTTCTCATACTTTCTTTTTCAAAAGTGGTTTTTATTGAAAGTGAAAAGGAGTTTTTAATTTATTTTTGTTAATATCATAAAAAAATAAGTTGAAAAACACTTTTTAATTTTTTTACTATGCCATGAAAAAATAATTTTTAATTTTTTAATTTTTTAATATTAAAAAAATACAGATAAAAAATTAGGGAATGAAATTAAAAAATAAATTCAATTTCATAAGTTATTTCAAATAAAATAAATAGCAAAAAAAAAAAAAAACTAAATCTGACATATGAAAAAGTTAAAGGAGGATGAAATTGAAATTTTTTTAAATTTTATAAATTATTTTAAATAAAAAAACAATTAAAATAATGAGAACCAAATTCAACAGATAAAAAAATTGAAAGAGAATTAAATTGATAAAAAAATCTAATTTCATAAATTATTTAAAAAAAATAGAGGTCAAATCCGATACATAAAAGAAATTCAAGTAAGAAAAGGATAAGAAAAAAATAAATAACAATCAACAGAATAAGAATCAAATTTGATATAAATAATCAAATCAAATCAAATTTTAAGGGATGAAATTGAATAATGATAATAATAATAATAATAATAATAATGCAACTTCTAAAAAATGTCGAGGATCAATTTAATATAATCAACAAATAACAAGAGAATTTTTAGTTTTTTACAATTTCTAAAAAATATGTTTAACTTAAAATAAAAAGAGAATATTTTTCTAGAAACTAAACAATTTTGTTTTTAGAAAATATTTTTTATTAATTAAATTTTATAATAGTAAACAAACATAAAAAAAATAAAAAATTAATTTCCAGAGAATTACTTTTCATAAAATAAATGGGGATAAGAATTACAAATGCAGTATTTTCTTGGCTCATATTTCTTAGTTTTTTTTTTGAAAGGAAACATAAAAGTACTTTAACCATGTGTCATAAGTGTTGTTGTTCATATTTTTCAATTTTGTGCACGCTAGTATTGTTTATATTAAAATAGATTTGAATTCTTCTAAAAGTAGGTTAATTTTATTATGATAAAAAGAAGCACTAATCTACTCTTACAATAGTTTTTAAGGAAGTATAGCAGCCAAAATAATTGGTTTTTTACCAATTTGTTTTTCATTAAAAAAGCTCAAAATTGAACACAAATTATTTTGTGATGGTTGCAAAAAGCACGTCACAATTTAATTTTGTGACTAATTTCAATCACAAAATTATTTTTTTCAAAAAGAAAAATTCATGAATGAATCCGTCATAAATTGGATTTTTTTGGGGAATTTAAATTTTCAATTAAAGTAAAAAATTAGATTTTTTCGAGGGAATTTAAAATTTAAAATTTGAAATGAATTTAATTAATCTTCTAAATAAAACAGTATTATTAGTTGTTAATGACAATTATAGCCTGCAACATGATTAATTTTTTTAATTTATTAATTTACCTAAATCATCATCATCTTCAAATAAATCTTACTAATATTAATTCATTATGGTGATCATCAAGAATACAACATTAACCATCAAAAGCTCTAGACCCAATTAAATCAAATCACTAGCACCAACAAAACTACCCTCAACTCAAACTAAAACCACCATCCCTTACTACTCCATTAAATTAATTACACATGAAAAAAAAATGTAGAAGAGAAATTAGAAAAAAAAGAATGTAATAAAAAAGAATGAACCTAGCTAATTCTGAATAACAAAAGATAATTTTTATCCTCAAATATGTTTAAAAATTGCTTGCACTCACTATTTCATTTGGATTTTGAACAATAATACATATTATTAACAAGTTTAAAAATTGCTTGCACTCACTATTTAAAAATATTTTTTTTAATTTTTTTTAATCACAATTATAAAAACCAATACAATACCGATCATACCACAATGTAATTGGCAATTGAAAAGGTAATAATCATCTTTTGGTGGCCACGACAAATTGTTCGATCGTTGCTATTAACATCTTCCCCTGGATTTCATTCACTAAAATCGAATCATATCAGCCCCAGTCCAAAGGAACACGCGCTCTAATCAGTAAATTAAAAGCATGGTTGATATCGTGAAAGGCTGTTATTTTTTTTATTTGTAAATTCATTTATATAATCTGTTTTAGGTATCATTACATTAAAATCATATAAAAAATAAATTTAAATAAAAAAATTCAAAACTTTTAAAAACACCCGGTCATCCTAAACAAACTCAAAATAAAACCATCTTCTTACAGGAAGCTCGTATATAGAAATAGAATTAGCAAAAGAAACAAACCAATATTCCCACAACACATTAACTACCTTACAATGCACGCATTACAACGTTGTTCTCTGATTAATTAGGTTTTATGTATAACCTTGTTTGTATCTGCGAAATAAGTCTTCTGTTTTGGCATTCCTAAAGGCACAGCAACCAATCAAGTATACGCATATTAAGGCAATGAGAGTAATGAGCAGTATGACGTCTGCCCTTCTCCATTCCCTTTTCAAATTAGCCAATAATCCGGCCTTGCATGAATCGCAATTGTAGCAAAGTTGATTTTGGTCATTGTTCCATTTCAGGCAGTCCATATCTGCAGCAATGTTTATTGGACTAATCCAATATGTTGGGTTCACAAATGTATACCCACATTCGGTCGGGGGCTTACAGCATCCTGACTGTCAAGGATAAAAAAGCAAAAAAGAAAAAAAGCATAAAGTTGAAGATAATCACATGATCGATGAGAGAATATAATCAACTTTATTATTCTTTTCTTCAATATTAGAAATTATCGCTAGCCGTAGATAAAAGTTATTCCTATGTTAGGGTCATCGAAACAAAAGCTAATTATTAAGAAATATATACACTTTATGAAAGTATAACACTTAACTTCATTATTAAGTTAATTTTCACCAAGAACAAAATTATGTTACGTTTTTGTTTTTTAAATATATTCGAAGAAGATGATATGTCCTAATAATTCTAGTTAGAGGCTACGAAAAATAATGTATTTTTTGGTAATAAAAACAATGACTATCTAGAAAAACAAAAGAGATGAAGGATCATTTCCATTTATTATAAGTGGGTTTTTCTTCTTCTTCTTCTTTGATTTCCCTAAGAAAGTAGGAAGTTGCCTGCAACCCATAGAAAGATCGAGTCCATGTTTGAAAGGCATCTTAATTTCTTCTAAATTGTTTGGTACATGATAAAAAATAGATAATCTAAGCAAGAAAATAACTTTAATAACCTGTAAGGGGCTAATATGAGCATTGAAGAAATCTTGAGCCATGTGATAACTCTGGTTCAGCTCAGCACACGTATTAGAGGAGCTAAGGCAACCTCTTATCCGATCCCACTTATATGAACTATGAACCCTTCGGCGAAGCCAACCTGAAAAATCATTAAGACGATATTCCAAGTAGGCTCTACTCGGTGCAAGGTGGCCTGAGCCCCTAACAGTCACCATGTAGATAAAAACCGTTAGACATGCGAGCAGTATTATAAGGATGAGCATGGCAATGAGATAAAAGATAAGGAGCCAAGGGATTCTCCAGAAACCTCCTACAAAGCCTGCAAGAGCTACTTTCAGGATTAGCATTCCCAAGATAATGACAGGCCATTGTAGGATCTTGACACAAGAGTTGTCTGGTTCCGTTGCTAGCCAAATCCCAGCACCTATGACTGGGATGGAGAGAAGCATGGCGACAAAGTTTATAGCACCAATAACATTATTGCTTAGTGCCATTTTAGTGCTTCTCCGTGGTGATTTTGCTCTGGGTTTGGTTTCTTCCTGGACTCGGATAATGATCAGGACAATAGAAAATGTGGAGTACCAGTGATGGATGTTGAAAAACAGCTACTACAGGATCTGCTTTAAGTCATATGGCCCGCCTGTTTTTAGTTCCTTTCTTTGGATCCATCCAAGCTACTAAAGCAAGCTACGATAATTTTTAAAATGTACATTTTTTTTAGCTCTGCTAAACTTTTCGGAAAGGGATACCGTGTATAAGTCAGGGAAGAAAAGAAAGAAACAGAACACATCATGAACAATTATTAATTAACAAAAATTAAAAAAAGAGGTGATTTTACTTTTTACCTCCTTACTTACGAAATTGATTCATAGAACAGAGCTTTGCTTTTTAAAAAAATCTTAGAACAGAGCTTTGCTTTTTTAAAAAATCTTTTTGTTTAATCTAGTTTATTTTTTAATTTTAATTTTTAATATTAGGTTTATATTTTATTTTGATTAATTTTATGTAAAGTTATCATAATCTCATGATTTAGATCACTAGTGTAGCTAATTAATCCTAGTTTACTTAAAGTTTATCTTATCATTTTATTCAATTGATTTTTTTTTTAATTTTATCATTTAACATTGGATTAATTAGAAATTAAATTTCATAATTTATTTTTAATTTGCTTTCTATAAGATTATATGATATTAGATACTTTGTTAAAATAATATTATAATGTAATTCATATGATGTATTTTCTAACTTCTTATGAGGTATTTTGTCAAGTATATAATTACCCATTAGAATTGTCACCTCTCATAAGTTTTAAGGTAATCTCAAACTTATCAATGTGGTGTTCATTATTTTTTAAGGTTCAATTCTTATATTTTGCAATGTTATTTTATTATAGTGAATAAAAAGATATAGTTTGGTGAATAATATTATTTTGAAAATATAATTTATTAAATAGTGCTTCATATTCTTCATATTTATTACTTCTTATTATCTTTATATTCTTTTTAAGTTATTTTCAATTTTGTTTTTGGAATGTTTTAATACTTCAAGAGCTTTCATCTCTACTCTTAAATAAATAGATATAAAAATATTTTATACAATTATCTATAAAATAATATAATAATTTCCTCCTTATACAGCCTTGAAAATGGACACACACACACTACATTTTAAATTTATGATTACATAATCGAAGTTCTTTTCCACCTTTTTTTTAAGCAGCGCTTTTCTAAGTTTCTTTGCTGGAACATGACTTTAGGTGCTGCTACCGCGTTCATCTTTCTTTTCTTTTCTTTTCTTTTCTTTTTCATTTCTTTCACTTTGTACCATCGACATTGGTTGCTCAATCGGTGCTTAGCTGTTAGAATTGAACTACCTGTTAAAACTACCCATGTTTGAGTAAAATGAGGAAGAATGCTTGTTTGAGCAAGCTGGAACTTCGTTTTGAGGTCTTGAAGGCTATTATTAAAATTCAATATTGGCTTCTTCATGCATGCATGTGAAAAGAAATTATGAGGGGCTACCAGCGTATTGCTCCTCTAACCACATAAATATGGGTCTATGGAAAACATGGTATGAAGAGGCCAGAACCCTTGTCAGAAACTCATGGTTAAATCTCAATTTTACCCAGGGATGGGAAATTATGGATGAAGGCCTCCCCTATTAGGTTAGCCATCCTCTAGATGTAAAATCCAGAAGAGCTGTATAATGTCGTTATGGAATTCTCCCCTTCATTGATGAAGAATAATTAATTGGGGACCAAATTGAAAGAAAAGAAAGCATTTTAAAGCCTGTGTTTAATATCTGCGTACTTGATGAATTAAATTATTTAGGTGCTGCTAAGCAAGTATTCCAAAAAGGTTGGATTGAAAAATAAATGATTAAACCGCAATATATTGATTCAAAATCTTCATATCTCTTATGTGCTTGTAGTTAGCAAGGCTTACGACGAGATTTTATTGGCTTCTAAAATTCCGTTCTAGCAGGTAACTTCCAGTTGCAGTGTTGCCTCTTTCAAGGTTCTTGTAAGTGCCCTGTTTCATGGGAATGTTGACTTGTGTCTTGTCTTCAATACCGAATGAGTGGAACAACAAAGAATTTCATCTTCTAATATTTATATTCGTTGAAGATAAATTTTCTATATGCTATTAAAATAAATGTTCTAATTTTAATCAATCCCTTTATCTAATTTTAAGAGGTTGGGGTGTGATTAGCATAGGTCCCAAGTTAATTTTTTTACAAGAAGAAGGAAAAGGAGAATAGATTCAATTGATAGGCTGGTAAAAGCTGTTTGAGCAATCGACACTTGATGAAGTAAGTGTTTTGGCATTCAGATAATTCCTTGCTACTTGGAGTTTTGTCATGGGTCCCCGCAGTTGTCATACGTTTGCTTTAATCTGTGCTGTTCTTTGCTGCTAACTTGCTGTGATTGATTCTGACTGAACTGGAACTTGAGGTTACTGTCATTATGACTACCTTGTTTTGTCTACTTGTGCTGTCATTATGACTGAATTAGCACTCCAATAAAACTTGCAAATGGCGAAAGTCATTCTTATTATGGTTTGAAATCTATTATGATCATCTATATCCTTCTGATGCTGCTTATACTTTGATTTCAATATTATGATTTGAAATTCAGTAGTTATTTTCTTCTCTGTTAAGTTGATTGGAATCTCATGCTCCATCTGAAGATGGACTTTACACATTAGAGGTTCGAGCTTATCTTGATGTTGTTGGTAGCTAATTTTTGTTTTTCACTTGATGATCAGGGCAGATTGAAGAAAGAAAAAGGTTGTGTCTCATAATTAAAAAGACTGAATGAGAGATAGAATCAAGATTTGTTGAGGTATCTTTCTTCTAGCTGTTTGCTTGTGGGCATCATAGGATGTTTGATTAGATGAAGTCAGTTTGGAACTTCATGTAAGCCTACATTGATCAAGATAATCCAGTCTTTTAGTAGCATGAATTAGCTAATTATGCCCTCATAAATGCATAATTTTTAGCTAGTTTTGCCCTCGTTTCGTGCAATCATATCGAATATACATATGCCCTTGCATCTAAGTTTATGTTTTTTAGATAGGATTCTCTAAGTCGATTGTATCCTATATATTATTCCTTCCATTGTTGCATATTATCTATCCTGAATGTGTCGAATCCCTCTGATATTCTTTATATACTCTTGCGACCACATGGCATTTAAAACGACATGATCTTCCTTAAGGATCATATGCTCTTTCTCTCTCTCAAAAGATGGTGGTTCTTGCTGGTAAGAGAGGTTCAATGCCATCTTGATCCTAGTCAGCATCAACAGGTATTTTTTGTTGGTAGTTACTTGATGACCCGGAAAACGTTGAGGAAAGTGAAGGAGGTGGCTTCATTTTCAAATAGCATAGATCTGTGATTAAAAATCGAACACATGATTGCTGAAGCCCCGTTAATGTCGAGATACCTTGCTTGTTTCTAATTGCCACGGGCATCATGGGGGAGTTGAGATGCGTGTTTTTGGGACTTTATAGAAACCTGCAAATCGCTATGAATCATGGCCTATGATGATTAATAATCTAATATTAGAACGTACACACACACACACACACACACACACGTGTAAGGTTATTATAAGGTCACTAAGGGTGTGGAAATGGGTGACTTTGGAGAAGGGAAAGTAGAGCACTTGAGAAAGTGAAAAAGAAAAGAAGTGAAAAGGTCCACAAGGCTAAGAGGTGGTTGCTTGTTGAGAAGGAAACAGAGTTCTTGGTTCTCACACACGTGCCGCTTTTAAGTTTGTTCTGTTGACTGAAAACTGCGCTCATGCAATTACATATCTAAGTAGTCTTTGCTGTATTCTCGCGCTGACTCTCAAGTAACATACAGGCTTGTTTGTTTTGTTATATGAAAAGTGATTTTTAAAATTTTTTTTTAAAATTTTTATTTATTATTAGAAAAATTGGTTAATAAAAATACATTATAGTTAATGAAAAATTTAGCTTGGTTTTTTTAAAAATATTTTTTTTATTTTTAACAAAAAACACTTTTCTGTAGAAGTTTTATAAATGTCTTGTTATTTGTTGATTATCTCACATTTAGTTCTTAATCTTTTAATTACTATATATTTTGTTCTATTTTTTTTAGAAAAGTATTTTTTTTTTATTTTGGGTGGAAAGCTGTAGAAGTTTCATAAACGTCTTGTTATTTATTGATTATCTCAAATTTAATTCTTAATCTTTTGATTGCTATATATTTTATTTTACTTTTTTTTTTATTTCATCTCTTAGAATTTTATTTAATTTGATTTTTGTATAAACCTTGATTCTTATTCTTTTTATTGTTATTTACTCTTTTTGTCATTTTTTTAATTGAATTTTTTTATTTATCAGATTTGGTCCGTATTCTTCTTATTGCTATTTATTTTTATTTGAAATAATTTGTGAAATTGTATTTTTTTTAATTTCATCATTTTTTTATTTGTCATATTTGGTCTTCATTATTTTAATTGTTATTTATTTTATTTGAAATAATTTAAGAAATTATATTTTTTTTTAATTTCATCTTCCAGCTTTTTTATCTGTAAAATTTGATCCTTGTTTTTTTAATAAACTTGAAAAAAAATATTAATAAGTTATTTTTCATGATTCAATCAAATATTGGAAAGTTTTTTTTAACTTATTTCTCATGACATTGTTAAACATCAAAAAATAATTTATTTTTTTAAAAAAAAAACCATTTTTTCAACAAATAAACATGGTATAAATGTCATGATGAGTAAGCTATCTCTATCAGACTATATTCTTCAATGAAACTTTATTGTTGATAAAATAAATAAATAAATAAATAACTAGATTTCATGTTAGTTTACAGTGATTTCCAAGCATTTTTTTTGTTGAGTTTACAGTAATTTAACTTTTTTTTTTTGTGTTTTAAGGTGTATTTTGATATGGTCATATTAAAATATTATATAATCTATATAAGACATAATATTTTATTTATAAAAAAAACTTCATAATTCTAGTTATAACTGATTTGATTTAATTTTTTCATGACTAATTTCTTGATGTAATTATTATCTTTTCATCGTTAAAAATATAAAACATAATATGTATTGGTCTCAATAACTATAATTAATATCCAATTTTATTAGAATATCAATTAAAAATATTTAAGAACAATACTTTAATGCAGTAAAAATTTCATAATTATAATCAATTTATAATTTTATTTGTCAAATATTTTTATTCTAAGAATTTTTTTTGTTATCAAACATAAATAAATAATATACTTATTGATAATAAATATATTTTTTACATAAATCTCGTACAACCAAATGTTTAGCTGTATTACATATGCTCTAATACTATGTACCTAGGACCTTGTTTTTTTTTTTTTTAATGAATGTCTCAAAGTCTCAGCAGGAAACCAATAGCTAAATTATGTCTTGTTGGTATCTTAGGCCCCACCATTGCTGAAACCCTCAGTCACCTCCGTTGAACGATAAAAGAAAACGATGCTAATTTTAATTAAAATGGGAAAATATATGCTCAATATCTCCAGTGGAATCTAAAGACCATTTGCTTTGGTCCACAAAGCGGTGCTTCGATGCACTGAGAGTAGAAAATGGAACCTTAGAGTGAGTTGAATAATTATGTCTTTGTCTCCCCTCAAGTATTCTTCTTTTCTTTCCTGTATTGTGGCCCCTTCCACTCTTTCCATATCACGCAATAGAAATTAGAAAGCCTGCCAGCAACACTTGAACAAGATTGGGAAAAATAAATAAGAGGAAAATTCAAGAGGATTACAGTGATCACAGTATCCCACAACCTCCACTCTGAGAAATTCTTTGTGGCCTCATTCTGCGTAGCTGCCTGCCTGCCAGGAGGGAAAAAGATTTGATGACGGCGGACTGCACTTGCGATGGTGGTAATGGAAAATCTAGGAGAATTGTTGGCTACTGATATTTACTTTGGACAGACGTAGGCATACATGCAAGTGATTAATGGGGGAAAGGAGTTCCCATGCTACACACTCACCCCAACTGCACCAGTTTTGAACAATAGTAAAAGCATTGATTACTTTAATGAACTCTCCAACCAATTCCATCCACTTAGTCAACAAACCATTATCTCCCAGAGAAAAAGAAAAAAAAAAAAAAGATGGTACCAAAGAAAAGAAAAGGCGATGAACAAGAAAAAGAAGAGAAAAAGAAAGAATTCCCATCAACACTCTTTCCTTTGCTTTCCATGTAAGCCTCTTTCCCTGCTTTTCCAACCTCACTCTTCTGTGGTATCCGAAATTTTAATCTCTTGAACTCTCTCTGTGCTTGCTGTTCTGTCTTCTCCTATCCTAGATAATACAACATCAGTTCGTAATATCTTGCTCATATGCATCTCATCATCATTAATAAGAAACACTCCAGCCATCCTTTCCAAATACACTTCTAAGGTAATCTCTCTTTTATCTTTCATCTTCTTCTTCTTCTTTTCGCAGCAAATCAACATCATTGGTTTTATGAAATTATTTTCAAACCAATTCTTACCAAAAAAATTTTGTTTCACTGTTTCTTCCACCAAGTTGCGAAGAAGGTTTTATTTTTTTTCAGGCTCTTCTGTTTAAAGGTCCAACACAAATATGGTCCAAATGATTTTCTTCTCGCATTTCTAGCATAATACTAGGTGGTAGAATGTATGCATCATGTCAGAAATGCTAATAGTTTAGAGTCATATAGTTTGTAAAGCTTGCCATGGCATCTCTAGACGCCCCCCAAACTTGGATTCCACACGTGAACATTAAAGACTGTTCTCAAGGATTTTGTAGCTTATACTGCCCACAATGGTGTTACATCATCTCCCCTCCTCCGCCTCCCTTCGAGTTCCCTGATGACGATTCGAGTCCAATTTTTTCTCCTCTTGTCATTGCCATTATAGGCATACTGGCCAGTGCTTTCCTTCTAGTATGTTACTACACCATCATATCTAAATATTGTGGAAACGATTATTCGGCAAGGAGAAGGGATCAAAATCATGGACAAAATGAGGAATTTGAGGACGATCACAACTCATCTCTCCACGAGCCTTGGCATGCTGCAACAACTGGCGTTGATGAGGCTCTTATAAGGTCCATCACAGTTTGCAAGTACAAAAAGGGAGATGGTTTGATTGAAGGGACAGATTGCCCAGTTTGTCTAAGTGAGTTTGAAGAAGATGAGAGCATAAGGCTTTTGCCAAAGTGTAGCCATGCTTTCCATGTCCCTTGCATTGATACATGGCTTCGCTCTCACTCGAATTGCCCACTATGTCGTGCCAACATAGTCTTCTTTAGTGCTTCCCTGCCTCAATTGCCTCCTCCAGTGACAGAAACTCCTCAAGGCAATGAATCTTTGCAAGAAAGCCAACGAGCTAATGAGAATGTGTCGGTTACACAAGACACAGAAAGGGTTGCTAGAGATGAGCAAGCGACACAGAATCTTGCAGGGGCTCCAAAGACTCCGTCACGAGTGTTTAGTGATTCGGGTAACTTGGAAGAGAGAGATATCATAATTGAGATGCGAGATATTGATAGATATCAACGCCTTAGGAGATCATTTTCAATGGATCATCCATGTCAAAGCCACACTTCCATCGCTGAAATTATTCGGATGAATCAGGATGAAGTTGTTCCAGTAGAAGACTGTTCGGGAGACGTTGGATCATCGAAACATTCAGCAGAAATCAGCAAATGCGTGTCTAGCAGCAGCAGAAGAGTCTTGAATTGTGTACTCAATCCTGTTACCATGAAGAGATCATTTTCTAGTGGAAGATTCTTTCTCACTGGGCATGGAAGAATGCGTGACACCATAAGTCTTGTTTAAACAGAAACTCTGTTTTGTTTTTCCATTGATGGTTATATTTTCCATTAATCAATGTTATGATAAAGTTCTGTAAGCGTGAGAATTGTGTTCCAATGTATAAAATTGACGAGGGACATATCTATATGTCTTGCAAATCTTGTTTGTTCTCTATGTTCATTGGTTTGCTAACAGCTACGATGCAACCAGTTCCCATTTTTCCCTGTTTTTAACTCGTTGCTCGAAGCTCAATTATGCTAAATCTGCCATTGAAAGGATGGTTTGGATAATGGGGAGTGAGATATCGGCATGCAGTATCAACTAGATCATGCAGTATTTAGATAAATTAATAGAAAAAATGCATAAGCTTTAAATCCGTTAATTCAAAAGAAATTTGTCTATAAACTTATGCTCAGAACATCAGTACTTCCACAAATCTCCATTCACGCACCCGAAATCTATGAACTCCACCTCAAGTCTTGAAAAAAGATAGTTATCTTTACGATGATTTTCTCAAGTTCTCTCAACATAGCCAAATTAACTGAAACACTAACCATCTTTATATGTAAGATCTTGATGTAGATAAACTAATACTAGCCTGGAAAGAAAAATTAAAATGCCGTGGCATTTTTCTCTCCCAAATCGGTAAATGATGGTGAAAGAAGAGAGAAGATAGGGATGGGAGGCTGGCCTCAGCGGATCAAGGCCCGCTAGACATTATTACCTCGGTGCCTTTAATTATAGTGTTGACGAAAGGTGGCTGCAGAAGTCAAAAAACACTTGAACAGTTTCACATGAAATTAACTAGTGAATCAGCTTAGCAGTGTGGAATATTTTGACAAAGGATAAAAATAAAATGCCATGCTTTAGAACAAAGGAAGCCAACTTTCATTTCCCTCTGGTCTTGGTTCCATGTGCCTAATGCATAAACCTTAGAATTAGAACAATGAAACTAGATTTCGAAGTGAGATTTGGGAGGAGGAGTTTGAGGTTGGAGTATGTTATCCCTCTACTATAATTGTGATTAAAAAAAAAGGCTCCAAAAAATTTGGGAGCCTTGGATCATGATTTTAATATTTAATGACTCGTGTACGTTTAAAGGTTTTTTTTTTTTTTACCCTTAACGTTTAGTGTCATGAATTTAAAATTCAAGTGGGATAAAAAGGATAGAAGGGAAAAAGAAAAAGAAAAAAAGAAAAAAAAGAAGGAAAGGGGAAACCATGCTCATAAATGGACATGCCAGGCTGGGGTATGGTTCTGAATGGGTCACTGGGAATGAGATGGTATGTCTATCAATAAAACCGCAACTGGTTTATTTTTGTTATTGGGGGCCCAATGGGCTCATTCGGTCCTATATAAATGGGCTACACTGTAATCTGTCTCAAGGGCTTTACTGTCGATGGAGTTTTCTTTCTATTACTGCATATGAAAATTGGAAAAGCTGCGGCGGTGTGGACCTTATATTAGTTAGAACATGTATTCTTTCTTCCCCTTTTAAATCAGTGTTATCTAACCGGGCCCATATAATGAGTTGGCTTGCAGCCTAACTTGTGTTAAGTTTAAAAGGATAAATTCAGTTGACCCATCTAACCCAATTTTCAGTTGACCCATCTCGTTGTGTGTGTGTGTGTGTGTGAGAGAGAGAGAGAGAGAGTTTTTCGTTAAAAAAAATGAATTGACTTATGAGTGAATTTTTCATTTATTTAATCTCTTTATAATTTATATCTCAGTCTGATAATTATATTTATCGAAAAATAATATAAAAATATTTGTTAAATTATCTAGCATCATAAAATTTTTAAATTAATATAATTTTTTAATATGGTATTAAAGATTTTCTAATCAATCAGGTAAGTAGAAGCTATAATATCTCTTATTAAATTAATAAATCCATGCAAGTTTGAAACAAAAACATTTCGGATAGAGTTTTTTTTTTCTTTTTGACAAGATCATACAGAGAGATAGCTCCATTTTGTTTTTGCTTTCAAAGGACTACTTGATAAGGTATCTTTTCTATTTTTCTATTAATGAAATTAGAGTTATTCAGCTGCAATCTACTTCAATAGAAAAAGAAAAAACCTACGAATACTCAATTGTTAGAAAAACTTGCATGTGTAGGTATTCGTGTATATGGTGTTAGCGATTGGTTTGCTTTGATTGGAATATCAAGTAATTTTGTAAATTAATTTAAAAAATATATAATTATCATAATTAACGAGCTAGGGAATAGGAAAACAAATACACAAGAAACAAACAAAACAAAATTGCTCAGATGGTATATTTACAGAATAAAACTATCAACTTCAAGGGTAATATTTGTTGAAACTAGAGCTGCCAGAAAGCCGAAGGTAATGCAAGAATTGGCAAAACCAATTAAATGCTATCCATATTAGGGCAAACTCCTGATATAAATCTCAAGAACTTAACTTATCTGCTATCTAGTAAAGAGTCTTGCGATTGATCATGAAGATTACACAGGGCAGAAAATTGGACCACGTTCGTGACGGTACCTAAGTGATAAGATCCCATTTCTCTCTTTTCTCTATGAATCATACGTTAGGGTCAGCCATGTCTCTGTCTTGCTACACTAGAAGACATGTGTTTTAATTAGAATTCAGATTTATCCTCAGCAAAGAACAAAAATGGGAGCTAAGAATCAATGAATAAGGTAAAATGCATCGATCCCACAAAAACTTTTTACTTCTCAGGTCTGAACTACAAAAACTCATCACCTTTTCCAAGACCCACCACCACCTTGTGCAATGTCAACCTTCCATTCTTTTTACGAAGAAAGAAAAAGCCCTAGATAGACCCAAAAATGGATGTGGTTTGTGCGCGTTTGTGGTGATAACGTTCTTAGTTAATTATTAAGGGCTTATTTACATGATGAAGCATCTAATTAATTATAAATGGATTTTAAAAAAAAATTCTATGATGACTTTGATCTGGGATCACCATTTGCAAGATTTAGTTCATTATCAATATTAGCGTAATTATGTAATTTATGCTGTCATGCTTGACAGTTTCCATCTCTAGCAACTTCATAATTAAGGAGAACCATTGCTCTTGAACAAAAGGGTTATCTTTGCGTTGTTACCCCATGAATGCGTACAATTTTCGTCCTCTTGCATGATTTTGCTCACATAGCAAGGCGGCATTGACGCCTATAAATAATTATTAGTAATCTAGAGAGCTAACCAATAAACATTTTTTTGCTGCTATCATATTATGTTTCATTGAGGGCACTCGAGAGGATAATAATCTTTTCTTTTCCCGCTAACATTGAAGCTGGTCATTCGATCACCCAAGTATAAGTAGAAGATTAATTAATGAGAATCACAAGATCATGGCAATTCATGATAAGAAGATAAAAAGGAAGGCAGCAAGATGAAACCTATATATATCTAGCTTAACCGATCCTGTAGTGCATGGTTTTCTAAAAGGCATTGTTGGAGAGGTCACAAATAGGCCTCATAATTACTTGATATTGTCAGACATCCAAAAAATCTTGTGTTTTTCTGTTCTTGGTAAAAGGTAAAAGCCATGCAAATTAGGTTAATCTAGCGCAATCTAATGGAAGAATTGAGTACCCTGGCCAATCAGGTATAGATCGAGATCTCACATGCAAATCCAGAGAATCAGGTTAAAAGAAAGAGGTTGTACAAAGAACCAAAAAGGTTAAGAGAAGAAATGCACTCTTATCCATATAGTTCACATTTAATTTTCAGTACTCTTTGAAACAGATACCTTCGCATGCCTGATCCTTACCATCATGGCCAGGCTGCCCAAATCCCATTGTAGCCCCCATCGTCCCATTTCTTTTCTGTTTGAAAACACCATTATTACAACTTAAAAATTACAGGTCAACAGTTATGTCCAGGAGGAACCAAACACAACTACACTAAAAACACTTTGAAAGACCGAAGAAAGAAGACCAGAAACTTCGTTGCAATAGGGAAAAGAAGGTGGCATTATGGTGATTTTGTTCCAAAACAATAGGCATTTTGGATAGATGATGACTTGATCAACATAGGGAAGCTTCTTGCTCAATTATTCTAAGCATGTGGTGGACTGCTCCTGCTAAGTCATCTACTGATGTAAGTTGGCATCCTTCTTCGAGCTGCATTAAGAATGTTCCAAATTTAGTCGAGAGCTGATTCATTTTGGTAGAACAGACAAAGAGACATGCATTTCTAAACTTAGGAAACCCCGAAAATACTTGAAAGTATCCTCAACCTGCCCATTCTACCCCATACGACAATAATTGAAGACCATTGCTTATGAAATGGCTACAGATTTCCTCGCCATCAATTTCATTACTGCGGGGTCATTTGCTATATAGTTCATGCTTACAGAATGAAATACACAACCCATCAATGATCAATGTAACATGTTCAATAATATTTAATCAATGGAAGTGACTGCATTTTTCTGAACATGATATAAAATCTCCTTTGAATAAAAATGCTATATACTGATAGCGATGGCACCCAAAGGGACAAAAAGAATATATTAGTAGGACTCGAATTTTCTTATTCTTTTATGCATGGGCCCAGAAATAAAGTGAAGAAAGACTTAATTAATGCGCAAAATTGTGCAAACAATAGTACAAGTTATTTTGACTGTACATACCTTGGCACTGATTGAGTAGAGAACCAATGGGTCCATGGTGGTCACATTGATGTGGAGGACAGTGAGGTAAAGCGTGTGAAATCCAGAAACTAACTTTGAAAGTTGTCTAGGGCTTCTTCTTGAGAGAATTCGTAGATTTGCATGAGTTTCAATCAAAGTGGCCTCAATATCGGCTATGGATGCCGCAGTCTTTGACGTAAACTTGCTAGGAATTTGAGACCAAGTGTACTGAGGGGACACAAAAAATTGGGAAAAGGGTTGCTGTGGAAACTCTGAGGTTGTAGTGGCATTTTCAGTGCTGTAATTAGGTCCTGTTAATCCCTGCTTTAGTTTGAGCTTCTTAGCTTCAAGGGATTGTAGAAGGTGCTCCATCTCCTTCACGAACTCAATGGCACCACCCACTATAGAAGCCTGGTCACCCTGCACTTTAAGAAAGATTTTAACAAACGTGATGAGTACATGCATGCAGGTAAGCAAGGAAAATTATATAATTTACTCAGATAATTAAAATTTTAACCTTGAATATCAAATAAATCCAGATTAATCACCAGCAGCACCACGGATGAACACTTGCTCTAGAGTCTCTATAATATTGCTTTTTTCTCACTTGAAAATAAAAGAATTATGTAAGAAAAAAAAGAGCAAAATGCCGTTGTGGAGCCAGTATTTTCAGATACACGTGACTGGGTTCTGAGTGCTGCTTTACGGTCTCTTTCATCCGACTATTCTCAAATTTTCTGAAAACAAAATCCAATTGTTCCTAAAATTAACACCAACATCTAAACTAAAATTCACCTAATTAACAATTGCAACTGTTTTTTTTTTTAAATGTATATGCTTGAATATGAGATATCCATAGACTCCAAACTATCCATAGATATTCATGTGCCTACTGTCCACTAAGGTCTAGGAGAGTTACCAAATTTCTACTACAAAAGGTTGGCAAAAGCAATAATCAGAACAACTTCTTCATGAATGATCACTAATTAATTAATGTATCTGCATGCCATTATAGAAAAGGAGCAAGAGAACAGATGGGTGGTAGTTGCAGGAAACAATTAGAAACAAACCCTTTGAACATAAGATTCAGGCATGAGAGATCTCAAAACGGCAAGATGCTCATTCATCAGTTTTCTCCTATTCCTCTCAACAGCAATGTGTGTCATCCTTTGTGTCTCAGCATCTTCCCTGTTCTTACAAACTCTTGGCTTTCTCCTCCTTTTCTTCTTTCCTTGCACAGCTAATAAATTATGCCTCCTATTGACAGCTTCTCGTCCCATCGAGCATCTCTGTCCAGTCATTAGGGAAGAGCTATTTACAGAAACACCATGGTCTTGAGGTTTCAAATTCTCTAACAATAAACTTGTTGTCTCTAGCGAGGCATGGCTGCTACATGGGGTAGCAGAGATAGTGTCATAGAGTATGAAGTTCAAGAACTCATTAGAAGATAGTGCTTGTAGTGCCATTTCCCTTTAACTGCTAGCTAAACTAACTACCTTCACCTCTCTAAATGCAACTTAAGAAATATCACAATGTTGCATTCCAATGACAGCCACCACTTATTCTTATAGCTTTTATATAGCAGCATATAGTATGTGTTTTGTACACTGAGGAAGGGGTAAATTGTTGGATATTTTTAGAGGTGAATTTATGCTGAGAGGGTAATATAGAGAGAGAGAAGGATATGGTGCACGTGAGATGGGCAGGAAAAAAAAACAAGGAGAGGAGCTCTCTTTTTCATCCTTGTTCCAGTAACCTTCCCAATACTCATAGGTGCTATCAACACTGCTGGCAAAGTTTCTGCATAGGAGAGAGAAGAGAGGAAGGAGTTGGAGGGGGGACCCAAATCTATATAGAAATATGCATACAGACAACACAAGCAGCTGTGTAATTAAAACCTACTCCCCACATTCAATTCTGAGTTGGATTTTGCAGTAAATATTGACTGGCTTACGTACAGTAGATTCTCTCATGTAAAGGGGGAGATTATTTTAGACCCAATATAAGCGTTTTAGCTTGTGCGCTTCACAGCCCATAGCATACCATACTCAACGTTTATTTCTAGCCTGCAAAATGATAATCTCTGTTATCTGGGCCGTTCATCATGCGTCTGACTAATTGCAATGGCTAGCTAGTGGCTGGATATGTGATATAATGACTACTGCTATATGTGTGTGAACATATCACGCCTTGCGATGTTGCAGTTAAAATGGTATTACAGCACTAACCTCCATGGTCGGCACACACAACAGGGTGATTAACAGCTTGTTATAAATCGTCAATACTTGAGCAAGCTCGGTTGCTACACACATCTTGTCATTCAAATGTCCCAAAGCCTTCAAACAATTCGTTCCCTCATCTTGAGTTACAAGGGTGTGATTGCTAAAGTCTTAGGGTACAGTCATGCAATAGCTTTGAGCATCATCATCCTAATACCATCTACATTCTTAGAATAGAGAATGTTTTTGGCTGTTAATGTGGCCTCATCTCGAGGTGATGCTTGATGTACGATAAAGCATGTACTAGCTTCTGTCCGGCCATTAGAAGGCGGGAAGTTCTTCACATTCAAAGTCAGCCCACTCCCAGCACCCTTAAATAAACATCCAACAGATATAATTGATATTTAGCCTTTGGGTAGCATGCAGTTCTTTCATACAGTAATTGATATTCAGCCTGAACAACTGCAGTAACAGGAAAGGCTTTGAATCAGTAACCTTCTCTCTGAAAATTGAGCGCGAGACTAGAAAATGATACATTTTCGCGAATGAATGCAGTCAGTATGTCCCACAGCCACAACTTAGACTTGCAAATTATATACAAGGAATTCTATATATTCTGCGGCAAGTTGTGATCATAAATTAACCTGACGGGTGATTTCTATTATCCTTAAAAATTTCAAAATCCTTGGAAATGGAACAAATGCATCATTCACACTTACATTGAAACAACGTTGTAGATAAATTGCTAAATTAATCATTCAAGATTTGCAGTTATTTTCAAGCATGATTTAAACCAATAATATTAATCTACCATGATAGGTTACAAGACACACAACAGTTACATGATAATTAGATATAATTAGTCATGAGTTTATTACTTTGAAACATTAAAAAAAAAGAAGAAGAAGAAAGCATAGGCATGAATGCATCCAAAGACATCCATTACTAATTAACCTTGCCTATGTATCAAATAAAATCTCTACTCATAACTAGCCTTATTAGTAAAGTTTAAGAGCTGGAGAGTAATCATTAATTTTTCCTCTTTAGTGCTGTAAAAAAGAGCAGTTGATCTCTAATTGTATTATTTTTAAAAAAATTAATTTTATTTTGACATTTAATTTTTGACACTTAAAATAATTTAAAACATGAGATTTCATTAAGAACCTATGAATTAAATTAAACTTAAAAATAGTGGGAAATGTAGCCTTTCATGTGAAAGCAATCTATCGATTACAAACAGTGGGAAATGTAGCCTTACCCAGTGATGAGGACTTTTGTTAGGGTGATCTGACCTTGTAACATGGTCTAAGCTGACAGGCTCTGAAAGAGAATCCATGTGACCATCAACTTCCAAAGTTGCAGTATTCTAGCAAGTGTCCAAATTTAACTTTAGCTTCTTTTTTTTACGCAAATTTCATCCTGTTTTTTATTAAAATTTAATTTTTTTTACATGTTTTTATATTATTTTAATATACTAATGTTAAAAAATACATTTTTAAAATAAATATATATATCATTTTAATACTTTTCATGTATGTTTTTTCGCTGATGCTTATTGTCCGTCGTGTTTTTGAAGTTTTTCGTTTTCCTCTCATCTCATGCTGTTCATGATTTGCACAATTCAGAGGTAAGGATCCACATTTTCATGCAGAAAAGGAGTGCAGAAAGAACGATGTCATCATGACAGTACAAGTTTTATGATTATGGTGACGTAGCATATATTATTTAAAATTCTGTTATGTTTTTGTATTTTAAAAATATTTTTAAAAAATTTATTTTTTTATTTTTTTTAAATTAATATTTTTTAATATTTTTAGATGATTTTAATATATTAATGTCAAAAATAATTTTTAAAAATAAAAAAAAATATTATTTTAATATATTTTCAAATAAAATATACTTTAAAAAACAATTAGAATTACATTTCTAAACACATCTATAAACATTTTGATGACGTGACTTTTTGCCGCGGGAACAGTTAAAAACTACTTAGAAATACAATCATACTTTAATTTTCTAAAAAAAATAGAGTTCAAACAATAAAAACTTCAATTATATATTCAAATGTAATATTTCTTTATTTAAAACCTGAAAAACTAATTTTCTTAATTTTTAGATTTATATTTATAGAGTTTGAAAAACACATTTTAAAAATTATCTAGAGTTTTTTTTTTTTACAAGATTCTCCTCTTTTCAAATAAAAAAAAAACAATACAATTTTTTTCTTTTATATACAAGAACCTTTTAGCAATGCAAAAAATTAAAATTATTTTTTTATATTTTCATATTTAATTAATGTTATAAATTTAACTTATTATAAATCTAATATAATATAATTTTCTAGTCAACAATACAACTTTTTCTTGATAATTTTTAATTTTAATAAAATAAAATAAATATTTTATGATTAGAATGACACTAATAAAAAATATTAATATAACTGTTCAAAATTAAGGTTTAATTTAGTTATAATCTTAATATATTTCTTATTTTCTTTTCAGTGGAAAAATACGGCTTCTTTTTCAGCAAATAAACAAATTTTTCAATTTTTCGAAAAGAAAAATGGAAAAGAGAAGGGAAATAGTTTTATGTTACTCACACACCATTAGCTCCATCATCAGTTTCCATTATGTTGATGGAATATGTGATGTTGGCAATGGCATACTCTAGCAATGTACTTACAGCATAAAAAAACACAATAACAATAAAAAAAGGAAAGAGAGAAATAGTAAGAAAGCTTGACAGTATGCATTGCAATTTTGATGAGAATTGGGTCTATAGCTGCAACAACCCATGGCCTTCAACCAATTTTTTTTTTCTATACAGAAACCAAATCACTACCAAAATTTCAATTTGACACCATAAAAATCAGCAATACCAGTTATGATTGATAAACAATACGCATAAGCAAGCAAGATAACTAGGGCTGAGAGCGATGGGGTAAACAGAGTATCCACATACAAGTTTACCAGTCCAGTAAGCAAGTTTGCCTGCAATGTACGAACAAGGAAAGTCAGCAAATCATTCATGCATGCTCGCCTGGGAGGGAGGATTAAATTGAAAGCTTTTCAGAACATCAAATTCAGTTCAGAATCCTTCGTTTACCAGAAGAAATGAGCCCAGCAGATTCCTGTTCAACGCTTCTTCAAGTGCTGAAATTTTACTTCCAGTAGTGAAATCAGAAAGCATTAGTATCGCTAAAACCTGAAGAACAAGAGAAACTTTCAGCTTGTATAAGAGAGAATAGAAAAGAACAACACCACTGTAGTACAGACTAACTTAGGTTTTGTGGCAAGCGGTATTGACATAATGTAAAAACCCATGGATTGGGAGGTTGAGGGACTTGGAAGGGGCATACTAAGTTGTTGAGCCGCATCAAATGATAGCAACAAACAAACGAATGAATATCTCTTTTAACCAGGAAAAAAAAACATTTCTGCAAACAACGCTTGGAATTGCATCATGAAACCTAAACTAACAATTACATAAAATCAGTGTCACATTGAATCTCAAATATAGTTAAAACAGGAAGAGTATGGGAAGCACCTGAAGATTTTCAGCCAATACCAGAGTAACATAAGCCAGATTACACTGCAAAATGAGTTTTTATGGGTTTTCATCAGCAAAGTTACCAAAACAATTTCACTCATTAGTTAATCAAACAGAGCACTACATCCTACCATCCTACGTGAAACTCTTTCAACATGCCTGTCTAAAAGAACAGTTACTAACCTGCAATACAATCAGCAGAGGGAAATAAGTTGGAAACTTTAGAATAATCAATTTTTATTTGAATGTATGCTGACAATAAAAAAAATATGTTGCCACAGTAGACCATACCAAAACACCAGGGAAATAAATGAGACCCGGACCCTTGCCCACTTAATGGTTCTCAATGCAGTAGCGGGGCGATTTCCAAAGAAAAGATAATATCCCAATTGGACACCAACAAGGTACAAACCCCAATACCCTGAGAATGATAACAAATTAGCATTTGAAAACTCTAATCAGAAATAGCAACAATAAAACTACACTAAAAGCATATGCTGATTGGTAGATAATAAACTATCTTTTAGTCTTTGGATGATACAACAACTTCATCAATTATCGTACTTGAGTAGTATGGATTTTTCACAATCAACAGATCAGAGGTAAGACTAAGTTCTCAGTAGTCCCCCCCTCCCTCTCCTCTTTTAGCCCCTATGTTCATATCAAAAAGGCTATTCACAACCTATCTTAGTTTTGGTCAATTGTACCCAAAATTTCAAAAATGTGCCAAGATACACCAATTGAAGATAATTCCAATTTAAGATCACATGCAAGACATGTGAATTCAACTTACCATACTGTTTTTCTCTCTTTTTAACATCATTTATCAGTTGATTTATTTTAGAATTGAAGGCATGTTATCAGTAAGGGGGGTGGACCGACCCAAATTTAAGCAATTCTGGATGCAGCTGACCAAAATCAAAATATGGGGCGCGAATTGACTTTTTGATGCATATAGGGGGGTATTTTCTAATGGTTTAAAAGTAAAAAGATTTGAGTTGGTGCTGACAAGATCAAAAATCATGGAAGAATTAAGAGGCATAATCAGAGTCGTAAATGCAGCTTATCATTCCTAAAATGAACAGTTATTAACTACATCATAAAGCTCAATAGAGAAAATTATGCATTAGAGAAGAACTGGATAGCAAAAGTACAAATTAAAGAATATTACTCTTCTGCTACAAACATTACTTTAAATACCATAAATCATTAAATGATCAGTTCAGATGATATTATCCTTACCTAGTATACTAAATATCCCCTCCTTATTTTTGCTCAAGATATCTGTACCCCTTTCATCAGAAAGGAGGTACACATTTAATCCATGACTCAACCAATATTGAAAACCTGAAGAATCAAAGTTAACAAGGCTAATCAAAAAATCTTCAGTGAACTCAATTAATGCATATCCAGGAAAAAATTATACCAATAAGAATTGCTACACCAAAAATTCCTGAATATTGCGGCGGGATGTTAATTATGGATGTAAGGATTGATACAGCTGCTAGAGTGAAAAAGAAATTCCAGTGTACTCCATATTCCCCTGTATGAACCTGCATGAAAATAAATAAATAAGACATATTTCTTATAATAACAATAATAACATGACAAGACATGAATCTTTTGAAAAGCAATATAAAGCATGACATGCAATATCATATTATGTGAAAAAGAGAACAAAGCTTTGTTACTGCTTAACTGTACTAAAATTCTATATTTCAGCAAGGACATTCTACATGAACCCACGCCTATAATTAAAGGTTTACCAACACTGATTTCACCAGTGTCTAATGAGAATTGAAGCAGCATTGAAACACACATAACAACTAGCTTTGATCTATTGTTCCCTTCTAGTGAATAAGGGAAAGGTTAGGGCATAGAAACTTGTCACCATTACAAATAGAAGTCCACTAGATCTCCAATATATCTATGATCCAGGAAGGAATTACACATTTTTGTACAATGGATTAGTTGATATATGAAAGGTTTAAAAATGTAACATGGGAAGCTTGTTCAAGTTGAGATCAATTCATCATTTTTTTCAAAGATAAGACATATCAAAGCAGGGCCAACACATAGAATACTTGTGAGGAGACCATGCCCACCCTCCACCTCTGTCGAAGGATATTTGGAAAGAGTTTTGATAATCAATGTGCTACCTTTTCATTTTCAATTTGAGCTATAGTTTCAAAGAGCTGAAGTTAATTATGTGCATGGTGTTTCTCATTATCAGCAGCAGCTGTGTGCCTGAGCCAGTCCACCCCCATAAAAAGCATTTGAGCAAAAAAAAAAACCCAACTAATTCATCAACCCTCCACCTCTGTCGAAGGATATTTGGAAAGAGTTTTGATAATCAATGTGCTACCTTTTCATTTTCAATTTGAGCTATAGTTCAAAGAGCTGAAGTTAATTATGTGCACAGTGTTTCTCATTATCAGCAGTGGCTGTGTGCCTGAGCCAGTCCACCACCATAAAAAGCATTTGAACCATGATTTCTTAGCAAAGGATAGAAGAACAAAAGCAATCAGAATGCCTTATATGAAATAATGAAAGCATCTTTACACGCAATTAGAAAGCAGTATTCCTAGACCAATAAGATAAGCAAATATAATCCACCTGATAGTCTACACTTCTTGTAGTAAGAAGCCGAGCAAACCCTAGCAGTAGCAGAGGGCTCGTGGATTGGACTGCAGCCTTCCAATTCCTAAATAGTGTCAGCAAACAAAAAATAAACCACTGTCACCCCCATTATTAATGAACAGTACATAAGAATGACAGAGAACAAGAAAGTAAAGATGTGATTTTAAAACAAGTTCAAGAATATATCATCAACATAAAAAAGGTAATGAATGAAAGTATTCAAAATATAAACAGATTATACAAAAAAAGAACTTGTCGCATCACACAAACAAAAGCCAAGAAATGAAGGAAGGCTAACTAATAAAATTTGATAATCACACAAACTGGCCAATAGCAATTTGTTATATTTACTAATTACAGAAATGTCAATCTTGCCATAAATCCATCTATGTCTGGACTGCTTTAAATCAAATAGGGAAACCTAGGATAATAATGTAACTCCCTGGCACAAGTAGAAAACAAAGGGATGAGAGAGAAGAGAATACAACAATCTAGTGTAACATAAAACTCCCAGGGCATTATTCCTGGAAGATGATGCATCAGAAATCATAGCAAGCTTTCAATCATAGCACACAAGAGCACCATAAGGAGTTAACATGCCTTTTCATTCTTCACCACCTTGAAAGCATAAAACCTTGGCGGTGGAGTAAACAATGAGACTCAAGCTCACTCTAAATTCCAGCAAGACTTAGGATGGGGCAGCAAGAACCAATGAATTTGATCAAGCCATCAGCTAGACCTAACACACAATTCATTACAAATTACTCGAGTAAAAACTTATTAGCATACCATTATAAAGGTGTGTTTGGTTTTGGGTTAGAGGGGGTTAAATGTTAAAGGATTAACATTTATCCCCGTGTAACTTGTTTAAAAGTTTTTATGGGGATGGGGGAAAGGTTCAGGAGGGTTAACACTTAGGACCTGTTCGAGAGTGTGGTAGAGGTTGTTTTTTACTTGAAAATGCATTAAAATAATGTTTTTTTTTTTCATTTTTTAAAACTCATTTTTTACATCACCATATCAAAACGATCCAAAAACACCAAAAAAATAATAATTTGAAGCTAAAAAAATATTTCAAATTTTTTTAAAAGCACAGTTGAACCGCAATGCCAAACAAGACCTTAATCTCCAAATGGGGTTTAAATGTTAACCAATAAGGGTGGGGTAACAAAAATTTTGAGCGGGGTAAAGAATTTTTAAGTTTGTGCTTTTTTTCAAATTCAAATTTCATTCTCTTTTTTATACACACCTAACAAATGGGTCCCACCATTTTACAGTATTTATTATTTTTTATTATATTTATTTTAATTTTGATTTGAAAATGATTGGATCCCACTATTACAAATAATTCTTACACCTACCAAACATCCTTAATACTTTACCCTTTAACCATTTTTTTACACCCTTAACACTTAACCCCTTAACATTTAGCCTCCAGTTTTTAACCCCAAACCAAACACAACCTAATAGTAAGTCTCCAAAACTTGAAAGCAGGTGGTTGAATCCCTACTTGAGAGAGCTGATTTTTATCATTTTCTTTTCTCTAAATATTCTCTTCCATTGGCCTTTCAGTATATCTCTATCAATTTGTTATATTGACATCTTTGAAGTTCAGTTGAACTTGTCTCTAAAACTAACAGGCAAACTAAAAAAAGTAAACTCCTGCACTATAAACCTATATAAATGCATGCCTCCATCTAACTAATGGCAATTAAGGATCTGTAGCTGTAAAATGCTACCAGCCTAGAGAGCCTTGCTCCTATTCTATGACAACCATCAAAAACTGCTGATGGTTGATCAGTGATCAATCCTTTTTATCTAAATTATTCTTCAATTCCACTATTAGCTCTGCAAGTGATCTTTAGCTTTCCTTTTTGAGCAATTTATAATTATATCTCTTGATTGCTACTAGGTAGATAAAATAGATAAGAGGAAAGAAGCACCACTCACTTTTTACAAATTGTTAAAGTGTGGAAAAATACAAAAAACTTTTATCTAAATTATTCTGTTAAGCCAAAGCCAGCAAGTACAGAACTTCAAAGCAATGAAAGACTCACACTGATGAGACACTCCGTGCTTGCCGTGAAACTAGTGCATTCGCAAGAATAAAGGAGCCCACCCCGAGATCCATCTGATATAATCACAGAAATAAAAATTTGGGTGCTGACCAGAGCAATGAAATTTACAAAGGGAGGAGAGAGTATAGTGCTTCTTGGTATACAGCTAAATATCCACTGAACGCAAAAAATACAACTTAAAAGTTCTAAAGTCAGAGTACAGCTGCTAATCATGACGCCAAAAACTCTTCATAACAACAATTTGACAGGGGACATCATTTTGTAAAACCAATTTAGTCTAAAACTAGTGCATCCTTGAATGCTATGAAAAAATTTTGTGTGGTGTTAGTTATGGTTCGGTTTGATGTGGACAAAATTGCAAAGACAGATGAAGTGGTTTCAGTATAAACTGGGGCTGAAATTGAATAGTAAATGCCAAGGTTAAGCCACAGTTGAGCTATAATAACTAAGAATTCCACCCTCTGCGATAATAGATGATGAATAAAACTCAATTAAGAAAGAACTTTTCACATAATTAGAGTGGGTTGAAAAATCAATTCAAAGTTAAATACCATAGGATTCAAGGATATCGATAATTAATTAATTAATCGCTGCACTAAGGAAACAAGGACATATAAATTGCTCTCTCAAACATCGGTGAGCAGAAGTAGCAAGACAAAAAAAGCCAAGAATAGCAATCATAACCCAGCTGAAAAGAAGAGCAAGGAAAAGAAGCACTAAATACCCAGATACAGCTTGATAATCTTACCAAACTAGTACCGTAGGTCTCGGTCTTGGCATATCTTCTTGGAAAAATTTTGAAGTCAACAGCCAAGATACACAAGAACGTTATGATCATCTGCAGTAATCAAAATCTCATATGTCCCAAAATTAAAAATAAAACAAAACAAGTGTCCATCCAAAATTAGTGTCTACATAAAAGCAATGGAAATGTAAAGTTAGATTTAGTACCACAAGAACCCTGTACGAGGAAACATTTGTCCTAAGAGAGAGTGACCCTCCTGAATAATTCGAAGCATCAAACCTTCATCAAAGTTCAAATAAATGACAGTCAACATGTTACTAATTAGAGGATTAATAATGCAGCACTTAAAAACGAGCATTCCATAACCCCGGGAAACCAAAGAAAATAACAAAAAGTGAAAAAAAAATAGATGTGTGTGTGTGACTTACAAGTTCTACCTTTTAGCTGCTACAACAGAGAAAACCAATACCATCATTGGGATCGCAAATATATAAACCCAGTCTGCTAGAACCTATCATCAGTAACCAATCTACGATTCAATATAAAGCTCATTGAATTTTAAAAAAAGAAAATAAAAAATAATTATTAAAAGCGAATATAACAATCTCTTGATTGAGAAAACTTACAGTGAAAATTAAAAGCATAGGAAGAACAATGAAGAGAAAATCCACGGTCAGAGTAGCCATGTAATTTCTCAGCTTCTTAGAACCCAAAACGGCATTGTCATGGTCGTTTTTCTTCGTTGGTGTCACTGTAGCATCAAAGATAAATGAAATTAGTTTTTGATAGATAAATAAATCGCAAATGTGAGGAGTGAAATGATCACCGGTCTGGTAACTGGAGCAGATTGAGTGTCGCAAAACAAAGAGAAGCTGCGATGAGAAAAAGAGAAATTAGGAGGGAGGGAGAGAAGAGGAGTGAATGATGGGAGAGTACGTTACATACAGGGACAACAGTGGACATTACGGCGATTTCGAGCATGGAAGATCCAGTCAAATTGCTTACGAATCTGATCATTGAGAAAATTGTGAATTTTGGATATCATTAGAGAAAATGAGAAAAGGGATAGAAGAGAGAGAGAGAGAGAGAGAGGTGTTACTGTTCTTTGAGATGCTTGTTGGGATTGAGAGAACCATCCATGATTTAGGAGAATTCAAGTTGTTTGTTAATAATAATAAGATGTGCTTCAGAATGAGCAAAGTCAAATCTGCAGTGTTTTAAGATAGAGCTTCGGATTTTAGGAAAGAACGAATGGGTTGCAAATTACAAACTTAAGGGTGCTGATTTCGTTAAGGAATCTTATCAAAATGTGGTTTACAATTTACGGAACTGTAATTACTAACTTACAGAACTTTCTATTTCTCTCTCCAACATTTTGTTCGCCATTGACGAGAATGGTAGGAAGCTTGATTTAAAATTAAAGAAAGAAAAAGAAGGGAAATTAATATAAAGAAGTTTGTTAAAATTACAGATTTTTACAGCGGCTGATCAGCTTGTACCATCCCTCTTCCTTCTTCTTTTTTTTTCTCCTAAAGAAATTAATTTAAAAAATAAAATTAATAGGTTCGTCTTTTGACGAAGAAACATTGCATATTATATTGAAATAATATAATGATTATTTTGTTCATTTAAAAAAAATAAACTAGTTATTAAATGTAATATGATATTTTTGTAATGGTTCATTAGTTTATTTTTAGTTTGATAGGAAATAAATAGGTGTTTTTATATTTTAAAATATAATTAAATTACTTTTAAAAGTAAAATTTATTTAACAAAAAGCCATGAGTTTTTTTTTATTTTTATTTTTTAAAGCATAATAAAATAACTAAATACTTTAAAATACCAAGTTTTTTAAACAAGAGTTCAAAGCTTTTTTCGTAGTTTTATCCTAATTTTTTTGTTATAATTAATTTGATTAAGGAATGATTTGATATTTTAATAAATATAAAATATTATTTAAGATTAAAAAGTGATGCATAAGTCATTTCCTGACAACTAAACATTGCTTTTTACGATGGCATTAGAAGCATCCTAACATCCTCTTCAAGGTGGTCAGGTATATGTACACCACGAAGCAACTACTAAATTCCAATAAATTTCTTTTTCTTCCTCCCTCCTCTTTTATCTCTTCTCGTCTTCGGTTTCACGCCTATCCTTCAAAAAATTAAATGTGTCATGTCAATTTGTATTTGTATTAATTTTAATCTTTATTTTTTTATTACTATTTATTTTGCTTCTAATTCTTCTTGAAGTTTATTTTATTTTTCAACTTCATCCATTAACATTTTATTTAATTTAATTTTTTTATTTAATTTAATTCTAATTATTCTAATTGTTTTTTTGTTTTTTTATCATTTTCTTGATTTATTTTACTTTTCAATTTCATCCTTCATTGTTTTATTTCATTTAACTTTTATATTAGATATGGTCGTCATTTTTTTTATTGCTATTTATTTTGTACTTTAATCCTTTTTCTTGATTGATTTTTTTTCTCAATTTCATCTCTTGATAGTTGGATGATTGAGAATTTTTCTTTTTAATTTTCATGTTTGCTTTCTTTGTAGTAATCTCGGTCTCATGACCTAAGTCACGAGTTTTAAAGATTAGCTCAATTTAACTTTGATTTTTTTAATTGATTTTTTTTAATTTCTGCTTTTTTTTCTATAGAGTTATCATGATCTCGTGTATCATATAGGAGATTAATCGAATTAACCCGAGTTGACTCATGTTTTTTTAATTAATTTTTTTCTCAATTTTGTCTTTCATCATTTAGTTTGCTCAAGAGTAAACCATCATTGTTTTATTCAATTTATTTTATATAGGTTTATTAAGATCTCACGACTAGATTGTAAATTTAGCATGCTAACTCAAGTTAGATTTTTTTTATTTTTTTTATTTTTTTTTAGAAGGTTCATCACTATTTGATTTGCTAATGACTGAATGTCAAATTTTTTTTATTTTCCACTTTATAAGTTATCTTAGTCTCATTTAATTTTTGTTTTATTATTAAATAAAATCGGTGAGACTTTTTAAGTATATTTAAAAGGTATCCATTTATAGTATTCACAAGCGTTAATTTTTATTATTAATTATTGTTATTTTTTTGTCATTGATTTGTTTTTATAATTATATTATTAAATTAACTGATTTTATTAAATTTATTTAAATTAATAATCCGAATTCATAGTTTTTTTATTTTTAAAAAACTCTATCATTATTTGAATAATTTTTTTATTAGAAAAAAATTGACCTAAATTACAACTTAGCGTGAATTACCCAAGTTATTAAAAAACAAAGACGGGCACGTGATATCTTGTCCTAGTAAAAACTAAAAAGCAGTTTCAAGAAAAAATTATGAAATTATAAAACAGAGATGGGATGTATTCTAGTGGGACCCGTTGATGAGCCATCTTTTGCTTCCTGTTATAAAAATTATTTTCTAGTAAGCTGGAATTATTGTATTTTCGTAACTACGATAGAAATTAGTTTTTAAATTAGTTTTTATTTAGAAATATATTAAACATATATATTTTTTATTTTTTTAAATATAATTTTGATATTAATATATATTAAAAATATTTAAACTACGATAGAAATTATTTTTTAAATTAGTTTTTATTTAGAAATATATTAAAAAAATATTTTTTTTATTTTTGTAAATATAATTTTGATATTAATATATATAAAAATACATAAAAAAAATTATTTAAAATTATTTTTAAAAATATATAATTAAACCACAAAATTAAACATCACTTTAATTTAAAACTTCGGCTAACATTATCTATCCTTCCAAAGATTAAAAAAAAAAAACTCACATATGAATTTACTCTCTTTTCTATTTTAATCTCTGCAACACAAACACATGAAATTCATCCTTTCGTTTTTCTTCCCAAGTCCCCAAGGGACAGTGTTGTTTTATCTTTCCCGACTTCATTAATAAAAATTACTTTTCTGGCTCTGGATATTGACAATGAGGGTTTTTTGTTCCAGTGATCTTTTTTGTAACAATAATGGAAAAAAGTTTGCACCGAACAAAAAATAATTGACAAAGAAAAAAACCCAGGTAGAAAGCTAGGGAGGATGCCTAGATGAAATAAAGACTCGCCAAAAGAATACAATAATAAATAAAAAGACTAAAAACTAAATAAAAGGGATTTCACACTAAACTAAATTCAAATCAGACAAGCAAAGTGATGCAGGATAATAAAGTCTTGAAGAGACAAAAACAAGGTATAAAGAAAAGGAGCACAGGGAAGAAAAGCCTGCATGTTTTTCTTGATTCATCAAAACCAACAAATGAGTTTATTGCCCACTGAATAACATGTTCAAAGATTTAAATTACATCAAACCTTTTATAGATTGTTTATTTTTGTGGTTTCTCTGTTCTTTCAGGAATTATATTTTAATTCATCCTAAAAGTTACAATTTCATAACACTTTATATTATCATATTAATGCACCAGAAAAAAAAATCAAAAAAATATTAGACTCTATATAATATTGTTATTATATATCATCTAATGACTAAAAAATCTCCTCAATATCATCATGGTATTGTTTAGTGCCCTTGTTTGGGGCACTAATATAACTCTCAAAAGAGACATTGAATGTTATCTTCTTTAATAAGTCACCCGTTATCAGCAAGCACAAGTAAACAAGAGATAAATGGTTTTCACTTTCAATTCTTAAGCAAATAAGAGAGTTTGTACAATTATTCATATAACAAAAACCCATCAAATCAAGCCTTAAACAAATAAAGAAAATCTAATTAGTATGCTTTCTTCTTATCACAAGAAAACCATATCAAACCTAAAAGTCAACATTAAATTTTGAATCATCCAAACCCTAAGACTCAAAAACTTCCATTTTGTTTTCTAGGTGACATGCTTTATGCTTTGCTTATTGGAAAATTACTGGTATTGGTTAGTTCCAAACAAGAAGAGGGAGGGAAATATATTAAAAATAATATATTAGCATAAAACACCATATTAACATAAATCAAAGTTAAAGAAATTGAGAATGAAGAGAGAGAAATTATGATATGTTATTTGTAAAGATTTCTAATAAATTATATATGAGGTTAGTTTGATCTTTTATTCAAATTAAAAAATTGCTTTTACCTAGTATATAAACTGTAATTTCTGAAAGAATTGAGGCAAATCAAAAAAAATTAATGAGCAAACTATAAGAGGCTTGATGTAATTAACCTTAATATTAAATAAACTAAATAAAAAGTCCAATAAAATAGGCATGGATGTGATCAATCTCTCAACTAAAGAGTGATGAGTTTTGGTATCTTTCATCATCTTTAACTATATGCGTGTGTGAACTGTGTCTTAAGTTTGCTGTCCTCAACATATCTTTTAAGATGGAAAAACTTAACCCCTATCGAGCATAGTTTTAAATGTAGGGAAATATTCAGATCTACAACAAAAGATCTTAGATCAATTAGTGATGAAAGAGGTTCTTAAGAAAACTTGTTTTTACTTAATTATTTTTATTTTTTCTATTTAGTTTAGAAAATTAAATAATATGCTTAATAATTTTATTTTCCTACTTTGTTTAGGATTTTTATTGCTTTTCCTTTATTTTTTTAGTTTTCTAGTTTGTATAGATTGTTGGCTTTATTTAAGGAGTTATAAACCTTTTAAATAGACAGACTACTTGAAAAAACATATTCAGTAAAGTTTTTTGTATAGTGACCCTATTTGGTAAAATCTTGTGTTTGTTGTTTTTGCTATCTTTCTTATGTTTTATTTGTCTGCATCAGGCGATATCGAAGATCAATAATTTTCAATGACTAGTTGTTGTATGTTATTTAATAATCATGGCTGAAAGATATTGCAGGAATAGAACATGCTTATGTTGGAGAGGATGGAGAGTTTATTCCTAGGAAAAGAGAAGTTTTAATGTAAGAGTTTTTTAAGAAAAATTATTTTTATTTAATTATTATTTTTTATTATTTAGTTTAGAGAATTATATAATATGCTTAATAATTATTTTTTCTAGTTTGTTTAGTACTTTATTATTCTTCTATATTTTCAAGTTTTCTAGTTTAGAGAATTATATAATATGCTTAATAATTATAAAAGAGCTAAGGATAAAAATAAGAAATTAAAAGAAAACGGACATAAATTTTTTATTAGAGGGTTAAATTTAAAAGAAAAATAAATCCAATAAAAAAAGAATGAGGACCAAATTAAAAAGAATAACACACCATAAACTTGGATTGAAGGGTGAAATTGAAAACCAATAAAACTCGTTATATATATATTGGAAATAAAAGACTAAATTGAAAAGAGATAAAACTTTTACGAGAAGACCAAAGACAAAAAATTAAAGATTAAAAGAAAAGGGGCAAAGTAGAAATATCAAAAACAAAAAAGACCAATTTACAATTTATGGGGAGAGAGAGAGAGAAAAGAAAAGCACACCAGCAACAAACCACACACCTACTACCTACATGTGTTGTACGAGGAGGAAAATAATACAGCAACATATTCAATGACATAATGGAAGAACATGTTCTACAATTGAGAGGCGCCATAAGCGTTGATCGAAGTGCATGTACGTTTTCCATATGCAGGCACATGCATTACATGCTTTAAAAGTTTTTTAAATTCTAAAACTATTTAATTTGGATTAAAAGACAATACCATCGACAAAATAATAAATAATACAAAAACCAACTTTGAAGGTTAAAAATAATCATGACTAAAGATTTTTTTTTGTTTTTTTTTACTTTAAAGGCATTTAAGTAACCTAATTTTACACTTAAAATTGAAAAACCAAAACTACACTTAGATAGGTGTGCTAAATTGAAAGTTAAATATTAAAAAATATTATTTTAGCTTTTTTATGTTTATTTTGCACACTTCAAAGGAAGTGCTAAACAAAATGCTAAAATGTTTTTTCTCTTCCACAAATATTATTCCTACATATCTCTCAAAAGAGTCAAAATCAACAAAGTGGAGACACTAAAAAAATAAACCAATTAAATATAGTCATGTAAAAAAAAAATAACATCAAACTTATTAAGAAATAATAAAACACTTGTTTCTTCCACTCCAATATAAATGGCTCTTCAAATGGCTTTTTTTTATTTGAGTAGATATGGTAAAAAAAGCCATATTTATACTATTCAAAATGTTATTTTACCAATTTGGCTTTTCAAAATAGCATTTTGTATTGGAAATGCTCTTACACGCCAAATATATATATTTTTTTGTTTCTAAATGCATTTTAATATTTTTACTGTTTATAAAAATAAAAAAACTAAAAAGACTTTATTACCCCATCTAGCAAGCTAAATGTAATCGTTTCTTAAAGTTACAATGCACAGTGAAAGGAAGATGATGCTACAGTAAAGACAGTGTTTAGCCCCTCTTTACTTGTAGTATACTTGTTATCTTTAGTCCATTCTCTACAGCATCAAGAAAAATTAGTGAGACTTGAGCCCAAACTGCACAAAGTCAAGGTTTCTATAGAGGACGGACGGAGATGGTCACAAAGTTAAGTACAGAAAGCATGAACCTGGACAGTACAAGAAGCTACTGTGAACCTAGACAGACAACCCCTTTTTTTTGTATGGAATGAACCTAGACAGACAGTGAACATAGACAGTAATTAAGGAAAGATCCAATGAGCCTTTGTGCAAAACGATGCCAAGAACTAAAGAAACAGGCTCCTGGTCCTTGGTAAATCAGAAACTTTTCTTGACGTTTTCCATGCAACGAACTCAGTCACTGTTGATATTCTTAGAAAACAAAGTTGCTCATGTATAAATGCAAACTACAACGACCACGCTGTACCCAGAATTGTGCTTTACTTGTTGATCCTATATATACACATTCTATGAATTCAACCATGGCATCTTTACTTGTTTAGAATCGTGCTTGGTACTGTTGTCGATGCTTATTACTCTTCTCTAACTAATGCTCGAATCAATATTATTTAAATCTTCCCCCTTTTTTTATAGAAAAATTCCTTTCTAATTACAGTTTCCAAATTCTCAGCTGTTAAATTAATTCCGAAGTTGGAAAAAAAAACACAGCTAGCTATTGCTACTTTGACCCTTCAGCCATGGCATCGTTCTTCAACTTGTGTTTTCCTTGGTTAAAATCCAAAGAAAGTCGCAGCCAAGATATGTCCACGCAACCAGACAATTCTCTTGATCATCCTTCCGACACAAAAGATATTCAATGTATGAGAAAATCAGATGAGAACAGCAAGAGAATGAGGACAGCTAATTATGAGCCATTAATGGTAACAGCATGGGCAGCATCACGTAGAAGCACTCATTCGCCGGTTGCTAAAGGAGAGAGGCCTGAAGTAGGGCATACTTTCAGCTGGGCGGAGAAATATCAGCCCAAGGCTTTGAAGGACTTTATCTGTCACAGGGAGAAGGCTGAATCCATCCGGAGTACGGTATGCTTTTATATACATTTACATGAATTTATTTTATTTTATTTTGTGAGAAGTACACAAGGCCATTTTCAATTTAGGTTATTGGTCCGGTCCCTTGCAGTACGGAAGGGGGTTCTCACGAAAGAAATTTTGAATCGCTTGTATTGTTTTTTTCTTAAGGCTGTCACGGGTTGGGTGCAGCACTGTATTTCATGATTTTTTTTAATTGTTTTTTATATTTTTAAATTGAATAAGTGTGTTGATATTAAAAATAATTTTTAAAAATTAATTATTATTACACTCTCAAACACATCTATTTTTATATGCATAAAAAGAAAATTGAGGCAACTGTCACAAGCTGTTCTAGTGTCTTGTTTAGCAAAGAACTAATTTAACTCAAAAACTTAAATTTTAAGATGAACTTTTAAGATATTATTTATATTATTCTCTAACACACATTCTCAAGTGAAAATTATTTTGGTTTGAAATTTGTACATGTTTATATTATTTTATATTTAATTTTTATTAAATAAATAAGGATATTAAGATTCAAACTCGTAACTGATTAATTATTAAGGCTCTAATATCATATAAAAAATCAATTTAATTTAAAATTTTAAAATTTTAAAAAAAATTTAAAATATAATATATATTATTCACGGATAAAATATTTCAAAACTGTGATATTTTTTTTATAGGGAGTTAATATGTGGTTTTTGACGACAGTCGTCGACCAGCATTGTAAACGTACATAGTTTTTTTTACACTAAATGGGCTTTTTGGTGAATTCTTAGGTATGCCGTGGGCATTACAATCATTGTATATTTGAAGGACCTCCAGGGGTAGGAAAGAGAACGATGGCTCTAGCAATGCTTAGAGAGTGTGCTGGAATGGATATAACTGAGGTCCTTCAGTGATTTCCTTGTTCTTGTATTAATTTTCCCTTGGTGTTTACGGCCTTGTAATGGCTGCTTACCTTCTTTTTACAGACAAAGGAGGAAATCAGAGAATTCGATCTGGTATGCATCTTGGCTGTCTTTAATTCTAGTTTTGTCGTTTATGAGGTGCTATTTTCTGTTATCTGATTTTATTAATCCATGGTTTAAATGTGGTTGGTCGAGTTTTTTTTAATATCTATTAGTTTGTTTTTGTATTTTAAAAATATTTTTTTAAAAAAATAATTATTTTTTACTATAAATTAATTATTTTTTTATAGTTTTCAGATATTTTTTATATGCATTGTTGTTTTAAAAAATAAAAAAATATTATTTTGATATAATTTTAAATAAAAAATATTTTCAAAAAATAATTACTATAAATTTGCTGTGTCTTGGTTCCATCCATCTTCTAGCTTTAAGAATCTTCCCCTTCGTTTCTTCGAAAGGCACCCTCCTCAGCTACCCTGAATTTCGTATTTATGTTATCTCAGAGTGGAAGCGGGCCAATTTCTAACATTCCTGTCAAAATTGAAGTATCTTCACAGCTCATTCAGATTGATCTATCTGAAATAAGATGGCATGCTACAGAAGTAATTTTGGATCTACTCCAGGAAACATATATAAACGGCCAAGGTGTGGAAACATCCGCTCATTTCAATATAGATAATTGACGGCCTTGTCAATTGGTTATAGTTTTAATCTATAAAAAAGAAAAATGATATTAGCATTCATGTAAAAAACAGCAATTATTGTAAACGAGGCAGAGCGTCTCTCTAAGGATGCCCAACTCCGAATCAAAAGCTTCCTACAGACTTATAGAGGCCACTGCAAAGTCATCTTCTGCTGCTATGATATTTCCAGGCTCCACGATCTCAGTCCCCTCTGCATGGTTATTCCACTCCTTCCACCTTCAGATGAACTGGTAAATATTTGCTTCAGATTTCTTTGAGATAAAATCTCAATTCTTCAACATTTGATAGTTCCACTGCCTTTTCTCTTTTCAGTTCAGGACTGTGATTTGTTCCTTCTGTTCTTTAGATTGTTGAAGTACTGCATTTCATTGCTAAAAAACAAGACATTGAATTACCTGACCAGTTAGCCAACAACATAGCAGAGAAGTCCAAACGTTGCCTTCAGCAAGCCATTCGTTCATTTGAGGCCACCTGGCATTCGAAGTACGCAAGACTAAGTCCGCAATTACCTACATTTATCCTTAATCAACTAATTATAAACACAGCACGAGTCAACAAATGAATACATGCTTGCTCCTTTTGTTTTCTAACTCTGTCTAGCTTTGACAAATTTCCTGCGTGTTACAGTTATCCCTTTAAAGAAGAACAACTGGTTTTGACTGGCTGGGAAAAAGAAATTGCAGACATTGCTACAAGTATAATTGAAGAGCAAAGCTCTAAACGGTTAGGAGCTTTTGCAGTGATAGGATCATTTAAATCAAAGACTATAGTGACTAGAACTTTTGAGACATGAAGGGAATGTCGGTCCAAGTCAATTTGTCCAGTCGAACCTTTTGTTAATACTCATGAAGAAAAAATGTATTTGGAAGATGAGGATATAACTAAGGAAGCATACCTGGCTTCATGCTTTTACTCACTGATCTTTCTTCTGTATGCAGGTTGTTTCTTTTCAGACAAAAGCTTCAAATTCTGTTGCAGCACAATTTGTGTCCCCAATTTGTTTTTTTTGTAAGGCACTCTCATCAAGATGCGTTTGTTTTTTATTGGAAAATTATGAATTCAAGCAATTTTCTTGATTGTTTTGCAGACATTAGTGGAAGAACTAAAGAGGCATTTGGATGACCGAATTCAAAGGCAAATCGGAGTCTTTACCCAGACATACAACGATGATGTATGAATGACAGCCGAGTAATTGAGCTAATCTTTTTAGTATGGTGCATATCACTGATTTCACTGTCATTTATGTGCTATCTTCATGAAGCAGAATGAAGACCTCTGTATTGAAAGAAAGAAAATGAGAAACCAAGAAGAGTTATTTTGTGGGCAAATGAGAACAACGGTTGCCGGGTTTATGAGGATAGAAGGTAAGTAATTGAGAGCTTCATGGTTGCTGCGTATAATTCACACGTGATATGAGTGCAGGCCCCTCGCATTTCCTTCCAATATCACCCACAAGATCATCAAATTGGATGCTAATACCTTACATTTCCAATTATAAAATTGGCTTACTCTAACAAAGTACCTTTTCTTGTCAGAATTTGTAGCTAAGTTCATGAGCTTTTACAAGTACAACGGGATAAAACAAGGTTGAACGTGAGAAAGGTGAGACAGATAGTACCTGCCTATTCAGAAAGCCGGAACATTTAAAATGCTTCTTCAGAATTTCACTCCTGAGTCTGGTGTGTTTGAATCGTACAGCAGTACGAGGTCATGTCATCATGGAATAAGACCGCATTGAAACATTGCCAGTATTAACAAATAGGCACAACAAGACAATTCCTTTTGATTCTTCTTCTCAGCATTTTCTTCTCTTTTTCATCAAGAACATTAAGCCAGGAATTCCGTGAAATTTCCTTTTTCCCATGTTTGTAAATTTGAGCATGTCTCAACTACACAAAATCAAGCTACTTCGAATCACAGTGATAGTTGTAGTGTTCGCGAGGTAGCTAGGAATCATCCATCTCATCGCATCGGTTAGTCTGCCATACAAATCTGAAAGCCTTTTTGAAATTCTCGGTTTGATAATATGAATGGAATGCGCAATTGATTCAAACTATATGGAGGATTTTAAAAAACTCTGGCTTAGAAGTATGATCAGGGTTAGTCACCATAACAACAAAAATAAGGGGCTACCCTGGCTACCCCATTCTAATACCATTAATTGGGAATATGTTCCAATCACTTAATGATCTTCAGTGCAGTCTAAAACTTTGTTGTATAGTCTTTCAGCAACGAGGAAATTGCTTCTATAGGAGAAAGCATTCATAAAATCTCAGTTAAGAAGCTCTCAACCATCCATTTTTAAAAGTTTCAACCATGTCATATTGCATAAGAGGAAGTATCTAACCATATACAACAAGAGAGAAAGCTAGGTACTACCTCAATCCAAATTTAATTGGGAATCAATAAGCTCCTTTCTATGCATTGTTCCGAGGCCTCAACCAGACAGAAAATGGCAAGCCGATTTTGAATAGATTCTGTATAGTTTTTAAGACTTATCAAGAAATTTCAAATAAGGTAATCAAAATATAGTGTAAGAAAAGAGAAGAAAAGAAAAGAAAGATGAGCATAATAAAAGCGTTATTTTTTTTTGATGCCTTCATGGGATGAGAGGCGGAATTGGAATTATATAATAGAAAGGATCAGAACTCAAGATATAATTTATTATTAAAAAATTTATCTATTTAAAATAAAAATATGTTATATTATTTTATATTTAAATACTAAAAATACAAAAATTTAAAATATTTTGGAGGGCCGAGCCCCTACTCGCCTCCCCTGGTTCCACCCCTGCATGGGATCACCATGAGAACTCTCCATAGCCATCATTCATAAAGCTTTAGTAGTCCCCAAATGTAATACAACTTCCTGTTGCACAATGTCCCCTAGTAATTTTTACCTTCACATGTTCCATCAATCGCAAAGTATATCTATTCTCTTCTTCTCTAGTTGCAACTATCGAGTGCCCTGTCGAGTGTGACCTTGACAATCCCAACATTTTTTTATGCTCCTCGTTTTGTCTGTCCGCATCATGAGTCGATCCTACTTCGTCATTTCCTTCTCCACCTTCCTCGCCACTATCTTCTCTAATATGAATGCTAATGGCATGCTCTAGCAACGCATTTGTTACATTAGCATCATGCACATTAATGTCCGCTCTGTGGTCTCGTATCCGAGTTTTTTCCAATGTTTCCTTGGGCAAGTCAAGATCTCTACGACAAACCGGACAAGTCTTGTGAGCTTCAAGCCAAAGATCAATACATTCTTGGTGGAAAACATGGTAGCAAACCGTTAAAAGGCGCAGTAGATCATCATAAGAAAACTCTGCCAGGCAAATAGCACATTCAAGTACATATTGTTCACGTCGATAATCTTTGACGTTTGAATACGTAAATGTAGGAAAAAATTGTATTTGTGAAGAATCAAGTCCAGGATTTTCTTTCGAACTGGCCAGGTTTACAAGTCCACGTGAATTCTGCCTGAGATGCCAATTGTGCATGATGCCTTCCATAAAACATCTGTAAAAGCATATAGAGAAGAAACCTATAAAAAAGACCACAATAAGAATTACGGTTACAAGTAGGCTTATTAGAGGAGAGCCAATAGATAGAGTTGTTGAGGATGATGAAGAATTAGATGACATCGATTAGAAATTTAATTAGCCTAGATGGCTGGCCGGAGCTTGGAATTTTGCAAACCTCAGGTTTTTGCATGGATGAAGGGAAACTTAACCATAAGAAAACGAATCTAAAAGGTGGGGAAAAAAAGAAAGAAAGAAAGAAAAGAATATTTTTGT